>NC_046154.1:44359709-45079906 GCF_011064425.1 Rattus rattus | reverse complement strand
AGTTAGTTTGACTGCGGGAGATTTCGTGGAGACGATTGAACCCCTGCAGGAGTCTAGCTTTTTTCCGGATGAGGGACATTTCAGTGGGTGCTGGCATTGACTTTGTCAGGAGACAGATACCCGCATTCCACCCATCACTTGACCTATGTCATATATCACTAGGGCAAAAGAAATCCGCAATTGTCGCTTTGTGAGAAAGCCAGCTTTATTATACATTAGCCATGCCACGTCTGGTTCCTCGTTATCCTTATTTGTTTATGTGTTGCCCAATTCAACTTGGTCAGAGGTGCAGTCAAAGAATCAGGCAAGCCTTGAATTGGGAATACCTGACTAACAAGAGCTCCATTGTCAGATTTTCAACCTGTTGCTTCAGGAGCTGACCTGAACGCCGAATTCTTGTGGCAAATTCCAAAGACTAAGCTTATCTGGATTTCAAGGATCAGCCATCCTTGTCTTTTGTAGGTCTTCCTCAGCTGTCCTTACGACCACTGTAAAGTGCTAATCCCTCAGGGAGCCCAGTCATCCCTCTTCTGAGTTGATACACATGACATATGACACATGGGCCTCCCTCAGTACTGTCACTATTGAAGGCAAGCACAGATGAAATAGCAACTTGCATTAAGTATACAGCGAATTCAAGTCTCTGTGTGGTGGTATTTGAGATGGAGCCTTTGAGATATGGGTAGAATCAGAGGAGGTCATTCCAGGTGGCTCCTGGAAATGGGATTACTTCCCTTTCAGAAGAGACACACTGTGTTGCTCTCTCTCTACATGTATGAAAACCATGGAGGACATTACTAAGAAAAAGATATCACTATAATCCAACCAAAGCCCATGGAATACCCAGTGTTTGATACACCCTTCTCCAGAAAGACGAGAGAGAATCACATAAGCCTCAAGGCTCATTATTACCCTTGAAAGAAGCCACTAGAGAACTTGGGTGTACCATCTGCCCGTAGATGAGTAAGTTGGTACCTGGTTTTTTGTTTGTTTGTTTGTTTGTTTGGTTTTATTGAGCTGAGGGCCAAACTCAGGGCCTTTGTGGCGTTTAAGTAGGGCAAGCGCTTCAATGCTGAGCTAAATCCCAATGGCCATGTAATTTGTTTTTTATCTAGAGTCTGACCTATAGTAGATCTTCTTCACAACTATGCACTAATTGAATGTGTGAATTGCAGGAAAAGAGGAATGTATATCCCACTTGGATAGTTTCAGATCAGTTCATTCAATGCTAAAATTTTATGTAATGGTAATTGAAATAAATTGATTTTTATTAGGATGTGTACACACACACACACACAATAATACTACTAATAATACTAAGCTGTCATTAATAATAATAATATCATTAATAATTCCCACATCTGGAAGATGTTAATGAACTCTCTTGCTTTTTCACTGCCCACCCCATGGAGACATAATGATAGTAAAATAAATGAAATAGCATAAGCCTTATTTACTCAGCACATGCAGTGAGCAATCAGTTAAACCATTAGCGATTTCATCAAGATTCTCTAGAACTTAAATTTCTTCTCAAAAGAGAGCTTTCAAGTTTGGATGCGGCCACAAACTTAGTCTTCGATTAATCAAATAAAAATATCTGATCCTTCCTTTCCCAAAGACTTAGAACCCTGGTATCAGCAGGGCCTGTCCACATAGAGTGGTTGGGCTGCCACAGCAAGTAGGATTTTCTGATAAAATGGTAGCTGTAGAGTTATCCCTTGCTATAAGAAATGACTCAGAAACTATAGGGAGTTCACTCCATGGAGCTTGCTTCTTGGCAATAGACATGGTGTCCTCAAGGTCTGCTTCCTCTTTAATCACATCAGGTGCAACTGAGTTCAGAAGCTGTGGGTGTGTGGTTAGAGGAGTCTGACACACTTAGGTAACAGCATTCCAGTTGTGTAATAGAGAAACATACAGACAATATTAAATAGTAGACTGAATCTTTCTCTCTTCCTCTTCTTTTTCCTCTCCCTCCTCTTCTCCCTCTATCCATCTTGATGCTAAAATGGGATTCTAAAGTCAACAGTGCTGGTTTTAGTCAGCTGTTTTTGATGTATTGAAAAATTGGTGTTCTATTGGTGCAGGTTTCTAAACATATGCTTCATCTCTCTTGAAACTGTGTCTACTGTGGAAGCCTCACTTTGCTCTCTGCCGAGAGGGCATTACAAAGCTGTGTTCCGTAGCTGAGGGAAAGTCATTTCAGTTAGAACGGGGAAGATGCATTCATTTTTCTTCCCGAAGGTAGAAGAGTCGATTGTTTGCTGGAAAAACCTTCCTGATTTATTGAGCTACTAGGAAATTGGTGCTTGCTTCCCGCCCTCTAACACCTCCCAGTATACATCAGATCCAGAACATCTCCTAATGAGGCTTTCCTTTAAATGTCCAGTTCCTTCCTTCTCTTTCCTCTGCACAGATGGTCATGATAAACTTCATGCCACCAGTTTAGGAGAAGCAGAAAGCTTCAGCATGATTCTGACTAGGGTCAGGTGAAGGGGTGGGCTGTAGAGACTGCAGATGCTTCCAGTCACAGGTTATCTGGAGTAGGGATCTTAGACATAGTTCTTCCCCTATGAACCTCTATAGAGTGTGTGTGTGTGTGTGTGTGTGTGTGTGTGTGTGTGTGTGTGTGTGTGTATTAGACATAGCACATAAGTAACCCAGACTGATCTCTAACTCATAGTCCTTCCTCCTCAGCCTTCCAAGTGCTAAGATTACTGATACAAAGTGTGGAATAGTGGGCTGTGCCAGGAAACTTGGTAAAATCGAGGGGGTCCAGAGCCCTGGCACCCAGCTATCTGAGAAAGTAGGTAGTTTCCTGCTCCTTACCTGATTCCTGGCCTGAAGCACATTCTAGACTTCCTACCGTAGGAAACGTGACCTAAGGTCATATAGTGCAGAACAGAGTTCTTCATGCTAATGAGGTATCTAGAACCCAGTGGGTTTAGCCACGTTTCTCTCTTCTCAGACATTTCTCCCGCAAAGGGTTTTGATCTCTGGTCCAATTTTTGAGATGGTGAAGAACCCATTTTCTGAGATAAATCATCAACAAAACAAAGTTTGGAACCAAATACTGTCTCTTTCTATCAAGAACTGCCGTAAAGACGATGAGAGAAGGCCTTCATCAAGCCCTCACATCTAATCTTCCTGCAGAAGGCCCTTTGTGCCCCTAGTCCACGACCACAAATCTAAAAACAATCACCAATGAGCTAAGCTGAGTTCCCAACTCTCTGGCCCCAGGCTCATCATCTTCCTCAATTAACTCCATCGTCTCTTAACTTCTCCATGACCCATGACCCAGCGGTGCCTGGCTGTCCAGAGTTTGGGAGCCCCAGGTCATGGGCTTTTCATCACAGGCCCATGGACCCCCAACCCATTCCCTACTCTTTTTTGTATGGTTTTGCAGCAATTGATTCCCTAGAAGTCAAGAACCTATCTTTTGGCCTCCTACATCTTAGACTCGTAGTCGATTGTTTTATGTAGATTCTCAACTTGGAAAGATGAGTTTTGTTGTGTTGACATTCTGGCAAGGGCTCCATTATTTCAAGATAGGTTGCCTCCATTCAAAATCTTCCCGCCTCAATCCTTTCTGAAAGATTTACAAAGCTGGAATTACATTTGTGTAACACTTCATATCTGGCCTGGATTCACCAGCCCTAGTTTTGTTTTCATTCCATTCCTGAAATGTGCTTTTATCCCAAGTATGGTGTTTATTATAATTCCTCTGTTCAGGTCATCTAATCCAGTACTAGGCACCAGCATATGTGTTAGGAGATATTTTCATACACACAAAAGAGAAGCCTGTGGAAAACTAAGTCCAAGATCATTGTAGATGGAGGCCACATGGGCACGTTGTGTGTCTTGGGATTATGAAAAAGACATGAGTCATATCCAGTTTGGTAGAAGTTGGGAGAAATGGATAAAAGGGCCTGTGTGGTTCAAAAGATGCAGTTGGTCTTCTGCCAAAACATAGATCTGAGAAAGAACACTGAGACTTGAGACAAATTAAGGGGTGCAGAGCCTGGGAACGATAGGAATAGGTATAATAATTGCTGAGTCAGACACTTCCAGCTGTGGGAGATATATAGATCAAAGGGCCTAGCAGGGATAGCTTGGGGGATCAAGGACAAGATCAGACCATGACTGAACAAGAGGCCCATGGACAACCTAGCCTGTGATGGGTGATACGCCTAAAATTATTCCAGACTAGATGAGATTAGAGAATAAGGCATAGGATTCAGAGTGAGAAGCCAAGGCTGTTGGGAACCTGAGAATGAGAACTAAATCCTGCTTTCTAGCTGCCCAGGTGGCAAGAAGAAACCTGAGATCTTGGCCTTGGAGTTGTGTTCTCTGAGTCAGACACTGAGGCTGCAAACCTAGGAGGATCTGGGAGAGCCAGAGGAACACGTATGTGATCACTGAACAAACAGCTATGAAGGCGTGGCTGGGTGTGTCCCACAAAGAGTGCCTTCCTAGCGACACACTTCCAAGATTCAGGCAGACTTACCTTGCCTGGAACCTCCTGGTCTGTGCACTAAAGTCTACAGAATAGTCACCATTCCACGTGCACTGTGCAAGGCAAAGCCACCTTCCATGGGCAGATCAACACAGAACCACTCATCACATACTCAGATGAATACACTGTCATTGGTCCATGTATCCAGGTCAACACCATATAGAGCCATCTATCCATGCAGGTGTTTCAGTACAATGCAGAGCCCTGCTGTTCTAGAGCCCTGGACTAGATATAGCAGAAAAAAGCATGAAAAATCTTGGGAAGAGGAATATGGTATGCCAGGTGTTCCCAGTAACGCACGGGGTACTAGGGGCCTTTGCCAAATACTGTGTCCACTGATATGAGGGTTTGTAACAGAGAGTAGCTGATTAAATAGGTATTCTTTTTAAAAATTATTCTTGTATAAGTAGGGGTTCCTTCAGTTTTTTATATCAGAAACCTGAGACTCAATTTTACAGAATAGAGGTCCCCAAAGAGTCTTGTGTTATGTGATTAACCATGGTAACCATAATAATAATTAATACTAAGAAAAGCTAATTAATTTGTTAAAATGACAATACAAATTATTACTAGCTTCATGTGAAAAGAATTATATTTTTCAAAAAAATACTGTGTTGAGGAGCTGGACATGGACGTGTGCATTTTACTCCTATCTTGTGTAACAGAGAATGACTGGAGACACATATGCTTCTGCATTCACCATGGTTTTAAAGATTTATTTATGTTATCTGTCTGTGTATGGCTATGTGCACAAATGTGCATGTTCTTGTTGAAGCCAGAGACACAGGATTGGAGCTGGACTTATAAGCAATTAGAAGTCACTCTACATGGGTGTCAGGAACTTAACTAGGGTCCTCTCTATAAGAGCAAAACCTGATCTGAACCACTCAGTCACCTCTCTAGCCCCACATGTTCACCTGGCTGTCATATCCATGTGAGGAAACTTTCAGGACCCTCTACTGAATACTTGTAAGAAAACAGGCACAGAAAAATGAAGGCATATACTGTGGCATACTCACAGGGAAGGAGAAAGAGATAGATAGAAGTTAACGACCCACAGGATACCCAATGGAGGACAGGGGACAGTCTCTGAGATGTCCTGGCCAGTGAGCAGTAGGGTGTCTGCAAGCTATGGGTATAGAAGTGGGGACATTCTGCCACCATCCCCAAGCCAAGCAGATGTCCTGCCAATGAGGTTGAGCTGAGGTGGGAAGGGAAGGCTGTCTACTCTCAAAGCAGTGAACACTTTATAGCTTGATCTCTCACACGTTAGAATCACAAGGAATAGTTTCTGGGAGCAGTCAAATCACCCAGTAGCTGAGTGATCTTGGTCAGCACACCCATGGTAAGTTTAGAGGTATAAATGGCAGGAAATCTGGTGACAGGTCTGAAGAGTGATCCTGGCAGACACAGGGATACCATTTCAGTCATAGTTTGCCTGAGAAGCATTTCCTTGAGACTTTTTCAATCTTAGTTTGATTAGGGAAATGAAATGAAACTCATCATGTCAGGGGGAATGTAGGGAACAGCTTTGTGCCTTAAAAAGTTGTAGTCTTGTTTGTTGAGATGCAGTCCACACATGTTGTTTTAGTTGTACACGATTTCGGAGGGGGAGAAGAAGGGAGACATATGTATGTAGAATGGTGGCATGTGAATACAGAGGGAAACCTAGGGCATCAGTGTTGTCCCTACCATGTGGGTTCTAGGCTCCACCCTTGGGCCTGCCAGCAGGGACCTTTTCACTTGAGTCATCTCACCAGCCCAGTGTCCACACATCATGGATGGCCATTTTGCCAGCTAGGTATGCATAGACTCAGATTCATACCTGTTCGTGCACATCCCCTAAGATACGCAACCGTCTTCCATTCAGTGTCCTCTAGCATACCACTGTGCTGTTTGAGGGGATTTCACACGGGCAAACGTTGATGTATATTTATAAGTACTTTCAGAGTCATAGGAAAAACATAGCAAGCATTGCCAAATCGTTGATGTTAACTCAACAGTGTAAGAAAATGAGTTTTGAAAAGAGAGTTCATCAGCAGTACAGGTGGAGTGTGGTACAGTAAAATGCGTGTGGGAAGCACTAGCCTAACTGTGTTGATGAGGCTTTTGTGAGTTCAGAAGGGACCACTTTACCAGGTGACACCTGACACCTGTCAAGCCTGGATAATCTTCATTGGTTTAATAACTTATTCTAAAATGTCCTTTTGGGAGCTTGACTTACTTCACATTTACTTCTGATCGATTGTTTTGGGCACTTAGAATGTTAGACTTTAACCTGCATGTAATTAGAGGAAACAAGTAGGCAAATTAAAATGAAAAGAAATTATGTAAAACAATGGACCCTGGATTTTACACAGATGTCAGTGTCACAAAGCACCTGAAAAAACAGGGCTGGGCCAATCCAAATGAAAGGAGACTGAACAGACATAGGCACCGAATCAGCATGTGATCTTTCCTGGAGCCCACAAGAAGGTAAAGGGCCAAGAGGCCCATTTTAGAAGTCTTCAGGAGATTTGAGAATTGAATTGCCTACTGGAAGATAGGATAGTTATAGTTAGTCTTCCTTAATGTAATAATATCACTGTAGATCATATTCTCAGCTTCAATGATTCATGCTGAAGTACAGTACATCCATGTACCCAACTAAAATTCCAATAGTGCGGTCAAAGTATACATACCCACATTAATTCTCACACATATTTTCCCATCTATAGGTACATGTATAAATAAGGCAGTCCACAAACGCATATGTATATAGGCATAGATATAGTCATCTATACATACATAATAACATATTATTTATACTGTATACATAGACCTGCATGTTTAAGCATATATCCAGATACATATGTCCATACATACATATATGAATATATACATACACACACACTTAGAAGACAAAATGTGAACATGAAAACCCAACTTGGAGCATTCTTTTAACATTATTGCAACCTTTCTTCAGACTTAGACTTAAAGACATTTCAAAAAGAAGTGAAAACTATTAGATCATTTTGAGTTTGGGATGCCTTATATATAAATCCAAAAGTCTAAAAAACAGTGTAGAGCAAGGACCAGGTGTTGAGATGCATAAAGTAAAATGAGCCACCAGAATAACAAGTCTCTACCATCTTAGACCTGCTGGCCTTTAGCTAACTTTTTCAAGAGACCAAAATCTCAGCAAAGGAGTGATTGTCACCAAGGTGGGCTCTGGCTCTGTAGCTGAGGGCAACTGCTTCAGGTTCAGTGGGTGAAGGCACTTGCTTGTTACCACTAATCAAGGATGCGCCAAGACCACAACTCAGGGACTTTGCTGTTGTCTCATGGATATGTGGATTGGTTCTTCCTTCTGGGGAGTCTTTAGAATGGTCACTGTAGTGCAAGTCTTGGTCTCAGCACTGGGGTAAGGCTGCTCACATTCACCCCTGTAATAGTCTGCATTTTTGAGGTGGAGCGAGGGAAGGTAGCTGGACACATCAGTAAGCATATGAGAGACTTCAAACACTTCTAAGCATCTTAAAGAAAAACTAAAAAGATCAGAGCAACCTTATCTTCTGAGGAAACCCCAGCCGGTCCCCTGTTTTCATGCCTTTTTCCTAATTCAGAGCTTCCCCAATGCCAAAAAACCCACCTCTTTCTACATCTCCCCATTCTGGCTGATTGACACAGTCTGTGGCTTTGGGGCTGTGTCACGCGATCGCAGGTTGGACCCAACTGAAATTACGCACTTGTTCTCTTCCTCTGCCAGATGCCTGTGTTGTCCTTACTTAGCCCTTGCAGCACAATTTACCTAGGTGTCTTCAAAGATGCTGATGAACCCACCATGAATCCTATACTGACAGGTAAAGAAAGAGAGAGCCCCTGGAAGAAGCCCATAGCCATGTCAGTCCCTCAGCACTGCCACCCTGGCATGCCTCTGAATTGCATCTGCTTTTAAGCAATGGGAGCGTGACAGGTTTCTAAAGCAATTTCTAGTTTAGTCCAAGCAGGGTGGGGGAGAACAGATACTTCATTCTCCCTTGTGATGCTCTATCAAATCCATTTGACTCCTTTCCTGGGGCATTAGATATGTTCTATCTTTTTCTTCAGTCACCTTTCCAGTTTGTTCCAGTAATTATATTCTATCTGCAAAGTGCTCAGAGCCCCCAGAGGTGTGGAGCCTCACATCGGACTCCAGCCAGGAGGCCACCAAGGACAAAGAGAACAGAAGTGGAGCCCTCTTTTGTAGTGAAGAGAATCCAGCTTGAAAAACCAGGGAAAACACTTGAGCCTTCTGTGGAGTTTGGGAGGAGACAGGCTGGTGAGATTCACAGTGTCCTCTTGTTTCATGTCCCTTGTTTCTAGCTGAGTAAACTGTGTGGACTCAGATGTCAGGCTTGGGAGAAGCAGCCTGTTGTGTCATTGGATGAGTAGGGTTTAACCTCAGGCCATGAGCCTGGCTGAAGGCCCAACCCACAGAAGCCCTTGTACACGTATGAGTTGACACCCTCCTCCTCCATCATGATTCCTTGTTTTCAACTCTCCCTTCCCATCAGCCTCCCCTCGCCTGGAGCAGTCTGTGCAGGAAGTCCGCCCTATCTCTCTGTTGTACAGCTCCTGGACTCATGCTTCCTCCCTGTTTACCATGCCCTTGTTTCTGATGGACCACCCCACACTTGCTGTTCAATTTTAGCCCAGGAGTCACTTCAAGAACAGCACCACCCCACAGTTCTTAAGTCTTTAGCACTTTACCCCTGTGGATTTTCTCTATAGCTTCTCTGATAATCTGTGTTTGTGTTCAATGTATTTTTTTCAAACCCTTTAAGTTCCATCAGAGCAAAGGCTCTTGCGCCACCATACCGCTTCTACTAAACACATATACCAAACACCCAGTAAAGAACTTACTCAGGCTACTGGGGAGCACAGGACAGCCCATGTATGTTGTTGACCAGATAGCACAAGGTTTCTGTGAGCACTTTGTAAATTATGAAAACATCATGAACACTGCAATCACTTCATTATCCTCTGCCACATTGTCGGAAGAACCTTTCTTCCTTGCTCCAGCCTCAAATATGCCCCCTGTATTCTTATAGTGTTGTGTGTCACTGTACAGATGTGATGCTCCTCATACTTATCCTGTAAATTTGAAGCAGGAGAAGCTTTAGAATGTGATACTTAGGCCAATAGCTCAGAACACTGGTCCGGTTCTGTGGATACGTAGCATTTAGACAGTGTCCATAGTCAGATTAAGACTTTCGTTTTCAGAGTTTAAGCTACATCTTGTAGCTTAAGTGCACCAAGACTGGCTCAAGAAAATGACATCAAGGTCCCAGAGTTGAAAAGCATAGAGGCTTGAAATAGTAGCATCTTTATGACTTGGTTTATTGCACCTTTCAAGAAGACAATGGTGCCAGAATGAATGGCACTTGATGGGAAACACATATAGCGCTGTGGATGGTCTTTGCAATCTTCATCTGCTTTACCTTTGTGGAAAGTTTTCAACCTTTCCTATTTATAACCTTTTCATCCTTCAATCAATAAGGAGAGTGCGTTGGCTCTGAAAGAGGCTTGATTTAAATTGTGGAGGAAGAAATAGGGGGTTTCTGGGGAAATCTCAATCCATTATTCATGATGTTTAGAAAGAGGTGGATTTTTAGATGTGTGAAACCCCCCAGGAAACTGAATTAGCGGAGAGCGCTTGTGTCAGGTGTGTTAGGAAGCCCTTGTCCCTGATGCCTCATCGAGAAGGTGCCAGTGTTGCTACCCCACCCTGCCCCCATTTTCATAAGGATTGAAAAGAGGTTCTCTCATTTCAGAGGAAATGAACATCCCAGCTTAAGAAAATGGAACCAGGCTTTGAATCTGGGGGAAATTGCTCTGACTTAAAACTTGTTCCCCATTTCCCTGGATTGTTTAGCTGTTTTTCTGTTTTTTTTTAGAAAAACAGCAGCCTGCTGGTATGGACAGGATATGGGGTGTCTTTGTGACTGTCCCAGGGAAACACTCTCCAAATAGTGTTCTTACCCCGCCCTGAAAGGGTATAGAGCACAAAATACTCTTGAGTCATAATATTCTTACTGAACCATTTTTTTCACTTTTAATTTGCCCGTCTTAAATGGCCAGCAGTTGCAATAAAGTTTATCCTGGGATAGAGCAACCCGAATAATGAATAACTCCATATCTCAGATTGCAAGAGCACGCGAATCCATTAAAGCATCTCATGGATAAAAATACTGATGCTTTGGAAAGCAGTAATGCTTTCTTTGAGAAGAACACACTGAGTCGCAGATAGAGGACAGCCAGGAAAATATCATCCCTCCCAGAGAAGAGATTAGTACATGGTTTTCAGGAAATGTTTCTGATGGAGCTACTTACAATCATGAAAAATAATCAGGAGAGGTCAGTTCAGGTTGTCTCGGCACTGCTTTTGTTCTGTATCATCCGGATGGGGGTCAGCTGTCTCGGGGACAAAGATCATCTCCAGAGTCTTAGAATGGCCTGAGTAATCTTTTCCCTTTGTGTAGGTTTGAAGCTTCTTTTTGCTCGTGGAGAAACCAACATTTGTAAAGCTCTGATGTTCACAGCAACACTGCAAGGCCCTCCTGTACTGTTTGTTTCGGGAGGTTTTTAACTCGAATCTTCTAACGAAAGCAAAAGCCACATGAATGAACCAGAAAAGAATATCTTAGGTGCCAACTGAGTGCCTTATTTACCAGACCTTTTATTACATTCCTAAAAAATAAAAATGGATGCATTCTCCAGTTTCAGTTTTATTGTGACAGGGGAGACCCTTGATGGACACACTTTTCTGTCACACGGTAAAACAAGTCCTCAGGTGGGCTCTTTCATCATTCATGCCATTCAAAACTTTTCTTCATAGTCCCTCTTCTTGCCCTCTTCACACCTCCCATTACCACCAGATCCATTTTCAAAAGATGCCCTTTAATAGCAGTTGCCTTGTTTAAAGTTAGGTAATACAACTGTCTGTGATTCCACAAGCCTGGGCCTGGTATTACTTCTATGTTCATGAGGCCATGTCAGCAATCTAATTCATAATGCTTTCTTGTGTTTCACCCCCAAGGCGTGGGCCTCCACTCAGAAATATTCTACTCTTGGCCCACAGGTATCTCATATTATTCCATTCTTTTCATACCTAGATAGCAGAACTAGTGGTAGAGTTTCTGTTAACCAAGTCTGTGACAGTAACCCCGCCTTTTTTATATTTACTTCAGCAATATTTTCTGCCTTATTACAGTCCATATATTGGTGGATTTTCATTTCAGTGTTGGCCAAAAAGCAACCATAGGTTCTAAGATAATGTCTCACATTTCCCTCATCATCCAGCTAATCACTGGGCTCAGAGCTCTGAGGGTCAGGTAATGCGCCACAGCCGCTCTGCTCTTCAACATCTACAAAAGTGTCTGGTTTGAAGTCAATGCTCACTCAGCATGACATGAGCAAAGCAACTGAGGGGGGCAGAGAAAGGGCACTGGGTCCCTGAAGAGACCTGGGGTTAAACTGAAGTAGGGTATATGTGATTTAACATCCTGTGGGCCACACAGCATCCTCCTGTGGGGGCACAGTGCTACCTTGATCCTAAAGGAGGGCTATCCCATTTATCTAAGATGGACCAGGAATTTTATTCAGCTACAGAGAAGAATGAAACCGACCATTATGTTAAGGAAATAGGCCATAGTTAGACAAAGATCATATTTTCTCTCCTTTGTGTGTGTGTGTGTGTGTGTGTGTGTGTGTGTGTGTGTGTGTGTGTGTGTATTCATGTGTGCTATGTGTACATAGGGCCAGAAAATAATAAAAAGGACTCCTGATTAGGTTTTTTTGTTACTTGATTAAAAACCATAACCAAAAAAGCTACTTGGGGAGGAAAGGGTTGGTTTTAGCTTCTACTCTTTTGTTCATGGTCAGGGGAAGTCAGAAAAAAAAATTCAAGGTAGGGAGAGACCAGAAGGTGTAGGAGCACTGCTCATTGGCTTACTCATTAGCCTGCTCAGCCCGTTTTTATTTTATTTTTTAACATCTAAACCCCAGTACACTTGCCCAGGGAGGTATAACCAGCGTGGCCTGCCCCTCCCACACTAGTGGGTTAGTCAAGAAACTGCCAGGTTCTACTTGTCCACAGGTCCTGAGGCAGAATGCATCCCCAAATTCAGGTTTCTCCCAGGTGACAAGTTGACAAAAAGTAGCCATCCTAAGGATCCTAAGAGAGACAAAAACGCCTAAGAGTGGGGAAAAGAAAACACGGTAATAGAACACTTTGGGACATGAGAACAGAAAGGGGTCCAGCGAGAGGAGCTTCAAGGAAGGAGGAAGGCAGTGGGGGAGGAGAGGCAAGCAAACAAACAGTCAAGACACACACACACACACACACACACACACACACACACACACACACACACACACACACTCTCAAGCCACATTATTACACTAGAAGGTTTAGGACTTAGGGTCCCATTACCAACAAGTACCAGAGAGGCTGAGGGTTGAATCCAGGTCTGGCTTCAGAGCCTACTTTATTCCCACAGGCTTTCTACATATGCCCCTGCCATGCTGTACTGATGAAGGGCAAGGGAGCCAGGGTTATGGACAGTGTGGGACCCCGCAGCAGCTCCTGGACTATGAGAAGAAAAATAACCAGCCGACGTAGCATAAGCCCAGAGAAGTTGCATGCACCCTTGAAACCCCCAATAGTGTGGCCAAAGTGGAGGCCTTGTCCCAGCGGAGTCTGGCGGAGAGCCACCCTCTGGCGCAGCCTCTCCTTTTCTCACAGTCCCTGCCTTGGCACCTGTTCCTGGCGTTATGCTGCTGAGAAATGTTAGAAGGTGTCACCCATAGGCTGTGAAGTTGGTGAGACAGAAGCCAAGGAATGGCACCTTGAGCTGGGAAAAGAAATGGTAAGGAGGAGAGGGGGAGAGCTTATGTAGGCAGAGGAGAGGTGGGAGGGCAGCAAATAGCCGCTCGGTCTAGGAAGGTAATGCCTACGGCAGAAACACACTGGAAGCCCTCGGCCTCATACAGCCAGCCTCTAGGCCCACGACAAGATGACCACCTCTCTGTGGTTAGTGTTCAGTCAACCTGGCAAAGTTCCCAGTGTTAGGATCCTTTTCTTCTTTAGGTTGACTCCCTAAACCTACTTTAGATTTAAAAAGCAAATAAACAAAAACACACATATTTTAAGGATTGCAAATTATGTTTTAAGGACATGCTTTTAATTCAAGTACTACTAACAATGCTATGGCGGCGCTTGAGCAGAATAACCAAGGCTAATTCTGAGCAGGCACCCGTTAAAGACATGCCCTTTTCATTTGAGACTCATCTCAGTGCTGTTTTTGAACACATTCACGGAATATTCATGGGGGACAGTCCAGAGCTTGATGCACTGTCTCCTTGTCCAGAGGGATTTGCAAGGTGCAGGACTACCTGGGGGTACGGGCTAGGGGCAGGGGGTAGGAATGGCATCCGGGTGACCCTACACAGAGGCAGAGGTGGGCCCCCACTCCCATGACAGAGTGTCTACACTGAAAAGACAAAGAATGGGCAGCCAGGAGGAGTGCCAAGGGGTCAGAGGATGACAACACCTGAAAATGGCAAAATTAAAAGAGACAGAGCTGTGAACCAGCAAAGGAGGAATGGGGGAAGTGGAGGGGAGGAAGATTCATGGTAGTTAGTGAAAAGACATGGCTTCCCTCTGCCTGACCATCAGCCCAGATGCCCGTCGCAGCCAGGGCCAAATTCTAATAGTTTCTCCTGTAATCTAGAATTTTGCTTTAGCCTTTTTCCCCAGACGGAAGTATAAAAGCAAAAGAAAGAAAGATCAAGTACGCGCTGCACGCGAGTTCAGATGGGCAGAAGCCAGCCTGTCATTAATAATGGTTTAGAAGCGGCTGACATGTCAATTTCACGGACCTGAGTCTGGCAGGAAAAGATAGGGGGACCATAACACAGAAACTTGTAAACCGTCAACGAAGAAGGCCCCAGAAAAGGTTAACGGTGTTTACACTGCCACGACAAGATAACCGAGGTTCTAGACCCCCTTTGGCTGTGACGTTGTTCCAGCGGTCTAAGGGATTTCTCCGATACCAGCTCAAAGCCATCCTCCAGGGTTATTAACCCTTTAAGAACCATCTAGTAAAAGAGCTATCTGTACCCATCCCATACTAAGGCACATAAAAAAAGACGCTACATTGAAGTCACCACATTTAGTTTTTAAGAGATGAGTCATAGTATATGGGCAGGAGAAAATGTTGTGCTTATAGTGTCCATACTGGTGGCACCAGATGGCCTCTGTTTTTCCCATGACTAATTAATGTCCCTAAAATAGCCTGCATCATACATTTCCTCATGGGAGAGCAGTCCAGAGCCTGGCAGAGTTTCTGGATGCTCTTCTGTTCCCAGGCTGTTTTAATAACCTGCACAATAATAGAATGGAATGAGGATTTTAAAATCACTCCCCAGATTTGTGTCCTTGAACAATACCAGGATGGATTTATAAAGAACCTGACGTGGATACTCCTGTATTTCCTGGCTGGTGTCATCTGAAGTCAAACAAGCAGAGGCCGACCGCGATTGCAAGGGTTGAGGGAGGAGTCTGGTGGACAAATAGAGGCACTTACACTTGCCAAAGATTTAACACATCTAAGTTCCAAGCTATAATTCATACACATTTTGTCAGAATTTCCACAGGAATACGGCATTGGGAGTTTAAAATTTTGCCACAAATAGCGTAGCCAAGAAACCTTGATGAGCAAATGCCAGTCCATCCTGGAAGCACTTCACAGAAAGAGGACTAGCAAACAGTGTAGGGGTAAATTGACTCTGTAGGTGGAGGCAGTGATGCAAACGAGATGGGGAGAAAGCTGTAAAGGTCTTTATATCTGTCGCCTGGGGTTTGAGGGGAGCAGGCTGAAGATCCGAAGGCAGCTGGATACCTCTCAGGGTCCTGAAAATCTAGACATTCTCAGCCTCAGGAGCTCTTTTGATAGGGCGTCCACAGGAAAGGAGCAAATTGTTTGCTTAATGCTCATGGGTAAACAATCCTGGAAAGAAAGCAGAAAGTGCGCCGCCCAACGCAGCCATTTCATCCCTCTAGGCCCTGCAATATTCCTTATACATTTCTTCAAAAATGACATTTCCCTACACAGTCATTAGATGCTGTTGTTCCCAAAGGTTTGTAATAGGGTTCCTGGTAGATCGAATTTATTATTTTTTACTTAAATCCATCTCCATGTGAAGCCCCTGTCTGTATGTCCACCTTTTCGACTACTGAATATCTGCTTAGGCAGAAAGCTATGGCCTTTTTCTATAAGTAGTCATTCAGTTTTTTTGAAAACCATTAAAACCAAGTCAGGGGCTCTTTGATACTTGTTACTTGTTATCCATGCTGTGTCTAAAAGGTCCTTGGTAGAAAGTGGAAGTCAGTAACTGCTGTTGAAACAAAACAGCAACAAGAGGGGGCAATAGTAGTTTCCACAGGCAGACACAGAGCCCTGTCAGATCCCTCAGTGGGGATGATGGCATTTGTTGGAGTCGCCTTGAGAATATGAGCGGAGTTAGCCTCCCTGTCAACTTGAATGCTAACATAATGCAGGAGGTGGATTGCAGAACCTGACAAAAATCACAACAGCCCACCTCAAAATGTTCGATGGAGCCATCTCTTTTCTTTCTGCCCACAGAAAAGGGTATCACCGTGGCTTGATAAAATGTATTTGCTTTGAATGTAAATGAGCCAACGATGCACTCCATAGGATGAAGAGATTTTCGACCAGGAGAGGTCTGGGGAGTGGCCACGCTTGGAATTAATTCACGATGAGCTGAATTCAAGTTGAGCGATGTTTGACTGCAAAGGCTCATATCTTTTATACCTCCTCCACAGTACCATGTTTTGTTCATTTCCCCAGATGATTTTGGCTCAATGATTTCCATGAACCACCCCAAAGAATCGCTGCAGGATGGGATTGATAGTCTCTGTAAAGTGTAAGAGGTATTTGTTGGTTGCTGTTGCTGCTGCTGTTCTGTCCCAAAAGGTGATAAGAGGGATCAAAATATGCAAGCTATAGTGTAATGACAAGTTAGGTCCAAGAAGGAGGATCGATGCAGAGTAAGGGGAGACAGATTGTCTGAGGATGTTGAGGTGGGTATGAGGGGATAAAATGTAAAGGAGGAAACAAAAGGATGCTCTTATTTTGGCTACAGTTACTTCCAAGAGATATGGCTGTGGTAGGGAAAGAAAAATGTAGGGGAGCAGGAGGCAGTCCCATTGCAACCACAGTCAAGAAAAGAGGGGACTTTAATGTCTGTGCTAAGCTCACTTTTTCCTTTCTATCCAGTCTAGGCCCCCAGACATGGATGATCTCCTGTTCACACCAACCCAATCTAGGGATTTCTTCTTGTTAGACAGTCCAGACACAGTGCTCTGTGACTCAGGACTTTGAATCTCAAGGCACTGCCAACCTCATTGCTCTCACTAGTCTTCTCAGGAAACTCAGCTGACGCGTCAAGTTAGCGTCATCCGGTGACACAGCCTCTAAAGATCACTCATTGCTTCCATCCTAGATATCCACTGATGGAGACGCCCAGAGGACCAGGCTAGGACGCGGCTAAACCACTCTCAGAGGGAGGTCATTGCGTCCGCTCACGCTTGAACCATTATTCTCATTGGCCAGAATTCGTCCCATGGTTAAGCACTATTGACATAGGCAGGTCTGGAAGAAAAGTCAAAATGGATCTCTTTGACTCATATCCCTACCAGAGAAGTAGAACAGGCACAATGCAGTGGAGAGAATCTTGAAGGTGGGATATCGGGACTCCAGCAGGAGAGCCACTTTCCCACCCTGCCCATCTGAACATCACACCCAGAGGGCCTGCTGCTTTCTATTCCAGAGCAATACAAGACTGGAAAATTGAAGAGAAATGCTGGGCCTTGGTAAAGCTGCTAGCTGGCCCAGGTATGCCAGTTCGAGACCTGGTGAGGTGGAAGCTAAGCTCTTTAGAGTCTAACTTGCATTAGTTTCTGTCAGCTGGAGAAAGTCATCTGCCTCATCCAAAGCCTCCTGGGAGCTGAACAGTTTAATTTAGGTAACGCAGTCGCTGGTGCTGCCTATGCGGGTCAGTCCCACATGAGGCAGAGAGAATAATGAAAAGTAGAGATGGAGCAGCTGTCATGTGCCATGGTTCCGTCCAGGCTAATTGTTGCTGCATGCAAACCTGTTTCTGGCTGCCAGCAGGGTGTGGGCGGCTTGAAACAGCAGTAGGCAGATACACTTCCAGGCGCAAAGTCACCTCATGCCCTCCAGAGAAATCTCTTTCAGGGTGAGGCTTACCTCAGCTGTCTCCCTCTTCCACCTCCACCTTTGCTAAGTCACTTTTCTTGGAGTTGATGGCATGAATAGCTGCCTATGACTCATTCCTTACTTCAAACTCTTGAGGAGCTCCAGAATTAGAAACGATCTCGTCAAACCTCCTTTTGTTCCCTCTTTCCTTGGCTAGAGTCATTTGGTGCTTCCAGTTCCAGGCCAGGGCTCCACACCGCCTTTTGCGCTGCTGCCTTCTGAGCTGCCTGGTTGAGGATGCTTGCCTCACCTTAAGCTTTTCTGTACACATGCTGCTTAGTGCGGCGTGACTCACGCCGAAAGTACATATAGTGGGAGCAGAAGGACACCCATATTCTGGTTGTGCTGAGAGGTGCATTTGCCTTTTAAGCTCTGCAGTAAGTTGACACATAGAGAGGATTAGAGGACTCAGGTAGAGACTGCTACAAGGGTTATAAGGTACTTCTAAGCAGCACCTGGTCTGATCAGTTCACAGATAATCGTGACCACCTCTCGATCGCACCATCTGACACAGTGTCACTCACTGTCATAGACTAACGTGAATAAACAGTGTCGCTACAACCAAAGTACCTGTAACATGAGGCGCTAATAGCGAAGCCAAAGCTGCTGTGCATAAGACTTGGTACCTGAGATTTTGAAAAGGGAGGGCACGTGACTCCGCAGGCTCCCTTGGCTGCTAAGGTTAACTAGCCTTCCTTATTCTGGGGTTGTGGAAGCCCTGAGGTAGGTCTTAATCTTACTTATCTAATCACTTATCTTTATACAAAACACTTTCAACAATTTATGTCTGTGAGAAATAACCAGAATAATCAAAAAGTTACAATTAGAGAGAACATTGTGTTTTTCCAGTCTACAGTATTTTTCCAAGGACCAGTGACCCTAGGTCATTGGGAATAAGTATACCTTAAGAAGTCTCTATATATCTAAGACTGTGTCTGGCCCTGACTGTGGAAAGGTAGACTAGGAAGAACTAGAAGCTTTTTCCTCTTTGTGGTGGTATGGACATGGCTATTACTGAAATGGCAGAGCACAGAATGGTCAGTTGGGGGTGAGCATGCCTGTCAACCCAAGACTGATGGTCTGAATTAGGGATGGGGTGCTAGCTTGCTTGATGAGAGTTTATGGTATTTGATAGACCTATTACATACATAATTTCAAATAGACTTCTTCTTTCTTTCTTTATTTTTTTTCCCTTGGCAGTGATAGGAAGCAAACCTAGGGCCCCTTTTTTGCCTGCTGGAAATGTTCCACCATGGACAAACCAGTGACTTCACTTATTTACTATATATTTTAAGACAGAGTGTCACAAAGTTGCTCAGTCTAGCTTGAACTCACTCTAGTCCAGGCTGGTTTTGAACATAAGGATCCTGACCCAGTTTCCCAAGTAGGTTGGGATTACATGCCTAGGCCATGTTTCACTTAACATTACTACTAATACTACACGATGTCCTGCTGTTTACCCACTTTGTACCAATTTGTACTCACACAATTTTTTTTTTTTTTTTTTGACTTTTTTTTTTTTTTTAAAGCTGGGGACCTCCCTCTAGTTTCCTAGGCAAGAGCTCTCCACTGAGCAGATCCCCAACCCCAACTCACAGAAATCTTATACAGAGATCTTCTTGTTCTCTGGCAGATAAGAAATGGAGCATTCTCCAGATCAACTGCACTAGGGACTCAAGTCAGCAGGCCAGCCCTCTGTTTTATGATGTGTCTTCCCTGGTCTGACACAGGGATCTCCTACATTTACTCCACATACAACTTTTTAAGGGATCCTTCCTCTAGCCTTTTTGTCTTTTAAAATAAATCCCTTGGCCCTTCACTTACCAACTAAGAAATGGGCTTTGGTGGAAAGTGTTCTGAAAACCTCTTAAGATTGTTGAAATAACACAATCCAAGAGAAATTCGTAAATAATATAAAAAAAAGTACAGAGAGTCTGAATCAAGACAGAAGCTCCTGTGGCTAATAGACCTGGGATTTAGTGCTGAGATGATTTGAATAGCAATGTCTAATATCTAAATGAATTCTTGCGGTTAATCTCTACTTTCCAATTTTTTTGTATTTTCAGAAAAAATTATTTTAATGTTGATCTTATTTAAATGACCAAACCAAACAAAACTTGTTTGTATTTGTTTTGTTTAGATCTGAAGAGGATGTTTCACAAAAGTCCAATAAAAGATCCATCAGCTTCTTTTATTCATTCATGTACTGTGAAGGAGTATTTCTCTAGTTTGCTCTGGGAAGTGTTTCTCATCTGGGTTGAACCTGAATTTCCACACTGCCTGTATTTAGATCCTAGGTGTTTGATGATGATGAAAGTAATTTACCTGTAGCATTTCACAAAATTTAGACCATGATTCTGCTGTTTGCCCCACTCCCACAAGTATTCGCTTCTGCAAAAGCTCTCACATTTGTAAGAGTGCTCAGGCTTGTAGATTCACACACTCCCTCCACTGCTGCTGGAATGTCAGAAGATGAGATACAGATTTCACCACACAAATACTCCATCCAGTGGAAGAACCAGAGCCCATGACTCAGTGGTGGCACCTCACCTAAGCTGATCCCAGCACTGGACTGTGCAGTGAGCAGTCAAGATCTCTCAAGCTATTATTCTTTAGCCAACAATGAGTATGAGGATTTCAGATCAATCTCAGCTACATGAGACACTGTTTAACCCTATCCCCACCCCTACCCCTAAACCACCAACATCTCCCTTCTCCTAGCAGCTTTCAACTGCTAAGATTTCCTCAATAAGGAATGAGATGGGATATAGGACCACCTCCTCTCTCCTTGCTGGTAGATTCCACATGCTTAGTTCATCTCCCACACCATACACATACGCATATGGGCATCTCTAACTGGACTTGAGATAGATAGATAGATAGATAGATAGATAGATAGATAGATAGATAGATAGATAGATGGATGGACGGTTAGGAAAGGAGTTAGTGGGAGTGGAGGGGGAAATAGAGGATAAATATAATCATGTTTCGTTGGATACATATATGAACTCAAGAATAAAGAAAAAAATAATCCAGTAAAAATACAAAAGAAAGCTAAAGAACTGAGGTCATAGAGCCTCCTGAGCTCTCTGTCAGAAAGTCACTAGAGAAAAAGTAAAAGATTCTTAACCAAGCTGTTTCTTGTTCTGTATTATTTGGATTTAAATGATTACAATTTGTTTCTTTGACCATAGACCATCATCATTCTTAAGTAAATGTTACTGTAAGGTATGACTAGATTCTTAAGTAAATTATCTAATTCAAAACAGCAGGCAGTTGAATGGGTTTCTTGTGTGTAACTCAGCAACATTTAAAAAAATGATTTAGGGAGAGGAGAGTGCCAGTTGATAGCACCATCATTTTCTTCTGTAATTTCTGGATTCTGTAACAGTATTGATCATTTAGCCTTTTGAAGTGGCTTCTGTCAGACAAAGTGGTGAAAATGTACATCAGGTTCCAAAAGCATGGGAATTTGTCTGGAATTTTTATAGAAAAAGCAACATAGTAGGAGGGTCTGAGGTTTGGGGCTATGAGTCTCTTTGTGTAGAATATACAGAAAGGCAATAGGAGGCGGGACACACCAGGGGAGAGCACCCAGTGTCAAGGAGGCTCAGTTGACCTCAGCAGTGGGAAATGACACTTTCCTTTTCTCAGTCCTCTACATTTTAACTTTTACAGCAGATACAAAATGGTATCTATTTTCCAGGAGCCTTGATGAAGAAGACACCATAGAATGGCATATAGAAAAATATCCTGCAAATAACAGAAACTGCTGGGCCTGAAAGAATTAACCTGGGAAAAAGGTTGATCTTTTGATTTACCAATAATCTACATGGCACAAAAACACCAGCAATTCTTTCTTTTAGAAATGAAACCATTTGAAAAACATTTCAAATAGATTATGTCTTTTCAAATCAGTGACTAGAATAACCCAAGAGGCGGTGGCATTGACAAAGTCTCTTCACCGTGCACACACGCATGTACACCATGTACCAAGGGTCTTGCACAGGAAGTATATCTCTCGGTGTGGGCCTAAGGGTGCCTTCTTCTTTAAGACCATCTTTGCACCGAGAGTTTGTAAATATCATCCCTGTAATCATGACCCTAGAAGGCAGAGCCTGGGCTATAAAAATGAGGGTTTGTCTCGAATAATAAATGTGTGATGATTTTTATTATCAGCAGGGATCTGAGGGCAGCGACGCACCCAGGCCGCCTCCCCAAACTCACGCCGCCAAGGCTCAGCTCCATCCTGTTATTATGGCACACTTATTTATAGTAAATTGAAAAATGCTAATTGGTAAGATGTGAAGCAAAATCATCCAACCTCTCTCATTCTCCACACTCTGTGAATCTCCATGCCTTTGGCCTCCTGTCATCGGTCTGACTAACATGCAAAAGGTAATTTATGTCCCCTTAAACATTTGAAGCATCCTGCCACATGATCGTATTACATCCAATGAATCATGGCAGACAGCTCTAACCAGCCTCAGCACAAAGCATTTTTATCCCCAGTTCTTCATTCATTCAGGATCGAGCATGGCCTCTGTGCACAGAGTGTTAGAACTTACAAGAGACAGCAAACCTATACTATTACTTTGAGCAACCGTATTATCACCACTATGCTTGATTTCTGGATGCATATTTCATGATCTTGTTTGATTATCCAGCTCACTTTCAATGGCATTGGTGTCTCTTTACAGGCTTTAAAGTCTGGAATTTCAGGAAACCCATAATGGCTTCAAATGGACAGTAGTTACTCAGAAACCTGAAAGATGGCCCATTCTCAGAATCCCTTAGAACCTCTAGGAAACCCTGAGGATAGAGGATCCTAATTTTTTCCAGGAATGGCTGACCCAACATACGTCCTTAGTATCTTACTTATCTGTCTCCAAAATTCAGTCTTATTAGCCTCACCATTAAAGAATATGAATTTTAGACCTTTTAGTGAAAGTTCAGTTTTACCTTTCTAATTGGGCCAGTTTTATTTCTATTAATGTTAGCCTCGTCACTTTTTTCCCTATACACCATTATAGACAATTACCTTCATTTACTCTCTTTAGATGAGGCCAGTCCACTTGTGCTCCAAATTCAGAAACACAAAGGTCTCAAGCCCATAACTTCTGTCTGTTATACATGGAAGTAAAATGGTTGCTGGATATCATAATGAGTGGCTGTTTCACTACTTCTGTTCCATCATGCGCTCCCACTCATCCAGTAACTGCTTTCTCCTGATATACTTGGTGTTTTCCAGTCCAACCTGAAATCTCTACCAGCACCCAACTTACGAGTTTGTTTGTCTGTGCTCCTTATTCAGCCTAATACAGTGATAAATAGACAATAGATGAGAGATGATATATAGGTTGATGGATATATATATATATATGGAAACACAGAGACATAGTATATATATGTGCTATGCAACATGCATGCTGCTACTCATATATCCATTGTCTTAAGCAGGAGCCTACCACTGTGAACACACACCATGACCAAGGCAGCCTCCCAGGAGACATTAATCAGCTGGGCTTAGCATATTCAGAGGTTCAATCCATTATCACTGGTTGCAGGAGCATGGTAGTATCCAGGCAGGGCATGGTATAGGAGGACTTGAGACTTCTGCATCTTGTTCCAAAGGCAACAGAAGAGTGGCTTCCAGGCAGCTAGACAAGGTAAGAAGCTCACATCTCATGAGCATACAAGTCAATCCAACAAGGGGCCACACCTACAGGTGCTGGCCCATGTGCTATGCATTTACACACACACACACACACACACACACACACACACACACACACACACATATGAGAGAGAGAGAGAGAGAGAGAGAGAGAGAGAGAAGGAGGGAGGGAGGGAGAGCAAGAGAAAGAGGAATAATGGATGGATAGATAGATGGAAGTTAATAGAGAAGATACTTAGATAATATAACTAAAGAGACATGGCTAGATGATAGAGAGAGACAAAACAGATGATAAATAGGATTGAGGACCAAGGCTTGGCACGTAAAAGTACATGCTCCATTAAGACTACTTGCTTCTTCTTAGTGTCTGAGGACTGTCTTGGTTCTCTTTGGGAGGAAAGGGAGGCCAACTTGTTATTCCTTTGATTTCAGTCATTACAATTTCACTGGGACCTGCCCCAAAGCCATAATTTTGGTTAGACAGTAACCATGACAATGAAGGCCAGTGCCTGGCTCACTTGCTCTCCCAGTGCTTCAGCACTTGCTGGGAGGTCTTCACTGCTGTCATTTCTCACCTGGGGTTCTAAACCTTGAAGGTAAATGGGACAGGGGATCCAGTGTGAGTGCATCTTCTTGTTGCGCTACTCCTGGGGTGAAGAGACCCAACACCTTGACAGAAGGGCTTGCAGCTAGCCATGGACCTGCAGTCCACCCTCCATGTGTCGAGCCTGACAGTCAGTGTTCACTGGGTTGTGCTTCCAGCCTCTGACGACAAAAGGCATCAGAGAAAACATTTTGCGTTTTGTGTCTCATGGGATTGCTCTTATGTCCTACTGTATCTAGGCTTCTGATTGAGTCTTGCCTTTGAGAAATGTGAACATTCTCGGAATATTATTTCTTGATCTGAAGTGTTGCTGCTTTGTGTGTCTGGAACAGGGAAGTTGGTACCATTTATTCTGCCAATATGTCCTCACTGAATCTGACCTAACAAACATACATTTTAGTTTTAATGTTTGTCCTGGCAAATACTTTCTACAAGTCTCCATCTAGTTCGACATTTAAATTGTATTTCATCAAGTAGTACTGAAAAACTAGAAAGGCTCATTTAAAATAATACAACAGCCATGATTAACTGAAAGGACCAGGTTATTAATCCTAACCTGGGGATCTAAGGATTGAGCATTCCACATAGTGCCAATTGGAGCACTGTGCCACTCTGGACATGGATGACGTTTTCCATGGCCATTTTAATTTTGAGGATCAGTGTTCGCTTGGTAAAGTGGAGAAGTAAGCTTCCGGCAGTGTTCATTTTGTCTCACCCAAAAATGGCAAAAGTGGAAATATAAGTGACCGTTCATTCTGTTAGAGCCCATCATTTCCTCCATTCCTTCATATCCAAATTTAATGCCTTGTTAATTACTAATTTGCTGTCCCATGCCTTTATGGGACAATGTTACATCTTGGGAGCAGTGGATCCTTTTGTGTTGGTATGCTTGGTTCATTGCTGAATTCTGGGATTCCTAAGTCTTTCATTTGGATACCACGGGTGTCCAATTCAGACTGTCACCACAGAATTTTCTACCTGACTCCTTCCTTCTCTCTCTTCCTCCTTACCTCCTCTGTGACATTGAGATGGACTGAAGACTTACATATCAGAGCCTATTCTGTTGCATCCCCAGCCTCTTGAATTGGTGGTAGAAGGAGTTGGCTCATTTTTGAAGACGAGGTTTTGTATCTATGCAGTCTGTAGGCTGTCTTCAATCTCCATTCTTATACTTTAATAAGGTCTTACGCAAGAAGATAATGTACATTCATTTGTCAATGCCCAGCAGAGGTTTTTCTAAGAGCACATCTGGATAGTTGAAGCCTAAAATCTCATTATGCCTACTCCACTCTCAAGGGAGAAAGCATCTCCACTAGAAGTACAGAGCCATACACTGTGGTGGATTTTCAGCTGCCTCTATTCTTCCACTGGAAACCTGATAGCCTATCAACGCCAAACTAATCCTGCATTTCCTTCCTGGTCTCACCCTATGCTCATGTGTTCTAGAAGTTTGTCTTGTCATGGATAAAATGAATGACCCAAAAGTAATCTCATAGATAAAGAATGGTTTATTTAGCTACAGGTTACTTCAACATCAAGGCCACCGGGAATTCAAGTCTGGAATCTGAGGCAGAAGAATTGCTTACTGGTTTGCTTCCTGCTGGTTTTCTGCTCATTGTTTTAGAAGGGTGATAGACGACTGTTTGAGGGGGAGGGTAATATCAGCCTCTTCTATCAATTAGTGATTGCAGCAAAATGCTCCACCGAGTTAGGGCCCATAGGGCCTGTCTATCACAAATTTCAACTGCGGATTTTCTTGGAAATCAAGTTTTCCAAGTTTAAATTTGTATGTTAATAAACCCTAAACAGTATATTCTATTGGCCGATACTACATTCTTCCTGGTTTTTCTTGTTTCTTTTTGTTCCATATTTTAGGTTTTTGCTGATATTTTTTGTTTGTTTTCACACTTCATTTCGACTTCTTCCATCTACACTTGGTAATTCTAGTTTGACCTATGACTTCAAGTTCTAGAAAATTAGGGCACATGCTACTGTAAAAATTACCGTTGAAAATTTTCAAAACCTTTTCACGTGCCTTCCCATCACTGGGTATCTGTTTCTCTGATTCTGAGGGCACAGGGACTCTCTTATTGTCCCAGGTTCTGCCCGCCCAGAAAAGTTAGTGTCTAGCAGCCATTACTGTCGAAAGGACAGATCACTGCAAGTTTCTAATAAAGGAGATATTTTTAATAGTCTCCCTAGGAAGAAACCCTGAGCTGAAACTATAAGGAGATGCCATGACTGAAGTGATCTGAGAACTGAAATGGTGTGTAAGGAATGGAGACAAGAGAAGGAAACCCAACGGAAGATGGCAACTTAAGGTCACAGGAAGATAATTATGGCCTCATCTAGTCAGTTAACAAGTTGGTTCCCACTTAGAGGGCGCTGGCAGCCTGCCAAGGGAGGCAACTGAGTGCTGATATTCTCAGAACACAGCTTTGGAGGCCAAGGATGTTCCCAACCCCTCACGCTTCCAGGCTAACCCAGTCACAAGTTATTTTATAAGTGCATGTTCTTGACTGCAAAAGTCCAGATTTATATTGACATGAAAGGCAATAAATAACTCAGACCATTAGGTAATCCATATTCCACTTGTGACAAACACTATGACTAGAAGCAGCTGAGAGGTGGGGCTAATGGACAGATTTCTATTTTCATATGTTATGATACCAATGAGGGAAATCAGGGACAAGAAACCTGCGCAGAAAGAAATTTCTCTTCTTATTTCATGGACAGGCAGGAGGAGACCTGCAAGAGTGTTACATGAAGGAATACCCTTTATTGGTCTCAGTCATGTAAGCACTAGGTTCTTTCTGGTCTAGAACTAATTTATCATCTAGTGAATGGTGCCTCACATTGGCAGTATAATCCTTTTTACCAAATAGCACCAAGATGAACCCTGTATCAGGGACAGTATCCTGTACAGTGCAATCAGAGAACCTTCAGTCATAAATTGCTTACATTTTATATTCCATGTTAGTGTCCAGTTGATAGTTAAAGTTAATTGCTGCAGTCCTGCTTTATGAGAGACTAAGACCCAGAACAGAGTTCATGGGAGATTGAGGTCATAATAAATTACAAGATGTTAATGTTACATTCAGGCTTATTTCTTGAAGGTGGGGATTTACA
Organism: Rattus rattus; assembly: GCF_011064425.1. Lineage (NCBI taxonomy): Eukaryota > Metazoa > Chordata > Mammalia > Rodentia > Muridae > Rattus > Rattus rattus. The sequence goes on along the minus strand of NC_046154.1, from coordinate 45,052,655 downwards.
GATAGTGTCAGTTAAGGACTACCTCTGTGACAATACTAGGATGTAAGAGTTTAGAAATTGCCACCAGAGAGCCCATATAGGTATGGAAGAGTTTAATTGGCTCATTCCCTTTGTTTTCTAGAAGGACTGATTTATCTCCGCCATAAATTCTAAATCAAACTTCATTTTGTTGAGATTGAAACTGCACACCAAAGCTGGCCTTTCTTATTGGTTCTGCTTTTCAACCTCTCTCAGTTCTAAGTAAAGTATTTCCCAGTGGCCTCTTGCCTTGTCTCTATATCAGAGGTTTTTCTGCCAACTGACACCTCCTAAGGCCTTCTATTGTGTAATTCACAAAAACAGAATCAAAATGCTACTATCTCAGAAAGGAGTTGAATTTAGTATTGACGAGTATAGAAAGGAGTGTTGGAGCATAAAAATATACAGTAAAACAAAATAAGCAGACAGTAAAATTCACTGAATGAACGGAAGAGAATCTGAAATAAAGTTAGTTTGTTGATTTACAGCAAAGAGCGAGATGAACCAATTGGACAGTCATGGGATATAAATAATCCTGGATATTTTTAGAATAAATAAATGTTTTAATATACATAGAAAAGGTATACTTTTTTATTTTTTTTTTGAAAGACACTTTCCTTGGTGCTGCAAGTCATATGAAAAGTGGTCTATGCCCTTAGGGGGTCTTTGACAGGTTGCCAGAGTAGCTCATACCAGAAAAACTTGTCTGACTTAGCAGTTCTTGATACAAACATGGGTGTTGCAAAAGTTAGTGCAGTGATTGGGCCTGAGCCATCGCCAAGGAGCATTTCCAAACGTCACAAATCATCTGGGCAACTTCAATGCAAAAGCTTTTTACTACTCCTTGTTTTTAATTGAACCACACACAGAGTGTTCTGAGAGGTGGGACTCAAAAGGATGAGAAGGAGAAACCATGGAGAAACCAGGCTCTGCCCCTATAAACTGAATCAGATCTGGGGGACAGAACCATCGGATCCTGCATTTAGTTAAATTTGGGTAAAAGAAAAAACAGTTAAACTGCTTCAGAACGAAATTAGAGCAAACTGAAGAAGAGCTGAAATACCCAACCAATAAGTTGGTGGTGGAGGGAAAAGGGCTCTAGACGGCAATTGCAATTTCATCGCTCATTGTAGGCAATGATCTTTCTGTTGAGATATAAGATGATACATGTGTTAATTTCCAGAAGAATAATGTCGGTAGGATGTAGAAAGTTCCACTTGAAAGAAGGGTCATCTCATCCTTCATTGCTTACCTATTGGATCAGAGCCCTTTCCTGGGAATATATATGAGGTTCCCAACAATCTGACGCCACACCTTACGCCTCCCCTCATTTGCTGGGGAACTCACTAGCTGGGCAATGATTTTTGTGGAAGATGGACAGATTGCTTGTCTCGCCGTCTCATCTCTGTGGCTCAAGTGGCACACCTTCGTAGTTAGTTGGCTGTCGGGCAGTCTGAGACTTCTCCAGTGCTAGCTGACTGCCATCAGCTGAATGCCAAATACTATTCAGCTGGGCCATGCCCTGTCTGATAGGGTTTCCTTTTTCATGATTCTGCCACATTAGTGCTTCCATCTTCAACCCTGTCTCCATGATCTTCTGATCTGTCAACATCACTGCTTTTCATGATGCTAACAGGTTTTGGTAGAAAATTAGGATTTGTGGAACAGAATTTGCTGTTTTAAAAAATAATACATGAACTTTAGCATTTTCACCAAAATTAGAGTTGGGCTGAAAAGAGAGATAGTATATATTAACCATTTCTGCAACACAATTAAACATAAGAAGTCATTGCTACATAGTAAAAGTCTAGCCTCTAGAATTTCTCTGGAAAATTATCTCAATGACTATTTCACCGATAGTAAAGATCCACTGTTGAGGAAAACCATCCACTTAGGACTGGTTTGCCTGTCTGTCATCCATGATGAAAGATGAGACATGATAATTGGAACTTAAATGGATTACTATGATCACTAATCTTTGGGAGGCATGGATCTGATTGGTAATGAGGTTCTGTAAGGGTCCTAATGATGTATCCTGCAAAATCTCTGGCAGTTTCCTAAGTTCTACATATCCCTTTAAAATTGGTTGACACAAGAAAGTAGAATAGAAAAATCTTCCCATAAAGTCAAAGCAGACACTGTGAGGTTTACAGAGTGAACTTAAGCACTACAGAATGGCTGAAGTGCCGGACCTCTCAAACTCACTGCTCTACCTTTGTTTAAAATATGACCTCACCACGCTTATAGCCTGAGAAGCTGCTGAAGCTCTGGGGCATCGTCTCATTCCAGTTACCAGAGACGGAGAAAGAGAAGAACGTGCCTTTTTCTTTTTATGAAAAAATTTTCCTGAAAGTCCAACCCCTAATTTTTCTTCATAGGCCAAACCTTTGTTCTAGGACACTCCTAAGTTGAAAGAGAGCTGTGAGACATGATGGGCAATGTTGATGATGATGTTCCTGGCAGCAGTTGAGCTCCTCTTATCAGACAGATGGAGACAGTGTACACTCTGGCAATGTTGTGCAACAACTCCTTAAGCACACAGGCAGAGATCAGTGGATTATAGAGAACGTTCAGGGCACCGTCAATTTTGACTTCTTTGGAACTCTAAGTTTTGAATAAGCTATGCTCTACACATAATGAGAACATGTCTACATTTACAGTTCATTGTTTTGAATAACAGTTTTGTGGTTTTGTATAATATATATATATATATATATATATATATAATTAAGCACTTTTTCCTTTAAATAAATGAGCTGTATGAGAAGTAGAGAACCTTCTTCTACAGGGTGTGTTCTGAGAAATGGATTTTTCCAAAGTTACTAAAGGAGTAGGTGGACGCCATAAAACCAGGGATGCTAGTAGGCAGGTAGAGAAAGCTCTGAGTTCTTGAAGTCACCAGGTGTCTCAGCAGGGAAAGCATCATTGGGGAATGAGTCAGGGACTTCTGCATTGAAAATACTGTAATCCTAGCCAATATGAAGGATCATTTATGAAAATAAGCAACATCTCACACTGGACCTTCTTCAAGGTTGACTAGAACATCAGTGATTCGGTGTGATTGGAATATTGCAGGTCCAGAGCCTAATGCTAATTCATCTTGGAGTATACTTAGCCCACTAAGCTTGCCCTTGCTCACCTCTATGTCTGGCCTCACACCTTTATGACTATTCTGTGGAACTTTGGGAGTGCATTATCAGACCACTGACTCTTACAGAATCAATACTGGAGAGCATTATCAGCATCTGAGGACTATAGCAATGGTTCCTCTGCTTTGCTCTAAGTTATATACCTGATGTTTCCAACACTGTACTAGAAAAATGTCTTAATGTATGGCTTTCTATGTTCTGTTACTATTAAAACTTCATTGAATACTTACCACATTGGAAAAGTGGGGTTTGGGCTAACATAAATGTTTCCCCAGGCAATGGTCACTCTTATTTAGCTCTTGAGTAAATGATTTCTTACTCCCTTGATGTTGAAGGCTGTGTCCCATATCAACATCTGAAACTTATCTTTATGTGGTGCCATTTATCTGACTGCACACTTAATCCATAAGAAACGGTCTCCAGGAAGCTGTGGAAACATTTAAAAAGAGCCCAGATGTTTCAGTATACAGAAAACTAGAATTTCCTAATCTAGGGGTGTTAGGATTGTTTATTAATTCTTTTGTGATTTGTTTTCTTTTTAAAATGGATAAATTACCATCATACAAAGTTTGGGTAACACGGAAATAAAAAACCAACCCAAAATATTAGAGCCTGTGGTAAACAGTTGCTGTCTTGCTGTGTGATTTTTTTTTTTTATTCTTTTCCAGCACACAAGGACTGCAATCAGATGTAGGATAATATAAGGAAGTTCCTTCTGAAACTCTATTTGTTGGAGGTGGTCTGCTGTGAGAGGAAGGGTTTTTTTTTTATTTCCAGCAGTTGAATTATTCTAAAGAGTTATTTTCCACAAGAGAGGGCTCCAAATCCACATGCACACTAGACTTTATCTACTTAGTGATTGTGCCAATGTGTCCCACACACTCAACATTAAGTGGACATGGAAAACTGTTTGTGTTGATATTAGTAAGTATAAATCCTTTAAAAAGAAAGTCCTGAATGTTGTGTAGTTTACACCGTGGGTTATTTTTCTTTCAACTGATGAACACTGAATTCGTTTAAATCACTCTTGATAGACACGAAGCTCCACTGAGAAACTACAGATTCCTGTTTGTAGAGATGAAGGCAGAAGGGAGATGGGAGAATGGCTGACTGGTGGAGGATTCGCTTTTTCCATGTGTCTTCATTACCGTTCTGTTGCTGTGAAGGATCACGATGATCAAGGCAGCTTATACAAGAAAACACTGAATTTGCTTACAGTTTCAGAGGCTTAGTCCATGATCATCCAGGTGGGAAGCATGGCGGCAGACAGGCAACTGTGGCCCTGGGGCTGAAAACTTACATCCTGGTCCACAAGCAGAAGGCAGATTTAAAAAGTGGGACTGGGATGGCTTGGGCTTTTGAAATCTTCAAGTCCGCCCCAATAGCACACCACCTCCAATAAGACCGTACCACCTGATCTTTAAGCCCATGGCAACCACTGTCATTCAAACCATCACCCCATGTCCTTCTTGTGATGTGCTTCTTACAGAGGACCTGGTTTCCTTGAGCTTTCCTCTCTAACTACTTTTCTGAGGGGGAGCAGAAAGCTCATGTCATGGGGTACTCTTTTTCTTCCACAGATGGGTTAACAAACCTGAACTTCCTTCATTATGTCAGGACATAAAGATTCTCTGAATTCATAAACGTTTCTAGGATAAGGTGATAAGTATGTGTTTTTAGCCCCAGAATGGCACTGAGAACCACGCGGCTGAGTCCTAGTATCCCTAATCTCTTTATTGTTGCTCTTTGAGATTTACTCTGTTGATAAAAAAAAGGAAATCTGTTGTGTTAAGAGAATAAGCCAGTAACTTAGAAAATAAGAAACTACCTCTCTGTCATTAAAGACTGAACTATTGGGGGCTGGAGAGATGGAGGTTCTTCCAGAGGTCCTGAGTTCAATTCCCAGCAACCACACGGTGGCTCACAACCATCTGTAATGGCATCTGATGTCCTCTCCTGGTGTGCAAGTGTACATGCAGGCAGAACTCTATACATAATAAATCATCTTAAAAAAAAAAAAGACAGAACTATTTACCACTTTATTACTTCCTCCCCATAGTTGAATCTTCCTCAATGGTCATATAGTAGAAGATAACTTCTTACCTATAATTGGGTGTGTTGGGAAAGATGGTTCCTTGGTGATCATTTCAGTTTACTTTGGGTTAGCCTGGTTAAGTTGTAATCTGTGGGCTAGAACTATCCTTAGCCATCCCATTGCTTTCCAATCCTAACCACATTTCCTAGTGCTTGATAAAACATTTCGGCCTTCTCTGTCATGCTTTATGAAAAACTTTAAGCTTTGATTTTGTTTTAAGCATATGGATATTTTGCCCATGCATAGGTGTATACAGTACACACACAGGTCAGAAGCAGGCGTCAGATCCTCTGGAATGGGATCTCAGGTTTGTGAAGCTCATTGTGCCACCTGCTTTAAGCTATTTGAATTACTGTCCCTCACATTTTCTTTACCAGACTGAGTATAGAGCCACACACTTGTTATTTCTCTCCTCTGGCCCATTTGTTTTTATCCTGTGTGCTCTGCTAGTGAATTTAGATTTTGATCCCAGAAAATACTTTTAGGTGGCTAGGAAAGCTGTACAGGCTTCTGCTGGGTGCCTAGGATGAAGAAACTGCCTTAGCTGTGGAGGAAAATTATTCCATCTTTTTTTGTTTTCAAATCCAAGGGGCTGACATCAGGGCCCCTGAACAGCAGTGTGGGCAAGGAGTAGGCAGACTCTGAACAGTTCACTTAACCTTTACACCTTGTGGCTTCAGTGCACATATAGTGTTTGCAAGGGGGATGGGCCCTGCCATAAAAATTACAGTGTGTTGTGACTCCAAAAACATAACTTCTTCTTCCTGCCTACATCCTACCGAATCTCCCTAATTTTTGTGTTTTAATCCCATAGAGCCAATGGTATTCCCAGGATGTTGGTAAGCCTATGCAACACAGCATGTGTTATAAAAATATTAATAATCATTATCACGTTTAGGGTTTAATTGATTATCTAAAAGCAAAAGCCATTGTCCCCTTACTGTATAGTCAGGAAGGAAGTCTGAGGTGCATCTGGGTTTTGTTGTATGACCTCTTGTGTATCACTGCCATCAGGGTAGAGAGACGATCTTAGGACTGAAGAGTGAGAGGAAGCAAGCATCTGCAGGCAGGGACAGAGAGAGGCAGCATGCATCTGCAGAGAGAGAGAGAGAGAGAGAGAGAGAGAGAGAGAGGAGAGAGAGAGGAGGAGAGAGAGAGAGATAGGGGAAGAAGAGAGGGCAGAGAGGGGAGAGAGAGAGAGAGAGAGAGAGAGGAGGACATCATCTGCAGGCTGAGGAGAGGAGAGGCAATGGTCATGGCACGCCTTGTGCTGTGCCAGTAGCAATACCAGCCAGAGCTCAGTAGCTATCAGTGATTTTACTTGTCACATGCAAAGAGCTTTCCAGTGAGCATCTTGGCACCCCATCTGAGTCATTGCGTGCTCCCAATATATGCCATTTGTAATGCCATGTTCAGTAATAGGAGAGATGACATAGCTCATTTTATATGTCTTCCAAAAATTAATGTTTTACAGATGGGAGGGTTGAATCTTAGACTCATTTCTCAGATCAAGATGGTTAAGCTTTACAGGAGAAACATACTCAAGAGCATTCAGTAGATCTTACATGAGGCTCTTCAGTCCCATACTTTTAATCAGTCCTAAAGTTCATCCTTTTACGTTTGAAACCTGGCGTTGACTTCCTTCTTTAGCAGCAAGCTGCCAGAAAGGCTGACAATAAAAGTGCTACGGGTTTTAATGCACCATCTATTTAGTCTGAAGAACTTAAAAACTCAGAGAAATTATCAAGGACTCATTGCCAAGCTCATTTTAAATCCCTTCATAAAGCAATCTGTGTCCTACTTCCTCCTGGTTCCTGCTTCAATTAGACGAGGCACACAATTGTCCAACACTGATCAACCTAGTACCTGTTGGTTCTGGTGAAGCAAGCCAGCTATTCTTTATCTGGGTTTAAACTCAAAGGAAAAATCATCTATAAATATCAAATACACATAAACATAAATAAATACATTACATAAAATACATTTTATATTATGAGTAACTATTGATGATGTATTTACTTATACATATATATGTGTGCATAAACAAATATATCCAAAGGCAATGTTCAAAGAATCCTTTAAAATTAGCATTAGAAACAAGGAGCAGTAATATACACTTGTAGTTCTTACAATAATGACGCTAGACCTCCTCATGAATTTTGAATCATTAAATTTGAAGCCGGTCTGGACTGCACAGTATCAAAAACAAATTTAAAAAAACAACGAAAGTTAAAATGGAGTAAAATTTTTGTGGATCAAATCATTCTGAAGAGAGTATTTAGTTGTGTGGTGTGCATGCGGATGCACTCACTTGTGGTGGTCAGAGGTTAGCACTGGGCGTCTCCCTCAGGTGTTCTCCACCTCATTGTTTTAGGCAGAACCTGTAGCTAGCTATCAACCTGTGAGACACATGTGTCTCTATGACCAGCTTTTACGTGGATGCTGGGGATCTGAACTCAGGCTGCCATGTTTCTGGAGAAATTACTTTGCCCACTATGTTGTCTTTTCAGATCAATAATAGATTTTTTTCAGAAAGTAAAGAGTCAGGGGTAAAGGCCAAAGAAGTGGGGTAGGGAGGGGGATCCCTCTTTTAATGATAAAAGATGTAACTCCCTGTGGACGTGCAGTGCTATCTAGCTGCAGTGAGGTGGCAAGCTGTTTGTGACAGGCTGCCCTAAATTTTCCTTAATTTCGTCTGGGAGGCTATGTCAGTTCTTAACTGCTTTAAAACAGTTGAGATATGAGCACTTCTTCTAGTAATTTTAAGATAATGGCAAGTTATCGTGAGCAGACCCCTCAGTTTGCTGGCAGCACTGTGAGAACCACCAAATTTGAAAGGGAGCATTTCCTGATCACCTACTTCCTAGCAAACTGTATTCAAACCTTGTTCCCTGCCAGTGTCTGGCCGTATCATTTTTGTTAGGAAATACAGAAATATCACATTTATTATAGACAAGTATAGTCATGTCTCCAAATCTATTGTGAAAACCAGAGTAACTGTCCAAGTAATTGCTTAAGATTTGGGGAAGTAATATATTCGATTGTTTCCCTGTCTTAGAAAGAATTTCTAGTAAAATGAATCTAACTCTTTCTGAAACATCTTTATTCACAGACGACTCTATAGCATACCCTTTGAGGCACAGGGGAGATTTGGGGGTGCAACAGAACTTTTGGCGTTCTGCCAGAGCAGCTGTATGTGACAGCCTGAGGATACCAGGTGATTAGCTAGGCTTACTTACTATTTAAAAGTTCATCCTGACCCCTCGTTAGTCCATGCTCACAACATCTGGGGCTCAAAACCTGGCTTTGGCAAATGCCAGCGCTGCTCTGTGAGGCTTCTCTCGGGGATTCTTCACATAGTCAATAGAGCTCTGCTAGAGAGGCAAGTAGTCATGGTTTGCACAAATGTCAAATTTAAAAAAATCAAAATTTGCAGACTTCTTATTACTATCTCCTACAAATTGTATTCTTTTTCTGAGTTGAAAATGGAGTTTTTCCCTACAATATATTCTGATTACAGTTGTTTCTTTCCCAATTCATCTCAGATTCTTCCCAGTTCGCCCCAAATCCACACTGTTTCTTTTTTTCTCCAGAATAAAAAATGGGCATCTAAGCAATTAATAGTTAATGTTAAATAGAAAACAAACAGGGGTTATTTAAATAAAAACTAGCAAATAGAAAAAAAAAAAAAAGAAAAAAAAAAGCCAGAAAAGCACAAACAACACATATAGATGCTAAGGCACACATTTGCATACACAGAAACCCATAAAAACAAAAATATACAGAAAAGAAAGAATTGCCCAAACAAAACACTGAGACAAAAATCCAAAAAACAAAAAACAAACAAAAAAAGCCCTTCAAAAATACCATTAAGTTATTTTTTTGTTGACCTTCTACCACTAGCCATATGACCTTTAAATGTTGTTTATATACCTAGTGAAAATCAATGGAAATGCTAATTTTTCCTTTGTGAGTGGTTATCAATGGAAGGCGTTAGAGATGGGTGGGGGTGTTTTGACTTTCCTTCTGGGTGCTGGAACCCTGACTAGATTAGACCTGTGCAGGCCCTGTGCATATTGACACAACATTAAACTTCCTGTGTTTAGAAACACTGCTCATGTGGCGTCCTCCATCCCTGCTGGGTCTTACAGTCTTCCTGCCTCCTCTTCCTCAGAGTTCCCTGAGCTTTGAAGGGAGGGGGTTGATGGAACACCTTATGTAGGACTGAGTATTTGGCTATCTTTCCATTTCTGTACATTGTCCGGCACAGGGTCATTGGGAGGCATTTTATTGCTGCTCTCCTCTAGAACAGTAGTATCTTGTTTCCCCCTAGGTTTCTTGCTTATCAAGGTTCAAGTTCTTGGCAGGGTAGGCATGGGTTCCAGCTCATTGACTCGGACTTAATTCTGATCCAATAGTGGTTGGTTTCTCTCACAGCTTCTGTGCCACTGTTACACTAGTGTATCTTGCAGGCAGGTCACCCTTTTAAATCGAAGAGTTGGTATCTTGTTGGTGTTTACCTTTCTCCTCTGGTTGTACACAGAGAACCTTCCAGTACCATGAACACTAATCAGTGGAAGTGAAGGCTCTGTGATCAGTGAGTCACGTAAGCATTGTCGTCAGCAATAGAGCCTTACCATCAGTTTATATAGGGTGGCCAGTAAACTAGGAAATAACCTTGGTTGTTAGGGTGTTTCTGTGGGCAACAACTCAAACAGCTTTCTGAGAAGTATCAAGGTGCAATTGCTGGACCTAGAATATAACGCATACCTCCATTTCACTCTTCTGAGTTTCTTGGAAGTGAAATTGGACCACACAACCTATGCAGGCTGCGTGAGACATATTTCTATCCCCTATCCTACTATATATTACAAATAATGGATTGAAAATCAAAGAAAGAACAGATTAATAAACAAGTTGTACAATAATGATAAAGACTTTGCATTGAGACAGCTTGTAATTTGATGGGAGTCCTGGAAGCCACAGACATCCCCTGCCTTCTAGGAGAAGAATGTAGTTAGTCAGGGAATTAGAGATGTAGTCTCAGAAATGGGTTCAGATATCATCACCACCTATAGTTAATCAGTAGAGACCATCCCTCTGCCGTCTGTGGGAAGTCACAGCATCTCCAATCTGACAGATGAAGTATAACATTTGATAAATATTTTTGTCATATTGACGTGGAACAAAAGCAAAACATGGAGACGATGATATGAAAATGAAATTGAATGCACTGAAGTAAAAATAAAGTTTTGACTAAAGTAGCTATACCCAAATAAAGAAAACGATGGGCATTATGCAAATGACAGAGTGCTGGCTCTGATCACATTTTCTTATAAAAATGAATGAAGGATGCTCTTTAAATCTTCTACATGCTCTATTTCAGGGCTACTTTTCTGAAAGAATTAAAGCTTTATATCAGTTATCACAGGTGCTGTTACTATTAAAATACAGATTCTATGTGGAAGCAGGGCCCATAGTCTTTCTTCCTCTTCACACCTAGCACAGCAAATATCCACCATGAATAATTTAGATGGTTGTGTGGATTTAGAAATACCTATGTGAAATCACAGCCTAAAAATCCCACAAGTTCCTCAACCCCCTTAGAGCTTCTCAAGGTTTCTCAAGAGTGGGTTTATTCGTGTCCCTTTCTCGTCTTCTCTAATTCATAAACGGTTCCTCCAGGGTCTCCCTTCTCAGTCAGAAGTTTCCCTGACTCTGTTCTGCCCAAGTTCCCTCTCCTTGGGTATTTTTCAAATGAAAAGTGCTTTGATGAAAAAGAGAGAGATGTGCTTCACTGTGTTTTTCCTATGTTGGGTCCTAGGATGAACCATCAAAATTTCCCTGAGGCACACAACCAGATAGTAGCTAGTTTGGACCTTTATGTGTGTGGCACAGTAGCATTTCCATCTTGGTTAACCTCACCTGGTTTTATTGCATAAGTCCGTATGTCTGTACTAAGAACTCAGAGCTGAGGACTGTCAGTCTGTCTCCTAAAACAATAAGAACATTGAGACATGGTAACACATAGTCTATGGTTCTTAATTTAGAAAATAATCTTTACTTATTTTATTTTTTTAAGTTGACCTTATTTATTTCTGTGTGTATACATCCATGTGCTACAGCCCAAGTATGGAGATCACAGGATAACAGCCCACCTTTACATGGATTTTAGGGTTCAGACGCTGGTTGTCAACCTTGAGCTGTAAACATTCTTATCCACTGAGCAATTTCTCCTGCTTTATAGTGTGTGTGTGTGTGTGTGTGTGTGTGTGTGTGTGTGTGTGTGTGTGTGTGTGTGTGTGTGTATTTCAGGATTGAATCTTGGGATTATTCTAATCTTGAACCACACCCCCTAGCCTGGGTGGTCTGTGGTTCTAAACTGGGTCTGTATGTCAATTTCTGAATTCTTTAAGAGATGCCCCAACTGGTACATTGGCCTGATTGTGACATCAGCCCTGGTCCCAGCAGTGACTTTCAGTGCCACAATTCCCTGCCAGGAGCAGTCCTTCCCTTGAGCCAGACACACAGTCTGCCAGCTACCCACGGTCTCCCTGGAGCTCCAGAAAGAGGGCGGGAAATCCGCTGGTGGCATGGAAACAATTAATTCTCAACTTCTTCAGTTTGCTCAGAATATTCCTAGCTGTGTGAAGAAGCCCCGGCAAGTGTTATTTCCATTTTTGCTAAATGGTGTGAAACTGGAGGTTTGACAATGTTATTGATAAAAGGGAGATTTACTGGTATAACTGCTTTTCTTACATTGTTGAACGCACATGCAATTGAACATATGTATATATACATACTTGGATGTTAGGCTTTTATAAGTTAAGTAATTGCATACAAAATCATAATAATGGAGTATCACTCTAGCTTTTTTGTTTTTCAAATGTAAGATGATAATATAAGACGTGTTGATGCTTCTTCATGGAAAACCAACTGTTATTTTAAATGCCTTTCTTCCTATTCTTTATGATGGTACATATCTCTGATTTCATGAAATAATAATGGCCTTTGTCAATGTTTAGGGTGGCTGCCCCTCCATTCTTGGTTTGTTTTAAACATCTTGTGCCTAGGACAAAGAGCCCAACAGTATGCTTTGGAAGATGAGAATTTAAGGTTCACTGCTTGTACTCACTGGATGGCAGTAGACCATGGAAAGTGGTTAGACTTCAAAGCCAGAATATAATGCAGAAAATGCACAAGTCTGATGAGGTTTCACTGCTAAGACGAAATGGCAGTAGACAAAGAGTCATACACTCGCCTCAGGGTCAGAGAGCAAGCTTTTCCGATCTAGTACCATCAGGAAGATCACAGAGATGACTCATCAGTGACCTCCAGTGCCCCACGGAGATGAAAGCCATGCTGCTTTCCTCAGGGGAATGCTGAGCTGTCAGGAAAAATAATGTATGTCAAATGCTTAAAAACGGAAACACTACACAATACACAAGAGCTTATGGAGGTTATGCTAGCTTCTGGTGGGGGTGGGGTAGGAAATAGGTGATATGGAAAATATTTCCCCCTAGGGCTGTGAGCTATACAGACAGCACTACTGACCTAGAGGGAAGCCTAGCCAGTGGCCACTGTTCTGGGCAAGCATTTGCCTGTCATGGAATTAGCATAGCTGTCAGGGTGCAGGCCCTCCCACCTCTGTCCTAACAGTCTAGAGGGGGACTGTGAGAAAGAGAGCAGCTGTCTGAGTCATAGCAGACTAGTGGTGGGCCAGTGGTGGGGGTAGGGGAGTGGTTAGGAGGAATGTAGCCCCTTTCCAATACTACAGTAACGAGACAAGAGATAATGCCCAAAGTCTCCTTCCTGGAACAATGTGCAAACATCTGGCAGAGAGCGTTCTTGATCTTGAGGAATCAGAATCTCCTTCCTGAGGACCATCTCCATTCAAGGTTAACCCCAGAGAGCAGGGGCTGCCCAGAGCCACAGGGGAAGCTGCTTTTGGAGAAAGATTGGAAGCACACCATGATGGGCCATGAAATTATAGGAGCATACAGCCAGACATCAAATAGCCTTTGAAGGTTGTGCAGTTCCCAATTTATATGCTGTTGAAGGTAAGGACAAGAGCCTGTGAGATCAAAGAGGAAATAAAGGCTTTCTAGAAGGAAGAGTTAGGGTTTCTTCCCAGCAGAAAAATAAAATATTAAGGAGAAAGTGAACATTTATACAGACAAGTCAGATCATCAATACTGAGTGGATTCTCTTCCTACCCAGGCTGCTATCCTACACCACTCATGGCAGTGATAGAATGGGTCACCAGTCACAGCAGAGGCTAGTTTGCTCTGGGTACCCATACGTGTGACTGCTGGGACTTCCCCTTACTTGTCTTCCAGACATTGGGGCAGGGTGGTGCAGAGTCCTTGGGTCGGGGAAATCTGTCAAAACCACTGTGGATCTGCAGGGAAGCCAGTGATGGGGAACTCTTGTCATTCATTGTCTGAGACCCAGAACAGATTTCTCTGTAATAAAAAGAAAGGGAATGAGTTACTTAGCATCTCCCATAGGGCGTTTGAAGTGGGACTCTCTATACCTTTCTTTGCTGTTATCCTTCCACTGTGGCCAACCACAAACTCCTTGTGCTTTCCTAAAAGTGGAGGTGACCTACAACCTTGGTGCCCTCTTTGGCTTTTATCCAAAGAATTATTCCATCTACCCTTCAGAGACTTTCATACCACTCAACTCTCTGCCCCTACATACGACCTTGGACACTGATAGTAAAGTTCCTATCTGAAGTGCTTGTAACTCTCTGACAAGTTATTCTCTGACATCAAGGCAAACGTGTGCAGAGCTTCCTGAGGGCAGATACATGGTCTGCCAGACTACCGGCTCTATTGAAGACTGTGCTTGACATATAAGAGATCATAAAAAAATATTTGCTGAAGGAGAGATTGAGTGATTGAGAAGGGGAGGGCTCATAACTGAGTGGGGATCCCAGCACCATTGTGCCTGCTGACCACCACTTCCTTTCCCACGTCAACTACCCAAAGAGGCCTACCATGAGTGACTCCAGAAATCTGGGGGTAGGAGCCTGTGAGTCTGCATTTCTAAGACCCTCTGAGGTGCCAGGCACCTGCACTGCTGCCTAGCAGGGTGGGGAGGACAGGAGTTGTTAGGAAGCATGCCATCTGGGAGGTGTAAGTCCCAGTCTTCTGCTTCTCCTCCCCCTAGGACTCTGCTGCATCTTGTGGCCTCATCAATGAAAGGACAATGAGTACTGTGCCTGATGAGTTTCAGGATGAGTCAGTCTACTCTGGGGCACACTTGCCTAGGGTTCCTGTTAAGCTTAATTTGAAACTATGTTGTTAAGGTAACAATGGAGGGAGCTGTAAGAAATCAGTCAACTTCTAGGTAGCTGGGAAATACGGGATTTGCATATTTTGACTAAACTTATTTTAAAAAGAAGAAATCTTATCCCAGGCTTTGTTTTACATCTCAAAAGATAGAAAGTTCTCTCCTGGACATTTTCCCCGTGTATAACACACAATTACAACTTCCATGGGACTGTTTTTAACTATAGTGCTAAAAAAGGGGGGGCTGGCGAGGTAGCTAAGTACTTATATAGACACTTGTCATCAAGCTTAGTGACTTGAGTCTAGCCTAGGGACCCACAAAAAGGGAAAAAATGGGTCCTCCAAACTATTTCTGACCTCCATATGTGTTATATGGCAAGTGTGTTGCACAGGCACCATCAAGATACACTGTGTGTGCAGTGTGCATGTATGCTAAAAACTACACGTACACACACATGCATACACACCAAAGCTAAAAGGACATAGGAGCTTTTTATTCACATTATGTCTTAATGGAGTATAATATCAACCCACCCAGTTAAGACCATATGAATGGACACCTAAAGGACAGGACTAGGGTAAGATGGCATGTCACCGTCACTTAGCTACAGGCATGTATCTCTGCAGAGTAGACAAATGAGATAGTGTTCACCTGAGCAAACATCGGTGTCTCCATTCATCCAGCCAGCTCCATTCCTTGATGTTTGGAGCCCACTATGTGTCAGGTGCTAAGAATCCTGGGTGCAGAATAAGTAGCACAGAAACCAATCTGCACAGCAGTGACTAGACACTAGTAACTGTCCCCAGGAAGGTCTTTGATGATCGGTTTATGAATTAGCACCTTGTTACTTTACATGATTAGGGAACTTCTTAAGCATTTCAAAGCTCCAGAGATTAAAAAAAAAAAAATCCCCGTGCTAAGTGGTGGTAAGTAACTGGTTTCTGTACCTTTGTCAGTACAAGAAAGTACCTTTTCTATATTTCATTTATAAAGAACAGCAGACCGAAAAAGACATGAAAGACCATGCAGTCTTGCCTTTATTTCATAGATAATTTGCAAAATATTAGAGCCATTAGGTCATCTACCCAGAATCACAGCAAGGAGCAGAGACTGTTAGGAGTGAGCTTGGGAATCACTCTTTCAGTCCATGACCCCTTGTTGTCACCAGTATTCAGGAGTTAGTTGTCGAGTAATAGGCAACAGTTCTCTTGTGTAATCTGTAGTCACTGCTGTGCGGATTGGCCTCTGTGATGTTTGTTCTGCATCCATGCATCCTAGCATCTGGCCTACAGTGGGCTCCAAATACTAATGAGTGCAGTTGGATGAATGAATGGAGACACTGAGGTCTGCTCAGGTGAACACTTTATCTTATGAAGACTTTCTCTGCACTGCAGAGACGTATGCCCATGGCTAAGTGACAGTGACATGCTCAGTCACTGTCTCAGGTGCCTCATTTCTACCTTAGTCACATGGTTTATCTTCCTGTCCTCGAGGTCTCCATTCACATAGTCTTGTCTCTACCCAACCTCCTACTCATTTGGACAACATCATTTTGGGGGCCATCATCTAAAATCCCTCATTTAAATAACAAAAGCAGCAAGACTGTCTGCCAGCCTATCTCCTATGCCAGGCACCTGAAAGAGAAGTAAGCCCTAGCCCTAAGGATTCAGAGCCCACATAGCAGGTCAGCATGCTCCTGACACAATCCAGCATGTGAACCAATAATTTACCTTTCCAGTCTAAGTTACAGTAAACAGTGGGCAGCTTCATGCCATTGTGTCTGGCTGTCTTCAGGAAAGAAGAGCTGCCCTGAGGATCTGTCAATCCTAGCTGTTTTCTGTTCTCTTAGAGTGCAGTCTCCTTTGCAAGAGTATAAGAATTTCCAAGGAGCATGGACCCCTTTTCTGATCCACCTAGCCTGGGATCCACTGTCCTGAGTGCTCAACTTATGGCAAACAGAAAGTATGATGATTGTGAACCTCAAGGAAGGGACAACTATTGCCCTGTCTTCCATGTAAAATGCCTGAGAAACAGAGAGAAAGTAACTGGCTGGAAATTGCACTGGTGTTAAACAGCAGTTGCAGGCCCACAAGGTTAATTTTGTGTTTATAGAAGAAATGTCAAATATGATTGATAATTAAGCCTATTTTATTGGTTTTTCAAAACCGAGAGAGGGAAACATGAACCTCTACTATTAACTGAAATTAATCCTCAGAAAATTTCACAAGGATATGAATCTCCTGGTTCCTGCCCCAGCCAACATTTCACTACTTTTGTGAACCCAAAGATAATAACTTTTGCTTATTTTTTCAAGGCCCCCGGCATTAATTTCCTCATTGAAAATTTTCATTGAGGAAGAGAATATGAAATATAGAATTCAAGTCTTTCTGCTTGGGAGTCCTGCTAAGCTCTGTGTTTGAGCCGCATGCGTCTATGTACCTAGGAAAGAGCCTTTACCTTAGCTTCACAAGTCCACTGCGAAAGAGTTCTGCTGGGTCTCCCTTGTATACAATCTGTGGCAAGGCAGAAATTGGGAATTCCTTGATGGACACTTGAAGCGTGACTTCACAGCACACCCATTTTCCCACCATGAAAAGGTGGATGTAATAATAAAAACATTAAAGCCTGGTATTGCCTACCTCACAGTGGGGAATCTGTTTTGATATATTCTCAAACATAGATTTATGAGTATTGCAAAGAACCATCCTTGCCTAGGTGTGGCTTTCTTTCCTATTTTGTTCTAATGAAGCTCTAATGTCTGTCCAGTAGGAGAAGCAGCACCAGCTGGCTGATGGACTTGTTATAAATAGAAGTGTTTATGAAATGAATGAAGATTCTTGAATGTTTAAATAAAGTGATTTGTTTAATAAATAAGGATAAGTGGTGTGTTTGCCAGATTAGTGGTTAACTAGATCCATTCTACAGTATAGCCAAGAAAACTCTCACACTGCTTTAACCCAGTCCTTTTTCTTGCCCAACTTGATTAATTTGTGTTCCTTTGTTTTATGACACTGTTCCTAAGTTGGAAGCCCTTCTTTGTATAGCCAGTAGCTAATTACCACTACTCCCGTCCTAGCAAATGCTCAAGTTTACTGAAGTCCTCATCCTGTCCCATCCAGATCACAGTGTCTCCTATGAAAAGGTCTCTGGTACTTCCCACTGCTCCTTCTGGTTACTTGAAAAAAAAATCACATTTCTGTTTGCTTTGTTCTTCATGGGAAGAGCTATTAATTTCCATCCAGGAAGTCGTGCTATGGGCTAAAGCACATTTTCTAGCCAACTGCTATTGGGAAGACAGTCACCACCTAGATAAACAGGAACAGATATTCGAAGACGGTTATTCTTCACCATGACACAGCACTGCCAGTGTAAGTGCCACTGTCTTCAGAGCCTCACTTGTCGATGCCGTACCCCAGAGAAGAGTCCCTTCCTTGCCACTCATTGAACGTCACACTGCTGCAGCACTTTGGTGTCAGAGCACTGGCTTCCCTCTATCTTTGTTAGCCTTCCAGTGTATTTACACAAAACAACACAAGAACTGAGATATCAGTTCCCATATCTATCTACACGAGAACATGTGGCCTAGGAGACTAACAGGCAGAAGCAATTCCAGCTTTGTTTATTTAGATCTGTAGCCCTGGCAGCATCATTTGAAGATTTTTGTTGTTGTTGTTGTTGTCTTTTTATTTTTGTCTAAGGCAGTTCTCCTTGTAGCTCAAGTTGTCCTAGATCTTATGATTCTACAGGTACCACTTCATCAGGCTTTAAGGACTTTTGTCTTCTAGACATAATTAGGACATGGTGTGACTTCTAGGATACTATTTCAGAAGGGGAGACAGGAGAAGTCACAGCAGAAAGGCAAAACTAGGAAATTGTGTAAAGTTTGCTTTGTTTTGTTTTCTCTTGAGTGATGTGTCTCTCTCTGGGAAATGGCCTACATCCTAACTTCAAATAGTCAAGTGAAAGGACGTGACTGTGTGGTGGACATGGCTCACTTCAAGGTGGCATTTCAACAGCATGGCTTCTGATCTGTTGAACACTCTGGGATGAGGGCTTTCCAGATACCGATGAACCTTGCATCTTGCAACTGCACTCTGATGGTCCACACCCGTCAGTCAAGTCTAAGCCCCTTCTTGGTCTTTGAAACTGTGTGTGGGATCTTAGGGAATGCACATGCAATCTAGTCACCAAGACTCCTAAACACACATGGAGATTTTCAGTGTTTTAGTCCGACATGGAGTAGGAGAATCCTGGATGTGTAAACTTACAGTGTTTAAGGATGGCTGGCGTTCCTATAAAGAAGTGAATCTAAAGACTCCAATCCTGAAATCCTTCCTACTAAAAAAACGGCCACCCCAGCACCCTGTCCAGCCCACCGCCATCTGTCTTTTCAGGTCCAAGATAACAGCCTACTCTGATTTCCACTCTGCGCTGTTCTTTTGCCTGCTGGGACAGAGCTGGGCTGAGGCATACCAACAGATTATTCAACAGAATAAACCTCTGTTCTCACTTCAGTGCATTTTGTGTGGTGAATCTCGGTGTGAGGCAGAGTCTGACCCTTAGCCCACAGCTTATTTGTCTCAGTATTTTCCTGGGTCCTTCCAGCTGACTGCGCTGCCATGGATCCATCTCATTTCTGTTGGTGAATCAGCCAATTTAGATGATTTGCTCAAGTTATTCACTCACGACCATGGCTGGCTGAACAATTTCTTGGAAGCGTCCCCTGTCTTGAAAACAAAGTTGAGAACATTTTAGGTCTGTCTGCAAAGACGTTTTAGCTAGTAAGAGTGCCCAGGCAGAGTCTTGTGCCCAGCTGGTTCTCAGGAAATCAAGTCGGTTTTAATCTATGGGGCATTGAAGGACCACACAGCATTGGGAATCGGGCAGGTGGGAGGACAGTGTCACACCCCTGACTGTTAATGCGATGCGTGTCACCACCTCTGTCTCTTGTTGGCACTGTCTGGTCTACTGTTTCCATATCTGGCAGTCTTGGTGAAAAGTCCCTCTCTTGGCAGTCTGTTTTATGGAGCTGTAATGGAATTACTAAATAAATGGTTTATTGTGAACAGAGATTTCCTTCACGAAACCTTGAAGGCTGAGGCCTTCCGTGCTGCACCGTTAGAGGGCAGGAGACATCGTAGCTCTAGAATCCCTCATCTTTGTGCGGCTAGGACAGCAATTGTCCTTTAACAATGATTTCTCAGATGGCAGATATTGAAGCCACAGCATTCACTCTGGGAACTTCCAGGTTCAGAATGAGCTCCTTTCTCACGCTGCCTTCCCCTGGGGGGTGGCTTTGGTACTCTGTCCCCACTCCTGTGAGGATCCATTAAAAGCTCTAATTCACCTCTCTTGGCCTTGACTCTTCTTGTTTCCTGCGGTGAGTACTATACCCACATTGCTTTCCAAGGTGATGTCCATCTCGGTAGCCTGTGACATAGACAAAGCCCGGCATGGCTTTGAGTCTTTGTCCCTCTATTGGCAGAAGAAGGTTATAGGATTGTAACAGTGAAGGTAGATTTCACAGTGCAGAGGCAATAATGAGCTCCAAATTGCGTTTCTCCAAAGAGAGAACTTCATCTGTCGTTCCTGTCATCTCCCAGCGTGGAGAGCTGCACTTCTCAGTAATACCCTGACTTAGGGAGACTGGGGAAAGTATATGTTACCTTGAGGAAGGGCTGAAGTTCACACAGTTATGGTCAGAGCTCATTAGCCAGTGATTACCTGATTATACCAAGAAGAGGAGAGAGAGAGAGAGAGAGAGAGAGAGAGAGAGAGAGAGAGAGATGGTTCTCCAATGTCCTAGGAGAATCATACTGAATGGTGCTTTTGTCTCCTTAAAGGAGTATGGTGATGTTAGGACACTATCCACATGGGAAATGCTCTCAGGATCCTTAGAACACAGACAGGGTGCATCAAATCAAATGTACCCCTGTACTGCATATACTATTTTAAGCCAACGCTTGCTATACTTCAGCATATCAATTGATGGAAAATTTCTACAAAGTAAATCAGAAAAGCATTGTGCTCACAAATCTTTATTTCTTTTAAACGCGAAGTCTAAACAAGGTGCCATTCAGTGGGGTAGTATGTCAGATGTGTGCTCAATGGGGCAAGTCAGCTTCTCAGTGACAATGTCTTTCTCTGGTGGCAAACATTTTCTAAATGTGTATTACCAATAGCGACCTTACAAAAATACCATGTTCTTTGGCTTAGCGAAAATGAACAATTACCAGCTCACTGACAGAATGGAGTCTCCCAAAATCATACCTACCCATTACCTCTCCTTTCTCCAATACTCTGGCCTACTATTGGTTCCACTTTTTATGATTGATATAGCTGTTGCTTCTTAGTGATCTAACTTCTTAGGATAATGTTGGCTTTGCCTCTTTTATTACCAGAAGTTCAAAATGCTTACGCAGGCCCCTTCTCCATCACTCTTAGCCTTCTTCTGTCCTGAGTCCATTCCCTTCCTACATTGCATATCTCTTTTGTTGTGTAACAGTTTCTCTCTTTTTGTGGCAAATACAAACTTTATATATTATACTGTACTATACTGTACCATACCATACCATACCATACCCTACCATATCATACCACATTATAAATCTTAAACTAAGAAGAAACTCATGAGCTGGACACATTGCAGTATGGTGTACAGATGAGCAGTTACCTGTTTAGATTATAAACCTTCTGATTATTTTCATGTAGGAAGTATACTGGGGAGTACCCTGAAGACTGACACATGGTGTGGATAGGATTAGAGACAGGGAGACAGTGACTTTGATGTAGCCATATGACAGACCCAGCGCAATTCACAACAGCTCAAGATTTAAATTAGTCCACCGGGGCTGAGATGGCCTTATTCCCTTTGATTGCCATTCATTGACTGTGGCTGTTCCTGGAGGCTATCTCTGTGTCTGTCACAGAGACAAGCTTAGGAGAAGCCAACAGAACTGAACTATCTGTTTCCAGCCCATTCAGTGTTGTCAAACCCTCATTTCAGGGGTACCCATGAATGCAAGTGGTGTCCCACATTAGCCACCATAAAAGAGCAAGTAGGAGAATACTGACCATTCTACCTTTGTTCCACTCACCAAGCCTGAAGAAAAGGAAGTGGTTTTGTCTTCCCCAGGTTGTGTTCCCCAGCAACCCACACGCATCACTGACAGTTCAGTGGTTTAAAATCTTCATCTTCCCTCATTTTCCAAACTTGTAATAATTTAACATGGCCTTGTTTCCTTTGCCTTTGAGATCCTTGTTCTGGTCATTCTAGACACTTCACTATCTTCTTGCTATTGCGATAACCAGGGCTCTCTTTTCATTTCCTTTTCCTCGAGTAATGACGAGATTGTGTGCATCCAAACGTGAGTTTGTTTAATAAAATTCCAGTGGCTGTTCTTTGTGCCATGCTGCTCAGAGCATTACACCCCTTTCCCTCTTTGAAGAAGCTTTTGGGGAAGAGAGCTCCCTCTTTTCTCATCCTCCAGATCATTTCCATACAACCCACTCAAGATTGCCTGGCAGCCCAGGAGACGGATGGGAATAACACAGAGACTAGAGACCACAGCAGCACTGACTGCAGCCTCCTCCCTGTGTGGATTGGGAGCTGAGCAGCTCACAAGTGGCTGAATTGACTCATTTGAATCTGATCACTCTTCTTTTCCCAGGCCTTCCCTCTGGTACTCATGATAATGACTGGGGAAAATGGCCAGGGACCACCAAAGAGACAGATGGGAAAGGTTGAGGTAATCCACAATTGAAATAGTCAAGAAACTGGCCTTGACACTACCACCCCATGCAGCCTCATCTCATCCATCCCTGATTACTGAGCAGAGCAGCCACACAGGCAGACAGCCTCTCTGCGGCCTCCACAAAGATCCTTAGCAACTTCTTTCTTGCTTTGTTTCTGTAAAGAAATCTCATTGAGGCTTTCTCTGTAGCCATTTCACAAAGGACTCATTTGGGTGTTGCTGTCACCCCTATAAGGATGACTTGGATGTTCTAAAACTGGGAGACAAGATAGGGCAATGGGGGTAAATATGATCAACGTATGTTTTATGTTTGGAAGAAGCTTACTCTTATGCATATTTAAAATATGTTAATGAGCACTTAAATCATTGGAGATTAATAATAGTGAGATGCATATCCTAGTTAGCTTCAGCTGCATATTTTACATAGCCTAGAGTCATGTGAGGGAGGCTCAGTTGGGGAAAGGTCTAGGTCAGAATTTGTTTTGATGATCACTAAAGAGGGTTCAGCCCAATGTGAGCAGTGCCATTCCTAGCCGCTGTTTCTGGGCCTTATATAAGAAAGCTAGCTGAGCATGATCAGAGTGAGTCAGAGCGCAGCATTCATCCATGGCCCTGGCTTCCTGGTTCCTGCTTTGAGTTCCTGCCCTGACTTCTCTTAATGATGGATTGTGACTTGGCAGTGTAAGTCAAATAAGCCTTTCCCTTTTCTAAAGTGCTTTTGGTCTTGATGTTTGTCACAGTAATAGAATGAGTCAAAGACAATGAATGATCAAGATTATGCCCACATCTTCCAACCATCATAACATCTCCCCTTTCTGGCCAGCCAAGAAAGATCCACTGGGGAAGGGAGCAGGCACACATTTTAAATAGAAGACCACAGAAAAATAATGCTGCTTCTTTGTGCTGAGGAAAAGCTCATCCTTGCAATGAATAACTTGCCAGCACCAGCAGAAGGCAATGGCTGTCCCCAGCTCACCCCCATAATCACTGTCTAGAATATGCTTCCCAGCTCCTGTGTGCTCCTGGCAATGGAACTGTAAGCGTGGCTTTGAGCTGCCACTCATGCTTCTCTGTTGTGAACGGATTCTTCTGCTTGGCAAGTATCAGCTCTACATGTGACCAGAGCCCCAGTTCTCCTGTCACAGGCAAGTGCCAGATATTTTAGTTTGCGGGGAGATGCTGACCCGAGGGGACCCAGTAGCTGGACACGGGGACCCTATAGATGAAGCCGCTCCACATGCCCAGGGGCCATGATGAATTCTTTCTCACCAATCACAACGAAAGAGGAAACAATTCCTTTATAAGCCCATCTCTCCTTGCCTTTCACTCCCTGTGAGTAGTTTGCCTTCATATTTCAAGTGTGTATTCCTGAAACTTGTAGGCAAGGCCCTAGGCGAGGGTTGGGGACAGTGTGTATGGATGTCAGAATCAGCCCTGACATACTGAACAATGCTCACACTGATGTCACCTGGCTTCCAGGTGAACAGGGCAATCTTGAGTGACTTCTGATCTGGCCAGATGTCCACTTTAACAAACTTCAGTGCCCAGTGACTGGCTCTTCTGTTTCTATTTTTAATCTAAATTTATAAGGAGCCACTCTCAATTAGTGACTCTCTGTTCTTCCTTGCACTTGTTTCCCTGTGGACTGCACACAGCTCGGAGGAGGCAAAAGTCAGCCTTGAGTAACATCGAAGACCCCCGCTCTTTCCGTGAACATTTGAGATTCAGGAGATGTTCTGCCCCGTTTTCAACAACTCCATCCTTCACTGAGCAGCTCGACTTGAGCATGTGCTGTGCCATCAGCCCCCAGCCGTCCTGGGGATACCCACAGCTGTGCTATTCAGATGGTCTGCTATCTGGACCATGCGTGGATGTCTTGCTGTAAACTCCAAAACTCCCATCTGTGACTTTGGAAATTGTTGTGTTCAAAACAGTGGAAGGGAAAGAGGCACTCAGTGGGCTGTGCTCCTCAGCCCTGTGTTTTTAAGGAGGGAATCTGGGAGACCATGCCAGGTGCATCCTTCTGTCTCTCACAAGCTGTGACTCAGGGTAAAAATACGATACCCATCCAAACCCATGTGCCGTCTGATTGTACATAAAAAATTGGCTTTGTAAGGAACTGTTGGCGTTTTGCATTCTTATGGTGACTGAACCTTCGTGAGCCAATCAACAGGTGAGGCAATGGCAAGGCAAAGAAGTCTGTTCTGGAGGAGCAGAGAGGCCAGAGGAGGAGAGATGGCCATTCCAGAACAAGATGCTGTAAATCCCCATCTGGCCAGATATCCGCCTTCATGAACTAGATCCCACCTCCTCCATTTCCTTGTGGACTAGGCTCTCTGTTTTTGTTTTGAAGATAATTGCATGAGGGATGGCTCTCAGTAGCTCTCTGTCCTTCCCTTCCTCTACTATTTCTGTGAGCCCACTACAAGCAGTGAAATTTTGAACAGGGTGTCAAAAGAACTGTTCAGTTAGGTCCGAAAAGAAGACAGGGAACATCTTTCTGCTTCTCGAAGACAATTAAAGGAACTCGGAAAGTATTATTTGGTGTGTTGTTGACAAAGTTCAGTCCCATGGTGGCTGTTAATTTTTCCGGGTACTTCCCAGAGGAGAATCCTGCCAACTCAGGGCCGTGTGTTCCCCAGTACAGCTTTCAGGCACCGCATAGGACACAGAAGACAGTAATCTCCGATAACATTGCTTTGTTTGATTTGGGGGATTTCTCTCTAGTGAATGCCTGCTTTAGGTAGGAAGATAGGATAATATGTTTAACTGAGAAAATAAAGGTGTAGCATAGAGAAAAGAGAGTTCTAAACTACATCCAAGCCACTGACCTAAACACTGCTTCGTGGGCCCACTGCAATCATAGGTAAGCAGATGCTACTGTCTGGGACCTGTCCTTCAGGACCAAAAGCCCATGGGCAGCATGCTGGCTGTGTGAATGCCCTGTCTGAGGCTATTAGTCAGATGGTTTACATACTGGATTCTCTTAAAGGACAGGCAGCTTCTTTGAAGATAGAACCTATGAGGTCAGCTTTGACCTCCCATGATCCTGCATGCAATCATGGAGAAGGTAGGGTTTTTAAATGCACATTGTAGGTGCTTAACAAAATGAAAATGAATGTGAAATCAAAGGGTCATTACTGGGATGCTGGTGACAGTTCTGTGCTGGGTGCTTCTGCGGCAGATCTCAGGTTGTCAGTTTAATGTGATGAGCAGTGATTCTGGGAAGGACAACTGTCCAGCTAGCAGGGCTGCTTCGGGTGTAAGGTGGTCCTGGACCATCTTACTGGTTGCTGGTTTTCCCTTTTACTCACCACTCATGTAACTCGCCTCCATGCCAAGCCCACACCCACTTCCCTGCTCCTCCCAAGATTTGTGAGTCCCTAGTTAGGAAGAGCAGGTGGCCTATGGATAAGCTGAGAAGTGGGCGTTCCCTACACATCCCCAATTAAGGTCAGGAACAGGTTTCCATCTCAGTATATCATTTTGGGTGATTCAGGAAGAATCCAAGTAAAGCCACAATTCTAGATAAGGTTTATGGAAAGGGAATGACCAAAGTCCAGTTAATTGGGAGAGCACTGCATGGATTTTCAGGGTAGTGGAGTTGAAGCTCTGGTTAGGGTCAGATGGGAATTCATATAAGACACATGGTAACAGAGTCTTGAATTGATAAATTGATATTTATTGCACTTGTGTACGATAGGATCACTAAGACATGATGTTGAAGTTCCCATTGAATTTCTATAACCTTTGCTTTCTTTGACATTTGTTTTCCGGGTGATTCTGGGAACTGGAGAGAAACATCCGCTCTGTTTTTCAAGATCACACTGGAAACAAAAGCAGCTCAACAAAGGCACATAATTCAGATTTATTATCTACAGGCTAGAACCAGGTTCTGTTCACGTATCTTACCTAAATAATCTTGCTTTATCCTTATAAAAGGTCAAAGCAGTAAGGGCTTCTGAGGCTGTCTGTTCACACACAGGGGAACCAAGGTAAGTACAGTGAAGGATCTGGTGTTTAGACTCAGTCTGACTTCCAAATCCCTGCTCTCAGCTCCAGTCCCACACAAGGCGCATGTTTCCACTTCCCCCATTGTTCTAGGCATCAGGGAAACATGAGCAAACAGTATTTCAATTTGTTATTCAAGTCTGACCTTCAGATTGCATGAATATCTTTCATCTGTGTGTCAGGTTTTCGGGACTGCTCAGAGGTTACCATAACAACCCAGAATATCATCGACTGTGATGGTCAGCAAATAGCATTAAGTAATTTGTTTTCTAATGACAGTGGAACTGCTGATGTCCTTTAGCATGGAGCAATGACAGCCCTTGTGAATGAGCCCTCTGTCACACTTTGTTAAGGAGCTTAGTTGTTGATGTTAAACAACTATCAGTCAGGCATGGGGTAAGGACCAAATGTATTAAGATATAAGAGTAGTCGGTCAGCTTAAGATTAAATAATTGCCTTTGGTCGACCAGGCTGCATTGCCTCATAAGTGTGAAACAGTTGAAATACCTCAGGGGGAACAGTTGGCTTCCATAATAGGTAACCTCCCATCATCCAGCAGGCCCCATGCAGTATGATAATGTGTGTCAGCTGGGTCCTCAGAAGAAAAGCAACAGTACAACAGCCCTTTCAGAGGGACTCAAACCAGACGTGTTACGCTCTTGCTGCTGCCTACTGGTGTGGCCAGAGCAAGTCTAGCCATGTAGATACAAGACTCTACCTCTGGATAAGAAGAGACCTAATCCCATATTGCAAAGAAGCATGGTTATTACAGTAGGCAGATTATGCATTAGAAATGAGTGTTTCTTAACTCATTTCATTAACAGAAGTGAACTGTTAAATAGGACATCCTAAAATCACAAAACTATACAGGACTTTAAATCACTAATAACTGCTGTGGTTGGATAATACAGTTAAACATGAAGCCATTCTAACTCCAATGCTCCTTTTGACTTTAGCATATTTTGTCATCTGATTAGTTGGTTAAATAATGAACAATGCTGAATGCTGGCCAAGCACTCTGAACTATGCCCACAGCTCTATTTTTACCTTCGAATTTGAGAGTCTCTCTAACTTTCTCAGGCTGGCCCTATACTCATTCTATAGCCTGAGGTGACCTTAAACTTGTGACCTTCCTACCTTAGCATCCAGGAGTAATTGAGATTGCAGGTCTGTAGTTGTTTGTCCATCAGGCCCAAGCCAAAACACTGTGGTCATTGCTTTGTTCTGTTTGAAGAGGGTTTATAGCCCAGGCTCACGTAAAAATCAGAATGTAAGCAAGGAGGGCCTTGAACTCCTCTTCTGTCCAAATGTTAGATTTTTAAGTACACAATGAATGTAGTGTACAAAGATGAGAAAGTAGCAAAGTTTAAAATTCAAATGACTCCGGAAGTTATGGGTCCTGTCTTCCTGTTGCTTTTGCTATGGTTTCCTTTTGTGTTGTTCTGTGTAAGCTTTTGTAGCCTTTCACTCTACAGTACCTCCAGTTTGTATCAGGGCGATTCTTTCATTTCAACTGGAGCCAGGCCATGAGTTTGTCCAACATGTATCCAATGTAAGAATGAGATACAAACTATTTCCTTTACGGATAAAAATAATTTAAATTATCCAAAAAAGGAATTGATAGTTTTTGGTCACGACTACTATAATTTAAGACATAAAATCATGTTTACTGACCAAAAGCTTTTGGAAATATATTTCCCTTGAATTTAGTTCAATGTCCTGGGAACTATGACAGCACTACAGGGGCATGCTATTGATGTTTTAGTTTATCCTTGGTATATTGGGTATACTAAAACATCTGAAGTGTAAAAGCATGTGACCTGGACACTGCTCCTTGCAAAGCTGAGCCTCATTTGTCTCCATCAGGTGCTTTCCAGCCCAAGTCAATGACTATTATCAATTTAATATGAAATAGACATGGGACAGGGTTAAGGAGGATAAAATGTTTTTAGAAGGTAACAACCACGAACACAGCTAAATCTGAATATATTTTAAGTTAGGGATTTGTAAAGATGACCTTCAAGCAATCTGCAAGCTGGTGAGACTTGGAGAGCTGAATTTATGGAGGTTATATTTTAAGTTTCCAATGCTCTCAGTGCTGTCAATGTATAAGCACATGCTGAGAGATAATAATTGTGAAGCAGAGAGAAGCCAAAGTGGATGATTCCCACTTAATTTCAGAAACTTAAGGCATGCTCTATAATAATTATGGATATTAGTCAAAATATGAAAATATCTCTACCCTGTGCTCTGAACCTACAGCAGGAAAAGTTTTTGGCTGAAAACCAAGAGTCTTGGATTCTTTATTTGTTTTTCCAGGGAATTAATTCATGGACAAGAAGAACTCTTGAAATCCTTTGGGGGCGCTGTGATCATTAGATCATGTAGGTTGGTGACAAAATGTTCAGAAGAGTCATCCTTTTGCTTAGTATCTCAAGAGTTCACTTAGCAATGTGCTCTAGTTGGGGTCTCTGTTGCTGTACTGAAATTGTGACTAATAGCAAGTTGGGAAGGGAAGGGTTTATTTGACTTACATGTCTTCCTCTTATGCCATCACTGAAGGATGTTAGGACAGGAACTCAAACAAGGCAGGAACCTGGAGACAGGAGCTGAAGCAGAGGCCATGGAGGGGTCACTTCTTATTGTCTTGCTCATCATAGCTTGATCAATCTACTTTCATATAGAACCCAGGACTATGATCCCAGTGATGGTATCACTCAAAATGGGCTGGACCCTCCCCCATCAATTACTAATTAAGAAAATGCCCCACAGCTGAACCTTATGAAGGCATTTTATTTTCAATTCAGGTTCACTCTTCTCTGATGACCATACCTTTTATCAAGTAGACATAAGACCAGACAGCACAAGATGTATTCTGTGATATAGGTTTTAAGAAGGAAAAAAGCTGTACTATAGCTAACTGGAACAGGAATAAAGGGGTTTCCTGCCACCGTAATGTCAGGGTGAACTATGGGAACTTGCAAGAGAAGTTGAGGCCGTATAGTCTGTTTTACCAGACTCTGTCAGTTGATTCATGGAGAGCTGGTTGGGCATTAAAATCCAGCACTTTTTATAAAACAAACTCTTGCTACTGGGAGTGACAAGGAAAGAGAAGCACAAAGCAAGTGCTTATAAGAACTCTCCTAGGGGCATCTAGAGTCAGGATCTGTCCTGGAGATACCCAAGGCTAGACTTCTGTCCTGAGAACATCTGGAGTCTAAATTCTTACCTGGGAACACCTTGGATTCCAGGTTTTATCTGGAGGCCATCAAGGATCCATGGGGAACATCTAAGATCCAGATTCTGTCAGGGGAAATTAGGTTCCCAGTTCTTTCCTTCCTGACTTTTGTGGGCCAGGGTTTGACCTGGAGGATTCAGGGGTCTGAGTTCTTTGCTGAGAGTATCTGTGATCCAAGGTCCCAGGTCCTATTTGTTGTCTGACTTCTGTCCTCAGAGCCTTCTCTCCTCTTAGATCACCATAACTTTTATAACACACAGATGTTTGTGTTATGACAAACTGCATCTAGGTTGGTGTTTCCATTTTAGTGGAGTTAGATGAGAAGGAAACAGGAACTTGATTATGATTAATAAAGTGTGTTACAGGGCTGTGCTTCACTAACGCTAAAAAGCTGGACTTAAGATTCTGCGTCTGTCACTGAGTAGGCATCTCACGAACAGGCTGTAGCCATTGAAGCCTTAGTCTGTTCTCACCGGTGTCTCAGCTGCTCCATGAGTGTGTTGTAAGGATGTTTGTGCCTTCCTGAGAAAATACAGTTTCTCTTTCTTCCCCAACATCCCCTTAATCTCTATTTCTTTGACTATTCCCAGTGTCGGAATGAGTGCTCCATTCAGGCCCATAGTTTCATGATCAGCCTAAGTAAGATTACTGTTTTAAGTAACAAACTTAATGTAAACCAGAGTACAAATTTATTCCAGAAGGTTAATCATAACATTGAATCTTATACTCAATTTTCCCCTACATTCCTTTGTTTCAGTCTAAAAGAGAAGGTATTGTTTTCTCCTCTCTGTCCTGTCCACTTCCCTCTCATGTCCGGTGAGATATCAGCTTCCCTTGGAAATACAAATAGATGGGGAGACTCATGGTCACTTGAGCTGATGAGTCCCTCCTAAGACTCTTCCACCACACAGTCCCCATCTATGGTCCCATTATTCTAGGGCCATATTAATTCCAGATGTTCCTACATCTAAACTGAAGCATAGACACTCCTTGGTTAGCATTCAGCACTCTCCCTGATTTTCTTGTTGGTGATAATTTCACACTGGAAACTATATTACCTTTTTTGGTTCAGATGATAACTTTGCCTTCAGTGACCATATCCGACCCATAGTAACCAGTTTCTTATCCATGTTTACACACTGAATAGCAGCTGACTCAACCTTCAAATATCACGAGGATGGCCTCCAAACAACACATTGGCTGGCTCTGATTCTAAATGACTCTCTTCTATCCTACTCCAAGGGGCATGTAATAAACCCTTTTGGAGAAGATGATAAAGTGCCTTTGGACCTTTTTTTATCCTTAAAGTACATCAGAAGATATTAGACTACAGTAGATATTCCAGTCAAGTAGCACCACATAGTAACGTAACTCCTTACTTGGGAATTCTACATCCATTTTACCAGAACCCTGGTCAGAACTTCACTTGTACAACCCTGTTGAATGCATCTCCAAAGAGATGTGATAAACCTGAAGCATTAACTATGTATGATGAAATGAGAGCAGATCCAAAGTCCTTTCAACAATTTTCATACTAATGGGACTAATGTGAAAGTGGACCAGACACTGAGTATCCACTGGGATTATGTACCCTAGTAATTGCAATAGGAAAGTAGCCATGACAGACATCAGAATGTGATAATGAGTGGCTGTCAGGATTCTGCAGAAGACTCTTCGGTCTCAGGGAGGATTGGTGCCTCTTGTGGAAGAATCAGTCCCAACTGACATTACTGATGGTCTCTTGGCTGGTCTTCAGTCTACTTCTTCATTATTGGTTTTGAAATCAAGGAAGCAGCTCCATGCTGTAGAGATCTTCAGCTGCAATAGTTTCTGGTAGCTTCTTCCTCTACAGCCAGGAACTGTTAGTTGAATCAGAAGTGGTCTATGATTGTGAAACTCAGGTTTTGTCTGTGTAATGAGTGTAATGGCTGGTAATGGGAAAAGGAGGCCATTAGGAGCAGAAAGGAATCATTACGGCTTCTTATTAATGGGATGGCCTGGATCGGGTCACTTTAGCCTGGCATGGTGAGAGTCAGAACAAGGAAAATTTGAGTATAGGTCACTGAGGATGATGACCTTTGCTCTGTTTCAAAAATAGGTGGTCATGTGACCTAGGAAAAACCCATTGTGGAAACACAATTCACTGAAATGATGGAGGTCAGGTGCGGGCGAAGTCAACAGAAAGAACTAGTGATTTGTGCTAGATCTGGGAGGTTCTGGGGGGAAGCTAAAGACTGAAAATTATGATTTTACTTTCAGATTCCCCAGATGAGGCTCTCATTGAACCTTCCTGTGATGTATGTGGTTGTGAATGGGATGAAAGTAAAATTCATAGGACAATTCATTGATGAAAATGATCTGCAAATACTATTCCAGTGATGCAAAATAAGGCTCTGAAGCAATCCACTCATCAACTATTTGATTCGTATCCAGAAATTAAATAGATTACTAGGTATATTAGCTATACTCTTTTCAATTTTGAAAATCCAATCGTATAGTATATGTGCTGCTGAAGCAAGCATAAAAATCCAGTCATATAGATCATGGCTCTACAAATAAAAAAAAAACCCTATATTTTGGAAATCTAGCCTTGAAAATACCCAGTTTATCACCTTTAGACTTGGAAAATGAAAGCCATGCAAACAAGAGTAAGTGAAGATTCTTTTATTTGGGATTCGTTTTCATACCCAGCAGCCAGCTACTACTAGGCTTGGCATTTGGCAGACACTCAAAGGCAAGTGTGCATGTGTGGAGACAATAAAGAATTGTATCTGAGCCTTCACTGGGGCCACTGGACTTGATGGTGGGCTGAGTGAACCTGGCCGTCCTCTGGAGCTGGTAGGTCAGGTGCACATGTGGCTTTCTGTCCCTGGCCCTGAACAGCAGGCAGGCACAGAAATTAGCGACATTGCCCTTCTGGATGAAGTCCTTGCTGAACTGTCTAGCTCTCACAGCCAGGCCAGCTGCTGCAGGGTGTGGCCCACGCTTCTATTTTGCATGTTATTCATTTATGTTTCAGTCTCGTATCCTGAAATGTGATCTGCCTTTGTTCCCTGGGCTGCCACAGTCCAGCCCTTGCCTGGGGAGAACAGTTGCTTCCTGAATAACCAAATTGGGTTAGTTTTCTAGCTATTATGTAGTATCCTTGTAGGATTATCTTTTCAGGGTTTATAATAGTAGTTTTATACCATAAGAGTTTCAGTCTATACAGAAGAAGTAGGCAATGTACAGTCTTTCCTTCTGGTAGCCTCTTGGCCCCATTATCTGCTTCAAGTTATTATCCCTTTTGGAAATTGCCTGTGCCTATGTAAGCATTGTAAATGTATGCTTCATTTGCATATTAACCCCCTATACAAACATTGTACATATGTGTGATTCCACTGTAAGAAGCTTCTTTACCAAGTTACTTTCGGGGGTGATCTTTTGCTATCATTACGTCAGCAACGATTGTCTCTAAATTTGTGATGATGCCTCTTGTAGAAAAAGGGTGTAGTGCTCTCTGCACTCAAGGGGCTGAGAACATGTTGCCCTTTTCATGTATGTTGACATTAAATGTTTTTCCTATTTTTAAAAAAAGTCATAGTTGTTTCAGCTTAAACTTATTTTTTTTTAACCTTGAAAATTATTCTTTATTCTTTTTTTTTTTTTTTTTTTTTTATTTATTTATTTTTTTTTTTGCTCTGGTTGGTTGGCATTGCTGTACATATGGGGTCTCAAGCTCCTTCAAGCTCTTCCAGTTCTTTCTCTGATTCCTTCAACAGGGGTCCTGTTCTCAGTTCAGTGGTTTCCTGCTGGTATACACCTCTGTATTTGCTGTATTCTGGCTGTGTCTCTCAGGAGCGATCTGCATTCACATTTTGATCATCCGTCTTGAGTTTCATTTGTTCTAGGCATCTAGGGTAATTCACAGCTTAAACTTATTTAACTGGCATTGATATCCTATGGTTTAAATGACATGGCATATCATTCATACACACAAATGTATATTCATATACATGAGTGTTACACATATGTATATTCATATATGTAAGTGTTATATTTGTATGTATATAAGTGTTATATTTGCATGTATATATACATATAGTATATACTATATATGCATATATACTATAGATACACATATATGTATATATATATACATGTTCTCACACATAGAAATTATCAGTGTATATAATTATAGGACAGGGCTTGTCATTCAGCTGCTCAGTAAACTGTCTCTGTCAGCTAAGTAGACTTAGCTTCTATCATTCTGGAAAGAGTGTTTGATGGCCATTACTGAACCCCAGCATTCACTTTGTAGCTCAGAAGTGTATGTGGCTAGGTAATTGAACAAGGCATGAGTCTTGAGAAAAGTGATCCTCTTTCAGACAGTGGGTCACACCTACAAATAGGGAACTGTGGCTCCCTATTTGACATGACCAAGGGGAGAAGTGAATAAAGAGCACAGAGTCCAGTGAACTGGGGCCTGCAGAGGAGGAGTTTTGGGGTAGGAAAGGTGCTTTTGGCCTTCGCCTGTACCGTTAGTGAGTTCAGGTCTATGTCACAGGGACAGCTGTTGGCTGATGGTGCTGGCTTTGCTATCTCTGTAACCCCAGCGCTTCTCTTAGGGACTTTCATTTTGATGGCAGTCTGGTACCCTGGTCTCCAGCACTGCAGTTTATTTTCCCTTTGGCTTTGTATGCAAAGCTGATTCAAAACAGACTAGGGGCAGGGGCATGTCTCTGTGCTCCCGTTAACATTGTCCTTTGTGGTGATAACCAATGAGAGAACGTCTTCCTCTTTCTTGGAGCATTGTCTGTTCACCAGTTGTTGCCCATTTGTCCAGTAAATTAAGGCCATGCCATGCTGCCAATCACTTTGAACTAGTTAATCAGTTAGTTAACCCCTTGAGAAAATGATCTGACCTTGATTGTATGTTTGGGCTGCACTGACTTATCATGGTTGTGGAAAATCCAAGATCAAGATCTCAAAAGAATTTGTATATAGCGGAGGCCCATTTTTTGATTCAAAGATGGGACTCTGCCTGTGTCTTCCTGTAATGCGGAGACAAGCATTTCTCAAGCCATGCTTACGCGGGGGCTAATGCTGCACATGAGGAACCGCTTTTCTACAGACATGTTTATGTTACCCTTGTATTAGCATTAGATTTCAACATGTGAGTCATCGGAGTCCATAAATTTTCAGGCTATAGCTGCTCTCCACATCCTGAATCTCTCGTCACTATAAGCTAGAAGGGGGTAATAAACCAAGTCACAGTAGCTGAGCCATTTAGTCAGTCTCAAAAGGATTTATTCTTATTTCTAGTCAACATCTCTGAAAGAAAGTGGTGCTTTGTGTTAGTTTTCCTAGCAGATATTCCATCCATGGATAGCTCATCAGGAGACAAAGGATCCCATCTCAAGATGGACCACAATCTCCTGCTGAAATCTCAATGTGGTACAGAACTGTTTCTTATGTGTGACCATCAATATTGGAATGGCAATTCTAGAGAAACCACGACCAAGTCTAGAGGAGTCTATTGAGAAGAGATCCATTCTTCCATCTCCTTAGGTGCCTATCTATACTCACAGCGTTTTCAAGTCTCCCACATTAGCATGTGGAACCGGTAGACATTTAATGAGCTGGTTTTTTAAGTTAAAAATCACTTTGCTTCTCTCACTGACAGTATTTATAGCTTCCCATGTGCCAGTCACTATATAGATGGTAGGCACACATCCAGGAAAGGTGACAGTAACTATAGCTGACAAGTACTGCGCTCTTACTGCTGATTACCTCATATAATTCTCAAATCAGCTTCATAATTAAGTGCTTTTGTAATATTGAATCAATGAAAAAAAGTAATGATATTTAAAGAGATTGAATAATGCTAACAAAGACTAAAGCTGGACCACAGGGTGCTCGTACACTATTTACTGTTATTTCCACATGAGACCGACACAAGCCCATATCCTCAAAAAACTTATACTCTGAACTAGGGAGCACATCTACTCAGAAAACAATCAACATTTTTTTAACTCGTTATTTCTTATTTACATTTCAAATGTTATTCCCTTTCCCAGTTTCCTGTCATAAGCCCCAAAGCCCTTCCCCCTCCCCTTCTATCTGGGTGATGCCCTCCCCATCCTTCCAACATTACCACCCTGCCCCACAATCCCCTACACTGGGGGTCCAACCTTGGCAGGACCAAGGGCTTCTCCTTCCACTGGTGCCCAACAAGACCATCCTCTGCTACATATGCAGTTGGAGCCATGGGTCAGTCCATGTATAGTCTTTGGGTAGTGGTTTAGTCCTTGGGAGCTCTGGTTGGTTGGTATTGTTGTTCTTATGGGGTTGCAAGCCCCTTCAGCTCTTTCAATCCTTTGTCTAATTTCTCTAACGGGGGTCTCATTCTCAGTTCAGTGGTTTGCTGCTAGCCTTCGCCTCTGTATTTGACATGTTCTGGTGAGAGCAATCAACTTATAAAAAAACGCCCTCAAAGTATGAAAGTCCTGCAGAGTTGGGCACCCTTCAGTTAATCTGTATGTGAGACACTGGGTTGGTGTAAGTCACTTGGTTGATGTGGACTTCCTCTAATTTCACCAAATACTCCCTTATCATTTCCTCTTCTGTCATCCTCAGTCTGTAATTCTGCCCCCTTCTGTTTTGTCCGCATGCCCCTTTCCCTGTTCCTTTGGTCTTTCTCCCATACAGATAGTTAGTAGAGATGAACAAATGTCACGGTGTAGTTTCAAAGGTATAAATGGGAGGGAGGAAAGGACTCCTGGCCACAAATGAAACCATGTATTGACAGAGGGCTTGGCCTTCCTTTATGTTTTCCAGTGTTTGATGGATTCAAGGAAAGCAGGGCCTTGTCTGCGTTCCTTCCTTCTTGCTTTTTGGCACTGCAGGCATGCGGGACTCCAAAAGCACATCCACACCATTCTGCTGTTGTTAATCGAATTTCCCCATGATTAACAACTCAGTTCATTATGTTTCCAGATCACATTAATCATCTTTTCTGGGAGTTTGGTAACATTTGGAGTCATTTCCCTATGAATTTATCCATCTGGGATCTTTATAAAAGATATGTTCACACAAAGTCATTTGTTGCTCACGCAGGAAGCTGAGAGTGGAGGTACTTAATGTTCCCTGAATCCAAAAAGGAAATTTCTGAAGTCAAGTGTGTCTTCTTCCCCATGCAGGGGCCTCCCAGTTGAGCTCCACAAGGTTTCCAACACAGAGCAAGACGCAGAGCATAGAGGTTCTGGTTGCAACACAGTAGTGGTGAAGTTCAAAGGCAGTGCTCCATGGTGCCTGCCTGCACTCTTAGAGCAGATGGGAGTGGAGGAAGCTGTGGGGGCCGTGGAAAGAGAGGTGAGATGGATGAGTCAGAGTAAAGGTCCTGGCAGAGTTCCTGGCTTTACTCCTATAAGCTATTTGACCTTAGACAAGTCCTGTAATCTCACTAAGAGCCATTCACCCCTTTGTAAACTATTATCATAGGTTAGTTCTACATGCTGACTTTTATTCTGCTGTTGAGGAAACTCTATAATACTGTTAATGCTACTTACTTTTGCAATTCCCACACCTCTTTTCTAAACTAACAGAGAGAGAGAGAGAGAGAGAGAGAGAGAATGTGAGAGAGAGAGAGAGATAATGAAAGAGAGAGAGAATGAGAGAGAGAGATAATGAGAGAGAGAGAGAGAGAGAGAACATAGAAAATATGCAATACATATAAGAAAAAAATCAACTAATGGGAAATTTCCATAGCAGTTACTAACAATAAAATGTGTATATGTATATGTGTGTTTATACACACGCAGTATATAATAGTATATATAAACACATATGTCACGTATGTGTGTATGCATCTGTGAATGAATAAACAGCCTATTGTAGATGTCCTAGAAGCCAGTTTTTCTTAATTATCTTCTTTTATATAAAAAGCCTTTCAGCCATGTGCCTTGTTTGAATTGGACTGAAAGTGTGTTGTTGAGGAAACAGAATCCTTTGGGACACAGTGCGAGCATCCTCCCAGGCACAGTGTAATCTTGGGAACTTGGGAAGTAAGCCGTTCCTGTGGAGGCTTTTGTTGGTTTGCCTCCAGGAATATTGTGCACTAAAGGTAAGAGGCACTGCCCACTTCTTAAGTCGGATGTTTCTTGAGAGACAGTATTCTACATTGAGTATCTTCTGAAAGCCCATGACAAACATTTCTATCTGTGGCCATTAGCCTTGAAATATCAGTTCTTGTTCCTACCCATGTGCAGGACTGAATTGCATAATGCTTCTGGTACTATAGGAAGCATAAAAGACAATTAAATTTTATTGCCTTAGAAGGGTCCAGGAGAGGCGTAGAAGAGATGGTAAATAAAAGTTTGTTCTAATTCTGCCCTGGCTAAAAACAAGGTGAAGGGATGTGGAAATGTTGACCTCTATTGAGTCCTCTCCCCAGCCTTGGGGCTTTCAGGAGGAGATTCCCATTACACAGGAAATCCCTAATGGCATGGATGGAAATTACCTGCCTACCTCACCTTCCTGCCTCTACTTTAGGCATACACCTGAGGGCACTTTTTAATTGCCATGCACCTCCCCCTCGCTAAAGAGCTAATTGCATCTGCTTCCCTTTCCTTTAGGTTCCCAAGCAAGGACTGGAATAATGAAGAAGGCTGTGTGCTAGCTGCATCCGTTTGAACCACCCAGGAAGGAAATCCAGAGTGTGGTCAGAGGCAGAACCCTTGCAACACTTGGAGTGAATGAGGAATGGACTCGTGATTATGCAGAGGTTCCAGGATGAATCTGGTCGACCTGTGGCTGTCCCGCTCCCTCTCCATGTGTCTCCTCCTCCAAAGCTTTGTCCTGATGATACTGTGTTTTCATTCTGCCAGTATGTGTCCCAAGGGCTGCCTTTGCTCTTCCTCTGGGGGGTTAAATGTCACCTGTAGCAATGCAAATCTCAAGGAAATACCCAGAGATCTCCCTCCTGAAACGGTTTTGCTGTACCTGGACTCCAATCAGATCACATCCATCCCCAATGAGATTTTTAAGGACCTCCATCAACTGAGAGTTCTCAACCTGTCCAAAAACGGCATTGAGTTTATTGATGAGCATGCATTCAAAGGAGTTGCAGAAACCCTGCAGACCCTGGACTTGTCTGACAACAGGATTCAAAGCGTGCACAAAAATGCCTTCAATAATCTGAAGGCCAGGGCTAGGATTGCCAACAACCCGTGGCATTGTGACTGTACTCTCCAGCAAGTTCTGAGGAGCATGGCATCCAATCATGAGACAGCACACAATGTCATTTGCAAGACTTCAGTGTTGGATGAGCATGCTGGGAGACCATTCCTCAATGCTGCCAATGATGCTGACCTTTGTAACCTCCCTAAAAAGACTACTGACTATGCCATGCTCGTCACCATGTTTGGCTGGTTCACCATGGTGATCTCTTATGTGGTGTACTACGTGAGGCAGAATCAGGAGGATGCCCGGAGACACCTGGAATACTTGAAATCCCTGCCAAGCAGGCAAAAGAAGGCGGATGAGCCCGATGACATTAGCACTGTGGTATAGCAACCACGCTGGCTGGCACTGGGAAGGGAGCTTCTGCTTGTAGTAAAATAAGTGGTTCAGTTCTCCCTCCCTTGTACACCATTAAAACTTTGTATTTCAGTTTCTTTGGAATCATGTCACTGTTGGACTTTTCACAAACAATACAACTCTAATAATTTTAGTTTAGATGATGTCCCCCCATTAATTGTGACCCCCTGGTTCCTGAGTGACAAACTCTCTGAACATTAGTTAGACCCATCTCACTATTTAATAATGAAATTTATTTTTTTAATTTAAAACTGAATAAAAGCTTAACTTTGAACCATGGAAAACAGTGTGCCTTATTGGGTAAGACACAATGTGGTCAGTCCACTTGTTTTAAAGTGAAAGAGACAATCCTGTGACTCTAAGACTATCACATTGAACGGTATGTCATTAGGCCTTGTGGCGGGCTGGGGAACCAGAGCTGGGGAACCAGAGCTGGGGAACCAGAGCTGAATTATTGATCAGTTAAGCACCTGCTAGACTTTAGCTAGTCAAGATGCTTATACAGATGTCTTTCTCAAAGATTTGGTGTGTAAGAATGTCTGCTGACAAGGATATGCTTTTCAAAAGGTTTAGCAATAAAAAAGAAAATGTACTTCTACTCTGTGCTGGACACAATGGGAAAGTAAAAAAAAAAAATGCATGAATCTTCTCCTCCTGATTGCCTTTTGGTGGGCAGGAATGTGTGGTGAATTCAGAAATAGCTGTGCTAGGGAAGGAGCGAGCACAGGCTCTGTGGAATGTGTGATGATGGTGATACCACTAATGTCCCGAACCTCTTATCATCAAAGGAGAAAGTGCTGGCCTGTGCACATAAAGCAGAGGTCCAGCCACCGGCCAGGTGGAGAGCATTAGAGCTTGAATTTGAACCTGGTCTTTTCTGAATAGAGGTCTTTCATTGATAGTCTTTCCAACTTGGTTTACAAATCTGCATTTACATGCTAAAAAATGCCCAACAGGAGGTTGAATGATTTTTGTTACCATATACTCCTGCGCATCTGCCTCACAAGAGAGATATTATGTCCCAACAATGGGCAGAGATACCAGAAGTACATTTAACTTCTGGAGTGGGGAGTGATGACCTTGTTTGTTTGCTTGTTTGCTTGCTTGCTTGCTTGCTTGCTTGTTTTAGGATGAATGTGTCAAATAAGCATGAAGGATCAAAGCCAGTAGCACATAGGGACAAAGGTGGGGAACCATTCTCCGTGAAGGAATCTAGGTAGAGAGTGAGATACAAGTCCCAACCCTATGGTGACTTTAGACTGAAGAATGCCAGTCAGTTATCCCATGCCACTTAATGAACACTTACTATGCACTGTTTTCTAAGTTATATTACTTAATGCTTCTGAGACTCTGTGAGACATTTTTATGTAATAGACCCAGAACCCTAGCACCTTTAGGAAGCATAGCATATGTACCAACATTAAGTTCTGAGAGTTTTGAAAATTGTATACTTCTTTCTGCACATGATATACATGCTGACACTACATTGTCCCATTCTGCCATAGGCTCCACTACAGAAGGTGGTTGGTTCCTTGGGGACATTGGTTTACAGAAATCTGCATGACAGTTCCATTTAAAACCAGAGGGAAATTTCTCTTTATGAGGCCCCTCTAGGAAAGAAGTTAAGAGTCCCGCAGTGAGGCACTGGGCCCTGTCTAACCTACATGATACTGTCTTCAAGGTGTCGAAACTCACAGTTCCCCCCCCTGTAAGTCCTGGAGTGCTGACTGTAACCACAGTCTATTGAAAGGCCGGCTGAAGAAATCAACAAGATACTCAGAGCAGTGGTCACTGTGTGCTCATACCCTCTTTAACCATCCCAAGAAGTATTAGTCTAGACAAAACACAAAGATAACTCTCAGATGTGAGACTTGGGTTATGAGCCTAGAACTACTGTATCCAGGGAGACTAAAGTCTGATGGATTACATTGCCTTTGGTTTGGAGGGAGGAACCAGTGAGAGGATTTAGACCCGTACTAAGGAGACAGCGCCGCCTGGAGGACAATACTATAATACACTGTAAGTACTAACTGGAAAGAGTCAATAAAGGTTTAGCTCTAACAGTCTTTTGAAAATTAAACAAAGTATGATGTATTTATCTGCATATATGAGTCACATTCATTTTTGAAAATCTTCCAGAGGTGGGTAAGATAATTCAGTCCAGGTCATTCCTTCCAAAATCGTCTTCATGTTTTTAGTAATGAAAGCTTATTTTCCTTGTGGCCAATCCATTATTCCAATAAATGGTTTCATAAAGGGAAGGTCTCTGAGGACTTAGGGTCCTTGATCC
Organism: Rattus rattus; assembly: GCF_011064425.1. Classification (NCBI taxonomy): domain Eukaryota; kingdom Metazoa; phylum Chordata; class Mammalia; order Rodentia; family Muridae; genus Rattus; species Rattus rattus. The sequence goes on along the minus strand of NC_046154.1, from coordinate 45,011,224 downwards.
ACACAAAAACAGTTAAATACCAACACACTTGGTTTGCGATTCCTCATGTGAAATTGAAAGATATGCCACAGGTTAGCAAGAACTCCCCTCCCTAAGTTCTCTGTGTAGATTGTCAGCTTACAGTGTCTGTGGTACTCCAAAAAGGCAAACATTAATTTAGGTGTCCATAAATTGAATAGAACATTATTAGATAATAAAAATAAATTAAAAACAACTAAAGTAATAGATCAACATGTCTATCTGTTGACAAAACAGAAAGAAAATGACCTAATTGCCAGTGTGTACAAATGTTCACCCACTAGGACAACAGTGTACAGGAGTGATGGGTGGAAGAATTGCTACCTGAGAGCCTGCTGTCTTTACCCTAGTTCTATGTTTCATTTCCCAACATTCAGCAGGAGTTCCTGCTTGCAGTGAACAGCAGAAAGACTTTCGAAATTCACTTCCATATTATTGTCCTAGGCACACCCAGACTGATTTCTCTCAACCTCCACCTTTTAAATGAAAAAATACCCCTGGAATTTTAATCTAATCTTTGCCAATGTGCTTATCACTGAAGCAAAGCAAATCATAAAACATGCCAACCCAACTAGAACACATTTAAAGGTGATAAAAACTTACATAATGGAAGATAGACCTTCCAATACTACTTGGACAAACTGTAATCACTGTACAGTCCGCAGGGCGAGCACAGTTCTCTTTTATGTCTGTCTTTGATTCCCCACAGTAATTCTTGCTCTGATATTACCAAGCATTTGGCCCTCTGGAGTGTCCGCATTTTTCCTATTAATATGTCTTTTAGACAGTCTCTCAGCTTGCTGGTAGAAGGATGGAATGGAAGAATGGAAGATCCTGTTTATCACTACTCAGTTTTTGAAGGCAGATCATTCCTATGGTGTTGGGGTTAAGAGTTCTAGAAAGAGTCTTATCTGCCCACTTCACAGGTACAGAAATTGAAAGTTTTGAAGCTGGTATGCTTTATCCTAGCCATCAAAAACAAGTCATGAACATAACAATACACATAGGAAAAATATCACTGGGTAATAGCTAATTTCTTTGAGGATTCCCATTTCACTGCTATCCAAAGAGTATCCACGATTCTAAAAATATAATTGTTCCTTCAAGATCAATACCAGGATCTGCTTGCTGTTAGGAGTGGGCCCTGGATAATATGTTTAAAAGTGTGTATGACTTGGTCTCCCAAATGAGAAAGTCATGCTGGTCCTATGTCCTAGAAAGAAAACAAAAAGGAGTCTCATTTAGTTCCATGAGCAAAACCACAAGAGATCAAGCACAGCCAAGCTGGCAAGAGTTTAGTAATGCTCTCTCCATTTTCCAGGCCACTTGTCTGCATAGCTTTGTGAAATGGAGTCTCTGATTCATTCAGTTGGCTAGTTCAAACCCAGAAAATTGAAACAGGAATTATGCTGGCTAGTCTGACTTTTTACTTTGTTTGTTTGTTTGTTTTTGTTTTGTTTTGTCAGCTTGACATAACTTGGGGTCATCTGAGAGGAAGTCTTGTGAAAGTGCGGCTTATAGGAAGGTTCTAGAGAGAAACTGAGAAAATGACTTTAGATTGGCTTATAAACTAGTCTTTGGGCAAATCTTTTGATGAATGGTTGATGCCTGCTACTGTGGGCAGTGCCATCACTCGGAACGTAGTCCTGGGTTGTATAAGAAATCAAAGCTGGTCAAGCACTGAGGATCAAGCCAATAAGTAGAACTTTTTCATGGATTCTGCTACAGTTCCTACTTCTAGGTTGCTGCTTGAACTCCTGCCCTGACTTATTTCTGTGACAGAATATGACTTGAGATGGGCCAGTCATTAAACTCTTTCTTCCCCAAGTACCTGCTGCTCAGGTTGTTTTGATGAACAACAATAAAAATAAACAATAAAAAGAGAACTAAGACAGGGACAAGCTCAACTCCCACACGTCTGTAAATCTGTTATGAAACAGAACCCAGGAAAGGAAGATCCGTGTTATGTAGTTAACATTGGCCCAGACACATAATAGTCTAAAATGCACTCAAAGACCTAGGGTCTACAATATTTTTCCTTTAGCTCGAGAACATTAGTTTTTTTTAATCTTTCAAGTCTACAAAATAGACAGAGAGTTCTATATTTTTCTGAGTAGTGACAGAGAAAGGAAAACTTTAATAAGTTTTGATAATGTATCAATGGAACTTCTTCAGCATCAAGGAAAACAGCAGTTGTTGTGAATCACTTAAGTCTCCCCCTACCACCTTCCCTCTCACCTCATTCTCTTTCCTCCCTTTCGCTCTCTTCTATTTCTCTCCCTCTTTCTCTCCATCCTCCCCCTTTCTCCCTCTCTCCCTTCCTCTCTTTCATTCTATCTCCATATTTATATTACACAACTGAGTTTCAAAAGCCAGGAAAAGAATTGGTGAGGCAATAGAGAACAATCAGATCAGATGGCAATTCTGCAGTGGGGCGCTCTAAATGTGAGATTGGGATTTCTAAGGAAAATCACAATTGTTTTTTAAAGCTGTCCCCAGGTTCAGTGCTAGCAGTGAGTTAATCAACTTCATGATGTATGCTCCTTTCAAGTCTGGTAAATATTCTGCAACTTACTAGAGAAAAAGAGAAAAGTCTGTTTTCTTCTTGCACCTATGCAGACACTGAATGACAGCCAGTCTTCAGATCTTACCTAAAAAGCTGCCTTGAACAGCACACTGCAGCTTTCCCTGGGGCTCAGATCAAACCTGTGTACTCTCTTGAGCTTATTTGTTAAGCATCTACAAAAGAGGACAATCAGAAACCTTGCTGCTGACTAAGCTATTACTAAGCTGTCCTTTGAGGTAATGCCATTGATTGCTGGAAATACAGTGGTTCCTAGCCTGGGAGTCAGATGGATTCACTTACAGATTCCTCGGGACCATCTGCATTCCCTCTGTGGGAAAACATAGCAAGGATCCAGGTCTTCTGCTACAGCCTTTCATCCCACAGACAGCCTTGCCTGTTAATAGGCTGTCTGAGAAGTCAGCTGCTATTAATAGACAGAATGTAAAATAGAAAGATATTCTCAGGGAAGTGCTGCCTGCAGGACTGTTCTAGGGAGACAAACCAGATTGACATTTCCACCACTTTGCCATCAACAGGACTGATATCTTCAGGCTTAAATGTGGACAGAGGAATCCATGGATAAGTCACAAGTAAAGACAACTGACTCACATATACTCTATAAGTCATTTGTTTTGCCTAGTGCAAAGTCTTGTTTCTTTTGTCTTTAGTTCTTACATTTACTGACAAGTATATTGTGTGTATGTTGGGGGTCAGTTTCTGTAAACATCAGGGTCCAAAGAATAGTGATCTGCTTGAGGCAAGAAGAAATCCACTTCAGCACAACTCAATAGCTAGTGTTTGTTCAAATTTCAAGAGTCTGACACCGAGCAGAGAAATTTAGGCATATTTAAGCCTGAATTTGAGAAAAGTTGTCCCTTGATAATTTACTCAGTCCTATGTACACAGTAAAGTTTTATGCATGACTTCATTGAAACTCTTTGTAAAGTACATGTGACCTCTTCCCTACAGATGGGTTCTACAGATTGACTGCATGCACATCTCAGGAGTCTATGAGAAGAGCTAATGTGGTCTTGGTCAGATAGCTAGTGCAAGGTTACCAGGCTATTAACCACCTCAGCTTCCAGCCTGGAGGATGAAAAACATGTTATCCTTGGAAGAGACAACACTGTGTAGGTGGATGTCATTATGCAAGTGAAGACAGGTACAAGATAAAGTGAGGCATGTCATTGGACTAGAAGAAAGGGAGGCAGGGACAGAGGTTTTAGAAGGAGAAGGAGGAGAAAGGGAAAAGCAACATGGAGGCAGATGTAAATGATCGTTGCCATGCATTTCTACATAGATACAGGTTGTTATAAATATTTATTAAGGAGTGGATTTCTATAGGCAAATTTATCTTATCAATTGGTTGTAAGTTAATTGTGTGGATGTATTGTACATTGAGTATTTAACATATAAATCTGGTTGTTGGGTTACCGTTTGTTGAGTAATGATTTCACTAGGTTGTTGGGAGTGTGAATAGAGTCTGTGACAGGAAGCCATGCTATGCTATAGAGTGCTTGGGGCTAGCGTGGCATGGGGCCACATTAGCATAGCCCATAGAACACGATGTGAGTTTCAGGTGTGGGGACCGTGTGTGAAAGTGGCTGACAGAGAAACAGCAAGAGCATGTGGATCCTCAAGGAGTGGGAACTCTTGGGAGGGAACCAGTCATGTGCTTTATTAATTATACTGCGACAGCCCTGTATATTTAATATTTTTGGTTTCAGTAGCACTTATCTGTGAGGACAAGGAACTCTATGCCCCCAATAGCACCTAATACTCCTAGCCCCATTTTACAGATGAGTAAATATGAGCCAGAAAACATTCCAGGGAGATCAGGAGGTAGCAATGTTGGAGTCTACCTGGCTTTGTGCAAATAGCTTTGCTCTATCGATGTCATAGCACTTACTTAAGGCATTTTTAGTTCTATTAATTCTTACGTTTTAACATATACTAAAATTAATGGCAATTTTTAGAAAACCTTTTGACTCTAAGCTATGAGAGTGGTAACTCTGGATTCTCAGGTTATTCCTAGATACCATCAATGGCAGAATCAATATATTGCTTGACAGCAGCCAGGCCAGTCCCCACTGAGGACATTTCCATGTGTGGTAGGCAAATGCAAGAGACACTATCTGGATGCCTGGGTATTTTCTCTGGCAACGGCATCATATTTTTGCCCCTCACAGAGTGGGATGCCAGGGCACACTTACCCTCAAATAACAGTTACCCCTGATCAAAAACTGAGCTGGCTGTGTCTCATTTACTATGTGTACACTACTAGCCTCAGTAGATAAACCACTCAAACTTGTTGTATAACTTTTTTTTTCTATGATGTGGACCTCAGACTCGCAATGTTGTGGTCATCATGCATGTCTCAGACGAGTTGTATAACTTAAAAAGGGCAAGTGTATATATTTATTCTCTGCCTTCAATTTTTCCTCAGATTTATGAACTGTCCCAGAATCCATTCAGCATTTTATGTTGCTTGAGCTCGAATTTTCTATCAATTAGTTACAACACTTATTTTCATGTCCCAAACATGTCCTGAAACCACTGCAAAGTTATCTGAACTCAGAGTCAAGCAGAACTCACAACCCCCTAAGCTCTGCACCTCCTCTGCCTCCCATGCCCTTTTGCTGTGTGCCTACCTTGGAAAGAGACAAGTGACAGACACAGAGACCAAGAGCTATACCAGAGATCCCAGGTAATGATCAAGAAAGCTTCTCTGACACCATAGCATAAGCATATGAGGAGCAAGTGGGAGCCTGAAGAGGCCCCAGGCAAGATGAACAATGATCTGTCCTTGTTCGTGACTGATGAGGGAAGCTCAGATTTCTTTGTATTCAGCAGTAGCAGAGGGCGTGGCCTTGTTTGTAACATTCTAATAGACTACTTTATTGTTTTGTTTTCCCAGATCATTCTGTACAGCTGCTGCTGTATATTGTGGGGTGGATTGTGACTCTCAAGAGTTATTGATGGAAGCCTGAATTCTAGCAGCTCATGTGACTGTATTGAGAGACAGGGCCTTGGCGTCACCAATGAGTAAGGGAAAATGGCTCCTTTAATCTGACAGTTACCTTCACAAAGTAAGCAGACATACAGAAGGAAGAAGTGGCCATCTACAAGAATCAGAGACCTTGCAGACTGGAGCTTTCAGCATCTTGCTCTTGGAACCTCTGTCCCCAGGACCTTGACAAGGGAATGACTATTATTTCGCACAAACTGTGTTATCTTGCTGAGGCCAAGTCAGCAAACTGTGTACCTGATCACTAGCCATGGAGCATTTGGGAAGTTTTGAAAGGTAGAGTTTTAAATTAGCTCAAAACTCAGCAACAGGATCTGACTCAGGAAGACAGATTGTTGAAAATGCAGGAGAACTGGTTCAGAGTCACTGACCCTCCCGTTTATCACCGGACTGAGTAAATGAGTAATGGGTTTTGTTCTGCCCCAGTGATGTTTGTTCAAGCCCCCACTATGCCCTCCAGCCATTGTGTCTGGCAGAGAGTATTCCAGGAAACCTGCAGCCAAGCCTAACCATATGTGTTTCAGATGCATATGCCTCGTCAACTCTGACAAACATTTACCCTAAAGGAAAATCAAGATCTGTTCTCAGGAGAATGTTTGACCTTTCCCCTCATTCAAACCCTAGTCTTAAGAACAATCCTGTGACTTTGAGAGTTTCCCCTTGTGACATTTTTGGTATTTCCTTTTGACATCCCCCCATCTCCTGGAGCTTCTGATTTCTTCCTTTAAAAAGCCCTTCTCCCAGCCACTCGGAGTCGACACCTCTGTCTCCTGCATGGGATACGTGTCGGCCTGGAGATCTCCATAATAGATCTCCGTAATAAACCTCGCCTTTGCATATTACATCCAAAATGGTCTCTCTGTGTCTGGGGTCCGAGATTTCCCAAGACTCGAGTAAGGGTCTCCCTTCGGGGATCTTTCAGTTTCACTGCAAACATTCAGGAAAGTAATAGAAAATGTAAGTAACCCCTTCATGCCTTCGATATCACATCTGGCTGTCTGTGTCATCCTTGTCTTTGAGGAGCATTTTTGGTTTTTGAAATCAATCTACCCCTGATGTTTGAACAGGAGTTATGCTTGAGAAGTGAGTATAGTGTATCCATGCAGCTATAGCGAGAGATAAAGAGACAAAATGATAAATGGTCAAACCTGCTAGATAGCTAAATGAGAGAATTGTGCGATCACTAGAAGAACACTGTAATTATGTGCATGCCCTGAATTTATTCACACCATACTGTTACTCTACTCTCTGCCCCAGATTTATTGAAAATTTCCCTCAGGGTTCAAAGTTCCCAATAACCCACCAGAATATCGCTCTTAAGAGTAGAACATTTGAAATAATGAAAGGGAATTCTCAATTCGGTTTCAGCCATTCCCAGCACAGAATGGCTCAGTTTGTAGATCCAAGATCTTCCCTTTGATAAGTGGCTTTAAAAAGTTTCAGCAGGCTTGTACAGGAGGACTTTTCTCCTGCCTCTAAAAGAGCACGAAAAGCCTCATCATTAGGACTGGCTCCTGTGTGGCCAGAGATGCACTCAGGTGTATCTGCCAGAGATGTCTCAGCAGCCACACAAAGCAGCAGAAGCCAGAGACACTAGCAACCTCTGGGTCATGATGACCCAGTCAGTCATCATGGCACACGTCCATATTATATCGGCCCCCTGGATGTAGTGATGAATTTGCTTCCAAATTAATAAAGCAAAATGACAATAAGATCAGTGTTTAAAACTTTGGGGAGAGAGTTGGGGACATGGCTCAGTGGTTTCTAGTATTTTCAGCTCTTGCAGAGGATCTGAGTTCAATTCACAGCACTCATGTCTGGTGGCTCTCAGCTGTAACTTCATGCTCCAGACAGATGTAACAGAGAGATGGCCTTTGTAGGCACCTACCCTCTTATACATACACCACCTGCAAAGACACACATACATGTAAATAATTAAAAAATAAACAGTAATGATTTTTTTTTAAGGTTAATGTGTAACAAGTGTGGGCTATGTGAGAGAATCTTGAGTTCAAGATCAGCCCGGGCTATAATATAGTAAGTTGGATGCCAGCTTGCTTGAGCTGTGTAACGAACTCCCTCTCAATAAAACAATATTAACAAAAGATGAAAGATATAGACTCTTCTAAAAGTTGAAAATGGTAATATGGAATTATAATAAGAAAATATAAGTCTCCCTAAAGTTCATCATTTGGAAATAATTCTATTTAAGCTCTGCCCCAGTTACCAGACAACATCCAGATATACTCCACCCTAAAGTTACCAGGCAATGGCCAGATATGCCTGACACTATAAAAGGGGCTGCTTGCCCCTCCTCTTGCTCTCTTGTTCTTGCTCTTGCCTTTCTGCTCCTGCTCTTTCCCCATTCCCTTCTCCCCTCTCTCCATGTGCTCATGGCTAGCCTCTACTTCTCTTCTCTTCTCTTCTCTTCTCTTCTCTTCTCTTCTCTTCTCTTCTCTTCCCCTCCCTTCCCTTCTCCTTCCCTTCCCTCCCCCCTCCTGCCTTTCTCTGTTTCTACTACCCTCTTGACTCCCCTCCTCATGCCCTGAATAAACTCTGTTCTATACTATACTGTCATGGAGCTGGTCCCACAGGGGGAAGGGATCCCTCAGCATGGGCCCACAGAGGCTCCCCTTCCCCTATATCTAACTACACCTCCACATAACATATCCCCCCTTCTCTTTATCTTTTTATAAACATATCACTTACTACTTTATAAAGTATACATTTATAAAATGTCACATAAGAGAACATATTATGAGTGTGTTCAGACAGGTTAAATTTACTTGTATTTTCCACTTTTCAAAAAATTTAAACAATGTTGTGATTGATACGTAAAAACTATATGTATTTATGGGTCCCAGTGTGGTGTTTGGCTGTGTGAGTACAGGGCGTGAGTTCAAATCAGGATAAATGTACCTGTCTCCTCAAATGCTGAACATTTCTTTATGCTGGCCTGGTCTGAGTCCTATCTTCCTTGCCACTTGATAGCACTTGCAGTCACTTGCTGAGCAGCAGTACAGGAGGTAGCCTTTGTACATCCACCTCTCACCGCATTCTCCGCCCACCCTTTCCCATGTGTACCTCCTTCTCCAGTTCTACGAGACCAACACTTAAAGATTCTCCATGTGAGCATGATCCCGTGGTGCTTCCTCTTCTGTACCTGGTTTATTTCACTTAAAGTAATGGTCGCCAGCTCCATCCATGTCATTGCAAACAACAAGGTGGGGTTTTGTTAACATCGTTTTATGGATGAACAGCATTCTAGAGTTTATGTGTGCCAAATTGTCCTTATCTATTCTTCAGCTGATAAACACTGGGCTTGTTTCTTTTTCTTGCCCATTATGAGTACTGTGACTACAGTGTCCATACCAGACTTACCGACCATTTTCTGAAAAAATATATGCATGGGTACTCACTGTGCAAAATGGATTTAATAATGATGCGTTTACTTAAGTATCTCATGCAAATGACCACATTCACAATCCATTACCCTCTCCCTTCCCCTTCTCCTTCTGCTAGTTCTTTTTTTTTTATTACCAAATAACTTCCTTTCTATTTTCTTGTGTTCTGTGTGCACATGCATATGTGTAACCTATGTATCGCATATGAGAGAAAGCTTCCTTGGTCTGACTTCTTTTATTAACAACTAACATGACTTAGCTTCCCTATCTTGAATTCTTAGAAACAACATCCTTCCCTGCAATCTGAGAATGTTTTGAAGAGTTCCAACCTTCAAAGCTGGTGTATGCCCAGCTACAGTTTTCTAAAAGCTCCCTGACAACACTGCTAAAAGTGAGGCCCAGGCACTTGCCGTTCTCATGTTAAGTAAGAAAAGCCACTGGCCTACATTGGAGGTAAATTGCAGAAGTGTCTGAGTGCTGTCCTAAGGCACTGTGAGTCAACCCTCCTGCTAGTTGCTGTCATTTTAGATGTTATTATTTTGTTGTGTTCTGCCCCTTAAATTTAATGCTTATGAAGCTGATGGTGAAAATACATGGAGGAAATGAGCCTTCATAAACCCAACATAATTCTGCTACTCAGCTTAACCTGACATAATCAAGATTAGATTTGACTCAAACTGAATCACAGATTAAATGGTCTGAAGCCTCTAGTGATTATCTGAAACTGATGGAGCTCGTTTTAGCTGAAGATTTCATTTAATCATAGGTTTAATTCTAACTTCTTATCACTTCACAGAAAACTGACTGATCTCATGTTTTATAGTTGACTAAATTTCTTGATCAGTCCTTAACCAATAGATGCCACAATTTAGAATCTGTGTCTTTCTAGCATTTCCCACGTGACTACATACTCCAGAGTGGAATATCCAGTAACCCCAAATTAATCCATTCTCTATGTTCAGGAAGAGGGGTTTGAATGCTCAGTCTCATGTTCAAACCAGAGATGTCTTTTAGGGATGAATAGAAACAACTGGATATTCTTTCTAAAGCCTCTTGGGTATTACAAAAATGCTGCTATGTAGAGGATTAATATCTGGTTTTCAAAATAAGATGGAGCACGTTGCTTTTAGGACTCAATATGATAAAATGCTCTTCAAGACTCTGCTGTGTTACATAAATCAACACATAATACAAAACAATAAAAGCAGTCATCCTTATGTGTCAGGCACCAAGCTATCCCTCAACACATCAACCCTCTGACATTCGTACTGTACTAATCCATGTCCTGAGAGTTGAGTAAAGCATAGTACAGGGAAGGGATTAAACTCACCTAAGATCCCACCTCCTTCAAGTGATAGATCACAGGCCTAGGTTCATCTGGATGGAGAGGCCCTGGTTGCCTGGAGAACACAGGCCACTGTTACCTGCGTTCAGTCAATTCACTGAAGCCTGAATCAGTCATATGTACCTTTATTGATCTCTATACCTTATGTGTCTAGTGTCTCTCCGGGTTCTCCATGTTCATAAGACAGAGCAGGGATCAAAACTTCAGTCACCTGATGCATGGTGCAACCTACTTCATCTTGGATCAGTGTCACTAACCTCAGGACTGTCCTAATTTCAGTCACCTTCTGTCATGGGGAAAGGAATCGAGTGGGTATTTAATGCATTAAAAGATGTCATTCTGCAACAGATTTAGTCATGTATATTGAACCAAGCTGCCATAATTAAATACAAATTCTTGTTCACCAAAATAATAGACTGAATATTTAGATAACTGCAGGCATTTCTGACTTTCACCCTATTTTGGTACACTGCCAATGAGTATCTGCCAACCACTTCCAAGTGGGTAGTTTATTGAGGTATAGTGGCACGCTCTTTTAATCCAAGCCTGATCTCTATGCATTTAAGGTTAGCCTGTTCTACCTAGACAGTTCCAGGTTAGCCAAAGCTAAATAGAGAAATCTTGTCTCTAAAACAAAACAAAACAAAAAGTTGATAATTATAGTCAAGGAAAAATGGTTATTTGAGAAAATAAATCAAAGTGTATCACAGTATGAGCTGAAACCCCATATTTTTATTGAAAATGCATATGCCACTAAAATACAAAAATAATGGATTTTATCATTATATGTCATATTTGTACATAATACACTTTCTTTTTAATGACTGAATTACTGCTAGAACATTTTTAGGTCGATTTTTAGCTACAGGATTTTGAATTTGCACCATTTTCAAAATTAAATTATGGAATAATTTGGGATTTATAATTGGCTAAAGTGGTCTCCTCTGCGTGGGTCTTTGCAGATGTCAAGGTAGAGGTGAAAATAAAACCTTGATTCAGATTCACTTTGGGGAATCTGATGTTAGGTGGTTTGTTGCCAGTATATTTGAACAGAATATAATCTGGAAAAATATTTTCTGGTGTAATACAATCATGAGTACACAGGAAAGTAATTATATTGAATTGCAACTCAGAAGTGCTATTTCTTCCAAGAAAATGAGTTTTAGAGATAAGCTACCTGAACTAGCTTAAGGTTATAAGGAAGAATCTGGCTTGGTCTCATCGCACACAGAGAGAAGAGGTTATTTGGGGTATCATTCAACTCTGGGCCTGATTGTGGGACGTGGGGGACCCCTGGCTGTACAGGTGTATGAGTTTGATATGGCCTGTCACCAACAGGTATGCAGATCGCCAGGCAATTAATTACTTACATCCAGTTCCCAGTTTTCTGGAAAAAACAAACAGGTTTTACATCCTTCCTTTTGGAAGGACAATTGTAAGTGCTTAATATTTCTGGTTTCCTTGGAGATCCATAGACACAAGGACCTTCATGCTCCAACAGTCACCATTCCTCTTCTTTCTCCAAGTAGGTTCATTTTATTATGTAGCTCTAACCCAAGGGTTACCTTGCAGCCAATAATTATATCTCATTAATCTGCTCTAACCTTAGAGACCTTATTCTTATTTCTGTTATGACCCTGATCCATGAAAAGCAATGACAGATGTTTTGTAGAATGTACTTCAATTTGGCTTTTTCTAAGAATTTTTCCATGGTTAACTGAGAACTGTGCAATTTTTGATAAGGAACACATAGAGGCAGAAGATTTGTCAAACTCAGGGCACAGGGGATACTCCTCCATGATAACTCACTTGACATTACTTATGACGATGTTAACTCTCATTAGTCCATAGAAAGCTGGACCAATTCTCTCTTGTGAGGTTATGACTTCCCCCTTTCCATTCTCTGTTCATTAGAAATGAATCACCAGCTTCAGTCCATTCCTAAGAGGAGTGAAACTGAGGAAAAGCGTATCTGCATAGTGTTTGTAATTCAATGGATTCCCATATCCTCCCTCACATAAATGGTTATCCAAGCATTTACTTATGCTGTGATGGGCTCTTGAACAATCACTGTTACTCTGTTCCTTTAATTGCTTGGTTTGACCATAATGTACTCATAATGACAGTTCTACCAACTCTTCCTTCCTCCCTAATTCATTTTCAGTGCTTTGCTTTTTTATTAATAACATTTTTGAGTTAGCAAAAAAAATTAGGGGCTTTCATTATAATGTTTTCATACAAAAATTCATTGTATTGCTCTCAATTCACTCTTTGTTCACTCTCCAACATCCTCCTGTTCCCCTTATTTATAAACTGCATATGAGACAAAGTTTGCAAAACTTGTCTTTATTTTCCCCGCATTACTCACGCTTATTCCCACTCTTCCATTACTCCAGAGAATGTCCTTTCTACTTTAAGGATGTGTGTGTGAGCCCACACACACACGAACACATACAGACACACATGTACACGCACACACACACACACACACACACACACACACACACACACACGTACATGCACACACAGGATTTCAAGTGCAATTCTTATTCTTGTGAGCCTGGTTTATTTTGATTATGTGTGCATGCATGTGTTTGTTTGTTTGTGTGTGTGTGTGTGTGTGTGTGTGTGTGTGTGTGTGTGTGTGTGTGTGTGTGATATTGTCTACTCACCTTTTGAATGTCCTCTAAGAATTTTTGAGAGACTAGGAGTTACAAAGACTCCCTGGTAGTCAGACAGGGAGATGGGCCATGGCTAGGTAATAAGTGTTGGAATTCTAAGCTGACACACTTGTTTCTTTCTCCCCTGACATGAGACAAAAGTCTTGAGGCTTAAAGCAAGGCCTTGTTTGTTTTTTGTCTTCCACTAGCAGGGCTCCTGCTGATGGACTGGCTCAGCAAGTTCAAGACCTGATCAGGATGACACGCAGCAGTTTCAAATCGCTCAACCATCCTAGCTCTCTTAAAACTGATCAAGCTAGGGAGGTAGGCTCTTCAGAGGCTCCAATCCCTAGTACCCGAGAAGAAGATGAATTTTTCAGATTTTTGAGTCCTCCCTCTATGCTTCACAGAGGATCTTTGCTTCGTGCGTCTGCTGACTGTGTGTTTCCTCATCCTCAATAAACAACTTTCTCCAACTGCTGATTTTGTTTGTGGTGCAACAAACTTTGCTGCTGCTTGTTGAGTTTTGTGGGGTTTTTTTTTTCTGAATCTTAATTCTTTAGCTGACAGAGGAAATGAATTTGATCAAGACCCCCTAGACTGTCTCAGTTTCTTATCTTGGCTATTATGAATAGTACATTAAAAGTTATGGACATGCAGCCATCTGTGTAGTGAGCTGGCTTGAATTTCTTTAATTGTATACTCAGGAAAAGTATAGCAAGATGGTATCGAAGTTTCAGTTTTATGAGAACGCTCCCTGCTAATTTCAGTATGATATAAAATAATTTACATTTCTGAATGCCCTGTGTATAAAGGCTCTATTACCTCACAGTGTTGTCACCAACATTTGTTGTTCTCTGGGTATTTGGTGACAGCCATTCTGAATGGGGTGGGATAGAATCTCAGCATGATTTTATTTTAGATTTCCTTAATGGTTAACAATGGGAAACATTGCTTCATTTATTTACTGCTCTTTTTTCTTCCTTTAAAAACTTTGCCTTGTATATCTGGTTTGATGATTTGGATGGGGTGTTTAAATCTGTAAGTTCCTTATTTACTGTAGATAGTAATTTCCTATCAAATGACTAGTTAGGAAAGATCTGCTCCCATTCTGTAAGGTATGTCTTCACTCCATTATTTTATTTTCTGCATATAAGCTACATAAAATCATAGAATATCACTTGTCAATCAATGCTAATATTCTCTATCCTAGTGAAACTCTTCTCTGAAGTGACTTTCCTTCACCTATATCTTAGTGTCCTACCTAAGTTTTTCTAGCAGTTTCAAAAGTCCTGTCTAACATTGTGGTATTTGATCTCTTTTACATTATTTTTTTATGAAAGATAAAAGATATGGATCTACTTCCAATCCCTTACATGTAGAAATCCTTTATTCCTAGCACCATCTGTCAGAGACACTCCATTCCTATCAGTGTATATATCTGACACCTTATAGTCAAAATTAGGTGACTATAGGTGCATAGTTTTTCTTTCTGGATGCCCCCTCCATTCCACTGGTCTCTGTTCCTGTCTTTTGCCAATAATATGATGTTTTCCATATTTGGGTTATACAATATACCTTGAAATATATCTCCAGCAGTGTTCTCTCATCTTAGGGTTGCTTTGACTTGTCAGGGTCCTTAACACTCTATACCAGTGGTTCTCAACCTTCTTAATGCTTCAACCCTATAATACAGTTAATTATCCCTCATGGTTGTGGTGACCCCACAATCATAAAATTATATTGTTGACATTTTATAACTGTAATTTTGCTCCTGTAAAGAATCATAATGTAAATATTTCTGTTTTCATATGGTTTTAGGCCACCTTGTGAAAGTATTAGTCAACTCTCCAAGGGGCTGAGACCCACAGGTTGAGAAATGTAGTGAGCCATATTGGATTTGGGCCTGGCTGTTTTGTGACTGTTTAGCTCAAGGTGGCTACTTGACTCTGGGCTGCATGGCCACAGAGGTTTAACCTTGAAATGACTGCCATACGGTCATGAGATTGTTGAACTAAAGCCTCTCCCTGGAAGACCCTGGGAGCAATGACAGGATGTTGCAGCCTGAGCAAAACACCGGATGTCCCTGAGCAGATTCCTGAGAAGGGTTCGACCTTTTCAAAGAACATGTCCCCGGAAGACTGTTGCCTCTTTGTTATAGGAGGATATCTTGCAGTGTAGTGAGTCACCTTATATCCTTGGGCACTTCCCAAACTCCCCCACCCTAAGCTTCAGTTCCCGCTTCTATTCCTGTCTCAGAGCTTTAATGCTGTACATTTCTCTCAATAAACGAGACCTTGACAACAGAATCTTGCTTGGTCTCCTTCTTCTCTTCACCCCCATTTTGGCCCACAGGTAGAAAGCCTCTTCGGGACCCTGAATAACTGGGTCCCCGCTGGCGGGGACAGAGAAACACTGCTCTATACGAGTTCTGAATTTTTTTCTTTTAACCTTGAAGACTGAGTTAAGAATTTGTTGATGGTTGCACTGATGTTGTAATATGCTTCTGATAATAGACATATTCCCAGTAATATCTCTGTCAATTGATCACATAGAAAGTTTGGGGATTCACTTTAGCTAGATTTTTCTATTTTAACCCACACTTCTTCTTGTTCTTTCATTTTTAGCTTCTCTTTGAGTTTCTCTGCTTTGAACTGCTGGGTGCAGTCATCGAAGAGTTTTTGGTTCATCTCCATGAAGAGTATCAGGATGGTGTATATCAAACCGTGTATTGTCTTGTTCCAGTGGGTCATTGCGTTGCTGTATAAGGACAGAAGCATGATCTTCACTGCATTGTCACTGATTAAAGTCATGATGCTCATTGTTCTAGTAATATGGCGCCTGCTCTGCCACCTGGAAGTGAGGGCTGGAAACACATTTGGCCAACAGCTGGAAAAGAGGCTCCATGATCTTCACAAAATCTGACGGTTCAATTACATCTAAGATTTCACCTAATTCACGTAAGACATTACTTCTTTTTGGACTTTGGCCAGTATTTGAGAAGTGCCATTACCACTGGGTCAGTGAGGGTGCTGTCCTTCTCTGAAAACTGCACGACACAGTACACCAGCTGGGGATGGTAGACAGTCAGGGATTTCACTTTGTGCCAGGGCAGCAACACCTTTAACAGGAAAATCTTGTGCTCTTCCTTTAGTGGTGAGGCATTAATTATACTTCCCAGGATCTCCAGTAACTCTGCTATGTCATTGTGGTGCTCTGTCTCATAGATAAACGTATAAAATATATTATTGATCTGTTTCCTGCTGTAAGCACGCAGGCCTAAGAACTTCCCATAGATTCTGTGCAGGGTCGTTTTTAGAAAATCTCTCTCTCGAGGATCCTCGAAATAGAAAACCTAGCCAAAGCGAATCCCCAGGTACTAAAAAAAGAGAGTAACTCAGGAGTGTTGAGGCTTTGTGTGAATGTTTGATGAGATAGGGCCTGGTTCCACCCCAGGAAGGGAAGGCCAACGTCACTAACACTGTGTGTGCAAATGTCAGCAATAAAAACACTTTCCAACTTTGTTTAAAAAAAAAGTCTCTTATGTATTGTCTAGTATCTTCTTCAATTTTTATGTAAAAATTTCTGGTGTTGTTTTGGTTTTAGAGGTCATTCATGTCCTTAGTTTATTCCCAGACATTATCTCGTAGCTGCTGTGAATAGATTTTGTTCTTGGTTCTATTCTAATTATTACTTAGCAGTTTAAAAAGGAGCTACTAATTTTTGTATGGTGACATTGTATCCTGATAACTTGATGAGAAGATAGAGCAGACCTAAGAGGTTTCTGGTAAAGTGTAGCATCTTCAAAGTAAAGGATTATGATATCTGTTACCAGTGGTCATTTGACTACTTGCTGGTATCACTTTTCAATATTTCTATTATTGTTATTTTTCAAACTTCTTATTCTCTCTAAGATGCCAAGCGTTATAATGAATAACAACAGATACATTATATCATACCTTATACTAGAGGATATACTTCCCAGTTTTCATTTGGTATTTTTTTTATTAGAGATTTATTGTGTATATCCTTCATCATGTTGTGTTATATTCTATCAAGAAGATTTGTTGGATTTCATTAGAGACCTTTTCTATCTATTGAGTTGGTCATGTGACTTCTGTTCCTGAGTCTATTCAGACACATTATTTATTACATTTATAGATCTGACATGTTGAACCATCCTTACATCCTTATAATCAAACCAACATTTTTGATGTCTGCTTTCCTTAATTCATTCTCGAATTTAGTTTCTAAGTGTTTATAGTGAGCGTTTTGTATGTTTAAGAAAATTAGTTTATGGTTTTCTGCTTGGATGCTTTTGTTTATCTGGTTTTAGCAATAGAGTGATTTGATTTCAGAGAATTAATTTAGAAGTGCTCCTTCTCCTTCTGCTGTGGAACAGTTTGAAGAACATTGCATTTTTCTTCTTTAAAGGCATTGTGGGAAGTGACTGAATCTGTCTGGTCCTGGTTTTTTAGGTTGTGAAACTTCATTACTGCTTCAAACTTGGGGCTTGTCATAGTTCTGATTACATTATTGACATCTCTCAGTGTAGGCTTGGTGGGTCTTATTAGTCTATTTGTATATTCTTTCTCAATTTTCCAGCTTTTTGAATACAGGTTCCCAAATTACTACTTCATCATCTTCTAGATTCTACTGTCATATGTTACAATGTATCCTTTCTTATTCTTTTTTATTACCTTGTATTGTCAGTGTTTTAGCCTAGACTCTCCTTGATTTTCTTTTAACACTGCCAAGGAATAGAAATGGAATTGTTTCCTTCTTCTCTGCATTGTTCTCTTGGTCTCCAATTTCTTTATTTCTACAATTTTGTTTATTATTCCTATCTATAGGTACAATTTTTCTTATTCTAGTTTTTCGAAGACATGGAGGCACATCATTAAGGTATTTACTTGAGATCTCTATTTTATTTGTTTGTTTGTTTAAATTAAGGATTCACGTCAAAATTTCATCATAAAGCTGAACTCCCTATGGCTCAGACATTCTAGTAAGTCATTCTTTCATTTCCATTCTATCCTAAGGATTTCCTAGGTGATTTATTCAGTGGTCCACTCTTCATTCAATAGTATATTTTTCTGACTCCAGGTATATATTCTGCTAATATTGATTTATCGTTTTATTCTACTATTCCATGAGACAATAATTTATTTTAATTTTCACTTGTTAAGATCTTTGGATGAAGACATCTGCTTTAGAGTAAGCTCCATGAGCTTCCGAGAATAATGTATGCTCTGAAGATTTCGAATTGAATATTTATAAATGTCCTTTGAATCCATTTAATCTCTAGTACAGTTACCTCTGAACTTTCTTTGCTGATCTGTTTTACCAGATGATCTCTCTTTTGGTGAGAGTTGATTATTGAAATTAGCAACTGTAATTGTCACTGGACCCAATTTGTCTTGTTATATCTATCTCATGTTTTTATGAAATTGTGTTCAGTCAGTGCACATGTACTTAGAACAGATCCTCTTTTGTATTTTTCCCTTATTAATATAAATTAATTGCTAGCTACTCTGACTAGTTTTGGCTTTCAGTGTATGTTAGTAGTTATATGGAGAGCTAATCTTGCTTATACGAGGCCTTTGTTTGCATGATGAATTTTTTTAATCATTTTATCTTTATTCTTTTTCTTGCCAGCAAAGTATGTCTTTTGTACTCAATGTAGTTATAGCTTGTTCAAAAATCCAATTTGCTAGTCTGTGTCTTTTAG
The DNA here is from genome assembly GCF_011064425.1 of Rattus rattus. NCBI lineage: Eukaryota > Metazoa > Chordata > Mammalia > Rodentia > Muridae > Rattus > Rattus rattus. Next base: position 44,992,472 of record NC_046154.1, on the reverse strand, counting down.
TTTGAGAAATAAGAGCAGTTGCACTTAGAGTTACTATTAAGAAGACTACTCGTTCTTGTAATGGTGTTAGCTGTCTGTCTATGTCGTCTGACTATTGTTGCCCACTGAGACAAGAGCAACACACTGTGTGCCAGTTTACAGGCATAGCCTAGGGGCTGACAACTGTCAGTTCCTGCCCCAGGGAGCACATTTTTCATTATGAGAAGAACATATCTCAGGATATCTGATTAAGGAAGGACGGAAGCCCCCTGAGGCAGACTTGTCAACTTCTGGAAATGGACCACTTAGTAGCAAGCACGTGAGCTGATGTCCCTGTTGTTCAAGACAGTGAAGAACACGAGCAACTGCTTCTTCTTCAGGACAGTAATACCTTGGTTGTTATGGGTACAATATTTGACTATAACAACCCATAAAAATGAATCCGAGATACAACTAAAGGTGGAAAGGTAAAGGAGAGAGTGCTGTCAAAGATTCTGCCAGCTGCTGTGCACAGATAGTCCAACCTCAAGGAGAAATTGGTCAGTGCTGCTACACTCTGTGCTAGAGGACATGCGTGCTTTGTTCTAAACCAAACCAAATTATGTGTGCTGTTTGTAGCAATAACCATGCTCTTCCTTTGTCAAATTATATGGGGAAACCCTTTATCAGTATATGTGTGCTCATTTTGACTCTGACAAATGACTTGACAGTTCCCATGAATGTCAATCAGTTTTCATCCACTCCTGAGAATACCCTTAGAAAAGTTGCATTCCAACAGCCTCAATTCCTATGTGTAAGCCATGCTGATTCCTATATCTAAATACCTCCCTGACACTGAACTGGAAATATAGAACTAAGATAACTACGACCAACATAAAGTGGAATTTCTAAAGTTTACAAGCATATTAGCTCAAAGATCAGCGTTCCTTCTCTGCCATTAAGTCCACCCAGCTGAGCCTCAAAGCCTTGAATTTCAAGCAGGTGGGTGTCAGGTGTCAAGAACATCAGTAACCCTCCTCCTTCTCCCTTTCCCTCCCCATGTCCCTTTCCCTCTCATCCTTTTCCCTCTTCTCTCATTCTTTGCCCTTCCTTCTCCTTTTCCTCCTCATCTCTTCCTCCCCTCTTCACTCCAGTGTTAAGGACATTCTAATTGAAATTGTGGCCTGGTGTGAGTCACAAAAGACATTTCATAATCTGTGTTGCTGTATATGCTAGGACGACAGACATAGATCTGGGTTTGAATGTTGGGTTTTCCATTTACTGTGGGGGTGTTTAGTTTCCTTTCCTATACATTGATTGCTTTTTAGATTGCTTGTATGGGAGCATGGACTTGTCACAGTACATGTGGAGATACCAAAGAACAATCTTTAGGAGTTGGTTCTCCCCTGGAACCATCGGTGTCCTGCTGATCTAATATGTCATGTTCTTGGTGGCGAGTGTCTTTACCTTCATTGGACAACTGGTGATGACTGGCGATGCCAAGCATTCTGAAAGTGCTGTTTGACAATGGAAGTGTGTTCCATTGCTTGGACTGACCCTTCACTGTCCCTCTTGGATATTTGCTGCACACCTTTTGCTATGTTTATGCTTCTTACTGTTAAAGGTCTCTCTCCAAAAGCTAGAGCTGGGATAACAAAAGTGTAAACAAGAATGAAATTTGTGAAAGTTCCCTGGAAAAAACAGTTATGCAAAACTTGAGTCCTTCCTTAGCACTTTTTAATTAAATAAACATTTATATTATTAATGAGTATTGTTAATAATCATGAGGTTTGAGAATTTGAGAATTATTAAAGAAAAAGAGGGAAATTTTGGAAACTTACAAGCTGTAATTGAATTACTAGGTTTTTAATGTTCAACTTTAGAAACAAGGAACTTGTATGAATAGAAAGAGATTTGAATAGAAAGAAGTCTTGGTACCTTCCTGAAGACAAACATAAACAACTTTAAGAACCCTGATGTTCTTCTGTTCTTTACAGAGTTGTAATAGAGATAGGAATTTTATTGAAACAGGGGTTCAAAACAGAGACCTAGAGGAAGGGATTCTGGCCTGCCTGCCTTCCTGAACTGAGTTGTCAAACCAGACCTTTACTGATAGATCACCCTAGCAAAGGAGCTGAACAATATTTTAAAAATCAAAAAAAGATAGTGGTTTTATGCCAAATATAAAAGAAATATAGAGGAAGGCATGGAGGAATTAAATAAGAGTTAAATGTTGAACTTTTGTAGAAAGTCAAGTTTGATATCATAGGGAGTAGGAAATAACTTTTGATCTATTAATCTTATGCCAAACTGAAAGAAAATCCAATTTAAATAGAGTCATCCTATCTAGCATTTATGTAACTGCAAGGCTTTATGACACCAATCTTAAGGAAGAAGATACTGAGTTTTAAGAAAATTGATTTTATCATGCTAATTTTTACTTTTTTATGAAATTATTATATAATCAAGGAAGACTTTAGAAGAAAATATATTTTGAAAAGCTATATCAGTAATAAAATTTCTGAGGAAATGATTTTATGTATAAATAAAGCTTGAAAGAGACAACAGTTGTCAGAATAGGAAGAGTCATACCGAGATGTGCTTCCTCATTGTCCCATAGCTCATCAGGTAAATTACATCCAATGTCTGATCCTTCCTTCCCTTCATTGCTCTTACATTCACCCTTCTCCAGACCCCACCCTGAGCTGAGACTGGTCCCCAGCAGGTGGACAGTTCTCTACTAGGATTATGAGGTTTAAATGAGATGACACATGTAAAGTGCAGTGTAATGTTCTGATGAAAGATCTCAGAGCAAAGATTAATGATCTGTCCTTCCAAGATGAATGATATAATTGGAAGAATCCTACAAGACTTAATGCTAAGTGCCTTATTTCCATGAATAGAGTCTCATAGTTGAACTTTGACCTTATTTTAGGGACTCTCTACAATCCTTTTTCAGTAGAGTGCCTTTGAGACTCATTCAAATGGTCAACTATATCTTCTAGTGCTCTTAGGTCATGCAATCCTCTTGGCATAGCTTGGTGTTTACCCCAGACCTGAGTTTCACCCCTATTTGTTACTACATGTTGTGTTCTGTCCTGTGTGTGTGTATGTATGTGCCAATGTGTATGTGTCTATTACCATGTTTATGTGCATGTGTGTGTTCATGTGCACGTGTGTGTGTGTGTGTGTGTGTGTGTACGAGTGTGTGTATGTATGATACAGGTGTAACCATATTGGTGTTTATTTGCCCATCCAGTGTTAGGTGCTGACTGTTTAGAATCCATACAGTGTTGAAAAGAATATACTTTCTTCATCAGCAATGCTATGAATTAGAAGATTCAAACTTCTAACACATTGGAGCAATAAATACAAGTCATGGAACAGCTTCAAAGAAACAGCTTGTTCTTCTTCCTTCCCAAGGCACTTTGAAGTTGGTGTTCCACAAAGCAGAGTCTTTGTCAGCTGCTGTCTAGTCACCCAGAACTGAGTTTGGAGTCTGGGACATGGGGAACTATCTCAGGAACCTGAGTCTATAATTGCCTTTGGACATGGCTCACTGTGTTAAGAAGTGATAAAAGCCTAGTGCAAGATTAGGCATAATCACTTTACTGTCTCCAGGACCTTTCATCTGTTCTTATTTAATCAGACAAGCCCCATGTTCTAGTCAGGTTAAGGTTGCTGTGCTAAACAGCAAGAACAAAAACAATGTAGGAAGCAAAGGATTTCTTTAGATAGTCAGTCACTGAAGGAATTCAGTACAAGAACTCAAGCAAGAACTGAAACAGAGACCATGGAAGAACACTGCTTGTCTTGTTTTTCATGTCATTCCCAGTCTGTTTTCTTATCTACTTCAAGGCCATAGGTAGCAATCCTGGAGGTTTGACCTACATATTTACCTACAGAACAATTGGATGAAGGCAATTCTCAAATTGACTCTTCCTCCTCCCAAGTGATTCTAGTTTGTGTCAAGTTGATAAAAATAAAAAATTAAAAATTAAAAATTAAAAATTAAAAAAACCTAACCACCATACAGGGTCAGTTACTGGCTGTGTTTCTGTACCCTAAAAGCTCTGTGAGGTTTGATAAGGCTGCATGTATATAGTTAACCCTCCCTCAGTTGTTCATTCTGTACTTTACAGCTTCCTGAAGTTTCCAGCATTAGAATAAACAGGAGGAGCAAATGCTTTATTCACTCTTGCTTTTATAGTCAGATACTTCATACTGGGGAATTTAACCAACTAGATCCCACATTGAGGCTAAGTGTAAAACAATATGTACAGGAAAAATGTGGAGTCGAGGCTAGTCTACTAGACTCACTGTGTAGTCCAGGCTACCATGGAAGCTCACACTATAGCCTAGGTTGGCCTCATATTAGTGACCCTCTGACTGACCATCATAGTACTGGGGCTCTCAGCATGTTCTACATTGCCCAACTCAAAGTACAAATGAAATTTTATAATTTGGTCAGAGGAGGAAGACAGCTGATCCGCTTCCCACATTATTGAAGTTCTGCTGTTCATAGGGATAGGCCATCCAAGCAGTTTGAAGCAAAAAGATGTACCTCTGTAGACTAGGTCTAGCTGTGGGCAGGAAGCAGACTATGAGCTAAATTGTAGCTTAGGCTCCTTGAATTCTGTCCTCCCCCCAACCCCATCAGATTTCCATTCAAAGGGGTGCATGTTAGAGGTGAGGTGAAAACCTGGCTGAGTAGGACAATGGCTAAGACAGATGACAATTTGAAGCTGATGGAACATGCCTGTAATTGCAGTGCTGGAGAGGCTGAGGTAGGGAGATCATAACCTCGAGAACAGCCTGGGCTAAAAAGCAAAATCTGAGTGAAAACAGACCAACCAAAACAGGAGGTTTCTTTAAGTTCTTAGTTTTGGTGAAGCCTTTAAAGATTTATTTCATGTTTATTCATGTGTAAGCGTGTATGTGACTGTATAGGTGTCTACAATGTGTGTGGGGGGGGAGGTGGTGGTGGTATGTATGTGCATTTGGATGCCTGTGGAGACCAGAAGAGACAGTTGGATTTCATGGAGTGAGAGTTACAGGAAGTGGAATGCCTCCTAAAACAGGAGCTGGTAACAAAACTCCAGTTCTCTACAAGAGCAACAAGCACTCTTAACCCATGAGCTGTATCTTCAGCCCCTAAACCCCAATTTTAAGGTGTGCCTTTAAAATATTTAGAGGACTGTCAACTAACTTGTATGGGATGAATTATTGAGTGAATGAAAGTTAGCATATAAAATGATTGAATTTGTTATGTATAGTAGTATAAACATAATGAATCGGGTCCCTAAATATCAAAAACTTGTATTTTTGGGGTAAACTATAGAGCAAATGGAATGCAATATATGAAGAAAAGGCAAATGGTGCTTCTGTGAGAACTCGAGAGTTAAGAGTCTAAAAGGGATGGAAGCAAACACAGTTGAGCGGGGAGTGGCATGGAGGACTTGAGCTTCCAACCAAAGACTCTTCCACCACATGCTGTATGTGGTCCACTTCAAGAAGGCAGTGAGAGTAACTGAGTCAGTACCTATAGAGAATGCCCCAGCTTTCACAATATGTCATCTTATATGGAAATTAATTGAAAACATTTCCAGTGGAAAAAAGGAAAAGGTCTTGTCCTGGCTGGCTTTCCTTGAGCAACGACAATACCCACTTGAATGTTAGACAAGGAAACGTCAGGCTTTCTAAAGAGAAAAGAAGCTAGATTCTTGTTCTACGCAGTACAGGTGCAGTTCCACTCACAATACTGAGTTGAAAGTTGGAATCTAGTCTTAAATGCCTTGATTAATGGACACCAACACCCTAGAAAAATTGGTGAACTTCAGAGTAAAATAAACTATAGCTCTCTGAGAAATTATTTCAAACACGTTGTGAACAGTAAAGATGCACAACATTAGAAAATTCTCCAGCAGGCTTGATAAGGTTTTTAATTAATGTAAATAGATGCCAGATGCAAAGATTCTGCCTAGTCTTGTCCCAAACTTGTCCCTCAGCCTCCCGAAGGCTAGGGTCATAAGTATGTCCCATCATGCTCAGTTTTCTATTTTTCACACAAAGTTTCCTATGTTGACACAAAACATGGGAGTAATCTCAAAAGAAATGAAATATCATTTACCCTGTGTCAAATTTGAGCAAATGTAGCCCAGGAAGATGATTTTCATCTTTGGGATATTGGCAGGAATTTCAGTTTAAGTAGATTCAGAACTGGAGCAGGTCAGAGATCTATGCACCCTAAGACAGTGTTGGCCAATATGGAGTCTGCTTGACCATTACCTCAGTTTTGATTCTAATGACAAAAGAACTCCTATCACTTGAAAGGAAAAGCAATTCCTATGAGATTATGGCTCCTGGTTGGGGGGGAGGTGGTCACCTTATCTCAGTGTGACCAATTATGAAAATCTGCTGTTTCTGGAACCAAAGGTAGATACAGGACTAGGAGAATGACTATAGATATTCATGTGCACTTTTTGGAGTTTGGTTGAGGATATTGTAGAGCAAACAGTAATATGCCTAAATTCTTACCCATCTTCAACCCCAGAAGAAGAGGAAAAAGATTAGGGATCACCAGCCTTTAGATGGGCATTCTTTGAGTCTTTTAATTTGTTATTTGGTTTTATTGAGCTTCTGAAGCAGAGTCTCATTATATAGCATAGGGCATTGCATTTATTACATAACCTAGGATAGCTTTGAACTCATTATCAGTTTCTTGAGTGCTGAGGTTATACATGTTCTTCACCACACACAAGGGTTTAAGATAAAGGAGATATGTACAAAACAAAGGCAGAGATATCAGACTTGTATCACACTTTCAGTAAGTTATCAGCATGTTTTAGTAAAAGCAGCTAGGGCTCTCAAGATTGTATGAACCAATGTGATGGGCAGTCTGGTAGTTTTCAATCTTAGAAAGAATGTACTCAGGCCAGCTAACTGTCTTCATGGGCAACCTCCAGCAGGTGGTTACTCCAATGTACAAGTGAGAGTAGGAATCACTTGTCCATCTTGTTTGGTCTTCAACCTAGACTGCATATAACAATTCTCTCAGAGCCCCATGGAAACAAGTACTTTCAGGTCACAGGTCAGGCCAATTCCAGCAGAACTCTATAATCATAGACTGTGGAGTTAAATATTTTTAAGTTTCTTTTATTGTTTAAGTGAATTTCTATGGCTTACATGCTTCTCACAGGAGGGTCACCTCCTGATATACTTCTCACAGCTCTTAGGTAATAGATCACACAGTTCTGAGCAGCAAAGCTTTAGTCTGTTTTCCACTTAAAATTCAGTGGAAGACATGGACAAGTCCCAGAAAGATGTTCTTGTGCTGTTGCTAGCAACAGGATAAAAGCAACTCCTCTTCACAAAAAAACAAACCAAACCAAACCAAACCAAACCAAACCAAACCGAAACAACAGCGACAAATTCCTCTTCTATTCAATAATCATTCTTTCACATTCAGTCCTTGGGAAAAAAATGAGTTTACCAGTTCTGAGTCTGTGCATCCTATAAGAACTTAGCATTTGGTTTTATTTTTAATAGATGTACTTGACCAATACTGCATGTAAGTCACTGTGCCAGGAGCCATCAAGAAGAAGCTGAAAACTAGCAGGTGATTTCCCTGAGATAGTTCCACCATGGACTATACTGTAAATGACAGATTTGCTTCTATGGGCAAGGCACAGGAGATTTCATTTTAGGAAAGATTCCTATTATTAATATGTTTTCCTGTTATTATTAAATATGTATAACAATACTAGGTATTATCCCACCATTTTGAAGAGATCTGTGCAGAACAATGAAGATGCACTAGCTTATGGTGATGCTACATAGACAAATAGATAACTTCTTAATTCTTAATGATGTTCCTATAAGAATTCCTAAAACTATATTAGTAATTATTAAGCTATTTTATAATAGGGCTACTATAAAGCCCTCTCTGATAATCAAAACTGCACTGAGAACTCTGCCAGTCTTTAAGTGTCATGAGTTTATTGCTTCTGAGATAACGAGCAGGCATTTGTAATTTAGAACACATCACAAGAGGTTGTAAAACCATTATCCAAAGTTCATGAAAAGGGAACTAACAATTTATTATAAGTACAAGGACAAGAGATAAAAATATTCACAAGGTTTATCTATACAAAATTTTACTAATAACTAAGTCATGAAAATTATGGTTTTTTAACTCTCTGTGAGCCTATAGAGCTGGTGACAGATGATGCCCGTTTGATCAGATAGTTACTCCTAATATATATGCATGTAAATATTTTCTGTTGTAAACTTTTTATTCAATTTATGATTTACATTTTTGTGTAAACTTGTGAGGAACTTTTTACCATGTGATCCTGTATTCTGAAGGATGTATAAGAACTTTCATAAAAAACTTTTTAGAGCAAACTTAGAAATAAATATTAAAATCACTTTCAAGAGTGTTCCTTTTTCTCTTAAGAATTCAACTAATAGGCTGGGAGTTAGAGCAGTGCACTTCCTGTGGAGATGGAATAAAGGCTACTTTACTTAATCTCACTGCTGTTAAACAGGTTAAACTACTAAACAATTTCTCACCCCAGGGGAACTCTGAAGGCGGGCCAGCTACAGTAGCAAAGTGACTTAGACTTAAGAGAGATAAATGTTTTATTTTTAAATAATAAACCTAAATATCTCATAAGACCAAGTCTTACTCCTGCCGATGTTCTTCCCCCTCTGCTGCCTCAAGAGGAAAAAGAAAAAGAAAAAATGAACAGTGAAGATGGCCTCCAGCAACACTGCATAACCATGAAGACACAGAAAGGCCAGTTCAGATGCAGTCTCAGTTCAGGTGTAGTGGGGTGCTCTACTGAGGTGTGATTTATCCACAATCTCCAACATTCATGGAATTGAAGGGGGATAAATGTCTAACAGGGATAATAAATGAGAATTTTAGATTCTAGTGACAGAAATTCTAGCATAAATAAGTATATTACTTTTTCCTACTATAGGTCCAATGTATCAGTTGCACCATAGAAAGTGGTTTATTTAATGGTTGGGAGATGTAGCACACAATATAATGATTGTAAGAGGCAGGCATATATAAGATAAACACAAGTGTGAATTAGGTGAATAAAGTAACATTGCTACCATTTGTCCTTTCCATTATTTGGGTACCTGGGCCAGATTTAGACTACTCATACGTACACAGGAAATAAGATGAACCTTTGGACTTGGGAAATTTAATCTCGAAGAATGAGGGAACTATAACTAAAGCTTTCTTGAGAGTAAAACATGAACTCTAAATTTCCCCATTTCTGCACTAGTTAATTTTTATCTAGAACCTTCTCATCTGTTCACAGAATGATTAGATCTCGTGCTTGTATCAGTAGGAGGTTATTTTTAGATGCCGAGTCTACAAATACAATCAGGTTTCAACATAAGAGTTCCTTAGGAGAATACTTATCAGATTTTCAAGTACAAAGAAAAAAGCAGCCCAGGGGAGAATTAGAGTCATTCTTCAAAAACTCTGAAACAGTGAGACACAAAACTGGGTCAACACCAGTGGGACGAACTTCACAGAACCAATCTTTAAACCAGAAAAGATCAACTCCGAAGGGAAGCCTACTCAGATGCACTGCATGGAACACTGGCTGGGCTGAGTGTGAACTCTGTCTATTGAGCCCCTTTCCCTGCAAGCAGAAGCCAGGTGACACTGAAGTAAGTGGAGAAACCACTGGGCAATGGAAGGAGCCCAGGTGTTGCTTAGGACTGGAGACTCTAAAATGTGTGCAAATGAATGTTCCCATGTCACTGTCTTGATGGTGACAAAAACAACTTTAAAGTGTCTACGTAAGGAAAGAGTCTGAATGTGCTGAGTCTTCATTGGGGACGTAGCACAGTGGATAGGAATCTTAAAGGCAAAACAACAGGAATTGGCAGTAACCAAGAAAGGAAAGAAAAGTTGAAGCAGAAAACAGAGCTGGAAAATCAATCTGAGCTTAAATTCAGCCTTGGTATCACAACTCAGACTCATAGCGTCAGTCGTGGGAGACCCAAGAAATGCATTTGCTGAGAAATCCTCATGGTTGAGAGGCATCTCTACAAGGTATCAGCTGACTGACTGAAGAGGGATGGTTCTAAAAAAATCAAAGACACTTCTGCATTCAGACCATGCGATGATAGAGTGGGCTTTATATCCTCAAGAGGTAACTATGGTGCCTAGACTTGGTAATTCCTGTTCAGTGCTCTGTGTCCCTCAGAAATTGCCAGCGGTAACCAGCAATGAATGTATACCCACACCCAGGGTGCTGGAGCTGGCGAGCAGGATATTAAGGTTCCCTCATCCTCTAAGCATTATCCTTGCAAGCTTGAAGAGGACTTTAAACTTTAACATCCTTTCCATCATTTTTGTCCCTTTTTCATTCTGAATGAGAAGGTGGTTCCAAAATTCTGATATCCCTGCCAATCTCTCAGCACTATAACAGGTCAGTCTTCAGTGACACTAAGAAACATTCCCAGAAAGTCACTTTTCATGGAACAATTATGAAAAAGTTCTTGGAAGGACCCTATACCTGTTAGAACTTGTAATGTGCTTCTCACCAAGCTATTAGCCTTTCATTCTGAATTAAGCACTGAATTCTACTCCTTGAATATTCAACTGTCAAATTTTATGTGAACTATCTAGGACTTAGGTTTAAATTTTTAACATAATTTTTAATTGAATCTTTTGGAATTTTATATCATCCACTCCAATCTCACTCATTATCCAGTCTTTTCATATTCACCTTCCACTCTTGTAACCTCCCCATAAAAGGGAATTAAAAAATAAAATATAAGAAAAGGAAAATAAAGACCAAATCAAAACAAAGCAAAAAACACCAAAAAGTAAAATCAAAAAAATAATCCTGCTGATGTCTGGACCATCTCACTGTCTCTGGGCAACAACCTTATCCTCAGCTGAAGCCTTCTATACATGTACCATTCTGTTCCTCCATGTGTAAGCCCTTCCCATCACATATCTGTTTGTCATAGTAGCATTGGAAGTTTGTGTTAACCTTTTGCCCAGACAGCTTTACTTGTGAACTAGAAGTCTAGTTCATGACTTCTGCCAAACCAATGGACCCTCACAGAGACTCTTGGATATTCTGTTGTTGCCCTGTGTCATGGGGACCCTGGAACTTTGCATCTGTGGGACAGGCTGTTTTTCATGCTCTAGCAGTTTATAGGTGAGGTAGATGTTGGGATGGGCCATCTCAAAGCCCTGAATCACCTCTCCCACACCCACACCTACACCAGGTTCAGATCTTCCTCATCATCTCTGTAACGGTCAGGCCCGGTATTCCTGGACATCTTGTGCCTACATCTTTAGGCCAGCTTTCTTATATCCTAGCTCCTAGGGACAGTTCTCCCAAGACTTCCAGATGAGGGGTAGGGACAACTCTTGTGCACATTATAGCTGCTGTGGAGGTGGGTAGGTTTAGTTTTTTAAATCAGGAGGAAAGCAGCCATTCTTTGACTCAGCTAAATAATCTGGCTAATCCTATTAAGAACCTGCTGTTTAAGGCAGATTTACTAAGCCTTATCAGCACAAGGGAAGAGGGAGGATCTTCATAAAAGCCTTTGTCTACTGCATAGCTCTTGCTCCCAGAAAGCAGCCTTTCCAACAGGTTGCCAAGAATTCTACAGGACAGAAAGTCTGTCTATCCCTAACTTTTTGCCACATTAAAAATTCAGACCAATGAGATGAAGAGACGTCTTAGTTGTTCAGAATATGTACTGCTCCTACAGAGAACCAAAGAGTGCTCCCACGGGCCTGCAATTCTAGCTCCAGGGAACCTGTCACCCTCTGCTGGTCTCTGTGGACAACTCTATGCCTGTGCACAAATTCACAATGAGATCTGCACACTTGCATATAACTAATTGTTTTTAAAAACAAGAAAGTGCCATTGTGGCAGGAATAATTTCATTGTATACAGAAAAGTCTTATCCATGTAACTGCCTATATTATCCCATCTTTCCTTTCCTCTGTTTTCTTCTCTTTTTTTCCAGTTACTTCGCTTTCATATCTCTTTCTCTCTCTCTCTCTGTCTCTCTCTGTCTCTCTCTGTCTCTCTCTCTCTCTCTCTGTCTCTCTCTCTCTCTGTGTTATGTGTCTGGGTGTCTCTCTCAGCTGTCTCTCTGTGTGTGTGTGTGTGTGTGTGTGTGTGTGTGTGTGTGTGTGTGTGTGTGTGTGTGTGTGTGTACATGCACCACACCCTTCCTTCCAGTTCCAGATCTAGGTAGAACCCTTTGAGAGAGAAGGGGCGGGGGAGAGAGAGAGAGCAGACAACACAGAACCATTGTCACCAGTGGCAGGCTGAAGATATTATTGCATAGTATGTTCCTTGGAGTCTAGCGCTAAGCTACTCCGGAACATATTCCAGAAGTTTCTGCAGAATAAAGTGTGTCTTCCTAGACTTTCAAAGATAATTTCATTTGTTCAACGTCATTCCTCTTGCAGTGAAATGCAGCATCTGGCTTCAAGACTTCTCAGTTTCTGTGGAGGTGAGATGAAGGAAGAATGGAAACTTGTGACTGGCAGGACGTTTTCTATTTTTATCTGCAAAGTTTCCAGTCAGTTCAAATTGCAGGTGATTTTTATCACTTTCAAAGTTGAAAGAGGAGAAAGATTGATCCATTTCAAACCCATAGCATTTGTGACATCCAGACAAAAATAATAGCCTCTTGTGAGCATATTGAATCTTTACTGAGGTTTGTGGAACATTGTGACACTTTGCTGCAAGAGTTATGTGGTGTCCAAGAAATGGGGATAGTTCAAGCTCAGTTGCTGGTCACAGTTTATATAAAATAGCAGCCATGTATGTAGCAACAGATACCCCAGTGGAATTTGATATCAGTGATCAACAGAGCAAAGGACAACAACTCACTTACAGGTCTAGAACCTTTTAGTAGAGAGCACATGCTACAGAACCATTGTCATCAGTAGCAGGGTGAGCATGTCATTGTGTAGTTTATCCTCAGCAGTCTGCATTCTGCTAAGCATTCACCTTCGTCACAGAAAAGAATTTCAGGATGAGCCAGTATGAGCTACAGTTTATTAAAAATATTCACTTAACTTAATAAAAATAAAAGCACTTAGGGAAAGAATGCAGAAGCCCCAAATGTGATATGGACTTCTCAAAGTAGAGTCACACATTAAGGCCTTTTCAATATTCATTTGTGTGATTCTGATGAGTTCTATCGCTTGCCAAGGGATGCTATGAAGTCTAAAGAGATTGTAGAGTGGATTCTGAGATGCGATGGGCAGGATGGACAGATAAGGAGATTCTATCGCAGGGGCACAGGAACTTTGTACTGTTAACCAAAGTTGATATAAACATCTTGTTCCTGAGATTCCCAGAAGAGTCTTGGAAAGAGTAAAGCTATACTGGAAGGTCATGTGTGCTTAGCCTTTAAGCATGGTTCGCTGAATTTTAGCATCCTAATTTGAAAATATCTCTATATAAAAGGAATACTGTTTCTGTATAAGCAATCTTCACAGCACATGTTACTGGCTGCTGGAATTCTTGGTTCTCAACTGGGAAGAAGTCTCATTCAACTAGGCTCCAAAATGAAGGGTTCTATTTACTTCCACATCCTGATAACTTGCCCAAAGTTCTATGGTACCTCAATTTCAATCAGCTCATCATATCAAGGTTAATAAAACTTTGTATATTAACTCTTTGACAGAATGGTATGGACCATTCTGTAAGCATTATACCTACCTATAAGCCTCTGTCTTTTATCTCTTCTCCAAATGGGAAATATAATACAACTAGGCATTAGCAGTAAATTATCTCAGTAGTCTTGGAATTCAGGTGAAGGCTGATCCAGGAATGACAGAAATAACTCCATGGGCTTTGTTCTTTCTGTCTTCTCAGTCAACCCTTCATGATGTCAGCTTTAGTGCTGGCACGGCTTTGAAAAATCAGCAAAACAATTTTAGATCTCCTACCCTAACATACAGCATCATGAAATATTTACAGGAGAAGATAAGACTTTTTCTGATGTCAAAGTCTAAGTGTCTATCTCGGACTCTTCTAATGGCTTTATTAACCCCAAGTCAGTAATAACGCACAATAGGTGGGACCTGCTATTGTGCTTAAGCCAATCAGAATCACTGCCTAGATCTTATTTCCAACCACACTTCCCAGAAGAAGGAAAGGATGAACTCTAATATAAAATTAGGTTAACTGCTGTAGACCCAAGGACAAGCAGGGCTTTAGGAAACACACATGCTCAGTGAAAATAGTTTTCACAACTAGCAAGTAGATTAGGATCTTTCAAGTTAACAAAATCCATATCAAAATTATAAAAACAACACATGCCGTCTTCTAAAAGAATGAGCCCAAGAATTATTAAAATTACAGTTATTTAAAAACGAGGCCTGTTGTCATTAATGTGAATGATTATCCTCTACAGGCATGAAAATGTGCTTCATATTTAAGCATTTTACGTGCTTAAATTCTAAATTAACACACAAGTTTTAACAGTCTTGCTCTCAAAGAAGCAACATCAAATGATGTACTAGGACTCACCAGCAAGGTATATAGCAAAACCCAAACAGACACTGGATTGGATAATAAAAAATGTAAATATGTCCGTCAGCTGCAACACCAGAGGGAAAGCTGAGCAATTAGAGAGACAGCGAGCACCCCAATACCTGGCCATAAACATTTGTACACACGCACACACTAACAAAGGTGGCAAGGGTGTGCCAAAGAGACCAGGCTCGCAGAAAGCATCTGTGGAAAAAGACCAGAAAACGGTGTCTCCAGATGGCCCCTCCAGAGTTGAACACAGTCCTGAGAGACTGAGCAACATTTTGTAAGAGAGAAAAAAGCTCCTTCAAGTGAGGCAGACCTCAAGTCTGTGCACAGTCAGTGCCTGGAGGTGAATTTCAGAAATACAAATCCATCTAAATGCTGGATTGGGTAAAGCAACTCCAGGTCTTAAAATACTGGGGAAAGCTTTTTGTGGGTTGAACATAAAATATCAATCCAAAAAGTGTTGAAACTCTAGAGTCCAGAATTGCCATGAAAATTAGACAATAGCCACAGTCAACAGAAAACAAACACATTGGCTAAGACTCTTGTCAAAACTGACTCTCCTTAACTGAGCTTCCCAAAGATTAACAAGTGTCAGGTTAATCTGGAAGTTGTGGTTGAAGAAGACACTAAAATTGTGAAATTATGTGACAGTGACCTCATTTCAAGATGATATCTATTGCACAATCACAGAATTGTGTGGACACGAGGGAGGAGAATAGAACCATTATTTCCGGGTTTGTTTTCTGTTATTTATCCTTGATCTTTCTATTCCTTTTTAATTAATCCATCCTTACCCAAAAAATTTAAAGCTGCTTGTGAATGATTAAGCCACTTGGAAAGGCTGTGCTTGGATGCTCAGTGACTTACAACAGAAATGACTGAGTGAGGTCACTGAGCTGATGTTGCCTGGGGGGAGACAAAGGACAGCAGTGTACAGGGACAGTGTAAATGGTGCACAGCAAGCAGAGTGAAATTAAACTGGAGCTCCCACGGGAAAGGAATTCTGTGTTGGTGTTCTCTCTGGTGTCACTTTATTCCCATCTACACCTTGTCACCAAACTGTGGACATCCTTATCACCTGGGAGGAGATGCTCTTGGAGACAAGATGGAAGGCAGAGTGGATAGGCCTGCAGAGCTGAGCATGTGACTACCTGTGATACTAGGAAAGTCCAGTAAACACATGCTGGGAATCTGTATACCAGTGGTTGAGTTCAGTAAAAGGAGCTGCAGTGAAACAGGCCTGAAGCAAGCATCAATCCATGGCAGAAAAGGGTGGGGCTAGAGTGGAATGTGCCACTAGGAATGATGAGGGGGATTTGCAAGGAAGTCAAAGAGAGCCATGCTTTAGAATTTTCCAGAGCAGGGGTCCCCCAGGTCAGGTGATTTCCATGTAGCTATAGAGCCAGAGCCACAACTTCTCTCCTTACCTCCCTTCTTTTTACCTACTCACAAATTCTGGGACACTATTGTGTGTCCTCTGGCCACAACTGTAAGATTTTTCTGGGATTCCTGTGTGTCTCTTTCCGTTAGAACTATGTCTGGTTTCCCAATACTCAACACTACTTAGAGCCTGTCCAAGTCTGTGATTTATGAAGTCAAGTTCAGGGTTTTCATATTAACTTTATACACTCTCATTGATCTCATCCAAGGAAAACTCCCTGGTTCAACCATTATTCATAAGATGCCACGTCTATGCTGAGGGTCACAGAACCAATGGTATCTCTGTCCTACCCCTACAAGGCAGGATGGCATGCTGCTTAAATGCTTAGCTTCAAAAGATCCCGCACATTATTATACATGCTAAATAAAACCTTATGAAATGAATGATTATATCACTTCACATAATCAGACTGGTAGGCACAAAGGTGTATTTTCTGATGAAAATGCCCCAGGGGTCCACAAAAGCTATAGTCATTCTCATCATGGGGAGTATGTTTGTGTGCATAAGTGTGGTGTAATGTATACTGTGTCTGTGTGTATGCATGTGGTATGAGTTTGGTGTACCTGTATGCACATGGTATATGCATAGTGTATATATTTGAAGTGTGTGATATATATATATATATACATATATATATATATATGAATTGTGTGCATTGTGACTTGACTATATGTGGTGTGTATGTGTGTGTTGAGGTATGAAATGAGCATGTATATTTTTTTCATGGCATGACTTAAATTTGGTCCAACTTAAGTTTTCCTGAGCTCTATACCATTCATAAAGTCTTAGCAATTCAGTGGTCCAAATTCATCTTTATCCTCCTAAATCAATGGCTTTTCATTTACCTAATAGTTATTTATTAATACGTATTGTGCTACATGGAAATCCATAGGATGTAAGTTAGGAGATTCAAATTGTTTCCCTATTCCTGCCCTTCCAAGTCTTGAGCTGCTAGTCTTTTTTATGGCTGCATCTAAATGGGGTTTTTGATGAATTTTGTCCATAAATTAGCCTAGGGGGGCATTCATACTCAAAACACCATGTTCCAGTCCCTCACGCCATAGACCTGTTGCCAATCATAATAATGCAAAAGTTGTATTCAGTTCAATTTCAATGGTTCCCACAGTCTATAAGAGTCTCAACACTGTTTGAAAGTTCAAAATTCAAAGTCCCTTCTGAGACTCCTGGCAATTTCTTAACTATAATTCCTATAAAATCAAAATAAAGGAGCAGATCACATATTACATACAATGTGACATAATATATATTACCATTCCAAAAGGGAGGAAAAGGAGCAAAATAAGGGAAAGGTGCACCAAATTAAGACCTAAGACCAGCAGAACAAACTCTAAATTCTACATCTCAGTGTCAAAGCACTCTTCAGAACATCACCTCCTTTCAGCTTTGTTGACTGCATCACACTTTTGAGCTGTTTGCACTCCTGGTTCTCAGTTATCCTTGGTAGGTATCCCAGGACTATGGCATCTTAAGCATATTAGGGTCTCCAATGAAATCTAGGCTTCACATTCACAGCTCTAGCAATGAACTCTATGCAGGGTCTCTGTGCAGGGCCACCCCTAACACACACCTGCTTCAGTGACTTTCTATAGCTGAGGAGGGAGATTCTAGAACCTATTATTTTTGTCTCTGCTATTTTAAAGTTCAGATTGTCCCTGCTTCTTGGAGATCTCCATAAGAGTGACGACTAATAACACAAGATAGACAACAGTGAGATGCCTCGAAATCTTCTCTCCCAATGCCATTAATAAAAAAAAAACTCTTCAATTTAACCTTGGACAGATGTTTGTGTAAGGGCAAAACCTGGACACATTCTTTCCCAAAATATCACAAAAAAAAATGGTCACTAGGCCACTTACTAATATTATGTCCCTCCCACAGTTCAAATAGCCTAAAAATTGTCTTCCATGATCCTACTAGGTGATGCATTAGTCCAAGTTTAAAGCATCCATTGGCTTTTCTAGTTTGAAGGCCTAAAGTCTTCCATATCCTGCAACAAACAACCTGGTCAGGTCTGTCAGAGCAATACCTGATGTCAACTTCTGTCTCAGTTCCTGTTCTATTGTTGTGAAGAGACACCATGACCATAACGACTCTTGTAAGAAAGAAAGAAAAAAAGTGTTTAGTTGGGGCTTGCTTACAATTTCTGGGGTCTAAATCATTGTTATCACGGCAGGAAGCATAGTGGCATGCAGGTAGGCAGGGTGCTTGAGATGGAGCTGAGAGTCTTTGTCTGGATCTGCAGGCAGGAGAAAAAAAAGCAACACTGGGTCTGTCATGAGCTTTTGAAACTTCAAAGTCTACTCCAGTAACAACACTGTCACGGAGGTCACAACTACACTAACAAGGCCTCGGCTCCTAATTCTTCCCAACTAGTGCCACTTTCGGATGACTAAGCATTCAAATACCTGAGCCTGCTGGGGACATTCTTATCCCAAACCATTGCACAAGGCAATCAGTTAATTGCAATGTTTGGTAAACACACATTACCTAATTCTAACATTCAGTGGCACAGACTATAACTCTTCAAAATGAAGACATAGAGGTCTTGTGAGAAAACACTGGACCAAAGCAAGATGAAAATCCACCGGGCAAATACAAAACCACCCAGCTTCTTATCAAGCCCCTGGAAACCATCTGTTCCAAAAAGTTTAGGCATTGTGGCTAATTATTCTTCCTGGAGATGCCTCACTCCCTCCAACACTCTAGATTTCCATCGTGACTACACTTCATCTTCACAGCATCACAGCGACCTCTTAGGACCTCCTAGCAGCGATTCCAACCTTGCCTTGCATTGCTTGGCCTCGACACTGTCTGGAACTGTGTTGCAAGATTGCATGATCACCCCCCCCCCCAGTCCCCAGTCTTGCATATTTAATATCTGCAAAAAGAGAGCCAAGTAGATGATGCAGTCAAGCCCTGACTCCATACCAGGTTTAAGCCTGGGTCCCTGGGTATATCAGTCACAGCAACCTCTCTGTACTGACACTAGGGAAGGACTTCATAAGGTAGTTGTTTCCAGAACGCCTTTGGAACATGAATATATGCTTTCTCCTTTTGAATCAATTTCCATTTTTACAAGCTGGAACACTTCATGAATGGGTCCTTGTCCTGGGGAAACTTTTCTTACTGTCTCAGGGCAAAAAGGAGGTTTCTTTAATGACACTAATCCCTCAGTTACTGTTTTGTTGGTGGAACAAATACAATCATATTTTGCAACATGGACAGAATGCAGCCAGACTCTTTAAGTGAATTTAATGTCAATGGATTCTAGCCAAACTGAGTCCTTGTTCTCCCTCTAGAAGCTCAGAGAGCAGTTTCTCAATGTCTGAATTTCTCTCTACATTCCTGTCTCCTCAGGTCCCAAAAGACTGGCTTACTTAATCCTGCTTCCAGTATGCTAGGGTTTTCCAGCTGAAAATTATTCCTACAAGCTAGTTCCAAGGGCCCAGAACTACAGTTTAACATTACCATAGCAATTGACCCACTTCTCATTATCAACATCTTTCTTTTTGTGTGTGACCATTTCTTTCCTTTCTTTCTTGCTTTCTTTCTTTCTTTCTTTCTTTCTTTCTTTCTTTCTTGCTTGCTTGCTTGCTTTCTTTTGCTTGCTTTCTTTTTTGCTTGCTTGCTTTCTCTCTCTCTCTCTCTCTCTCTCTCTCTCTCTCTCTCTCTCTCTCTCTCTCTCTCTCTCTCTCTTTTTTTTTTTTTTTTTCCCAATTTCCCTTCTGGAATACCTCTATCACTTCCCCCTCCCCCTGACTCTATGAGAATGTTCCCCACCCACCCTCTGTCTCCCATCTGCCCGCCGTGGCATTCCCCTACAAAGGGGCATTGAGCTTTCACAGGGCCAAAGCCCCCTCCTCTCATTGATGCCCAAAAAGTCCATCCTCTATTACATATGTGGCTGTAGCCATGGGTCCCTCCATATATACTCTTTGGTTGGTAGCTTAGTCTCTGGGATTTCTGGGGGGGTCTGGTTGGTTGATAATGTTCTTCCTGTGTGGTTGAAAACCCCTCCAGAAAATTTAGTCCTTTTTCTAACTCCTCCATTGGAGCCCCATTTTTCAGTCCAATTGTTGGTTGAGAGCATCTGACTCTGTATTTCTCAGGTTCTGGCAGAGACTCTCCGGAGACAGCTATATCAGACTCCTATCAGCATGCACTTCTTGGCAGTGACAACATTTTCTGGGTTAGTGACAGTATATGAGATGGATTGCCCGGTAACGTCCGTCTCTGGATAACCTTTCCCTCAGTCTCTGCTCCACACTTTTTCTGTGTATTTCCTCCTGTGAATATTTTGTTCTCCCTTCTAAGAAGGACTGAAGCATCCACTCTTTGGTCTTCCAACTTGTTGAGTTGGGTGTGATCTGTGGATTGTACCTTAGGTGTTCCAAACCTTTAGGCTAATATCCACTTATCAGTGGGTTCATACCATGTGTGCTCTTTTGTGATTGGGTTACCTCACTCAGGATTATAATTTGGAATTTTTTAAATTCTTCAGATTCTGGTGTTATGTCTCCCTTTTCATTTCTGATTTTATTAATTTGGATACTGTCCCTGTGCCCTATGGTTAGTGTGGCTACGGGTTTATCTATCTTAGTGATTATTTCAAAGAACCAGCTCCTAGTTTTGTTGATTTTTTTTGTATAGTTCTTTCTGTTTCTACTTGGTTGATTTTGGCCCTGAGTTTGATTATCTGCCATCTACTCTTCTTGGGTGTATTTGCTTCTTTTTCTTCTAGAGCTTTCAGGTGTGCTGTCAAGCTGCTAACATATGCTTTCCCCTGTTTCTATTTGGAGGCACTCAGAGCTATGAGTTTTCCTCTTAGCACTGCTTCCATTGTGTCCCATAAGTTTGGGTATGTTGTGCCTTCATTTTCATTAAATTCTAAAAGGTCTTTAATTTCTTTCTTTATTTCTTCCTTGACCGATATCATTTAGTAGATCATCGTTCAGCTTCCATGTGTATGTGTCCTTTCTGTTGTTCTTGTTGTTATTGAAGACCAGCTGTAGTCCATGGTGATCTGATAGGATGTATGGGATTATTTCAATATTCCTGTATTTGTTGGAGCTTGTTTTGTGACCGATTATATGGTCAATTTTGGAGAAGATATCATGAAGTGCTAAGAAGAAAGTACATTCTTTTGTTATAGAATGGAATAGATATTGATCAAATTCATTTGGTTCATAATTTCTTTTAGTTTCATTGTGTCTCTCTTCAGTTTCTGTTTCCACGATCTGTCCATTGATAAGAGTCCAGTTTTGAATCTTTCACTAGTTTTGTGTCTGTCACAAAATATGCTTTGAGCTTTAGTAAGGTTTGTCTTGTGACTTATGTGCTCTTGCCTTTGGAGCATATATATTCAGAATTGAGAGTTTATCTTAGTGGATTTTTCCTTTGATGACTATGAAGTGCCCTTCCTTATCCTTTTTGATAACTTTCTGTTGAAAGTCTATTTTTATTTGATATTAGAATGGCTACTCTAGCTTGTTTCTTGGAACCATTTGCTTGGAAATTTGTTTTCTAGACTTTTACTCTGAAGTAGTGTCTGTCTTTGTCACTGAGGTGTGTTTCCTATAAGCAGGAAAATGCTGGGCCCTGTTTACATATCCAGTATGTTAGTCTATATCTTTTTATTGAGGAATTGAGTCCACTGATGTTAAGAGATATTAAAGAGTAGTGATTGTTGTTCCCTATTATTTTTTGTTAGAGGTAGAATTATCTTTCTGTGGCTATCTCTTTTGGTTTTGTTGCAAGATTACTTTCTTGCTTTTTCTAGTGTGCAGTTTCCCTCCTTGTGTTGGACATTTTTATCTATTATTGTTTGTAGGGCTGGATTTGTGGAAAGATATTGTGAAAATTTGTTTTTGTCATGAAATATTTTGTTTTCTCCTTCTACGGTAATTGAGAGTTTTGCTGGGTATAGTAGCCTGGGCTGGCATTTGTGTTCTCTTAGGGTCAATATGTTACCTGCTCCAGATCTTCTAGCTTTCATGGTCTCTGTTGAAAAGTCTGGTGAAATTCTGATAATCTGCTTTCATATGTTTCTTAATCTTTTCCCCTTATTTTTTGTGCATTTGGTGCTTTGACTATTTCTTTTCTGTTCCATTCTATTTGGAGTTCTGTGGGCTTCTTGTATGTTCATGGACCTCTTTGTTTAGGTTAGGGTAGTTTTCTTCTATAATTTTGTTGACGATATTTACTGGCCCTTTAATTTGGGAATCTTCATTCTCTTCTATACCTCTTATTCTTAGGTTTGCTCTTCTCATTGTGTCCTGGATTTCCTGGATGTTTTGGTTGAGGAGCCTTTTGCACTTTGCATTTTCTTTGAATGTTGTGTCACTGTTTTCTATGGTATCTTCTGCACCTGAGATTCTCTCTTCTATCTCTTGTATTCTGCTGGTGAGCTTGCATCTATGATTTCTGATCACTTTTCTAGATTTTATATCTCCTGGGTTGTCTCCTTTTGTGATTTCTTTACTGTTTCTATTTCCATTTTTAGATCCTGGATGGTTTTGTTCAACTCCTTTACCTGTTTTGTTGTGTTCTTCTGTATTTCTTTAAGGGAGTTATTCATGTCCTTCTTACAGTCTCTATCATCATCATTAGATATGATTTTAACTTCAAATCTTGCTTTTCAGGTGTGATGGGGTATACAAGACTTGCTGTAATGGGAGAACTGAGTTCTGTTGATTCCAAGTAGCCTTAGTTTCTATTGGTTATGTTCTTGTGCTTGCCTCTTGCCATTTGATTATCTCTAGTGCCTGCCTTAGCTGTCTCTGACTGGATCCTGTCCTTCTTGTGATCCTGGTTATGTTAGAAGTCCTCAGAGTACAAGTATCTGTATAATCCTCTGATCCTGGGATCCTGAGTGTGTCAGAGCTCCTAGGAGTCAAGCTTTCACTGGGTGTTGCAGGAGTGGGGTTGGGGGAGGGGGCAGAGCCCTGAGTTTGCTCCAGGCACAGATAAAACCTGGAAGGAATCCATGCCTCTGGGTGGGCGGGGGTTTGTGTTTCCCTGGTTCTGATGTGGGTTCTAGTTATGCTGGGTATTGGGGAAGATGTTGTGGCCTCAACTGTGTGACCTTGAGCTTGTCAGAGCTCCAGTGTTCCCAGGTGTTCTGATCTCCTGGGAGTTGAGCTTCCTCTGTTATCCTGTGTTTCTGTGATCCTGGGTGTGTTAGAGCACCTGGATGACAGACTTCCTCTGGGTGTTCTGGGAATGGGTGAGGAATCAGCGCCCAAGGTCTGCTCAGGGCACAAGTTCAGACTGGAAGGCCCAACATCTTTTTTATTTGTTTTGCCTGTTATAAAATTCCTTAATAAAGCAACTTAAAAGTTAATTTTGGCTTCTAAATTTTGTAGGATTCAGGCCACATTAGTGGTCAAGGCAGGCTAGCCAGTGCCAGAAGCTGGCTGGTCGTAACACATCCAAACTCAGAAAGCCGGCAGCAAGCAAGAAGTGGTGATTCAGTATAAAGTTTTAAGGTGCTACCAAGTGAATTTCTCAACGTAGTGAGACTTCACCTCCTTAACTACACAACTTCTTCAAAGCACCACCAGGTGGGGACCAAGTGTCCAAACACATAAGTCACTGAGGACTTTTCACAATCAAATCACACAAATGAATGAATGAATGAATACTGAAACGAAATGTAAACAATTCTCGAGGGCTGATATTTAAATTAAATAAAAGCATATTGGTTAAAAAACACATGCATTTCTCTTCCAGAGCAAATGTATTTCAAGAATTTATTTTTACTATACCATTTTGAAGTTTAAAAGCTTTTCCCGAGATTTTAAATTTTCATAGATCAGATGGCATAATAAACAACTTTTTAAACGAGGGTTGTGGCCATAGATACTTTATTCTTATAACTGAAATACTTCTTTTTTTTTTTTACAAGCAGCATTTATTTTTGATAAAAAACTACTTCATGGAGACACAATTACATATCACAACTTTCAATGTCAAACTTTAACTTTCAGAACTATTGACCAGGTCAATAGTTTGCAAGATTCCCAGTAGGGGATCTATTATCAGATACTTCCAGAACAATTTGTGTGCCCCAGAATGATAGTATACCAATTAGGAGTATGGTATGTCTCCCAACTAACAGCTGTAGAAGAACCGGTTGTCTGTCAGTGGTATGCTTGATCAGAAGAACTCATCATATCCCTAAGCAAGTGAAAAATAGCCACCAAATTCAGACCACCTAAAACCTGGAAAAGGTAAGAAAAGTGTTATTTTAAATTACTGGTGGGTGATTGCTAATATAATAGAGTTGACACATAGCTGCTGTTCTCATCCCATGAACATAGTTAATCTGGTCTTATATCTGAGCACTTAGTGAACTCCTTTTTTTTCCTCTTGAAATATTTCTAAGCCTTTCTTTCGTCTAGATTTGTTTTCTCAAATTAAGAACAGCAGTTGGCTGCCAAAAGCTAATGAGTATGTTTTAATTGGTGATAGAAAAGCCTTTTAATTTGCAAACACAGATATTTTAAATTTTACTTTATAAAATGAGCTTGGTGCTAAGCAGATTTTGTGCTTCTGGGGAGGCTCTGCAATAGGATGCCTGGATTCAGATCTAAGGTCTGCAGGCACCGTGTGGAAATCACACCTTCCATCTTGGAGGAAATGTGAGTGACAATGACACTTTCAGTTATTTTGGATAAGAAAGCCAGCCAAGGAGCATGCAGAAATGGGCTACCATCTTATCTCTGTCAAAACCCCCAATGTTACTCATCCCACCAACTGTTCCAAACTTACCCTGTTTCTTCTACATTGAAGCCCTATTAAATTATTGTTTGATTTTCCAAGACAGTATTTCTTCTATAAATAGCTAAGCTAAAGAAAGTCAGAGGTGATCTCTTGTCAACTCAGGAATTGTGCTATCACTCATTCATTCATTCATTCATTCATTCATTCTTCTAGGATGGGAACTGCTATTTATTTTCTATAGACTGTTTCTTCATTGTATTTAATCACCTAAGATTTGTCCACCCAAGGGGTCCACAATGTCTACATCCTAATTCCTGAGCACATTCTTGTTCATGAGCAAAAACTCAGGCCAGTGAGATGATAGTTTAGTAGGTAAAGACACTTGGCACCAAGACTGGTGACAGGAATTAATACCCCGGGCTGTCTCTAATCACCACGTGCTTGGTGTGGTATGTGGGTACCCACACATATACACATGCAAAATAGATTAATAAAAAACATAGGAAAATGATATCCTGACGTTATAAAGTATCTTGAGATGTAATGACCTCCCTAGGTTAATGGGATTGCTGGATGGAATCTAAGCTTGATTCAAGTAAGATTCAGAAAAGAAATGGCAGAAGATCCTGATGTAGTTTTGAGAAGCACAAAATCCAGAAAGTTTATAACTGGTCAAAATGGCAGTCCACACCAGAAGTGGGATATTTGTTTCTCCTCTGTGCACAGTGAAGCTATTTTCCTCACCTTCTTTCAGCTGGGTGTAAATCACAGGACTGAGTTCTGGCCTGTGGACTATGTCAGAAGTGAAAGCAGGGCTAAGTAAATACCGTAAGCATGTATTAAAAAAGCCCGAGCTAAAGTAAAATAAAGTCCCGCCTCTTGAATAGTTAAAGGGGCAGGGAGGCTAATGATATGGCCCTGGGTAAAAGCATTTGCCACTGGGTCTGACAATCCGAGTTCTGTCCCTGATGGAACATGAAGACCAACTTCTCCAACTTGTTCTTACCTTCACATGTGCATGGCCTGCACATGTGCACACACACTTCACATCGAAACCCAACACCCCAGCTCTTAATGCAGTGTAGGACTAAGCCGCTGCTCAGGCCCAGTTCCTACTTAGTAGTGTGTCTACTAGTAAACTGTCCCTACTCGGAACTAAGCCTGAAGCATGACAGAAAGGCAGGGGAAGTACCAGGACGTGCACAGGTAAAGGGCCCTGGCATCAGCTTGAAGCTTCACTCTGTGGGATGATGTCACAGGTGAGGCAGGTACAAGATAGAAGGAGGCCTGTCATTGGACAAGAAGGAAGGATGGGCGGGAGAAGTTTGAAGGAAGAGGAGGAGACTGGAACGGAAAGGAGGAAGAGAGGAGGACTGCCGAGGCGGAGTTGAGATGTGTTTCCACCAAGATATCTGTTAGATATCTTGGCGCACTGCAGTGCTGGACCTAGCGGGCTAAAAGACTGCCATACTTTTTTTTATTTATTATATTTTTACAACAACATCACTGAGCTAAGAAACAAGAATCCCAGCACAGCCAACAACGGCTGCTATTCAAGTTACCTTATTAGAGATGATACGATATTCCTTTCTGTAGAAATATTCCAAATAGTAATGTTTATGTCAATTAAGAATATTTCAAATAAAAGGCTAATAAGCTGTGACTAAGCCCATACAACCTTATACATTCCCCAGATGTAAATATGCAATTCTCTGGGCATTTCGAAATTCTGTAAAATATTGTTTACAAAAAGGAAAAATCTTAACTTCCTCTGCAGCTTTCATGAGCGAGGGTTTTGTCCCTTTCACTGTAGTCCTATCCAGTTGTACTTCGGGATCCAGTCTATAACTTTATTTAAGTTCCTTAGGATCCTTTAGAGTGGAGATCTTCAGAACCCGCAGAACCACGTTTGTAAGTCTTGAACAGACAGCTTAGCATGACTTTCTTTAGGAAGAGCCACATATGTGGAGGTGGGTGACTTTCTCTTACTTGAGAGCCTCTCTGTCCACCCTGTGTTTAAATCCATATTAAATTTTTTTCTAATAAATTCTAGCTCTGCTCGTTTGATATTTTTTTTCTGCAATGAAGCCAAGATTCCTGGCTTTATCTGAGTGGAAATCTTCGGAAAGTACACCTCAGGGTGCTGCGGGTGGCAGTGTAGTGCTGTAGCTCTGGTTCTTGCTGTACCGACATTGACAAACCCTTTCTTAATAAATCCACTGTCTTTCTTGCTGCCATCTATATGTCTTTTGTCCAATTCTTTATTTTAGGACACAAAAACGAAAATGTCTTCCTGAAACTCCAAAGTCTGTGGTACCTGCCTCTAAGGATTTCCTTCCTCCAGCTAAGTCTTACTTCCTAGAATTTCCATAACTACTTAAAACAGCATCATGATCTGGGGACCATCAGGAAGTGATATTTTATAACCACAGCACTTGGATCATCCAATTAAAATTTGGAAAGAAGATACGGAAGAAAGAATCATGGGGTTACTTTACCATGGAGTACACATTAGTCACACCCAATATCCAGAGTCTAACAAACTCCTAGGAGACCCTCTAATACAAGTGCACTTGAGAACACAGTTCCTAGACAGACATGCATTACTGTAGAACGGAGCACACAGTAGGGGTAGTCTCTGACTTATCTGTGCACAATCAGCAAGCAAACACATCATCAAACTTTTTCGTTGGATCTCAGAGAAAATACTTGGGATGTTTAACACCATTTCCTTGACTTCAGACATGAGAAAAATTAGTCTCAGAAAAAAATGACAAAGGCCACACAGGCACTCTGGAGTTGTAAACAGCCCCTTAACATTTTCTTCCTACCACAGCTCCCTTCCAAGAGAGGTAGACAGTCATATTCCTTCTTATAGAATCATGCCCTTGAAATTGCCCAGGGTCGTCTGCCAAAATTACTTTAGGGTACCTCTCACTGTGGGGGATGTGGAGGTCAACCTTGTGAAGGAAAAAGTGGTATGGAGAGCAAGGCAACACAGGCGCCTGTAATTCCTCAAAGAAGAGTTCTGATCTGCCATTACAAGGCATTAAATCTAAACTGGCTCCTGGCATACCAGTGAGACAGCCAAAAGGAACTGAGACCGGAGCGGTGACTGCTTCCTATTTTCACTGAAATCCTCACAGGTGACGATACTCCCTCCACCCAATCCTGACTTACATCATTAGGCAAGGCTTTCATTGGAGCAATTGGCCAAGGATTTAGGGGTGTGGGATTGGCTTAAACCCTGTATATAAGCGTACAAGCTGAACAACAAATTCAGCTCTGCATCCTGAAGCTGGTCTCTGGAGTAGGAGGCCCCGGGATGTCACGTTACTCCTCCTCTCACCCCCTCCACCCTCGGTTCTGATGTGATAACTGACCTGATTCTCACATTTGTCATTGTTCACATCCACGTCCTCCTCAGTTGCTCTTACTTTTTTTTTTCTTTTTTTTTCAGAGGTGGGGACCGAATCCAGGGCCTTGTGCTTGCTAGGCAAGCGCTTTACCACTGAGCTAAATCCCCAACCCCTGCTCTTACTTTTTAAGATAGGGTTTCTCACCGAATGTGGAGCTTACATATTTAGCTATGTTGTCTGGCCAATGAATTCTAGACATGTGCCACCACGTTTGGACCTTTTTTTTTTTTTTTTTTTTTTTTTTTGGTTCTTTTTTTTCAGAGCTGGGGACAGAACCCAGGGCCTTGCGCTTCCTAGGTAAGCGCTCTACCACTGAGCTAAATCCCCAGCCCCGCTTGGACCTTTTTTTACATGAGTACAGGAAATACAGGTACATACTTTAACAGCACATACCAACTGGGCTCCCTCCAGAAAGGCACGAGTCGGGAAAGCGGTTGGAAAGGGGGCAAGAGGCTCGCCTGATTATGTTTCATCGTGTGAGGTGTATGCATGTGGAGGAATGTTTGCACATGAGTGTGCCTGCAGGTACGGAGGCCAGAGTATAACCGCAAATGCTGTTCCTCAGGCACCATCACCTGTGTTTGCTTTTGAGGTAGAGTTTCTAAATAGCCTCAGACTTGCCAAAAAAGGTAGACAGACTGGCCAGCAAGCCCCAGGGATCTTCCTGATGCTGCTGTTCTAGCTCTGGAAATCCAAGAACCAGCATGCCTGGCCTTTTATGTGGGGTTTTGAGGATCAAACTTATTTCACTGGCTGATTCATTCCCCCTAGTGTCCAGTTAATGACCGTGACTATAGATCTGCCTTTTACCATGGGGCTTATATAATTTACCTCTAGGTAACTTTGCAAATGTCTGTTGTGTATATATTTATTTACTTTTTCATTTCTCATAATTTGGCAGGTTCCTTTAATGTTACCACATGGATAGAATAGTGTTGATACTGTAAATTATCAAGAAGAGTTTGTCCAGGAAGTATTGTGATTTGAATGCGAAATGTCGGTTCCTGTGTTTGAAAATTGGCCCACTGCCAGTTGGTGCTATTTTGGGAGACTGTAGAAAATCTCAGGGGAAGAAATGGACCACTTAACTTCCTGCTTGCTCCCTCTGCTTTCTAACTACGGACACAACATGACCCACTGTCTCACGGTGCTGCTGCTATGTGTCTCCCCATCATGATGGACTATATCTTCTCTACCTGTACAACAAAATAAACTTCCCCCTCTTTCTTCAAGTTGCCTCTTATCGGGTATTTGGCAAAAGCGATTTTAAAATGTAACCAGTATACCCACAAGCATTGTTTACTCCCTCTTGATATGTGACATCTCTCGTGGTGGCCCCTGGTGACTGCCTCAGGCAGATCTGTACTGTACCTGCTCTCCCTCACTTCTACATCCTTCCTATAAAGCTTATCTACAGATCTCTCTGGGTACATCTCTTCCAGACATTTCTTTTCTTAGAAAGGCAGAATCCTGTTCTTGTAATAGGTGTCTACTGAGGATGGAGAGATAAAACTGGAAACCCAAGGCCACCTGTAGGGTGCAGAAGTGACTCTCGCTACCCAAGAAGCAAATGGCTCCAGCTTCTGCATCCCACCTTCGTCCTCAGAAATATGTAATGCTAAGCCTTGGAATAGATCTATACAAGAACAGTGTCAAAAGCTAATGCTTCCTTAGCACTGCATCAAGTAATGTCAGGACAAGAGCCACCCTCAGGTCAGCATTTTCCTTGGAAAACAGATGACCAATCTCAGGACTATGGTCAGCAGGAAGTGAAGATACCTTAGTACAGAGGATGGCTAGTCCCTGGTAAATATTGAAAGTTGTCTATTGGCTGCCGCACCCCTCCCATTCCACATCTGTCTGAAAACTCCAATACATATTTAACATATTAACAGGAGACATACGTCTACATAGAAGCCCCGTAGATACTTCAAAGACATGTCAAAATCAAAGTCGTTTCCTGAGAACTTTCTTTTGCCATTTCTACTTCATTAAACAGAAATGTGTTTCCCCAATATGCATCCCTCTTCATGACTAACCAGTGTTGTCGTTGCAGATAAAACAAACCACCATGTGTGCTGTGCTTGGGAAGGCAAACGTTTTTGGAGCCACAGTAAATTTGTTATAAGAGTTTTACTTTCCATGTGTCCCAGCTTGTTACATGGGCAGCAGAGTGTTTCTTCACTAAACTGACTTATGCAATGTCTGAGTCACAGAAATACATGACATGGGGTACTCTGCACTTCACCTACTGTGTCTCTTGCCTGACACTTTTTGCCAACTTGGTGAAATTTCCTGTCTTAAAAAAATGCAACTTTTAGAAGCAAGATTTCAAATCATTTTGATGATTAAAAACATTTTTAAAGGATGTTTGCCAGTGAGAATCTCATCTAATCTTCACATAACTCTGAGGTTGGGAAGGCACTGTAAGTGTCTAAATTATTTGACAATAATTAAAAAATGATTAATAAGGAGAGTGATGGTGGTGGCATTACTGAACACAAGGTTCTGTTTTAATGTCCTTCGGTTATCAATTCTTTAGTTTTCTTAACTTAGGAAGCAGGACACTAGTTTAAAACACTGCTTAATTGGTGAAACTGTTCATGTTGGCTGTGGTGCACTGAGTAGGTCTTCAAATACGGTGGCTGAGCATTCATCACCAACTCTTCTGAGCAAAATCTTTGGGGATACAATTGTCACAGATGGGACTAGGTGGAAGATCCCATGTTGAGACCAGCCTTGATTCAGGGTTTGCCATAGATCCAGTAGCTGGAGCCCCCATAAGAAAAAGGCATCAAAGATCCTGTGAAGGGTGAGTTGGAACTGAAAGAATGCTACATGGAAATTAACATGTGAAAGAAGCCAGCTTGGAGAGAAATCCTGGAAGCCCTTCCTTACCCTGCTATCATCTAAGAAGTGGAACCTGTGACTCAAAGCCTGCGAAGTACAAATGAGAGGTGGGGCTGAGACTGTAAATGTACAGCGAGATTCTTTCTGAACTCTATCTTCAGCTCAGTAACCCACTTCCTTTCTGGGGAGGGATTTTAGTTTCCTGACAGGCTAGTTATTTATGTCCCTTGCCTAATTTAAAAGCCATTTCCCCCTCCAACTCTCTCCCTAAAAGCTGCTGGGATTTTTACCAAACCTGTATTCTATTCTTCTTAAGCTGTGACACCGCACCCTGTGGTCTAGCACACGGTCGTTTCCGTTCACATTCTATTGGACAAGGCACATCACATCCCACATAGGCAAGGAAGACACATATGTGGGGGTAAGGGGAACAGTGATGGCTGCTAACATACCTAAAGGGGTTACTTTTCCCTTGCTGTGGCAAAAGTGACTTCTAAGTAGTTCATCTTGAAGCATAGAGTATGAGGACACAGTCCTGCATGGCGGGGATGTCAGACACATGAGCAAGCTGGAAGCAGCCAGCTGTGGGGAAGCCTCAGTGAAGATGTGGAGAGAGAAGGCTACAAAGACGACTCAGTGGTGAAGAACAATTCCTACTCTCCTGAAGGACCCAGCTTCACCTTCCAAAATCCAAGGAGAAAGGCTCACAGCCACTGATATTTCTAGCTCCAGGAGATCTGATTCCCTCTTCTTACCTCCATGGGCCCTGACAGACAGACAGACAGACAGACAGACAGGCAGGCAGGCAGGCAGGCAGGCAGGCAGACACGCACACACACACACACACACACACACACACACACACACACGGCATATACAAATAAACCCACACATACATATAAATAAATATAGTGTTTTAAAAGAGAAGTGGAACGAAATCAACACTGCTTCTCTTCTTTACCGTAGATCTGAGACAATAGCCCACTACCCAAGGGATATAGGACTCAGGGTGGGCTTCTCTCCTCAGTTTAAGTTTTCTGGAAATACTTTCATAGGCATACTCAGAGCTGTGTGGTTCTAAATCCAGCCTAGACGGCCATGTAGATTAATCAGCACTTCTGCACCCTTTGCTAACTGGACACCCCGGCTCATCATTTTAAATCATAACATTCTATGTCAAGCCTCCAATGTCTCATTTTCATCTCATAATGTGAAATACATTTAGTTCGTCTCTAACATCCCAAGAGATGCAATGCTATTTAAAAGCCTAAAATTTAATGTCTGTTCTGAAACTCCAGGCAATTTTACAGCTGTAACCCCTCCAATCTCATAACTATAATCCCCCTTTTATAAAATAAAAACAAATTATGTGCTTCCAGCACACAATGTTATAGAATAAATATTCCCAGTCCAAAAGAGAGGAACAGAGGGCTAGGGAAGAAATAGTGAACCGAAGCAAGACTGAAATCCAACAAAAGAAACTTCAACTCCTTCAGCTTCTTATCTGGCATCTAGCATGTTTGACGAAATCATCTGGGTTCCAGTAGACTTAGACAACACAGTCCTCCTAATCCCGATGCCTCCTAATTCATAAGAGCATGCAGTCCTTCTTGTCATGGACTCCATTTCATTTCTACAGCCTTTGTTCGTGAATATGTCATTTTCCTGGGGTCCCCACTGTCCTGGAGTCTCCGTGAGACTTAGGTTTACCTCCTAGTTTCATGCATTGATTTCCAAAGTCCTCGTGGGGACTCTGCTTCTGTGACTCACTCAGATTGTCTTGCTTCAGTGATTTTCTAGAATGTTGACACAAGCTTTCATGACCCCTCCGTATATGTATGCTTCTTGTCTGGTAAATCAGTTCTTTGTAGACAATGTTGCCAATGTAAGCTGCCAGCTCATAATGCAGCTCTTCCCATAGTCTCCAGCCTCCCTTGGGCCACAGCAAGCAGCTTCTTCATACTTTTGATACCAAACCTGAGGAAACACATCTATGGGCTGTTGTCTGCCAGCAGGGACCCCTTCATCACCTCTGTGCTTTCAAACAAGTTTGCATTTGTATAAGTTGGAAGAGAGAATCTTACCATCAGGGAGATGTGGGCATTCTTCTAGTGCAGAGCCGCAAGTTTTTCTTCACTCCAGCCTTTCAAAGTTACAGGTACTTTACAAACTACCTTCTTCTATAACTTTAAACCCATACACAGTCTCGTCCTTATCAAATAGTCATTTTTCTTATCTTTCTGGCTGACGTTCTCTCTCACAGTAGACTCTGATAAGCTCAGTGAGCACTAAGTATTCCATAGCCCAATGTTATCTTGTCTTCAGTTTCTTCTACCACATCAGTCTATTAATTTTAATTCAGCTTTCCACAAGGTCTCAGGACATTGGTAGAACGAAGCTGAATTCTCTTCCAGAATACAGCATAAACGACACTAGCCCAGTTCATCAGTATCCTTAACATATGTCTTCTACTCAATTCTTATCCCTGGTTAGATTAATAAACTAAGGCACTCAGTCAAGAAGCATACAGTACATGGCCAAATATAACCTCCTTAGTATATAGGACTTGAGGATTTCCTTTTGAATTATCTTGTACTTTTAAGCCATCAATTAGGTGAGCTGGGATTCTAGTCACTTGAAGAGACTTACAGAGTTCTGAGTTGATCTACCAAAGGCCTCCAGAGATATACCACAGTAGGAAGCCACTCCTTCCTCAAGAAGTTTCAATCCCAAACAGCCCAAAAGCTCATTTTCCTTACTGCTTTGTATCTCTGGATCAGCACTGGACCTTGATTTTCCTGATGGCACAGAAACTACCTGAATGCAATCCACCTGGAAAATGAACTTTGTGTTTCTCTCTCTGTTGGAAAAAACTTACTCAGGGACCAGCCTACCCAGTCTGCTGAAGATGAGAAACTACATAAGCAGAGATGGGCCACCAAAAATG
Organism: Rattus rattus; assembly: GCF_011064425.1. Lineage (NCBI taxonomy): Eukaryota > Metazoa > Chordata > Mammalia > Rodentia > Muridae > Rattus > Rattus rattus. The sequence continues at coordinate 44,958,545 of NC_046154.1, read as the reverse complement.
GCTGCCCAAGCTGAGCTACTGTCCTCAATGTAACTGAGCTTGGGTGGAGATCAGAAATCTCCAGTGAAGTCCAGCAACAGGCCAATAGAACAACTGGCAATCCACAGCAAGGGAGCACTGATTCTATTCAAGGTCTAAACTTGGATCCTCAAAGAAGATAAGAGTTCCAAGATGGAATCATGCTTCTTAATAGAAAAGTAACAGGTCACAGGTTTCAGTACTAAATACAAGAACAGACTTTGGGGACTCAGGTTCTGTCTGTCAAGGGTTACCATGGATCCTAAGTTGGCATTCTTTAGTCTATGTGGCAAGAATATGTTACTTGCACTGCTCATGTTTGACCTGTACTCTCCTGGCCATCTCAGATGTGGGCAGTTAGTAGCTATATCATGTACAGTAAGACAGGTACAGATGGCTTCTCCATGGGAAATGACACTATTTCCAGGTTAAGGTGGATTGTATAAAAAGACACCAGTGAGCTCATCCTCTTTAAACCCGAACCCAAAGTCCTCTCAAAGCTCTTTGGACTATATTTTTACCAAGACCTCTGTCATAAGAATCACCATATCCTGTTTTAGATTCAGCCCACTTTTTAGATGTGTTTGCCTTTACACGAGTCCTTCCCATCTCAGATTCTCTGTTTCTGAAAATGGGGACAAAAATATCCATCAAGGACGCCTAACACATTGACTGTAGAAATCGAGTGTGTGAAGTATCTGGAAAACACCTAGCTGCAGTACAGTGCATCTAACCTCCTTTGTCCTTTCAGTTTCTTTCTAGGTTCATTTGTACATGAGATCTCACAAGGTAGATTTATAGATTTCAACAACTGAGAACTCTGTTGACAATGTCCCACTGAGCTTGTAACAAAACCAACAAAGGATGCTGATTCAGCCATTGGGTTTGATAAGGCAAAATTAAAATACAAGATTATACATCAAAACTCTTCCTGGCAAGAAATACTGAAGCACAGTGGTGAGCACCATTTGATTCCATCCAGTAAGTAGATATTAGAGTATTGGGAGTGATCACCAGGAGCTGGGTAGGAGATCAGAATGGCCTTGATACAAGCTTTTAGGGGGAGAGCACACCCATCTGTCTGTTGTCTTATAAGGTCCTTTCCAGTCCCATAAGATCATTATCAAAATATATTATTTGCATTCTCAAATGCACAGCTTGCCACCCTCCCAAGAGGACTATGGAGAAGTTAATTACATGTCTCTTTTGGTCCACAGAGAACTCTAACATGATATCAAAACTTTATGATGTGACATCACATGACCTGAATTTTGTCTGTAAGAATACTCAGTCGTCCCCAAGGCAGCAACAAACTTCTACTCTTCCAAGTCAAAATAGACTCCATCAGCCTAGACACTCATCAATATGTGAGAGAAAATGTACATATACACAGTGTAGCGCTGTTCAGCTATAAAGAGGAATAAAATTACGCCATTTTAGGGAACTAGATGAAACTGGGTCTGTTTGGGAGGAAATGAGGACCAAAAGGGAAACAGGGAAGTGTGAGCAGGTATTGGTGAATATGATCAAAGTAGTGATGTATATGTATATAAATGACATTAAATTTATAATTTTTAACAATAGATATATAGCTCTGTCTGTATACATGTCTTTTTTTTTTCAGGAGTTTTCCACCTTCTTTTTAGAGGGACAAAAGTGCTGTATCTTCTTCGATGAGAATTAAACTTTTATTGCCTATTGCTCACTTCCTTTGCTTCACCTGCTTCTTACTCTTGGCATTCTAGGCCTTGCCAGAATACCCCTTTTGGCCTGATGTGAGATGAAGGTCCACTTGAAGTCTACTATGGAGCTAAGGGCTCTATTGAGGATGGAATCCCACAAAGTGGGCCAACAGGTTCCCTCTGAGAAATAGAAAACACATGTAAAATAATCAGAGATGCTTAATATTTGAAAATGTACCTCAAAGTATTTATAATACACCAGAGTAACAAAAATGTTCTTCATGTAGAAAACAGTTTGAAGGGAACATAAAGTGTTAGAAAAATTATGGAGACCCTAGCAGCAAGAAAGCTCTGAACTGCAGCAGGGGGGAACAGAAAAGGGAAAAGTTTTCACTCTGGTCAGTGTTACATACAGCACAGGAGACTCAGTGTCTAGCCCTGAAGTGTGGTGTTGCTGTCTTTAAGAAGAAAACAACTAAAATATTTCACTTCATCGCGTGTGTGTCTAGTTAGGATTCTTTGTGCTGTTTTTGTGATCTCTGTATCCTTCAGCTGAACCTCTGTCCATTGGACTAATGTCCATAGTTACACTCTACCCTAGTGTACTTTTCTCAGTTGTCAGACTATTCTTTTTATGAAAACTCAATAATAGCCAGAAGTCAGCAAAACCCAAGAAAAAAATAAACTTAGAAAGGGGCCACGGATTCTCAGGAGTCTGTGGAGGCTCTTGGGAAATCCCAGAAATTGCTTTGTTGGGGATTTTCTAGAAAACAGTTACACCTCACTATCTGCAGTTCTCAGGCAACACTAATGCTAGACCCATAAGAGAGCTCACATAACCTTCCAAGCAGAAAAGGCTACCCAGGTGCTCACAGGGCTGCTACACTCTGTCCAGTCATGCAATTGACCAGACTGTAATGTTAGCAGACATAATGACGTGGAATAAAGTTACATTAGAGTCCGACTTACCGTCTCAGTTTCACTAGTCATATTTCAAGAGCCAGGTGTGGCATGATTACCACATGGATGGCAGATTAGAAACTATTTCTGTCATCACACAAAGTTCTATTGAAAATCTCTGGTAGAGAAGATGAAGCTGGTCTTTTGTAGCTTACAAATCCCCAGTCCCTGCCCACACACCATCTGTGTTAGTCAGAATAACAAGCATGGACTCCTGGACCAGAACTGTTGCCCTTGTATGCATGGTAATGAAGGTGGCATTTGAAATGAAATGGGGTTGGGAATGGGGGACTGGCTGATTCCAGTGTTCACCCACCAACAGATGCAGCCAGGAACACAATGGAAAACCCTGCTAAAGAGTTGTGGGCTGAAGAGAGCTGGCAGACAGATGGCACTCGGTTCCTCATTCCCCAAACTCCCACTTGGTTAAACTTCTGGCCAGGACAGTTCTCAGATAATAAATCCTTTACTGTTTATTCGTGCAGAATCTTCTACCTCTGAGGAATTTCCAGCTCAGGGCCCAGTGAATGCTGTGAGGGCAGAATCCAGAAATATCCACGGAATCAACATCCTGAAGTTACTTGTCTAGCAGGTCTGCAAAGACCAAGCCAGCCAAAATAGCCGTATACCTCTTCTTGAGAACAAGGTATTACCAGGGCCAAATAAAATAACTAGCTTACCTGAATCCACTTTTCTGTGGGGAAGGATTGATCTGAGGTTGCTGGGTTCATGCTTCTTGAGTTTAAGGAGGTTCAGATTAAGAGAGAAAGTGACTAGTGGGAGCATCACAGGATGAAAGCCAAATGGAAGAAACCCTGCATGCTGTTCCTTCTGATGCGTTGCAGAAAAGCCCACTGACAACTTGTCTCTTCCATTCCTAGATAGACTGGACAAAACCTCACCAGCCCTACCTATGTTTCAAGATGTGTTAGATATATTTGATCATTTCAACCTTTCAGCCAGCTTATACAGTAGGGGATATTATTGTTCCTGTTTTACAGTGTGAAACAGAGAGGCAAAGAGTGGAAATAAATTCCACAGGACCACACACCGTCCATGTAACAGTGATGGACTCTGCCCTTGGGAATCAACACTTCAGCATCTTCATGCTTCACCATCTTTCTTCACCTGTAATCCAGATGGGGAATAGCAAACTAATTGTATGTAAAAGATAGAGATTTCAGGTGAAGGCACATCATAAAGAAGACATAAATAATGATGTCATTCTGGCAGGAGCTGGTGTTCCTCTTGGAACCAAATCACTGACTGTAATGGTCTCACAGATCAAAACTCAGATCATTAGCAAGAGGCTCCTAAGTAATACGTACTGACCAACTCTACTGAATTTGCCCTTTCCTTATCCAGAGACCGAAAACATGGAGGAATATGAAAATGGAAAGCAGAGCAGGCACAGGCAGGCAAGGATCTGTGAGTGGTGCTCGTGAGAGGAGCCTGTCCAAGACCAAGCTGAGTTGCTTGCCCTGCTCTAGGAAAGCTTGCATGAATAAAATATACAAGGTTTCCATCCCTGGTCCCTGGAATTCAGAGCTTATTGGGTAGAAAATTTTCTAAGATAGCACTGAGGTAATACTTTGCTTCAGTCAGAGGCCAAAGAAAGTCAGAGGTGTATAACTTCCCATGGAATCTCCCTTCTGATAAGAAGCCACACCCCGAGACTCTTAGCGCATGCTACAACATTATGGACTATCATAAGTAGCAATGTAAAAGTCATGGTTCATCCAAGGACTACGTGACAGCTCCTCTGCACCCTGCTGTGCAGACTGTCACTTTCTCTCCTAAATGATTTCTTCAATTTGCAGGTGGTTCAGGGAAGGTTGACATTTTCCTGAGACTGCCTATCTTTCTCCTTTTCAACATCTCTATTTCTTCCATACATGTCCCACAGCAGAGTTCCAGCATGGAAGACGTGTGCATTTATCCTCTCCTTCTGTAGTCTCCATCTTCTTCCAGTCTTTAAATGACAAGGCCTTCCTGATCTACATTTTATGATATATATAGTATAGACCCAAAGATCAATAAGTTTATATCTGAATTAGGAACTCAATAGCAGAAGATATTGATAAGTGTTTAGTAAGTGTACACACACACACACACACACACACACACACACACACACACACATATTGAATGAGGGAGTGTAGGTTGATGTCAAGGTGATTCAAGATTGGACAGTAGAGAGTGGGACAGAGTGGGACGGGGACAAAGTTTTTGTAAGGCACGCATACACACAAGAGAGAGAGAGAGAGAGAGAGAGAGAGAGAGAGAGAGAGAGAGAGAGAGAGAGAGAGAGAGAGAGATGGTAACTACCGCCTAGGGGACTGTGCAGAGAGGGAGGCTAAAAGGGAGACAGACGGAAGTGGGCAGCGTGCTGGCCGTGTGGCAGAGTAGCAGCCAGAGCAAGCAGATCCGGCTTGTGGGGGAATTGATAGCAAATGATCCTCATTGATTTTTACCACAAGGGAGGGTCTTCTGTGGGTAGCAATGCCCCTGGGTTCAACAGAGTAATGCACCATGCCCACATACATTACTTGAGAAGAATCTGGTCATTAGAATTCCCAACTCTTCCCATCATTTAAAAAAGTATATACTTTCTTCCTTCTGTTCATGCCAGTAGAGAATCATGAAAATAAACAAAGCTATTATACCCCTGGTCTTAAAAATAACAATGATTCAAAATGATATCATCGCATTTAACTTAACTAAATTATAAGGCATTATGGATCACAAAATTCCTTGAACAGACAGAATAATAAGATATAGATGGGACTCACACAGAGTGATGGACATCTGCCCAGCTAAGATTTGGTGTTCCTGATAAAGTATCCACAAAAATCCCTGGAAATGTAGTTTAGTTCCAGTCACTCACAACATCCCTAGTGCCTATGTAGCCATTCACAGGAAGCCTTTCCTTATCTTACCTTTATAAGAGCAGTTACTTAATGATGTGATTCTGAAGGATCTTTCAAGTTTGAGAAATCTGGAAACAAATGTAGACATGAGTAAGGAAATTGCTACATATGTGTTGTAGTAAATATATTCTTGATCATTTAAAAAGTTCGTGATGTTTAAAAGAATCTTACCTTTGGGAGTAGCATCCCTGCATCCTGGAAACAGACATATCTCTGGGAATGTCTTCTGTCACTTGCTGTCCGAGACATGGTACCATTAATACAGAACAGCACTTCTGTTTCCTTTATATTGCACATTTGAACAGATAATTTAGTACACCGAACTCATTTTCTTGTCACTTTTATCAGGAGAAATGTAATGTACAAATTTATAGACTGAGATTAAATTATTTGAGTTTAAGATTTAGAATTTCAAACAGGACAGAGTATTGGAGTCTCTTTGAGTGTGAAAGATTTATATTTTTCTAATTTTGAACATACAAGATCAGCTATGTTCCAGTGGATGACCACACGTCTAAGACAGTATAGGAAGCACTAGTTGGTATATAAAACAGTGAGCACAAAATTGTGTGTGCCTGGAATGGAGTGGATCTGGGCAGGGTTGGGGGTGAAGATATTCATTGTGAAAATCTATGAAAGTTTCAAAGGATCTTTAAAAATGTCGTTTTTTAAGATTTATAAATAGGTACCCAGATTATAGGGATAAATAGGTATCCTACTTATGAATAGGATCCCATGGGGAAAGAGATGACGTCTCAGACGTGAGGACAATTCTGAGAGCACATGTGAGACCACCATATCATCTCATATTCCTGGCCAAAGAGGAACCTGACTGGGGCCCTCTGGACACAGGAAATGAGGAGCAGTCTGGGACAGGATGCTTCCAGTTTCCACCTGCAGCAGAAGCTGACCCTGAGACACAGCTCTCTATATCCAGATTCCACGTGAAAAGAGCTGGATTTTCAGAAGTATGGACAATCCTGAGAGCACAGGTGAGACCATCATCTGCTCACATTCCTGACCCAAGAGGAACCTTCCTGGAGCCCTCTGGAAACAGGAACCAAACAGCAGTCTAGGACAGCATCCTTCTGGTTTAGGCCTGCACCTGGAGCTGACCCTGTGACAGAGCTCTTTGTACCCAGGTCCCGCTGGGAGAAAGCCAGTCAAGCCACTGTCAGAAACAGCAAGACCAGCTAACACCAGAGATAAGCAGATAGTAAGAAGCAAGGGCAGGAACCTAAGCAACAGAAACCAAAGCCAATTGGCATCATCAGAACACAGGTCTCCCACCACAGCAAGCCCAGGATAGCCCAACACATCGGAAAAGCAAGAATTTTCATTTAAAATCAGGACTCATGATGGTGTTAGAGGAATTTAAGAAGGACATAAATAAGTCCCTTAAAAATGTAGGACAACACAGGGAAACAGGCCCATAAAAAGGAAAAAGAAATATCCCTTAATGAGTACAGGAAAAGACAACCAAACAGGTGAAGGAATTGAACAAAACCATCCAGGATCTAAAAATGAAAATATAAACAACAAAGAAATCATAAAGGGAGACAACACTGAAGATAGAAAACCTAGGAAAGAGATCAGGAGTCATTGAGGCAAGCATTATTAACAGAATACAAGAGTTAAAAGAGAGAGTTTCAGGGGCAGAAGATACCATAGAATACATTGACACAACAGTCAAAAAAAATGCAAAACACAAAAAGCTCCTAACCCCAAACATCCAGGAAATCCAGGACGCAATGAGAAGATCAAACCTAAGGAAAAGAGGTATAGAAGAGAGTGAAGATTCCCAACTTTAAGGGCCAGTAAATACCTTCAATAAGATTACAGAAGAAAACTTCCCTAACCGAAAGAAAAAGATGCCCATAAACATATAAGAAGCCTTCAGAATTCTAAACAGAATGGACCAGAAAAGATATTCCTCCCATCACATAATAGTCAAAACACCAAATGCACAAAACAAAGAAAGAATTTTAAAAGCAGTAAAGGAAAAAGGTCAAGTAACATATAAAGGCAGACTTATCAAAATTACACCAGACTTCTCACCAGAGACTGTGAAAGCCAGAAGATCCTGGGCAGATGTCATAAAGACCCTAAAATACCACAAATGCCAGCCCAGGTTACTATATCCAGTAAAACACTCAATTACCATAGGTGGAGAAACCAAGATATTCCATGACAAAAACAAATTTACACAATATCTTTCCATAAACCAAACCCTACAAAGGAATTGTCCAACACAAGAAAACTCCAACACAAGGAGGGAAGCTGCACCCTAGAAAAAGCAAGAAATTAATCTATTTTCAATTAACCAAAGATAGTCACAAAAACAGCTACCTCTAACAACAAAAACAACAGGAAACAGCAATCATTGGTCCCTAATATCACTCAACATCAACGGACTCAATTCCCCAATAAAAAGACATAGATTAACAGACTGGATATGTAAAGAGGACCCAGCATTTTACAGCATGCAGGAAACACAATGCAGTGACAGACACTACCTCAGAGTAAAAGGCTGGAAAACAATTTTCCATGCAAATGATCCCAAGAAGAAAGCTGGAGTAGCCATTCTAATATCAAATAAAATAGGCTTTCAACCAAAGTTATCAAAAAAGATAAGGTCTGACATGTCATATACATAAAGCAAAAATCCACAAAGATAAAATCTCAATCTTGATTATCTATGCTCTAAATGCAACGGTACCTACATTCATAAAAGAAACCTTACTAAAGCTCAAAGTACACATTGAAGCTCACACAATAATAGTAGGAGAATTTAACATACAACTCTCATCAATGGACAGATCATGGAAAGAGAAACTAAAAAAAAAACAGTGAAACTTACAGAAGTTAAGAACCAAATGTATTTAACAGATATCTATAGAATATTTCATCCTAAAGCAAAAGAACGAAACTTTTCCTCAGCAACTCATGGTACCTTCTCCAAAATTGACCATATAATTGGTCACAAAACAGACCCTAACAAATACAAGAAGATTGAAACAATCCCATACAACCTATCAGATCACCATCAATTAGTGCTGGCCTTCAATAACAACAAAAATGACAGAAATGACATACATATGGAGTCTGAACAATGCTGTACTCAATGATAACTTGTTTGGGAAAGAAATTAATTAAGAAATAAAAGATGTTTTAGAATTTAATGAAAATGAGGGCACACCATACCTAAACATACAGAACAATGAAAGCACTGCTAAGCGGAAAACTCATAGCTCTGAGTGCCTCCAAAAAGAAACTGGAGAGAGCATACACTAGCAGCTTGACAGCACTGCTAAAAGCACTAGAAAAAAAAAGCAAATACACCCAAAACTAGTAAGAGTAGAAAAAAAGATATATATACAGAATCAATAAAACCCGGAGCTGGTTCTTTGAGAAAAATCAACAATATAGATAAACCCTTAGCCAGACTAACCAGAAGGCACAGAGAGAGTATCCAAATTAACAAAATCAGAAATGAAAAGGGAGACATAACAAAGGGAACTGAGGAAATTAAAAAAAAATCATCAGATTCTACTACAAAAGCCTATAATCAACAAAACTGGAAAATCTTGAGGAAATGGACAATTTTGTAGACAGATACCAGGTACCAAAGTTAAATCAGGATCAGATAAACCATCTAAACAATCCCATAACTCCTAAAGAAATATAAGCAGTTATTAAAAGTTTCCAAATCAAAAAAGACCATATGGGTTTATTACAGAATTCTATCAGACCTTCATAGATGATCTAATACTAATACTGTCCAAACTATTCCATAAAATAGAAACATAAGGAACACTACCCAATTCCTTTTATGAAGCCACAATTATGCTTATACCTAAACCACACAAAGACCCAACAAAGAAAGAGAACTTCAGACTAGTTTCCCTTATGAATATCAATGCAAAAAAATACTCAATAAAATTCTTGCAAACTGAATCCAAGGACACATCAAAATGACCATCCACTATGATCAAGTAGGCTTCATCCTAGTGTTGCAGGGATGAGTCAGTGTACAGAAATCCATCTACATAATCCACTATATAAACAAACTCAAAGGAAAAAACACATGATCATCTCATTGGAGACTGAGAAAGCATTTGACAAAATTCAACATCCTTTTATGTGAAAAATCGTGGAAAGATCAAGAATCCAAGGCCCATGCCTAAACATAATAAAAACAATATACACCAAACCAGTAGCCAACATCAAACTAAATGGAGAGAAACTTGAAGCAATTCCACTAAAATAAGGGACTAGTGAAGGCTGCCCATTTTCTCCCTACTTATTCAATATAGTATTCAAAGTCCTAGCTAGAGCAAGCAGACAACAAAAGGAGGTCAAAGGGATACAAATGGAAAAAGAAGTCAAATATCACTATTTGCAGATGATATGATAGTATACCTAAGTGAACCCAAAAGTTCCACCAAAGAACTCCTAAACCTGATGATCAACTTCAGCAAAGTGGCTGGGTATAACATTAACTCAAACAAATCAGTAGCCTTCCTCTACACAAAAGATAAACAGGCTGAGAAAGAAACTAGGGAAACAACACCACTCACAGTTGTCACAAATAATATAAAATATCTTGGAGTCACTCTAACCAAGCAAGTTAAAGATCTGTGTGTCAAGAAGTTCAAGTCTCTGAAGAAAGAAATTGAAGAATATCTCAGAAGATGGAAAGACCTCCCATGCTCATGGATTAATATTATAAAAATTGGCCATCTTGCCAAAAGCAATCTACAGATTCAATGCACTTCTCATAAAAATTCCAACTCAATCTTCATAGAGTTAAAAAGAGCAATTTGAAAATTCATTTGGAATAACAAAAAGACCCAGAATAGTGGAAACTATTCTCAACAATAGAAGAACTTCTGGAGAAATCATCATTCCTGACCCCAAGCTGTATTACAGAGCAATGATAATAAAAACTGTATGGTACTGGTACAGAGATAGGCACAAAGATAAATGGGATAGGAATGAAGACCCAGAAATGAACCCACACACTTATGGTCACTCAACCTTTGACAAAGGAACTAAAACCATCAAGTGGAAAAAAAGATAGCATTTTCAACAAATGGTGCTGGTTCAGCTGGAAGTCAGCAGGTAGAAAATACAAATCAATCCATTTTTATTGCCCTATACAAAGCTCATGTCCACATGGATCCACGACCTCCACATAAAACCAGATGCACTCAAACTAATAGAAAAAAAAGTGGGGAAGAGCCTCAAACACATGGGCACTGGGGAAATTTTTCTGAACAGAACACCAATGGCTTATGCTCTATAATCAAAAATCAACAAATGGGACTTCATAAATTTGCAAAGCTTCTGTAAGGCAAAAGAAATTTGTCATTAGGACAAAATGGCAACCAAGAGATTGGGGAAAGATCTTTACCAATCCTTCATCCGAGAGAGGGCTAAAATCTAACATATACAAAGATCTTAAGAAGTTAGACTTGATAGAATCAAATAACCCTATTAAAAATGGGCTACAAAGCTACACAGAGAACACCCAGCTAAGAAATATCGAATGGCTGAGAAACACGGAAAGAAATGTTCAACATTCTTAGTCATCAGGGAAATGCATATCAAAATGACCCTAAGATTCTATCTCACACCAGTCAGAATGACTAAGATAAAATCTCAGGTGACAACAGATACTGGCGAGGATGTGGAGAAAGTGGAACATTCCTTCATTTTTGGTGAGATTGCAAGCTGCAATCTACTATGCTGGATATCAGTCTGGAGGTTCCTCAGAAACTTGGACATAGTACTACCTGAGGGCACAGCTATCCCACTCCTGGGCATATACCCAAAAGATGCTCCAACAAATAACAAGGGCACATACTCCACTATCTTCAACACAGTCTTATTTATAATAGCCAGAAGCTGGAAAGAGTCCAGATGTCCCTCAACAGAGGAATGGATACAGAAATTGTATTTACACAATGGCGTAACCATTGGACTGAGAATGGGGCCCCATTGGAGGAGTTAGAGAAAGGATTGAAGGACCTGAAGGGATTTTCAACCCCGTAAAAACAACAATACCAACCAACCAGAGCTCCCAGGGACTAAATCACCATCCAGAGAGTACACATAGACAGACCCATGACTCCTGATGCATATGTAGCAGAGGATGGCCTTCAGTGTAGAGAAATGTCAGGGTTGGGAGATAGTAAGGGGTAGGTAGATGGTTGGGGGAACACCCTCATAGAAGCAGGGGAAGGGGGAGAGCCTAGAGGGTTTATGCATGGGAAACTGGGAAAGGGAATAACATTTGAAATGTAAATAAATAAAAATCCAATAAAAGTTTATGGTAAACCTCAAAAACAGATTTGTAAATAGCTTTAAATTAGAGGAGTAGATAGTAGAAGTTATTTTAATAAATACTGATAATTAAAGTTTAAAAATATCTGGATAATCTTTTCTGTTAGCTGACATCTCCTGGAAGAATGGAAACCATTCATAATAATCTTGGGTTTTGTATTCTTTTTATCTCCTATCCCAGACAGCCATTAAAAAGTGGAATAGTGACTGCAAAGCAACACAAAATTAAACCATCCACCCTGCATTTCAATTGCGGGGGGCGGGGAGTACCCTGAATGTCCTACCCCATGTTTATTGGCCTGAGGTGAGTTCATCAGAGCAGATCTGGGAGAGCTGTTCCTCAAGCCTGCAGGGAAACTGTTCCTACAGGGAAAGGCCAACTCAGTTCACTTGCATTGCAATACTTCACAATATTCTAGTGCACATTTCAAAGTAGCTGGAAGAACGATTTAGAGTGTTCCAATCACAAAAACGTGACAGATGCTGGAAGTGATGTTACCAGTTAACCACCACAAGTTGATATTACATTGAAGCATGCATGTGCTCAAAGATCACAATGTACGACACAAATATGTGCCAGGTAAAACAGAATTAGAGGTGTTGGAGGTCTGGCTTAGGAGTTAAGAGTATACACTGCTCTTGCAGAGGACCTGGAATTGGTTCACAGCACTCACTCCGCAGCTCACAACCATCTTGTGAATCCACCAGACACACATGGTGAAGATTCATAATGCCCAGATGCAATAATTAAGAGGAAATCCATTTTGAAAACGTGGCTAGAGAAGAAGAAAAGAGAGATGAATGAGAACAGTAAGTACAGAGAGGTGACAAGCATTTAACCAATAGTGTCAGATACTTTGTGCTTTCGTGATGCTGCTTTTGTCCAGATTACAAGGGACCACTTGTCCTCAGTTCTGACTGCCATAGTGCAAGTAAGCCAAGGATAATTCCAAGCAAATGACAACACAGCACTGCACTGGTGGGAATGGGAAACACCTGCTTCTGAAAACGTGGGAGGGTAAAGCCATTGTTAAAGAGCCTTTAGCTCCTCACCAATACCATCAAATGGAGCGAGGGAAACATTTAAATGACGTATCCCAGGATGGACTGCCAGAGTCCTGGTGGCATAGGAGCCATAGAATCGCTGTTGTTCTAAAGACTTAAATGGCTGTCCTTCGATGAAAGTTCCATAAGACTTATGCAACAACAGTAGCTTCCCATGCATGCTATTACTTAGGTGATGCAATATGAATTATAAAGCCAGTGGGCAGAAATGGAAGTGTGGCGGGGAAGACAAATGTACAAGTAGGAAGCATGTATCTGAGAACAGAAGCATTCTGATATTGATGGGTCATGTCAAGTTACTACCACCAAAATAAAATTGCCCTGGAGAGAAACAGTTTTACACCTAATTACACTGTGTGGAAAAGAAAATGTTGAAAAGGAAATAATTCTTATTCCTATTTAACAGAAACATGAACACATTTGTCAAAATTACTTAAATTCAGGAGTTTTGCAACCTTACTATATTTAAATTACTTTTTAATAAAGTGTTAACACAAACACACAGGAATACATTAATGCTACCACAGTGGCTAAATTAAATACAGTGGAAATTACCTGGCAAAAATGTCAGGCACTAGAACTCTCAAGAACGGCTGTTAAAAATAGAAATGTTTGAAATCACATTGATAAAACGTTAGTATTTGCTACTAAAACTAAATATACCTCTCTGTGATAGCCTAACATATTGACACACACCTGTGCTGTGGCCCTAGCTACACCCCAAATGATGGAAGGAGAGACCATTTACACCAGACGTTCTCTACCTTTGACCTTTGCACCATGGCAGTTGGGCAAACACACACACCCTCATGCACACACACACACACACACACACACACACATACATAGACACACACTCACACACATAAATACACAAACACATACATACATGATGTAAAACAATTCATGTGACAATGAATTAATATGTAAAAGAATAAAGAAAGCATGGGACATTTGCACAGTAGAAAACTACAGAACCATGAGCACAAGTGGTAACTTTGGGACACAGGAGGAAGTCCTAGGGATCATCGGTTGAACCGTGAAGGAGCACACAGAAGAACATGTGCTGGATTATGGCAGAAGTACACAGTAATAAAGAAGGTAAAATGTATTCATGGTGTTAAGACAGCAATTTCACAGGAGCAACTGTGTGGACAGGTAGGAGGAGTGATGTTGAGTATGTGGGTCAGGTCCTCCTTATTGGTGAGAAAGCTTGACTACACACATGCGTGTATGTGCACACACAAACACACACATACACACATGCACACACACACACACACACACACACACACACACACACACACACAGAGACCAGAAATGATCCTTGATGGGATTGGGAAAGAATATTTAACAAGATAATATTGCCATATTGAGATAGTGGTATTATAGACTTATTTCATATTCTTATTTTATAATGACATTTTAGAAATCAAATGTTTTAAATGCATTTTATAATTAAAAATGTCTAAACACATCCTTCTAGACAATAAAAATGAGGTTTAATAAATCATTTGGGGAGATTAGAAAAGGCCCCTTTAAATAATTGTATAACTGGTATTTTTTTCACAAGAAGTGATAGGTCTTACAACTAGACGAATAAAAGTCTTGAGTACTCATGATGCAGAACATTAAGTGGATTGACCGGTTGCTGACATCTCCAGGACATTCTGAGTTTACAACATCCTGATGTTGGCTGCCTGGAGTAATCACAGCCAAAGCAGAGAGAAGTGCTACATCGATGTGAGTGTGCATGACTAGGATGGGGCGTGATAGATGACTGCTGCCCCAACTGTGTCATTCTCATGGACCAGAAGTGTTTTCTTAACCACCCCATCTCTCCCAATGGAGTGATGATTCGCTTAAGTATTAGCAGTGAGTTAGTGGAAGGCTCATGGTGTCCTGAACATCAGCCTTGGGTTGGCATGTGCTTTCTGATACCACAATAGGGGACCAACTGTGGTAGTGAGAAGAAAACTTCTTGATTCATAGGACAAATTCCCAAGACTATTAGCTGAAGGCATTATGAGTTGAATCAAGGTGTGTGTGTGTGTGTGTGTGTGTGTGTGTGTGTGTGTGTGTGTGTGTGTGTGTGTGCAAACACGCATTCATGTGAGTAGGTGTGGGTGTGAGGTGTTCTGATTTGAATGTGAACTCTTCCCTACAGGCTCTTGTATTTGAAAGCAGAAGAAAAGTTGCAAAGACCCAAGTAGGGTGAGTCTGGAGTGACAGTGCACTGGTTACCTAGTCAATGGGAAGTCAACTAAGTTTAGGAAGTCTCTGAAGTGCCTTACCAGGAGAGCTGACAGTTGTGCCTATGATAATGTCTTATGAGTACCAAGATATCTGCTAAAGAGCTTGAAATTAACTAGCTGCCCTTCACCCTTCAGGCAGATAAACACTGCCTGTGTTTATACTACTCATTTGCTCAGAAAACACTTTGGCCAATAGAACTGACCCACTTTATAATGATAGGTTCAGCCCCATCTTCTGGAAACACAATAGAATATGGCTGGGAGGATTCCCCACCAGCATGATGTGAACATTATACAACAAAGTGTTGGGCGGAAGGGTGAGGTATGTTCTGAGTCAGGAGCACAGCTTGTGCTCAGAGCTCTACTGCAAATGATAGCACTGGAGTATGGACAGGACACATGCCTGACAGTTTCACTGCCTCTGCAGCCATGGGCCACAAGGCTGCCTTTGTGCTGTGCTTTGTCATAGACTGTAGTTGAGAATGCATGGACAAGACTCAATCTCAGCTTCTCCAAAATTCTTGGCAAGCAAGGCCCTTTGATCATCAAGGCAGACGGTGGCACCAAGGCTCTGCCAAGTAGAGAATCCAAAGGTGTCCTGTGACTCCTCTACTCTCAGTTGACCTGCACTCCCACCTAAGGACAATTTATCATGGCCACTCAGTGCACTCTTCTCAAACCCTACTTCTACCAGCAGCGTTCGTGTGGTGGTTTGAATAGGAATGGCCCTGGGCCCCGGAGATTTGTATTTGAATGTTTGACTCATAGGGAGTGGCAATATTAGAAGTTGTGGCCTTTTTGGAGTATGTGTGGTTTTGTGGAGGAAGTGTGTCACCATGGGGGTGGGCTTTGATGTGCACAGTCCCCTCTTGCCTTCAGGTCAAGACATAGAAACCTTAGCTTCTTCAATATGATGTCTGCCTACATTCTGCCATGTTTCCCACCATGACAATAATGGATTAAACTTCTGAATTATAAGCCAGCTCCAATTCATTTTTTTTTCTTTTTGAATTGCCATGGTCATAGTGTCCCTTCAAATCAATGAAACCCTAACTAAGACAGTGTTTTTTTCAAGCTTCCTTTGAAGCAGGAATCCAAATTCTCTTCTAATAATTCTGAGAAGTATGAAATAAGCATTGTGGATGCTTCTGGGACTACTTGCCAATATTGGAATTTACAGAGATTTCCAGGTGGTAGATTTCTATCATGATTCCTGCTGAAGAAAAATGCAGTTCTAAACCCCTTTGGTCAGCCCCAAATTGTAACAAAATGAATAAGACTTGTGAGCTAGCCTGTATCTACCTGGACTTCTTAAGAGTTGGGTGTAAATTGGTCAATACTGTGTAACACATCTGCTGGGCTTCCTTGTGTCATTGGACTTACTGAGATATAGCATAGGGCTCCAGTGCCCACTCAGGTAAAGTTCTGGCTCAAGCTCCATCATCTTCGGACTTCTTATATCCTTATTCTCTCCTATGAAAAACTGCCAGGTCCAAAGGAGACAATTTTTTTTTTTAGATCCAATTGATAAGATATAATTGCCCACTTAAACATACAAAGCCCGATACCATCCATCCCCTAGGAACATTAATAACAACCTGTAAAGACACAGAGCAGAATCTTAACATCACCTGCCAGGGCTTCTCACCCTCTTCCCCTCCTGTCTCTGTTCTAGTCTCCTCCTCTTCCTTCAAACTTCTCTCCTGCCCATCCTTCCTTCTCCTCCAATGACAGGCCTCCTTCTATCCTGTACCTGCCCTTCATCTGTACTTTACAAATTCAATGGGGAGGTTCTGATGAAGTCACCTGATTCCTGAGTACTGACTAGGCAGCTGTCCTTGGGGCAGTGGAATTAGCATCAAAATTCAGATAACTTCAGGGCAAACCACAACATTTCCCCCTTTTTGTCCAGTTAAAAAGCCTTTTCACTTATATATAAATTGTTACGATTATTACCATTCTACAATTTATAAAGCATATGATATTCTCAACACCCAGTCCATCACAATGTCAGTTAAACAGAACATTTAGTTATCCATTCCAGCTTAATGAAAGGCTTAAAATCTATATTATATCTTGGCTAGCTTGTATACTACCTGATAACTATCCAATAAACTATGTATATTTAGAGTTAAACAGCCTGATAGGCTATGAGACTATAGTGTCTTCAACCCCGTCAGAAATCTGGGAATGACCAAATATCTATACACATAGAAAGCCTAACACGGCTTCCAGAACTGAGAGGTTGTAGAGACAAATCTCCACTAGCACAGCCCCCTGTTAGCAACATGTAAGCGCAAGTCTTTAGCCTTCTGGCCCAAAATCAACTGACAGACTCTTGAAATGCAGATTTTGAAGGTAAACCCTGTCTTGGCAGGGTTTATCAGTCAACTATTCTGCATTATTTGTCGCTTTCTGGACAGTATTAGTCTGCAGATGAAACAGGCAGTTTTGTTCAGTGGCTGCCTAGCCACAAAGTATTGCCTCACCTGGAGGTAGAGATGTTCAAATTCTTCATTAAATCTGCCAAAGGGGAACTGTTAGGAGCAGATATGTCTCAACAAAAGATAAATAACTTTAAATCTCAAATTTTGTGGATATCTGACATTTTTGAAAACCATCTGTCTATATAAGGTAATCTAAACGGTTGTCTCCATATCCTAAATTTTATCTTGAAATTACTCTCACAAACTCAGAGCCATGACTTTGCTATTTGAATCTTAACTCACAGGTGTAATCAACTCAGAAGTTTGTAATGACAACAATAGAAGGACTGGCTCTAAACCATGTACTTTTAAACTTTTTTGACAAATAATTCTATACCAAAACAAAGGTACGATTTAAGCTTAGTTACCAAATGAGATTATGACTGTACAATTCAATCTAGCTAATTCCTCCCTGCTAAATTACAACCAATTTTAAATTCCTCATAAAAACAACTTTAGAACAACTACTTTCAGCACCCCCAAAATCCAGGGAATTGGGGCGACGACTCTTCCATAACTTCTTCAAGCTGTACATGGGCATTGAGCTATCCTTAGGGGTAAGGGGTAGGAAGAATGATGCAAATGCTATAGCCGATGTGTCCCGATTGGACCCAGGTAAAAGTCCTCCTGAATGGACCCAGCTGAAAGTCCTTGAGACCAGGATTCCAAGTAGGCACACTCTGTAAAATACAACTCTCAAGACAAAAGTTTAGAATAGAGATATCTTTTTGTTTGATTCTCCTGAATAAATTTTTCAGGTGGTCTAGCTCTATCAAATCTGATTGGTATGACTCTGTGAGGTTTCCAGAGCCTAATCACACTTTTTAAAAGCACAAAGACAAAATCTTTCTCCCAAAACACTGTGTTTCTTAGTCTGAAACCAGAAAGGCTTGTAACTTGCACTCTCTCCCAGAGTAATAATATAACCATAAAACTCAAAGTCACACCCATTATGAAGATTAAACAATTTTTTTAAAAAAGGAAGTAAGCTAAACAATGAGCCTAGTAGACTTTTGTACTCTGTGATAGCAGGAAATTAACCCACGTGGAGCCCACGTTAAGAGAATTCGAGCTTCCTGTTGTGGTAAATATCAAAAGTGACCACAAACCCTCACTAGCAGGCATCAACGAGCCATATGGCCTTTAGTGGGGTAATTCATAAAACAAACCAGATACCTTCTATCAATTCCAATAGCAATAAGCAACATATCAAACCAGGACTTTTGCCCAAAATATCTCAATCTGTTAAGCTCTCTACCCGGAGCCACAGATTTTTATTTAACCTTAATAACTTCTATAATATATGTCTGCATTCACTCTCCCTGGTGTTACAGACATTCATCACAACTCTCTACTTGGAGGTAGTGACTAATTTTTCCCTATCTAAATTCTGAACCATGGATGAAAATCCCCACCTGATTCAGGTAATCTATTTACCGTCTTCTTTCTAAAAACAAACTCAATCACCTTTTAATAATACCTGTAATTAAGAAGTAGCTTGTCTTACTAGGATTTCAACCCAAAATTCCCGTGGAGCCCACGTTAAAAAGAATATGAGTATCCTGAAAGACTTTCTAAACAACTTTCTTTAAAAAGCAGCTTTTAATCTCTAACTCTCTGAGCTGCCATTACTTATCACACAGCAGGGGACCTACAGCCTGCCAGCCCAGGCTACTTCCCTGTTTCTTTTTTTTGAATTCCTGCCCTTGAGATATCATATGACTTAACATGGCGCTAACCTCCTCTTACTTAGAAAATAAAAACTTTCTCTCAACTCTTAGGATTACTAGTGGATTCTTGCCCATCACATTGGTTCGCCATCTATTGTTGTAAAATATAAAAAAATAAAAAAAAGTATTGTCTTTTACCTCGCTAGGTCCGGCACCACAGTGCCCCAAGATATCTGCTAGATATCTTGGCGGAAACACATCCCAACTCCTCGGCGGCACAGAGTCTCCTGCTGCTGCATACTTTCCTACACTCAAACTGTCACATAAAAGAACACACAACACAATAATCTTAGATCCAATTGATAAGATATAATTGCCCACTTAAACATACAAAGCCTGGTACCATCCATCCCTTAGGAACATTAATAACAACCTGTAAATACACAGAGTGGAATCTTAACATCACCTGCCATGGCTTCTCACCCTCTCCTCTGTCAGAGGAGACAATTCTTAAATGCTCACATAGCTAATAGAAAGCTGTGTAAAAAGGGGCTGTCAACATTTCCTGGAAAATTTGGGCCAACCCATTAATACATTCACATTCTTTGCTTCTGCCAAAATATTTTCTCACAAAACCTACAGCCTCCTTCCCAGAAACTGAATTCCTAACAGAGAAGACCTGTTATGTGACAAATCAAGGGGTCTAAATGGCATGTCATCCAGTAAGTCTGGGCTATCCTTCTGTCATTCTGGAAGGCAGGGTCAAGGAAAGAAGAATGCCCAGAGTGAATCAAAGAAAGTACAAATGGTCATCAAGTATAAAAAATGGTCAGGGGTAAAGGGAGAAGCAGGGTCTGACTGCATTCTTTTAAGACACTAGTTTGTTGCAATAGAAAAATTTTAACTTACATAAAATTTTAGTCCCTAAAAAGAAAATCCTCTCTAGAAAATACCTAAAATAATAATGTAGCTTTGGAACTCTATAATTGGAAGGCTGGAGAGAGCTAATGGAAATTGGAGACACCAGTAGCCACATTCTCAATGGAAATATGGACACTGAAGGTTCATATTCTGAAATAATCTGACAAAGAAAGCTTGCTTACAGTGAATATTTCAATAGTTATTTAAAAAGAAAGCTGTTAATACAAATATGGTTGTTAAAAGATATGCTGCCAAGATGCAGTAAAATAGCAACCCTACTAAGAATGGAGGTAAGATCACCACAGAGAGTCACAGTAACAGAATTCTTCACAATGTACGGAAGAAAACTAGAACTCACACACAGTGACCTTGAGAATTTCTAAGATTTCCAAGCAGATTGATAAAGGCGGAGGCTGAATTCTTTCACCGCCTATAGTAAACAGAACCAAGACATGATTCATAAATCAAGGGGCTTGATAGTTTGGGAAAGGCTTCACTTATCTAGATTGCAAAGGAAGCCAACCCAGAATATCCTGTATCAGAAGAGCACTCTAAGGGGGAAGTGCAAGGGTCTTGCTTGCAGCCTTGGCTTGATCCCAGACAGGAGGAAAGGCAAGAGTACTCCAGGAGGCAGCTCCTGCAGCAGCGACTTCCGGGAGACCCAGTTCTTCTGGGCAGGACACTGGGTCTGATAGGATGAGTTCCTCAGTTGCAAAGGGGGATCGGTTAGTCTCCTGAGGCTTTAACATCCTCAGAAAGTTGCCAGTACGAACTGAGAGGAACAGAAAAGAGATGAAGCCAGTGAAAATGGTTGCACTGTCAAAATTTTCAGAAACTCAAGACGGATGATCAAAATGTGAATGCTTCACTCCTTCTTTAAAAGGGGAACAAGAATACCCTTGGCAGGGAAGAGAGAGGCAAAGATTAAAACAGAGACTGAAGGAACACCCATTCAGAGCCTGCCCCACATGTGGCCCATACATATACAGCCACCCAATTAGAAAAGATGGATGATGCAAAGAAGTGCAGACCGACAGGAGCCGGATGTAGATCACTCCTGAGAGACACAGCCAGAATACAGCAAATACAGAGGCGAATGCCAGCAGCAAACCACTGAACCGAGAATAGGACCCCCGTTGAAGGAATCAGAGAAAGAACTGGAAGAGCTTGAAGGGGCTCGAGACCCCATATGTACAACAATGCCAAGCAACCAGAGCTTCCAGGACTAAGCCACTACCTAAAGCAACTGACTTTCATTTAGATCCATGCTATTCTACATGTACGGAGCGGGTAGCCTAAAGGACTCGCCCTGGCTCGCAAGGCAGGCCCAGGTATCCAGGTTCAAATTTAAAGGCGTATGCTCACATTGAGCTTAGAAACTGCATGGGTCCTTGACGTTCTGTCTCCCTTCATTCTGAGATAGTAATCTGTGTAGTTGTCATGATGCCCCATGGTTTTCATGAGCACCAGTGTGCCCAATCAATCTTGGCATGTTGATTCAATCAAATTTGAGCCCTGAGCATTACTGGTTCACCAGTGGGGAAGAATTTGTAACGGGATGAAATAAATCCAGATTCTTCTTTCTATCCAACTTAGGTCACTTCTATAATTTGATTTGGGACTTTGGAACCTGTGAGATTTTGATATAATTTTAAAATTTGAGATGATACTCTTAAATTGAGACTTTGGGGGCCCCAGTGATGAGATGAATTAATTCTGTGTGTGAGATGGACATAAGTCATCGTTACAACTGCAATGGGAAATAATACTTGAGTTGTTACAATATTTCAAAGCTAGCAATGGTAGCCGCAAGTCTATAAGCCCAGCACCAAAGAGACTGAGGCAGAAGAATTACAAAATTGAGCCCAGTTACAAACTTGGGCTACATAGTAGACTCATCTCAAAGTTTGTTTCTTTACAAAAAGAAGCAATATTTTCATGCTGGTTGAAGTTTTGTTGCCTTTGACAACTATCTGAAAGTGAATGGATAATTCTGACATGAACTTCTTTTCTATCATCCTCTTATCATCTTTGGAGCAACATATTCACAGAATCATATTCGTTACTCTGCAGGGGTGTGTGTGTGTGTGTGTGTGTGTGTGTGTGTGTGTGTGTGTGTGTGTGCGCGCGCGCGCTGACTGGCTGGCTGGCTAAGTAAGAAGACAGATCTTTATCTTGAGATTCTCATTATACAGAACACTGTGAGAAAATCCATGTATTGGATTTGTTTCTTTGGATTAAGATATAATCTCTCACAAACCACTGCTCACATCCCTTGACAAACTATTCATCTTTTATTATCGTTCAATCACAGTCATCGTTATCCTGCTGTTCTACTCACATAACAATAAATGGTAGCTTCAGAATTTTTTTTTGCTTAGCTAATTATGATGAATCTTCATAGCTAGATCATGTCTCATCACAATGGAAGCCTTCAAAAAATATCCATGATATTGAGTTCATGTTAAGAAAAATTAAATTAAACTCAGTAAAGAGTTCTCTACATTACCATTCTGTTCTTTCTACCCTTTTGAGGTACTAATGATTTAAGTGAGCAATCATTTGAGTATCTTTATAAAATTTAAAATGTACTACATAAATGAATATTATAAGTTGCATTTTCTGTATTTCAAAATTATATTCACCATGATGCTGTAGAGTGGATATAAAAAATCTCGGAACTTTGTGTGTTTGATCACATGATGCCCAGCAAGAGGAGCTATTTTGGTAGCTACTGAAGTTTTCGGAGACTGAGCTTTGATTGAAGAGTAGCTCACTGAGGCTGGGATGTAAGGTTTACAGCTCAGCTTTATTTTCACACTCTCTTGCTTTTACAGCAAAAAGCTACCTGCTCTTGTCACAATTCTTTCCTTGCATGATTTGACTCCTCAAGATGAGCTATAATAAATTCTTAAGATGCTGCTTATGTAGCACAAAGAAAACTAAGGCCTTTCTGGGAATTATTAAAATAGTAATATTCAATTGCAAAACAACTGGGTTTTGTCAAGCTTTCTAAGCATGTAGATAATTTAATGAATAATGAGTCACTGCTACAAATAGCTCAATGAGAAGAAAAATAATGAGTTGATCAAGTTTTATCAATTATCTGAAGCAGGGAGTTAATAACAGTTGGCTTTAACTGATCTTCTAGAAGCTACTAATATTTGTAGATACTGCATAGCTCTGGTCAGCTATAAGAGGGCCCTTGCCTTCAAAGCCTACAATCAGAACTCATTTGTAAAGGCTGGATGGTGAGACAGAGTCCTCTCCAAGCCATCACAAAGCCAAGAAGAATAGATTTTTCTTTCAGTCTAAGTTTCAAGAATTTCTAAAGAAGCAGAAAAGCACCCCAGATTTATTTTTGTTAATCTCTTTAGAGAAGTCTATCATGTGAAAAACCAAGTACCAGCAAGAGGGTAAGTCAAATAGTTTCACTTTATTATGAAAGAGGAATAAAAGTGCAATATTCCTTCTGTTAAACACTTGGCTGATCTGAACTCCAAACACTTTGCAAAGTGGGAAAAAATTCTGACACACTCTCTTCCAAGCCCAACCACACCAGCCATGACAATCCATGCTGCTTAAATACCAGCTCCACATAGACCACTTGAAAGCTGGGAGAGCAGCATACACTGCTTCCCAACTTCATGAGCAGGAACTCACTCCTTACGACCCATCCATGACCCTGGAGGTTATCATAAAGAGCTGAGCAGTGTTTGGGGAGGTGGATGGGTTTAATCTGACCTAAATTGTCCATAGACAGTGAAGACCTTAGTGTGGGGATGGAGACAGGCTCTGGTTGACTAGTGCTCACAGGCTGTGTTCTGGCCATACTTCATCTCTCCTGGAAGGCAGGGGCCTGTTGAACTGAGAGGGGGCTGGGGCCATCGAAGTCAAAGTTCCAAGTCAGAGGGCTTGTTCTGAGGAAGATGTTGATAGCAGCCATAGGTTGATGTAAACAGCTATGTTGTGGTGGGGGGAAGAAGAAAGGAAAGAAAAAATAAGGGTGGGGATTAATTAGAAAGCATCAGCTATTATCCCCAAGCTTAGCAACAGGGAACATCAGGGAGTAAAACCTTGTAATCGGACAGCAGAAGAAAAGGTGAGAGAGAGGATGATGATGATGGAAAGGCCCTAATCCAGAAGTGCCAGTGAGAACTAGGCATAGCCTCATAGTCAGAGAACAAAGATCTGTGTCCCTGAAGACTCTGAGGCTGTGACAAATGAGGAAAAGACGTTTTTAAATAATCCAGGGAAGATGAGCTTTCCAATTCCTAGCTTGTCCCACTTAGTCCCAAGGTAACTGAACTGCATCAGACAAGGCAGTGGTGAGTCACCATCACCATCACCATCACCATCACCATCACCATCACCATCACCATCACCATCACCATCACCATCACCATCACCATCATCACATCATCTCCATGGTGCCTCATGCCTGAACCCGTTCCCTTTACTCCCCCAACAAGGAGGTAATGGACTTCGCCTTGAAACATTGCGGAAAGAGCAACGATGAAATTAGACGGAGCTCTAATGCTCCCATTTAGTGGTTTGGGGGCTAGAGAGATTGTGCAGTAACGAGCACTCATTCACTGCTCCTGTAGAAGACATGACTTGGGTTCCCAGTACCCGCGTGTTCACTCACAACTGTCTATAGCTCTGTCAATGGTGTCCTCTTCTGGTCACTGTGTGCACACATACATGCACACACACACACACACACACACACACACACACACACACACACACACACAGTGCATGTACTTACATCTAGACAACACGCTCATCCACATAAAGTAAAAATAAACAAATATTTACATTTAGTTATCTTAAGAAATAGTTATTGACTGGTCTGAAATTCACTAGGGAATTAAAGCATTTGTGTAAAGTTGCTAATTACTATGAAAACATAACGGAGATTGGTCCTGTTTTATGAATGGCTGTTATCCAGTTGAGAGCACTTACTTTCAACTACAACTATTTAGCTGTTTAAAGTTGCAACAGAAACAGGAATACTGACAGACCCAAAACTTTGGGGTAAACAAGTCTTCATTTGACCTTGACCTTGGACCTATCCACAGGCTGAGGGGACCTGGATTCAGATCCCCAGAACACACATAATGCCAGGCATCTACAACCATAGTGCTATAGTTAGTGCTAAGACAGGCAGATCCCAGTGGCTTGCTGGCTCACCACTGTAGCTGAAGCAGTGAGTTCAAGGTTCAGTCAGACCCTGCCTCAGCAAACAAGGAAGAGAGTAACAGTAGAGGGTTGCTGACATCAACCTCAGGTCTGCACATGTGTGCATACACAGACAAGCATATCATCCTACACATGTGAAGACACATGTACACAACACAGATATACAACAAATATACAACTATATAAGAAAGGCTAGACTCTAAATCCCTATGATGAGACTTTGCTTCTATGACAGTAAAATGAGAGGCAAACATTTGACTATATCAGACAGGACAGCAGGTGTTTTAATATATTTGCTAGGGGAGAATATTCACTATCAGAAAATATTGTATTTTTAACCACTTACTACTTTTATTTGTATTCATTTTTGTAAAAGCTAGTCTAATTTTTGAGTGTTTTGTATACATAATACCTATATGTAATACTCCTTTGAAATTAAGTATGACAATAATGAGTGGAATTTATGCTAATGGGAACAATGTTAAAATATGAAAACACGTAAATATAAAAATGACATTTCTTTTCGTAATAAACTCAGTAAAAATAATTTTCAAACACTATAAGAAAGTAAAGGTTTCTCTTCTCATTTCTGATGTCAAAGAATAGTTTGAAATTTCAAAATCTGTCACTAATTTTTCTATAGACATTTTTTAAAACAGAAATTGTGAATCCTTAAAAATCTGGTGTTATGTAGAAAAAGACTAACCTAAAATATATGATAAATTTAAGATACTATTTTGGAATTGACTTATAAGTGCATTTGTTTGCTTTTGTTTTCTATTAACAAAAAATCATCTGAAGAGGGAGCCTCAAATGAAGAACTGTTACAAAGGAATTGGCCTGTGCCATGTCAGACACGTCTGTGAGACATTGGGTTAACTGATGATTAACATTGGAAGGCTGAGCCCACTATGGGCAACACCATCCTTAGGCTGGTGGTTTGAAGAAGTATAAAACAATATACAACTGAGCATGAGCCAGAGAGTGAGCCATTAACTAATGTTCCTCCATGGTTTCTGCTTTAGCTGTCCTGACTTTTTTCAGTAAATTGAAATAAACTCTCTCCTCCTTAAGTCATTTTTGAAAGGGCTGCTTCTCACACCAAGAGAATGAAGCTTGTAAAGGAGCAGATACTGTACTATCTTCTTTTTCCTTCTACAATATCCTGCTCAATCTATGCAGGATTTCAGCTCCTTTTCTTTGGTGTTGTGATTTTTAAAATGTGCACTTTCTACATTTTTGTCTACTTTTACTTGCACTGTACAGTCATTGCTGGTCAATCCCCCAGGGAGAGTTTCAGAGTCCCTTTTGTGTTTTACCCACTTGGAAAGCACTACTGACAAGGTGTATGGCTGTTTTCAGGAGTATATGGAAGAAAGGTCAAGTTCTAGAAAGAAATGGACCCTCGAGAGGGTGAAAGAAAGAGATTTCGAGCCCAGAAGGAATGGTGACACAACTCTCCCATGGCATTCCCAAGGTCGTAGTAACTGGAAGTTTTGCACTAAAAATCAGAATTCAATTCAATTTCTCATGGGAAATTGCAAAGGGGAGTCTATTAATTGTCGGAGGTATTTACAACACAGATTCTGCATTGACAGATAAATAGAAATTCATGAAACGGAGGAGTAAGGAAGCCTGGCTAGGTGACTGGAGACCCAGACCATATGTGCCATCGATCAAACTTTTAAGAGAAGAGAATATGGGGGAGAGGCAAAAAAGAAGAGGAGCTTAATATTTAGCACTGCAGGTTCTCTCTCAGCATAGAGGGCTGCACTGCACTTCTCTCTCAGCAAAGATGGCGGTAGAAGTATTTTCTCCTTTAGGAATACTCTCAGAGTGATTTTTGCCTTCTGTTCCCTTCATCTTTAAATGTATTTATCCATTCACATTTTTACTACTTCACACATAGAATGTAATTAGCTATTAAATAAGGATGAAGGTTTACATGTTAATCATTCTTTATTTTTTTTCTAGAGGCAATATCATTCAAAACTAGTTTCCTAAACACTTTTTGTTTAGGAGGGGTTGCTTGTTTGTTTTATTTCTTTTCTTGTCCAGTGCATTTAGGAATTTAAAAATTATTCTACACCTACATGTTATTATTAAATTATTCACTCACTACCTCTAGAATGAATCTGAACCAAATTATATGTCTCAAAATCGAAACCAGTAGTTTGTATTGATAACATTCTTCAAGCGTTTTGACTAGAAGATTTCATTCAATTCCTACACATTTGTGTACAGTCTGTATCTTACTACAAGAAATTTTCTCTCTTTAGTTGACCTAGGGGTAGAACAAAAGTACAGGAGCCTCTAGGTGTGGATTAGGAGGGACATCAAAACAAGATTGTTTGGAGATCCGTGGTAAAGACAATCACTTGTCAGGAATGATAGTGGGTGGGTCCTGTTTGTCAGACTCAGGAGGTTTTTGAGTCATTGAGAGCTACTTCTGGAATGCATCTGGCATTGTATATGGTAGATATCCTCCAAAGCATGCTAGTATTAACATTGAGAATTTTTGTTCATTGTTGATTAATTGATTGATTGATTGATTTTGTGATAGAATTTTGCTTTGTATCCAGAGAGAGTTATCTTCAAATATAGCACAAACCCCCTGCCTTAGCTTCATCAGTGCAGGGATTGCAAGTGTCATGATCAAGCTCCTTCCCTAGCTGTGAGTTTTGATTGGGATAGAATAAAATAAAATAATCAGGGCTCAACTTTGCTTCTTCCTGGTTATGACATTTGAGGCTTTTCAGTTATTCTGAGACCTACATGAAATATGTGTTACAGATCATCTTATTCATAAAATAGCTAAAAATTAGATTTAAAATTATTTGTTCAGTGGTAAATATAAACATCATCCCCATCCACCATCCCCGATCTTGTAGAGTGCCTCTGTCAGATTTGCTTTCACGAAGAAGTGATCATAAATTTCAGGGCCACCCACTAGCACATAACAGTAAACTTTTTAATTCTCAGTTCTTCAAGTGAACTTTAAAAACTTGGCATATTTTCTGACTAAGTACTTTACAGAATAAACAATAATGGAGACAAGAAACCATGGGCTCCCGAGCATTGACTCAAAATTTCTGGAGGCACAAAATATGTGGGTATTATAATCATAGCTATTATGTCTTCTTTTATATGTCCTGGTAGCCACCCTCCCATTATAAAACTTTGGTACATTATGTCACTTGAATAATATTAGCAAGTGAGGGGTAGTGAAACTATTATTAGTAACTCATCTTCTACTTCCTGTTCTTGGTAACCTTGTCTTTCAGGGCTGCTGTTCACTCAGGATGAGCAGAAGAATGGTGTCTCTGCTACTCTACAATCTGGGACAGTGGACATGTCCCAATTCATTAACACTCATCCTGTAAAGGATATCCAGGTTAGTTCCAGATTTTAGCAGCTATGGAAAAGATAGCTCTGAATTTTTAAAAGAAACATCCGGCCAAGTATGAGACTGGAACTCTGTGTTGGAATATAAATTAGGTGGAAGGCATTAGATTGGTAAGTGTTTATAGATCCATGTCAGATCTAGTTCTGATGTATCTTCTGCCTCTGGTTACTGAAAAGCAAGAGTGATTATCGTGATGAACACATATCAGACTGTGAAGTGGGGAATGTGTGGGGATACGGGACAGTATGACAGGAGCAGCCTAGGTTGACGGGTGTCTCAGCAGCATAGTGGAGAGTATGGGTTGAACAACTGGGGTCAGTGTCTGACTCAGGAGGATAACAAGCATTATGATGCCTGCAGTGCTGTGCCTCAGGAAGCATAGCCCTTCACAGTGGTAAATGCCCCAAATACTATTTATGCCATAAAGCTGAGGGCGACCTTTCAACAAATTATGTAAATGCATAGTGATTTTTATTTCTTAAGCTGGGTCTCTGTGTGTAGACCTGGCAGGTCCTGGACTCATTGTGAAGACCACACTGGCCTTGAACTGAAAGATTCTGCCTCTGAAAATTCTGTGATTAAAGACACATGCCACTCTTGCCAGCTAGACCTGTTCTCTTAAGGGATATACGTACATACATATATACATACATATATACATATATGTATGTATATATCATACTGTAAGCCTGAGATACACAGCCACATGAAACTATAAAGAACGTGTTAATACAGTAGGATGGCAGTACATTAATACACTAGCATTTCATCCAACTCAAGGTGAAGAGGAACAACAATGAAACCAGAAAATAATCACAACTGGGAGCCAAAGAGCAGGAGCCCAATGTTCTAACAAACGCCCTGCAGAGAAAATGAAATCGTTATCTATTAATTTGTCATTTGGGGAGATGCATTGTCCAGTCAGTAGATGCTATCCAGAAGTAAAACAAAGTGCAGCTAGAAAATGACAGTTAGGAATGCCATTGTGAATCTCTAAAATAAAATTCACCTAAAGGAAAAAAACATTCTTAAATCTTAGCTTGACAGCACCAAGATATCTACTTCTAAACAGAACAAGGAAGTACACAGACTGCAACTATCTCCACTCCATGTAAAACAAACCAGAACATACATATATATATATATATATATATATATATATATATATATATATAATGACTACGTTAAAAAAGATACAAAGGACCCAGGAAAACACACAAACCTGCACCAACTAAGTCCTACAGCAAGACAGTTGAGTCTTAAAAGCATCGCAGTACAATCAGAAGGGGGGAGGTCAGAGTTCTGCAGGCCACCTCAACCAACCACTTTCCTTACACCTAGAGAAGAGCTGCAGCTGGTTACCACAGCTGACCTTACTCACCATCACTGAAACCTTGGGCAGAGAGTCCAAGACCCAGCAGCCACTCCAAACCTTGAAGACAGACACTTCCAGAGCCCTCAATTTGTTTTATCATCAGAAACACAAACTTTGGGGGCACAAGAAATTAATCACAAAGGTTTGGGGTATCATTCAATGTAAGAAGTGGATATAGTTGCATCAACAGGAATGAGAGCAAGGAAAATGTGTTTCTGTTTGTGCTATGAAGAAGAATAACCCCTTGAAATGTAGGAGACAGAGATGCTGTGGATCTGGAATTTGTTGAAGGGGGAAAGGCATGAAGATAGCAAATGTTACAGGCCCTATGTCAGTGACTGTTCAAAAAACATACGGGAAGAATTAGTGAGAATGTAAATCATGACAGCTGGGACACACACACGTGTGTGCACATGCATGCATGTGCGTGCACACACACACACACACGCACACATACACATGTGCGCACACAATGTGTTTCTTTGAAAAAAAACTCCGCAGAGAACGCTCCCAATGAGAAGTTAGAAGAAATTCCCAACAAAAATTTCCAAAGAAGAGCTATAAAATATTTAAGAATCTCAAAGATGACATGCATTCAAACAACTGAATGAAATGAAATCAATTAAAAGTATTAGTACAGAATACTGTAGAGCTAGAAATATTTGAAAAAAAGGAAAAACAAACTGAAATGATGCTAAAATTTATTCAATAAGTAAAATGAAAATCAAGCAGAAAAACCTCACCAGTACAGTGAATTGTGTAGAGGACATACTGTTAGAGTGAGAAGCCAAAGCAGAGGAAATTATATCACTCAATCACGATCAGTGATAAGGCTTGTGGAAACAAATAAATGGAACATGTAATGTTTTGAATACTACGAAAAGATTAAATTTGTGAATTATGGGTATAGAAGTAGGAGAAAATTCCACATCAAATACACAAAAATCAAAGAAAATTAATTTCAAATCTAGGGAGGAAATGCCCATCCAAGTACAAGAGGAATACAGAACAGAAATAGGGGCAGAAAAGATTCTTCTCATGAAACTGAAGACACTGTGTATAAGAAATAGAGAAGGAGCCCAGAAAGTTACAAGAGAAAAGAGTCAAGTCACCATTAAAGGCAGGATGGTCAGAATAACAGCTGATAATTCAACAGAAACATTTAAAGCCAGAAAGTAATTTAGAGAGATTGAGTTCAAGTCCTGAAGGACCACATTTGCTGATTCTCAATAATATACCCAGCAAAATTATCTATCAAAAGTGAAGGAGTGACAAAACTTTTTAAAAACCAAAGCAGACTGAAAAGTTTAAACACCTAGCTTGCTCAACAGGATATTGACTAGTAGGAATACTTCAAATAGAGAAGGAGAAAAACAATCAAGAGGCCTCAGAAGAAAAATAAACACTGATATAACAGTTAAATAAATGAGGAAGACTATGATGCTACGTGATCAGTAAAATAACAGAAATAAGCAAATAATTCTGGTCATAACTGAGCATTAATAGTCTCAGTTCTTTTGTAAAAACATAGAAAGCAAGATTCATGTTCCACTGCCTCCAGGAAACAAACCTCACCATTACTTTAAAGTAAAAGAATTGAAAAAGAGAGTCCTAGCACACAGAAGCAGAAAACAGACATGTGTGGCCGTTATAATGTCTGACAAAATAGACTTCAAACACAAACTCATCAGAAGAGGAAAAGAAGGTCGCTTTATATTGATTAATGAAGCAATCAATCAAGAGAATATTAATACTCTAAACATATACACCAAACACAGGTGTATCCAGTTTCATAAAATGCCACTAGATTTAAGGTGTATTCACCTCAACATAGCAATAGTGGGTGAATTTAATGCTTTCTAAATATTTCTAGTATTGAAATATTAGAAAATAAATTAGGATAATAATAATATATACCGCTACATAAATAGATGAATTTTTTTCTAAGAGTTCAAAATAGATTCACTTCTATGGTTTGAATGTGTAACACATAATTTTAACTGGATCAAGAAGAAAGAAAAACATACAATCATCAGAACTGGTGCAGAAAAATGTACTTCAAGAAAATGAAACTCATGTAGGAACCCAGATGGACAGGAAATTTGATATGTGGTATCTCCAAGGAATGTCAGGAACTACGCCCATAAAAATATCACGAGCATGACTATCTGAATATGAGCTGAACAAGGATGACATCAATAAATGTGCTAATATGGATGGTACATGGGAACAGAGGCAGGAAGCTTAGGAGGCCTCAATTCTCCACAAAGAACTGCAGGCAACTAAAGAGTGCTGAGAGTGGGAGGGTAGACTTCCTCAGGGAAAGGAACCAAAACTAACTGCACAAAACCAAATGGTCATTCTTGAAGACACATTACAAGTAACATTATACAGACTGAGCAGGTGGTATTTATATGAGAGAGGAGAGAGAGAGAGAGAGAGAGAGAGAGAGAGAGAGAGAGAGAGAGAGAGAGAGAGAGAGAGGTGTGTGTACTAGTATATTCATGTATGTGTATACATACACATATATACGTAACAATAATTAATGGAAAGGGGTGTGTCGAATTTGAAAGAGAACAAGGGAGTGTTTGGAAAGACAAAAAGGAAAGAAAAATGGTGTAATTATATTCCAATTTTAAATTAATAACATTTTAAAATTGAGTGAAAACAAAGAACATTTATAAAAATCTTATAGTGATATACTTAAGGTTGAGCCACTCTCTGTTCTGCCTTGAAGGTGGGGGAGAGTTCGGTGCCTGTCCATCATTGTACTGTAGTTCTCTCCAGTGCAATACAGTAAAACCCATCACTGCACTGTGGGGCTCTGCAGTGTAATACAGCAAAAACTAATGCACAAGGACATTCAAATTGGAGAATATTAAGTTTTGTTTGGATGATCAACTTGACAAATCTAGAATCACTTGACAAAAAGATCTCTGAAAATATCTATGAGGACTTTCTAAAGTCGTCCGTATGGAAAGATCCACTTTAGCTGCTCATCTGTTGAGCAGCACGCCCTGGATTGTATTAGATGGAGAAGGCAAACTGGACACTGGCATGCATGCATTAATCCACTGCTCTCTGTTCTTGACTCTGAACTGGAATGGTAACTTCTGGTCTCTTCGGAAAGTCAGTTATGCCAAATGATGGTTTGCTAGGGCACACAGGTGAAAGGATGCTTTGCTAAAACAGACATGTGGAAGAATGTTTTGCTGAAGTAGACACAGATGAAAGAATGTTTTGTTATTGTAGAAATGTGAAAGGACATGTGATCTTTAAAATATAAATATGATCTAAGGACAGTGGGAGCCCAAGCATTGGTTGGCTTTTCTCTGCCACACTATTCTTTGCTGAGAATAGTATTGCTTCCGCTGATCTTGTTTGTTGAGATTCTCTTGTGGTGATGTCATAGGGAGAAACTCACCATGGAACTTCTCAGGAGGTTTCTGCAGCTTCTTGCTCTTTCTGCAGCCTCAGGCCAGTTGGTGGGCCTTGCAGTTTCTTCTGGATTGAGCTGTAGTTGCTAATTCCTGATTGGTGATTGCTGAATGAACTTCACTGCTGCTGATGGTTTTTATTGGTGTTTGTTAGAGGACTGGACTGCTGTTATCCTGACAATGAAGATTGGAATCACCCCCAAGGAACTATTTCTCTAAAGGTCTACTTCCCCCAGGTCCTAAAAATATTTTTGTACTACCTCTGGTGGGTGGTAGGCTAAAAGAGAGGTTTAACCCTTATTAAAGGAGGTTGAAAAAATTTATACCTACAATGAATATAGGGTGATTAGTTCTTTTCCTCTGAATATGGGAAGTGTCATTCCACAGACTGAGATATCTGACCAAATAAAAATTAAAAAGCAAGCTGAGCACAAGCATTTCTCTCTTCCTGCTCCCTGACTGCAGCCACAATGTGGCCAGCCCCCTACTGCTCCTTTTGACATAACTTCTCCACTGTGGTAAGCTATTTCCCACTAAATTGTAAGTCAAAATAATTCATATCCCATAAATTGTTTCTGCTAAGGCTTTTGATAGTATCAATGAGGCCAATATACCTAGTATTAACTATATACCTAGTAGTAACAATATACCTAGTAATAACAATATACCTAGTAATAGCAATATACATAATAGTAACAATACACCTAGTAATAACATTTTCAATGAATATTCTCAAGTCCTAGCTTTGAAAGCAAGAAAACATTCACCTTGCTTAAAGATTTAATTTGTAGATTTGGTGGAGTCCCATAAAGCCTTTTTATAATTGTTGGAATTCATATAAGGAGAATCAAAAAGAGAGTAAAGTAGAATAGTCAAGTTATCTTAGATAAAACAAGATGATGTTGAAAGACTTGTGCTATCAAATTCTAAGGCTTGGTGGAGATCCTGATTAAACAATGTTCAACCATAGCACTAACCAAGCTTCCCAGTGGAACAGCAGAGACCACAAAGGGTTGTAAACCCTGTCAGCACTTTATAAACCAAGGAACTGAGTCAATTCAACAGGAAATCATTGTCAGAAAGTGTTATTGTTAAAAATAGATATCCATCTTAAGAAACAAATTAAATTTTGAGTCCTATATCATTCTGTATATGAGAATTAATTTGATGGAGATCATAGGCCTATACAAAAAAGATAAGAAAAGTAAAGCAACTGGAAGAAAAGATAAGAGTATCTCTGTGTTAAGAAACTCGGGGGTGAAATTTTTTAGATAATACGTCAAAACCATCTATATCTTAGACTTCCACATATTCCATTAGCAAAGCCATTTTTAAAATAAGGTGCCCCAGAGTGCTGAAATGTATTTGTGAAATACATATAATATGTAGCATCCAGAATATGAAATATAAAAGAGGATCTCATAATATAAATATATGACTAGGCACTTTTGCACAAAACTTTTTGAAATGCTAACAAATCACCAATAAAAGATGAAGAACGCCCCAAAAATGGGCAAAATATTTTAATATACTTACATTAAGTATATAAAAAAGATGCATCAATATGTCATGAGGTAAATTCATATAAAATGTGATATTGTAACTTTATAGAATGTCTAAAATTTTTAAAACGACATTGCCAATATTGGCATGGATGTGTAGCTCCCACTCTGAGACCTTAACACATGGGCATGACCCAAACATGGTTTCATTTCTAGATAATTATGCAGAGGAAATAAATATCATCATCTATATGATGTTGCCAAGTGGCCTTATCTGCAGAAGGTGAGTTTCTGGAGCCTTCTTCTTATCATCATGAGATCTCACTAACTGTAATGCATTAACACAGCTTAATGCCATCCACCAATAGCGATACTCAAGAAGTGACATTAGAAAAAAAAAAAAAACCCTCAAGGCCAAACGTTGTGTACATTTACACAGGTTGAAGGATGAACAGCAGGAGTTCCCTTGTCCAGGGGAAAGTTGTTAAATCGAGGCTGGAACTTCAGGAGGACATTCCAATGGCAATGGCAGCGGTCTGTCCTCTTCTGAGACCTACATACATGATATTCTGTCTTTCCTGAAAATATAGAAGGCAGTGTTCTCCACGGGGTCCATGGTCTATTAGATATCAATTTAGCTCAGTAGAATATGTAACTACTAACTTAGCCTTTTTACCTTGCCATTTGCAGGCTCTTCAACAATTGAGAACAAGGTGTACATTTTCCTAAGGGCTTCAGGGCCTGAGAGTCTATGACCTCATTTAACTACATTTCCATAAACGTTCATCTCCAAATGTGTTTAGAGTGAAGCCTTAATACATAAATTGGGGGAAGTATACAAGCAGACCATTTCAAGTAATAAGGAATGCTTTCTTTTTTAAATGTTTGTATTTGTTACGAAGAAGTTGTTTTTGCTCACTTTGTTGTGTTGATACAGTCATGTGACATGAAATTGTATGAAAGAATCAAGGAGTTTTACACCTGGAAATGTCCCTAGTCTGAACTATGATGAGGCATTTCTGTTTTGAAATAACTGTGTCAATGCAAAGTAGACAACAATTAGCATCTAGAAAAGTAACAGCAATTCAATTAGGAAGCTGCGAGCAGCTGCAAAGATTTGTACAAAGCGTTTCATGAAATATTATTTTAAGACAAAACACTCCAACCGCCAACTGAATGAAATGACCACTTTTCTTTTGAGAAATACAGAAAAATGGCATGTGTATAACGAAAAATAATGGTTTAATCAGATGGTGGATTGAAAAGGTTCAGAAAAATAATTCTATGGGAAGAGTGTTTAGGAAGAAAAATTATTCTGAAGACACAAACAGGCTGTTCCCTGCTCCTAAAATAGATCTCAATTTGAAGAGGAAAATGGCCTCCTTTCCCTGTATTGTATCTAAAATATTCAGGTCACACACTGCAAGGCTGAAAATATCAAAAAGGGTCTTAGCACCTAACCTTTAATACTTCCCCAGGAAATGTGTTTCTTTTTTTCTTTTCCTTCCTGTCAATAGCCAGCAATAGTACACCTCTGGCACAGCTAGAATGTAACCAAGGACAGAGAATGGAGGCAGGAGCAGGTGGTGAGGAGTGTGGCTCCCAGCTGTTAGGTATGGTGGAACATGTGTTGGCTGCAATAAACCAGCATCAAAGCCAAGAAGGGTATTGCATCCCAGCCTCCAAAGCAGCAGTGACATTTAATTCCTCCTCTGTGACTATGGACTAGCCCCAGGGAGATGTGTTCCTTTTCCCTTCTGGCTTTATTTGACTCTTAGACCCTGTTTCTGTTCAGAAGGAGTTGCTTCTAGCATTTTCCTTTTATAACAAATTCAATTCCGAGATCAGACATCTCTTTGATATTGCTTTTCAGAAAATAAAGATGAGACCTAGGCATGAGAAGATAAATTTTACTATTGAGTTGTTTAAAACACATTTTCAGATAGTTGAGAGGAAATATTTCATGGAAAAAAAATAAGAAATCAGTGTTTTCCCCATGACATTTGAATGGGCTTATTTAATTTTTGAAAAGATGATTTACTTATGCTGTAAACAAACAGTATGAAGAAATACTCCAATCTCACGCCCTTCTTCATTCTCCAGGATAACTTACAGATAGGCTTGGCATCCCTTGCTATCTCTCTGGTTTGCATCTGGAGACCTAAGACATTCTGAAACCCCTGCTCATTACTCTAGGATTATTCAGAAATGTCCTTGTCAGGGATGATCAATCGGTACTTCCTTAGCTTTGGCTATAAAGTTGGCAGAAAGGCTGTCCAAATCCTTAACCCAAAGGACAAAATCCCAAGAGGTTTGTGAGCGAGGGTAGATTTCATACAAACTTGTTATGCAGTACAGAATTGACCTTTTCATTATTTCACCTGAACATTGTCAACAGTAGGTGTTTTGGAAAACCATTCACCTAGAGAATAATTCTTTCTGTCCTGAATGGCTAGTTATAGTTTTTTTTGTACTGACAGTCTACAAGAATGAAACAAGTTTGGTCTGAATCACGCAACCTTTCTCCTTTAACTCCAGTGCTTTATCTTTCACCCTACCTGATTTTTAGCTGAAAACCTTGAGAATTTATGTGTCCATTTTTTCTATCAGGGAGATGCTATCTGAAACTAGCTTTTAGAAGGAAACTGTCATAACCATGGCTAATACACCATGTACAGTGTTCTTCAGAGTGCTGATTTCCTTTGGATTCTAGTTTTATAAAGTAATTGGAAGAATTTAGCCTCAGAATATAGTATAGGAAATAATTCAGGGTAACTACTGTATATAAAAAGCTTCTACACAGGGTTTACCAATTAGCAATGCTGATAAAGTATGCCAGAAAGTATTCAGTTGGGTATAATCTAGCATCTTCTTTCCACTGCTTATGCCTGCTGAGCTGCAGAAAGGAAAATTTTGCCTGCCATTTTACTTTGAGTCTTCAGAGTGAAAGCAAATCCAATTATCTTAGCGCACCATCCAGTTACAGAATAATGTGGCATTTAACATCGGGGAGAAGGAGAAACAGAGAGACAGAGAACAGTGTTGAGGAAGAGACAGAGGAAATGAAAGAAAAAGAGAGAGCAACAGACAGACAGCAAAATTTTCAATTTACAAGCAAATATTCTTAATAAGTGTTTCTGGGAAGTGCAAAGAAGAAAATCCTGCTATGATCTAGTTCCTAACATACGGGAACTTTTTTCCCCCCGGAGCTGAGGACCGAACCCAGGGCCTTGCGCTTGCTAGGCAAGCGCTCTACCATTGAGCTAAATCCCCAACCCCACATATGGGAACTTTAAGTGATAGTTTAGTAAGAGACTTGATGTAAATGCTTGGCACACTTGGCTTCTTTCAGAAGGCTTACGAAGAGTTATGCTTCCACCTCTGATCCCTTCACAGGACTATTGACGAGACCAGGAGGAGTCTACATCAACTGTAGACTTAAGCCTGGCTCTGAGGAGGATACATGGTGACATCCAAAACTCTGTAGTAGATGACAACATCTGAAGAAGAGTTCAAAGATCTACAAATCTTCCTAGGCAACACCCACACCTGTCAGAGATTAAACAGTAGCTAAATCCCATAAGAGAATTAGAAAAGTTAGAAATACCAGGCATCTAATATTCATTCCTAAGAATAATGCATAAACCCTTTGTTGGTTTCCCACGGCGTTTACAACAAAATCTTGACTCCATCAAAACGAAAAGCATAGCTTGCCCTGCTTGTTGTACAGTGTATCTTATGCCTCATTCACTCAAATCCTGCTAGAGTCAGAATTCTATGTAACCATCAGGATAAGTCATCTCTGGATAAGTCACACTGTACAACAAAGGTGGGTGGGCCACAAAATCACTCTGCAATTACACCCACAGAGCTTTGGCTCTGTTTACCAGCTTCTCTGCCACATGTGTGCACTTCTGTTGTTTTAATAATAAAGTAACTTGCAGAAAGTTTTAAAAATGCAAATTCAAATTAAATAGAGAGCTCCAATCTGCTGCTAATTTGTAGTTTAACTGCCTTGTTACTAGGAAATTTTATATGCCTTAAGATTTGATTAAGTATACAATAGAGTCAAATTGTATAAATTTTAAAAATATGATTAAATGGAATGAGCATTTTTACAATGTTTAGTTTTACATGCTTGTTGTACTCATTAAAATTTGGACAACCAAACTCTGTTAAACTATTACTCATTCTGTCCTTTCTTTAACATTATTTATGTTCAAGGTTTAGCACAACAGATTTCAAATTGAGAGAAAGAAACAGTGACAAAGACAGAGAGAGGGGAAGGAAGAAAGATGTCTTTAAAGAAACAAAGTGGGGGGGAGGTAAGGAACATCTCCAAGACAAGGAGACTAGGGATAAAGGAGGCATCCAAGAATCAGTGGAGGTGTCTTTAGCTATGATTCACAGCACTGGGGATATGGAACCTGAAAAGGCTATACCTGTATCTAGACAGGAACCCCAATGTTGCTATAGGGTCACCAATCCACTCACAAAACCTTCGATCTAAAATTCATCATGTCTATAAGAAATGCAGGGATGGAGTAGAGACTGAGGGAATGGTCCACCAGTAACTGCCCCAAATCGAGACCCATCCCATAGGCAAACTCCAATCTCTGACAATATTATTGATATTCTGTTATACTTGAAGACAGGATTCTAGCATGACTCAACACTGAGAGGCTCCATCTAGCAGCTGACTCAGACATATGTAGACACAGTCAAACAGTGGGTGGAGCTTGGAACTCTTATGAAAGGATAGGAAGAAGGATTGTGGAACCAGGAGTATAGGAAATCCACAGGAAGACCAACAGAATCAATTAACCCAGACCTTGGGGCTCTCAACGTCTGAACCAGCAACCAAAGAATATACATGGGCTGGACATAGGCCTCCCCACACATATGTAACAGATGTGCAGGTTGGTCTTCATGTGGGTCCTGAACAACTGGAATGGGGACTATCCCAAAAGCTATTGCTTGCACATGGAATATTTTCTTCTCAACAGGCTGCCTTGTCTGTCCTCTGTGGGAGATCCAGGATGTAACTACCCCCACAGAGACTCAATGTGCCAGGATAGGGTATACTGAGGGTGGTTCCAACCTACTCAGAGTAGAAGCAGGAGAATGGGGGAAAGAATTGTGGGAGGGGGTGACCAGGAAGTGAGCAATGAGTGAGGTGTAAAGTGAATAAGTAAAATAAAAGAAAGAAAAAAAGAAAGAAAGAAAGTTAGGAAATGGATCCAGAGTTTCCTTGCAGTAAGACTAAACACCAGGCTTGATGTAGAATCAAGAGTCCCAGTTAAAGTCAGGTGATTGCAGTGATAGATAGGAATATTGTTACATGGGTATTGGGAAATCTCACAAAAGATAGAGCAGAAAGGATGTAAAAGCAAGATGGGGAAGACACCAGCTGCTGGATAGTGTCTTCTAGACTAACAGGAATGTTGTATCCATGAAATCTCAACAATAAACCTGTGTAAAGAAATCCTTCCTAATGATCATACCAGTCAATATGCCAATGGGAATAATTTCAAAAGGCCCCACCATTAGATGGAGAACTGAAATCGATGGCTACTGAAGAAGAGAGAACCCATTTTCTTGAGAGACAAGACCGATGTTAGGTCATCCAATCCTAACTGGTCAAGTCCAAACACATGCAAATAACACAAAAGAGAGCCAGTAGGTTGTGTGGGTGGGTGTATATTTATGTACGCCAATAATAATTATACAAGAGATCATGACTTAGGGCAAAAGTAAGGGACATAGTTTAATGGGAGAGAAGAAAGAGTGGAAATTAAAAAATTAAGATGTACTCGTATTCAAAATGCTTGAAAGAAATAAATCAAAAGCTATGTAACTAGTCTTCTTAGCCTGATATTTATTTTATCTTTATTTTCATCCGACATACTGAAATGATACAAGAACTTTAGGAGAAATTAATTATTTTTATACTTTTTGTTTTAGATGATGTTTTGCTGTATTGCCAACTATTAATCATATATTATTTTTGCTATACACGTATATGTGTACACACACATACATGGCATTAATAAGTAGACCTGTGGTGTCACAGACACTATTTTCAGGCAATCCAAATCTCTTTAAATGTTTACATAAATGCTATATTTTCTTTCTTTGTTTGGGTGTTTTGTTTGTTTGCTTACTTGCTTGCTTGCTTATTTTTTGAGAGTTCTATCTGTTCCTGACACTTGAGTGCTGGGGTTTAAAGGAACACATAATCGGTGCCCTGTTATAAATGTTATATTTCTTTATTTTTACTCTGGCATCTTTGGTGTACAATTTGAACTCTTTTGTCCTGTGGGATAAGGACTTCTATAG
Source organism: Rattus rattus (assembly GCF_011064425.1). NCBI lineage: Eukaryota > Metazoa > Chordata > Mammalia > Rodentia > Muridae > Rattus > Rattus rattus. The sequence goes on along the minus strand of NC_046154.1, from coordinate 44,916,946 downwards.
GATTCTCAATGCAAATGGGTAAATACCAAGTTCCTTCTATTCTTCTTCAAAGTATTTTTATTTGTTTTCACTCTTGAAAGGATGATTTTACTAAGTAGATGGTTTTGAATGTGTGTATGTCTGTATCTCCAAAATCTGAGTATTTATTTTCATTCATCTTGAATAAGTTCAAGACAGCTCACAGCCATTATATCCTTAAATGCCTCCCCTCTTCATCTGATGAACGTCTCCACTTTCCAGGATATTATCACTAGAACATCTCATTGGAGTCTGTGTATCACATCCTTCTTGGAATTTCAAATCTTTTAACATTCTATGACTTTTTTGAAATAACCTTTTAAAACCTACTTTCCAGATCACTAATTAATTCTCTTTTCAGCTATATTTAAGCTTGGCAGTTACTCTCTGTTTTAATTCTGTAATTTGGGTGGGTTATTTTTAAACTCTACAATGTGGCATTTACACTCATTCTTATCTTTCAGTTTTAGCTTACAAATACGGAAACAGAAGTTCTTTTATATGTTTGACGACACTGTCTGCCCTTCTATTTAATTTATCTTACCTTCTCTTAAGGTATATCTATAACTTGCTCATAGTTTCTGCTCATTATATTAAACAATTCATAAATGATTTTATATATGAATAATTTTTATCTTATTTATTTTCCAGAGGGAATGGATATTACCCTTTCCTAAGAGCTGGAGGCCATAGTAAAAAGAACCAAGGCCTGGAATGTTTTGCATTTCTAGATACTTTATTTAAATAAAGCTCATAAGCCATTTTCCAAGTTGAACTCATTTATTTCTCAGACATTGTAATACCACATTTTCACCAACAAAGTACATATTCAAAATCTATGTTGTATACACACACACACACACCACCACCACCACCACCACCACCACCACCACCACCACCACAACCACCATCAACACCACCACCACCACTCAAAATATGTCCATGAACTACAAATTAGAGTGTGTAAGTGTTTTAAGAATCCTAAGGGTGGTCTTTGAATATTATGCCTAGTTCCTAGATCTGGTTTCACTCTTTGCATCATTATCTGTCTCACCATACTGCTATTATGGACTGCTGTCTTGCACTCTATGATGACTGAAGCTTCTGAAATGATGGGCCATCATAAGTTCTTTCTTCTGGCTTATTTCTGTAAGATATTGTGGTCAAAAGAATAAGAAAGGAAATGATAAAGAAGAGTGGTACTGATAAGTAGGATCATTGCTCTGACTAAAGCTGGTTCTTAGGCTGTTGAAAATAGTCTACAGGAAATTAGACTGGAAGACTTTGGAAATATCCTCTTGAGAAAAATTAGGATGTAGTAAATCCCATTTACCTGTGGTTTTAGTTGGTGTTTAGAAGACTAGAAATACGGACAATGAAGAAAAGGCTTATACATCTTCAGATGGGAATAAGAACTCTCCTTGAATTGAACTACAGACAATTCATAAACATCTAAGCAAAGAATGTGCCTATGGCTTGCCTTTGCTTGGAAATACAAATGTGGCTCCATCTAAAATAACAGCCTAATTAATTTGATGGAGAAAATTTTTTAAAAAAAAACATAGCATTGGGTGTGGCATGGTCATTGCTGTCAGCTTTAGTTGGTCTGTAGAAAAATGAAGAATTATTATGAAATTATTATAAAATTTTAAAATTATTACAAAATTCTAAAAATGTATAATTATGGCAGAAGAGGAATCCACTTTAATCCAAAAACAGAGTAAATATTGAAAAGTTTCCAAAGTTACTGAAGAAGTCAGTGGCATTGAAAAGAAGCCAAACAATTTGTTCTGAGACAATAAAGAGAATGCCTTAAAGAACTTTCTGGAGTCAGACAGACATACCCTTCAAAACACCAGTGTATAATACACCAGACTGACTTAAAGACAGAATCTTCAGGAAGATTCTGAAGTTCTTTGCACTGTTCCACTGCCTGGTCTGAAGGGTGTTAATGATTCCTGAAGCAGGCAGCAGAATTCAGCAGTATCCATGTGTTATTGGTTAAGGAGGCATATAGAACATGAGGTGTGAAATCAATGTTGTAAAGCAAATTCCAGAAAATCAAGTATGCATAGCAAGGTCAGGTTCCATAAAACAAGCTCCTGGCAGAGAAGTGTGTGAAGTCTGTGGCTGAAACCTAATGGACAATGAAAATTCCAGAACACTGGATGCCAAAAACTGTAGAACATCTTTCGAGGAATGCAGTTGACATCTATTGGGTCCAAACTAAGAAAGACGCCATGCGAACATCAAATGGAAGATCATAGGGATGGGACTGCCTAGGTGTATTGGTTCTTAGGAAATCCCATCATGGGCAATCAGTGTGAGAAATGGAGCTACAGGGTTCAACAGCTGCCATGCTGGGTTTCACTCCTGATTTGCTCTTGTTATTCATGTCTATGTTCCCATTAGTTATTTTGAAATAAGACCACTCATTCTGTGATTTGTGTGTCCTGAAAATATGTTCGGTCTTTAATTTGTAGGCACTCATAATTAAAAGATTACTTTGAGTTTCAGTGGAGACTTTGCACTTAAATTTTACTAAATTTTAGACAATGTTGGAACTCTAAACCTACAAGGATTTTTTAAGTAGACTGAATGAATTTTCAACCATGAAATGGGCAAAAGCCTTTGTGGTCCAGAAATGGGGTTGAATTTGAAACTGTCCTCCTGCTCAGAGGCTGATGCTCTGAATGTTTGTTCTCCAGCTGTGGTACTATTTGGGAAGGGTGAAAAGGACGTCTTTAGGAGGTAGAGCCTCAGTGGTGGACATAAAGCCCTGCAGGTGTCTTTGAAGGTTACGGTCTGGCCTTAGCTCCAAGCCCACTTTCCATTATGCAATAATTTTCCCATACTTTTCTGCCATCATGAAGTAAACCACTCTGCCATAACTTCCCACCACAATTGCATAAAATCATAAGCCTTTCAGTATTTAAGTTAAATATAGTAATCACAATTACATGAAAGTACCAATGATAGGACAGCAATCTGTTTTTATTGCCCTCTCCATATCCATAAATGATCCAGAGCAGAAGGAACAGCCTCTGGAAAATCTATTTTAGAAACAGAGGAGTAGAGTATTCTCTTCATGAGACCATAGATAGGCTCATAGGTGTCAGGTACCATTTGTGAAAATTAAAATACCCCGTGGAGCTAGAGAGAACAGGCAGTTAAGTGGTCAAGAGCACTTGCTGCTCTTACAGAAAATGGAAGTTTGGTTTCCAGCTCCCACATCAGTAGGCTCACACCTGCCTGTAACCCCAGCTGCAGGGGGTCTGATGAGCTCTTTTCTCTTCTATGTGCACCTAGACTCATGTACACATAAACCCCCACACACACACACATACACATACACATAATTAAATAGTTAAAATACACCTTTAGAAACAAAATAAAATGCCTTATTGATAAGCTCCAACTGTAAGATTAGTAATAGTCAGTAGTGATCACTAGGTGAAACATCTTTGTTTCTCCTCTTTGAAGATGAAGCAGAGCCCATGTTAGGCCTAGAAGCTTCTCATCACGTTATTCTGATGCTTTTGAAAGACAACCTCTCTCTCATCCAGGTTGAATAGCTATCTTGAGCACAAAATTAAAAGCACTTATGTAGCGCACTGTAATGAGACATTGGAAATTTCATGGATACTTTGTTCTGTGTACCCTTTCACGTACTATAGATTGTGAATGAATAGACAAACTAGTAAGTTTATCTATAGGAAAATTTAAAAGAATAGAAGCCTTTTGCATAGTGATAAGAAAGAAAATGAGACCATACAAATAACAACAGGCATAGGAAATTTGTTTTATTTATTAAACAAAGCCTATAGATTTTACTAAAAGTTTTCATAACCAAAAATTATGCTTAAGACTTAAAGATAATAAAAAGGATATTAAATTATTTTTAAAATTTTAATCAGTGGCATACAGGAGAAGAAAATATAGCTAGAGACCATAACTTACAAGCATGTCTCTAGTTAGAAAGTGTCAGGAAAATAACAACACACCCATAGCTCCTATAAAATGTGACTGGGCTTTATTGGATTTTCTTTACAGAAAAGAATTAAAATTTAGATACAAACAATGTCTTTGTTGTGATAGTCGAGACATCCCTGCAGATTCCATATTTTTTTTAAAAAAGCGTTTTATTTTCTGAGATATAGCCTTCCCTTCGAGCTATTATTGTTTTCTATCTACATAACTTCAGATGAGAGATTAGTTCATAGATCTCATCTAACTCAGTGGTGCCTCCTGCTCTTCTAGAGAATGATTTAGATGTCCCCAGCAAATATGATGGTATGAGGCTCTGACCATTTCTAACTTAAGCTTCAGGATGATGATGGCCTCCTCTGGCTTCCATAGTTCCATGGCACACAGGTGTCATGAACTCCCATAAATAACACACACACACACACTCATAAATAAAGTATAAGTGCTTGAAAAGCAACAGGGTCAATGGGAGGAGAAGAACATGCTTCAGGTTTACTGCATGTACCCAGAGTTCCTCCATAAAACTATGGGCCAGGAAGAGCAGGAATAATGCTCAGGTGAGTTCACCACCAGAAGATTTTCTTGGGACTACTCAGGCACCTTTAGCCTCCCCAGTCTTTGTGCAGCATATATCTACTAATGATAGTATTCCTGTCTTTAATAAATTGACCTGGAATCCAATAGAAATGCTAGATGTAAAGCACTTTAAAGAGGCTATTATATTGTATGGATTGCATTCTCCACTTGTTAAAGAAATGCTGAACAACTGTGCTATGTAGCACAGGGTTATCCCACAAGATTGAAAAGAATTGGTGTCAGCTGTACTAGAAACTGGAAGCAATTACAATGGTTTTCATGGTAGAGGAACAAAGCCACAAAAATCGAAAAACAAAATGTAGCAAGGGGGATAAATGTTAATAAAGACCAGCTGCTTAGTAGAGGGCACTACAAGGACAAATCCAATCTGATGATGGTGTAATTGAACAATGTTGTGTTTCATCTTTAAGGGCTTGGGATGATCGAGACACTTGGGAAAAATTTACCTCATTTACTAAATTAATACAGAGTTCTGAAGAAGCCATTAGAGAAATCTTACAGAGGTTGGGTTCAGCTGTAAATAGAGCCATATTGGTCCCTGAAACAAGACCATCATTAATAGAAATATTGGCATTTGAAAATTTGAATGCCAAAAGCAATCAGACCATTGAAAGTACAAGGATCCCCAGTAGATGAGTGGATAAGGACATTGGTTCTCAGAAGCATAATGCCAACATCATAGGGCAAATCATAGTTAGAAATTTCAGGAATCAAAATTGTGGTGAGTTTGGTTGTTTTCAAAGAAATTGTAAGGCTAAAAGACTCAGAGCTCAAAATAGCAGGTACATTGACTCTAGAAAATATGGTATTTGAAGAAGAGAACAAGCAGATGCTGGTTGCTATGAGGCACAAAGGCTTCCAGGGAATAGTAGGAATGGTGGAAAGGGCAAGCATTGGTCTATGGACTGTTAGTATAAGAAAGACATACAAGGTAACCTCTTGCCAAATGGAAACAAACTGTCAGCTCAAGACACCAAAGTGAGGAAAATGTGCTGTCTTCCTTTGATCAACCAGGTGGTACCAAATAGGCAAGAAAGTTAGAACTGAGTATTTCTGATCTTGTATATGCTACAGAAGAAAGTGTAGCTTTAAAGCTGGCCACAGATACCCCTCTTACAAAGTTGAATGTGGCAACTTAACTACTGGTATTTATAGTCCTTTACCTGCAGGGGCAGTGGAATAATCTTGAGAAGAAGTGGATTAACTTCGCATGGATTTACTGTGTGTCCAGGTATAGTAGATAGGGATAGCAAGAAAGAAAGAAATAAATACTATGGCATATGTGAAAAGACGATGCAAAGGATAGAATTGCTCAACTGTTGTTCTTTCCTTACATCAGGGGCAAGGTCACTCCAGTAGAAAAGACAAGGGTTTTGGAAGTACTGGAAAAATGTATGTTTTGACAAACAGTGGTTTATGATTAGAGACCCAAATTAATTATACAAATGAATGCTGTAAACATAAAAGATTTGGTGGATACTGGAGCTGATATGAGTAAACTTTCTCGAAAGTTCTGACATCTGGATTGGCCACTTTGGAAGGCTTATATACAATTTATAGGAATTGGTAAATTATCATGAATAAGACAAAGAGTAAGATGGACTGCCTGCGTGAGACTGGAAGGGCAAACAGGGAAGTTGAGAATTTATGTGGCTGACATACGCAGAAACTGATGGGGAAAGGATTCTTTACAACTATAGGGTACTCAAATGCATATTCCTTTAGTTTGAGACAAAGCAGATGAGGAAATTAGGGATGGTACCATAGATGCTCCTGGGGAAGGTATGATATGGATAACTGAGAACCATTACAACCTGTACTCATTATCCAAACACAGGACACCATAGGGATTGAGTTTCCAAATTTATAAAAGAGGCTACGACTGACATACCAACAGCCTTCTCCCTAAAATGGTTATCAAACCAACCTGTCTGGCAAGAGCAGTGGTCCATAACAAAAGAAAAATTGCAGGCACTTGAACAACTGGTACAAGAGCAGGTAAGGGGTCAAAAAGAGCATACCAGCTCATGGAATTCCCCTGTGTTAGCTGTAAAAAGAAATCATGAAAATGGAGGAGGATAAGGGATTATTTAAGTTAATATGGTAATTTAACAATGGGCCTTCTACACCCTAGACTTCCTGTTCCATCCTTGTTGCTGAGATCATGACCTATAATAGTAATTGATCTGAAAGATTGCTTTTCTACCATATCCTTGCATGAGAAGAATATGAACAGGTTTGCTTTTTGAATAACTACTTGAAATAATAGTTATCCACTAAAAAGATACCACTAGAAGATACTTCCACAGGGAATGTTAAATAGTTCAACTTCATGTCAGTATTTTGTCCGACAACCATTAGAAATAACTGATAAGCAATTCCCTCAATTTATGATTTATCATTATATGGATAATTGGCCGATTCTGACAAAAATGTTTCAGAGAATATGTTTAAGGTAACACAAAGAATTCTGCCATTCTGGAGGATACAGATTGCTCTAAAGAGAAAATTCATTTAGTTACTTGGGTTAGAAAAATCAGTCAACAAAACATTGGACCACAAAAGGTATAAATCCATATGGACCAATTGCAAACTCTTAGTGATGTTCAAAACTTAATGGGGGATATTAACTGGCTGTGTCTACAATTGGATTAAGCATATATGAGTTAAGTAATTTGTTTCAAACATTACAAAAAGATTCAAATTTAAACAGTCCAAGATGTCTAAGAAATGAAGCAAAAAAAAAGTGTTAATTCTTGTAAAACAAAGATTGCAAGAGGCATATATCTATCAAATTGATTCTAAACTTGATTTTATTCTGGTCATTTTACCTTCACCTTATTCTCCTACTGGGTTCACTATGCAAAGGGAAAATGGTATTATAGTATGGACGCTCTTAGCTCAGAAGAGAACATATACAGAAAAGTTCTCTGAATTAATAAAAGGTATACTAAGATTGTCAGAAAACAACTCTGGCTGAAATTGTAGTACCTCTTACAAATACTGAGATTATGTCGTTATGGTTGGTCAATGAAGATTGGCAAAGAGCTTATAGTAATTACTTGGGTGAAATAAAATAAATATCTGAAAAGCAAATGTATACATTTTATAAAATAAGCTAATTGCAGCAATACCAGAAGTGCCAATATTTTACACTGATGCAAACAAGATGGGGATGGCAAGTTATAAGTCAGACAAAATAGGTAAGGTGACCAAAAGTCCATATACATTGGTTCAAAAATCAGACTTGTGTGGAATCCTTATGGTATTATTAGATTATCTTGAATCTCTTAACATAATTACTGATTCTTTATATGCAGAAAGAGTTGTTTTACATACAGAGAGAGCTGAATCTGTGCCTGATAATTCAGAATTAACTTTGTTACTTAGACAATTGCAACAAGGCATCAGAAGTAGTGGCATTATTCCCATTCAATCTCATCCAGATTTGTCCAGTCCATCAGCTCAAAAAATGAGGAAAAAGATGAACTACTAATAGGAAATGTGTCAGAAACCTCAATTTTTTCACAAGAAGCATCGTGTTAACGGGAAAGATTTAAAGAAAAGTTTTTCTATCACTTGAAACAAGCAAAGGATAACTTTTTTTAAAAATGTCCTGTGTGTTCTCTATACAACCATATACAATTACCTGCTAGCAGTAACCCCAGAGGTACCAAACGAAATGATATCTGGCAGATGGATTGAATTTCTGCAGAATTTGGAAAACAAAGGTATATACTTTATACCATTGACACATACTCAGACTTTCAATAGGCAACTCTTTTAAGTTCTAAAAAGGATGATCGTGTAATTACACATTTGTTGGAATAATGGCACTTATGGGGAATATCTGTACAAATTAAAATGGACAATGCTCCTATGTATGAATCCAATAAGAGGAAGCAACTCTTTGTATATTACAGTATAAAGCATGTTACTGATACACCACACAATCCCACAGGACATGCAGTTGTAGGAAGAGTCATTAGTTCTTTAAAAGAGATGGTTATTAAACAAAAAGGGAGAGTAAAAACCCCCCAGGACAGACTAAATAATGCTTTGTTAACTGTAAATTGTCTTAATGTTGCTGAAAAGGGAACAACAGCTGAGAGACATTGGGTAATCAAAAGAACTGAGGAACTAAGTCAAACAATTTACTATAAGGTTGTGTTGTCCTTAGAATGGAAACCTGCAATACTTTTAAGATGGAGAGATGGCTATGCTTATGTATCTATAAGAAATGAAAAAAAAATATGGTTAGCAACAAAACTTACAAAAGTTAAATCTGACCAAGGAAAACTTCTTGTCAGCTGAGACATGAATGTCTTCACAAAACCATCAACGCAGATGATTCACTCTCACAGACTGTCTCAGTTACTGATTTCTCCAAAATATGCATGCAAATTAATTTTCAAGAGTGTAGCCCAAATGACCAATCACACAGAGACTGGACAGACAATACTCAGATTGGATAACACAGAAACTGGGCCAAAACTGCTACAGTTAGTTGTCTTTAGATTAGCCATTTTTCCCCCTTGGGTCTCAAACAAAAATTTTTTGCCCCAATTCAACATGAATCAATTATATAAGAAGACCATCACCCCAATCCCTTAACTTAGGGTGGATGGTTTTGGTCGTTTGATCTGTTATGGTTGTTTTCAACTTGGGTGGTAGGATATTTTGCTTAAATATTGAGTGTTGATAGAAATTTAAGATTGTTTTGCTTAATTATTATATACTGACAGAAATTTAAGATTGTTTTGCTTGATTATTGTATATTGATAGAAATTTAAGGGTTGTTTTGTTAGAATGTGGTTTGACTATCTTGTACAAAGGCTGATTGTTTAAGGTATGATGAAATTTCTAGTTTTGTCATTCTTACAAATGCTTCTATTGTGTGCAAATTGATGTTAGAGGAAAAGACAATTTTTTTTTAAACAAAAAGGGATATGAAGAGAAATTTCTGGTTTCTTTGCAGACTTGGTGTGCCATGTGACATTTTTCTGGAAACTGTCTTAGAAAAGGATGTTTCTGCTGAAGCAAATATGTAGGAGAATGTTTTTCTGAGAACAGATATGTAGTGTTTTTCTGGAAGAAGCCTGAAGAGGGGACATATGATCTTTGGCTAGAGCAGATGCTTGAGAGGACACATGATATTTGATATAAATGTAGCCCAACAGACAGTGGATGGCAATGGATAGTACTGGTCCACTTTACTATTCTTTGCTGGTCATCGTTTGTTGTGACTTAATAGAGAGAAAAAAAACTGATATACTCCTTAGCGTTCTGGCTTCTTGCTACTTCCATTGGACTTGATGATTGGTAAAGCCTCACAGTTTCTTCTGGATCAACCTGACATTGCTGATTCATGGATGGCTTGCAAGTTGATGGAGCTGATTTGTGTGAACTCAACTGCTAATATCTGGACAACATAGATTGATTTACTCCAAAGGACTATTTCTTAACAGGTCCACAGTCCCCTTTGCTCTATTAACCTTTTCTTTCCACTACCTTTGATGGGTGGTGGGCTAGAAAGGAGGTTAAAGCATTTAAAAACCCTTATTTAAACTAGGTTTTGAAAAATCTTAAGCCTATATCTCCCCCCTCCCTACACAATTTCTATTGTGACATTTTCTGGCTAGTTTCTTCTCTCTTAGAGAAGTTTAAGGGAATATATAAATGGGATGTTACTTTCAGTCATTATCTCAGAAATTAGAAGTTAGAGTCATGTTTCAGAGAATTTGGGGTTTTTAAAATTTTATTTATTATGTATACAACATTCCACCTGCATATATGACTGAAGGCCAGAAGAGGGCACCAGGTCTCATCACAGATGGTTGTGAGCCACCATGTGGTTGCTGGGAATTGAACTCAGGACCTCCTGGAAGAGCAGTCAGTGCTCTTAACCACTGAGCCACTCTCCAGTCACCAGAGAAAAGTTTACTAAAGGTCACTTCCTCAGGGCATACCATTTTTCATCAGTGGCAGTAAAACTAGAAGCCAGGCTTTACTGAATACAAGAGAACTTCTCAGGCACTTTGAAAACCTATCAACATAGTGCTGGGTCGGTCAGTTGAAAGGTGGCAAGGGTGAAGCTAACATTTTCTGTCAATACACATTGCATCAGTCACATGAATAATGCTGATTTCATGATAACTGTTAACCGTTGATGTCTAGTTTCTTTTCCTGGCAGAAATTTTCAACAGAATTTGTGCCTCTCTGGTCTGATACAATAGACTATGACAGATACCGTTTTGATACATACCTACACAAAAAGAGCTTTCAACAATAGCTAAGTTGTCCTTAGACTTCAGTCTTGAGTAAAATTTGATGAACATCTTCATATCAGACTGCTCAGTCCGGGACTTAATTAGACTTACCAGACAGCATTAGTAGAACAACTACTAGGTACCTACTACCTCATTGATAGATGAAGATATAGATGCCTAGAGTTAAGAGGTTGTCCGGTGTGTCAGGCAGGATCCCTCCTCAATTGGCAGCTAGAATTCAGGCCCTTGTTACTGTTCTTTCACTGAATTGTTTTTCTGATTCACTTATCTCTGGATCAGTCTTTCGTAAGACAGAACATTGTATAGGAATGCTCACACTAGGCAGGAAAGATTGTACTCACTTGTTCATTCAGGAAATAGATCAATTGTGTTTCAGGTAGGGTAGAGAACCTTTCTGAAGCTTGTATTTTAATCAGGGAGGGGTAGAAGAACAGACAGAGACACATTAGCCAGGTGAGTTTATACAGTGACAAGTCTCAAGAAGGATATAAAGGCAAGCAGCAATTTCTGTAGATCAAAGGTCTTTCTGGTTTCTACTTTGCTCTAGAATTAGAATGACAATAGTTATGCAGTCAGTCGTATAAGGGTCTAGCAAAGGCTACTCTGAAAATGACAGTGGTGGGGTTGGGGATTTAGCTCAGTGGTAGAGCGCTTGCCTAGTAAGTGCAAGGCCCTGGGTTCTGTTCTCAGCTCCGGAAAAAAAAAAATGACAGTGGTGGCAAAGTACCTGGTGCTAGAACATAGGCAAGGCAATTGGAAAGGGAAAGATAGTGAGGTCAGGGTATGCTCCCTGGTGGTGGCAGTGCGACTGGAGTAGATGATGGCGTTAAAAGTATGTAGTTTCCTTTCTTGACCATGATTGGATAATTTAATATTAATCTAAAAGTAATTGGATCTTTCTGAAACTTTTATCAGAACAAACTTCATTTCTCAAATGATTTTTTAAAGATAATGTGAGAATAGATCAGAGTAATGGTGTTGCAATTTGATTCACATTCTGTGACGTGCAACCAAGTCAAAATAATCAAAGAAAATAAGACAAGGCAGTCTAACTGGAGTTAGTCTGTCATTATGCTGTCAAACCAGGTATAAAGAGTAAAAGCACATACCTACATACACACAATCAGCTAGAGTCTGGAATTCTATACCTCTGCCTGGTAACGAAGGGGTGACATTGATACACAGTGACACTAAAGAGGCTCTATAAATTCTGACACTCTAAAGATGGCCATTAAAACTATGATAGAAATTACACAGCCAACAGTCCATTCTGCCAACATCATCGTGGTTAATCCGTTTGTTTGTTTGTTTGTTTGTTTTTGAGACAGTATGTAATATCCTGGAACTCTGTAGACCAGTTTGGCCTTGAACTCAGAGATCCGCCTATGTCTGTCTCTTGAGGGCTGGGATTAAAGGCATTGTATTAAAGGCACCACCACCAGGCCCATAGTGATGATCTGCCATGGAGAAACGGAGGTGCTTCCTAACCAACTCAAATCATTCCAAAATCACATTCCTACTGAGCCCATTTGTTATCAACAATCTGACCCATAGGCGAAAGGGGTACAATGTAGACTCCTTTGAGGGTTGAAAACACAAGTCTTAACCACAGTGTAACTTACTATCATCTTTCTTATTGGATTTGAAGCTTGCTCCATTGGAAGGAATTTCATATCTAGTAGGCGTAATCAAAGTAACCTTACTATTGTCATTTGGCTAAAAGGTTACGTTGTTAAACTACATTCTAAATTTGTATACTTGTACCCTTAAATTAATGCATTTACTGGCTCAGTTAGGGAAACTTCTTTTTACAGTTCAAGCAGAAACTCCTTGTAACTGCGACAGTGGGAGGGCCCGCCTTCCTCATTAAGAAAAACAAGTCAGTCTGCTCATTGAGAAAACAAGTCCTTGAAAAACAAGTCCTTATTTGCCTGTTCCTGAGTGAGGCTGGGATTGGCTATCTACTAGGGGTGCACAGTATGTTCTGCTAAAACTGCAGAGAAGATCTTGCTGGGAACTACAACTCCCTAACTAGACAGCGTCCCAGATGTGCTGTGTCCTCAGCCTGGAGTGCACACAGAGGGGCACAGGAGAGACAGTATGTTCTGCTAAATGCAGTAGCACTGGCTACTTCCAGATATAACATGGCCTTGCAAACTCAGACCTGGCTAAAGACCTGAAAGGAAGCAGCCCAAATTCCAATACTAATTCCAATGGTAGAGGAACTCATGAGACAGCACCTGTAGGCCAGAAACTCTTGGCTGCTTGGGGAGGGAAGCCATTTTTCTCTGAGGGTGTAGTCCCTTGTAGATTATCCACGCTCCAGTGGATGACAACACACACACACACACACACACACACACACACACACACACACACGAATGTATGGGCAGAACTAATCAGTGGGATTGTTTAACAAAATAAAACAAGAGACAAGCTTATGGAGTAGGGAAGGGAGCGTACTGAATGAAGTCCAAGGGACTTAGAAGGGGAACATAAGGAGAGGTTATAATCAAAATATGTTGCATGTATGTGTGGAATTACCAAGGAACAAATAAAAATATTATTAAGAGAACAGAAAGTATATTTGAAGCTGGAAAATATACTGTGTGTATAAATAATAGCTACTTTATATATTGCTGTGGCCGTTTTTTCAATTAAATGATGAACAATTTAAAGAGGATGGGGAGTCTTGTTAATAAAATATGAGTAATTTGCAATTCAATTGCTATGCTGTTGTTGTTGTTTCCTAATCAGATTATGCTTGCTTTCACAGTACTGAAATGCTACTTCAATGAAACCTTGTATAAATCCTTAATCTTCCATGTATTAACTTCACCTTCACCCTGTAAGACCTACTTATGGGTTTTATTTAGACACACTCTAGAATAAAATAACAAGTAATTCACACTAGTACCGAGTTAGTGCAGTTTGCTGTTGTTGTTGCTGTTGTTGCTGTGGCTTTTTTCTTTTTAAGAGGAAACAACACAAGGTTCTCCTGTGCCTTGTGGATTTTAGTATGGATGTGTATTGATATGGAGTGCAACCATGACTTATCGGACTCTGCTGATCAAGAGGGGCTAGGTTACAGCTGGGTACTGTCTAGGAAAATCTCTTATACAGTGATTTCTAGATTTATTCCAAGTGGTTTCTAAATTTAGTCTATGAAAACTTTAGACCAATTATGCATTATCAATTAAGTAAATGTTATAAATATTACATGTACATAAATATCTCATTTATATATGATTATAAACAAGTAAAGCATGTTAATATGACATCATGTTTCTTATGAATGCCATGCAATTTCTCAAAACAAAATGTTAAGATAGATACTGTTTTGATCATCTTTTAGGCAAGAAGTTTAAATTGTAAGATATTTATTTAGCATATCATCCTCAGTAAACAGCTAAGATGAGATTTTAAGCCGAAGTTGCATGGTCCCAAGAGTGAGGTGCTTCCCTTAACGCCATAAGAATTTAAGGAATCCTGGGTAGGATTCTGCCTGATCTTCCAGTAGGCCTGGACTTTGAGCCACTTCTCTTTCTGGTTATTTTCTGATCTGTGCACTGCCACAGCACACACATTCATAGCCTGAGCTTTATCTGTCAAAACACTGACAGAGCCAGGAGCTTAGGAGGAGTGCAGCACTGTAGCAGCCTTCAAGATGGCCGTGCAGAGCTACCTGCTAGAGAGGCTGCACTTCCTGTGAGGATCTTTCATAACCCCTAATACAAGGAACAATGTTTTTTGTGGCAATTTAATGTTTCTCCAGGACTGGTGCCCTCGGTTTTAGAAATTGGCCTAGAACACTCACGCCCAGAAATATAGATGTTACACTAGGAGAATTTCATTTCCTGCTAGATTCTGTAAGCAAAATCACACTCTGTCACCACTCCTGTCTCTTGCCACAAATGGTGTTAATGAAACATGACTTCCAGGATTAGTTTTCAAGATTGTCTTCCATTACACTCAGTTGTCTAAAAATGCTTTTTAAAATCTATGTCTAGATATAACGGGGTGTGGGAGAAAGTCACTCTGGGTAATGTTCAGTGAAGCCTGAGAGTTGTATATAAATCTATCATTAAATCATCTTTAATCTCTGGATTGAAAGGTCCAGACTTGCACAGAGGTCTTAACAGTTACAATGGAGAGCTGTTCTCAGATGAAGACTGCACAGATTCATGTTTCACTGTTGGAGCCCATGTTTCAGGTTGTCTTTAAAATTGACGTTTCAATTCATCAAAACTTCAGAAGTTGATACCGAGCCAACCATCCTTCAGAAAGGCAAGTTCTCTTGAGAGCGGTAGCTCTTTGTTCTGAAAGTGGTTTCCGAAACACAAAGTTTGATAGTGAGATGAAAGTCCTTGGGGCCATTTCCCGGTGGATGAATTCTGAGTTCTCATTCTGAAGGAACCATACTCAGAAACAGTCAGGATGGAGAAGAGGTAAGCAGCCTGCTGTACACATAGCTATAGCACATGACCACCCACCAGAGTGTCTTCCAGCATTAGAGTATTGCTATAACCCCAGATAAAGTGTATTTCCACCTAGACTATAATAGAGAAACACAAAACATCCCTTTAAATAAATAAACAAGTAAGCATTTGAAAGCTGTTCTTCATATCGTGTCAGTCTCCCAGAGATAAGTTATGAAAGAATCAATTGCTAACACTCATATTTTCTAAGCATTATTTGCTTATGTTAATATTTAATTTTAACTTTCACTGTCTTCTATCTTTAGCTTTATTGTAGAGGTAGGAAATATTTTCCCACTGCTGAGGGCATTGCTTGGAAGGTTCTGGAAACTTCGGTGTCTGAGGTCTAGCTGCAGGAAGTATATTTCTGGGAGTATGAGCGTTCATGTTTATAGCATAAGCACGCTACCTGTCCCATCTCTACATCCTATTCTGC
Source organism: Rattus rattus (assembly GCF_011064425.1). NCBI lineage: Eukaryota > Metazoa > Chordata > Mammalia > Rodentia > Muridae > Rattus > Rattus rattus. Next base: position 44,901,140 of record NC_046154.1, on the reverse strand, counting down.
TGAATTGTAAGGAGGTGAGAAAAAAATAACAGAACACTATATCACCCATTTCTGCTTTCATAGACTATACCCTCAAGACATAGCCAAACATCAGCCTTCCTCCCTTAAGTTGCTTTTTGCCTGGCATTTGATGGCAGAAATGATAAAAGTAAGTAACACAGAAAGCTGATAACAAGAAGTTGGGTTGTGGATGTGAGTATATGATTGTGTAACTCATTGGCCCACAGACTGCTTTCAGGGTGATGTGGAAATGTTTAGAGCTACAGACTTGGGAAGTCCTAGATCTCAGTAGAGCTTAATGCATTATTCTATATGGAAGCTCACAAGACCAGAAGGAAATGGGGCAAAACTGGAGACAGTAAAGGTTGTTTTCTGCTTCCAGTTCTACAGAGATACGGGTGAGGAGACCTAGCCAAGAACTCCCTAGCCAAGAGAGGGGAAACTAGGGCAGGATGACACAGCCTAAGTTACTCCTGTTGGGCATTTTGTCCCAACATTAAGAAACTTCGCTAACCTTCCAACCATGGTCCAAAATTAATCCTTCCTCTCCTACATTGGGTCTTGTCAGGAATTTGATTATAGCAATAAGAAAAACGATTAATACAGATGGGTAGACAGACTAATCAAGACACCAAGAAAATACACACTTGTTCTAGAAAGGCAAAGAAGACCCATATTTTGGTTCTGTATAAACTCTCCGCTGACTTTTATCCTCAGTAAATAGATTCATATTAGAATCTGCCTTATTGAAACTGATATCCATGAGTTAGAGGCATCATGAGATGTAACCAGAAGCTCTGAGGAACTATCTCTCACATTCTTCCCACATGCTCTATTGTTGTTGTTGTTTTAAAGACAACTTCCTAGGCAATAAGCAATAGGACAGGAAGAGTGTTCAATGGAGTTGTCAACTTTGCCCTAGTTTTGTGGAATACCTCCTGACATGGGTCTATGTTAACAGGAGTTAGCAAGGTCCTCTCTTCTGCTCACACTTAGTCCAGTTCTGCACTAAACAATAAAGATTCCCAAGTACTGGGAAATTATAGTGAGATATCATGGGAGAAAGAAATAGTCATTCTTCCTATGTCTGGTGTCCACTCTGAGCTCTTGCTGCTAGAGATCATTACCATTAATGATGTCGGGCCCTAGGCTACATGACGTGCCAACATCAGCACATTTAATACTCATGGCAGTCCGGTCAGATGCATAGCTACTCAGAGCTTTTGCAAATTAGAATCATGGAGATTTTAATTATGCAAATCTGAAATTGTTTAATACAAATTACCAACACATTCTCACTTCATTTGCAAATTTCCAATATGGCAAGAGCAAGCCACTCTTAATTTAAAGTATTACAAAGAATTCCCTAATTCAAACTTAAGCCTAAAATGCTAGGTTTGATGACACGTGTCACAGTTGCAGCTACTTGGGAGGCTGAGGCCCGAGGATAATGCTATTGAGAACAGGCTGGCCTACATAATAAGACTCTTTCTCTATAAGAAACCCAATGAAAATTCACAAATAAATAAATAAAAGGTCAGCCTAGAGGAAAATTTCAATCTGACTTACACCTTGTTCACATATGGCTGATACTTTTGCTGAAAAATAATAATTGTTAGGATTAAAGTTAAAGCCTGCTGAACACTAGCTGAGTGCTTCCTGGATTTGAAGCCATCTATTTATAACAGGAAAGAAAAAGTCCTGCCAAATATAACTATTATTATCCCCAATGTGCAGAGAAGGAAGAGAAGATGTGCGGCTATTGAGGAGGAAGAGGGAACCCAGCCTTACTCCAAAGGATTAATCCTGAACTGCATATATCTTTAATTAAGTCAGCTTCTAGAGCTGTCCCCTCATATGACGTATGCTTTCCTCGTAGATTTATAATCTTACCTTGGAATCAAACTGGGAGGCCACAGCCTCAAAGCTAATGGCCTCCGCGTTCACTGGACAGGGAAGGTAAGTTAACATACACAGGCAGATCTTACCTGGTGCCCATCTGAGCACACATCGAGCCAGCCTGTTATCTCTGTACCTCTCTTCTTCCCAGAACTATGAAGATACATGTGAGAAAGCTTGCGTGTCCACGTGCTGGACACCCATCTGACTCCTTCAGTTCCAGCCTTGACAGAAAACATCTGGGCACTTTGTCAAAGGTTCCCAGTCTGCTGCTGTGTCTTCTCTAATGTCACAGGTCAGGCAACTGCTAGAACACATGCCTGACTCGGGCCAAGTGCCCCAGGAGCTGGGGGACAGTTGTTGACACACCCCGCCTCCTTCCCTATGTTTTCTACCACAGGCTGATTTAGCAGAGCATGTCTTACTCTACAGAAACTACAGGATAGATATAGTGTGGCCTCAGAGTCAGCAAGACCTGCACAGTAACTTGTGAAAGGAAGGGAGCATGTCTTTCCACTATTATCTAAGCAGAGTTCCCCAGCCCCAAGACAGCTCCCTACTGTTATCTCCCTCTTCCACACTCCCTAAAGTACCCAAATACAGTGATGTGTTCTGCAGGACAACCACAGACTCTTTGCTTGCACAGGCACCCATGTATTCTGCCTTTTTTGTTGTCTCCAGACAGAGTGTTAAATGACCCAGTTCTGTGGGAGACGGTCACATTCTCATACATGTGCATGCACAACTCTGTATGTTCTACATTGACTGGCTGGAACGGAATTTTTTTCCAGGCAAGTTGACCCCAGTCTACCAATTGTAAATCTTCTTTGGCACAAAGTAAAGCACCTTGCTTTGAAGCACAAAGCTCCTAGGAATGGAAAAGGTACCCGGTATACATCACGGTGCAGTCACTACCCCTGTGTGAGGTGGGAAGCTGCCTTGCTTCCAGGACTACCAAAATACCTTCACTGAACAAAGTAAAATTAATATGCAGATATTAGTTCCTATCATGTTTCAAGTTGGTTCTATTATGCTTAATACATTGATATACATCATGTATAAATATACAAGTAAATCAACAGATTATATTTTATTAGGCTAATTTATATTAATTTAAACTATATTATTATTTAAATATAAATATAATTTATTATATTAATTTAAACAAAATTAGATTTAGTGTATTTATTAAATATTTGTCTATATAACAGAACATACACTCCTGTGTAAGTATGTACATTTTAAAATATACATGCATTAATTCAAATAAACTGCATAGCTGTTTCTTCTTCCTTGTCATAAACATAAGCACTAGTGGTCAGCATTAAGGTTTTCCGGTGTCTTTAAGTGCTTAGTCTAACAGCACACTGAAACTGACGTAGGAGCTCTTGAGTTCTGCTCTCCAATACCGGAGTGGAACATAAGGTGCTTCCGGTTCCTTCCACTGTGGTATACCAACACTTAGTGTCTGATGGCAGCTCACCGCTGCCCGTCACATCCTTTGCTCTCCTCCCACTGGAGACAGGGCCCTACCAGGGAAGTCCCTCATCTCTCTGCTGCTGGCTTCCGGGAGAAGATACTGACTCTTCCTCTGCTTCTCTTCCTCCTTCCTGAATAAATAAAGGAGAGACACTAGAGTGCTACACAGGATAACTCCAGCCCTTTGAGACGGTGCATACCCTGACTAGGGACCGGAGCAGCTTGATCAGAGAAGCCCACCAAGTCCACAGACTGTGGACAGGTCGGCTCTGACAGCAGGTGTGGGGGTGAGCACACTCCCCCTGCCCTTTGCAGACCACCAAGTCTGCGGGGAACCAGGAACTTGAGGAAATGTCAAGGAAGCAAGCTACTTGTTAAAGGTCAGGGTTGAATCTGGCTGCCAGGGTGTAACGTAGAGGAGTCACTTATGTAAAGTTGGGAGCCCACACTGTGCCTCTGCAGGTGCCACAAAATCCCAATACAGGCAGCCCACAGCTCCCCCTATAGGTCTTGATGGGAACTGATAACTTCTGGGACACATGAGCATGCGCGCACCCGAGATAAAATTGATGACTGCGGACCAACCAAATCATATATACAAATACTTGAGTGTGTTTTACACTATACTTTGAAGCCTATTATTTTGTTGTATTTCAATGGACATTCAATGAATGGGGAGAGGCTCATATTTTTGCTGTTAACATAAGAAACTTGAATTCAGGATCCTGAAACAGGCCAAGATACGGTACAGGGGTGAGTGCCCGAAGCCGGGAGCACCACACACTGAGACCCGCTGCCCTCCCTGTCTGCTGCATAGCACTGATGGTGGCAGGTCCAGTGAGAAAAATGAAAAAGTAATCGAAGCACATCCAGTTCAACTACAAGGATGTTTGGAGGAATTGCATGCATTAGTGTTTGATCGGGGTTTTTGTTTGATTTGTTTCTTAACTGTTCCGTATGATTCTAATGTGTGACCAAAGCTGAGAACCATTCTTTTTTAAAAGAAACCTTATGATTTGAATGTCAGAGGCAAAAGCCGTTATTGAAGAATCGACGGCACACTCCATTGCTCTTAAAGACTCCCGCTCCAAGTGCCAACTTGGATTTACATCTGCAAACTCTGAAAAGGCAACAGATTGTGAGGCTGGATTTGCCAAGGGCAGTCTCATTTACCAAGGAAACCCGCTGGGCTGGGGAACAAGCAGAATGAACAGCCACAGTGAGGTGTTCTGCAGAAGACCCTGCTGGCTGGATTCTGTCTGTCAGCGGGAACTGAGTACTGCTTTCTTTACACTGCAGAAAGACATTCCCTCTGTCACTGCATTGAGGGAGGAGCCACAAAAGAGAGGACATTTTCCCCCTAAATTACTTACTGATATCCTTTAATACGTGGAACACTCCAATTCTCTTTCATTTAAGAACGTGAACATGTTCCCTGAGTGAGATAGCTTGGGATTCAGGCAACAGGACAGCTATAGATATCATATCAGCCGTGCCTTTCCTCTGCCTGACGTGTTCTAGTCAGTGCCGGCCCGTCAGCTTATTCCCATTGTCATCCTTGCCATGCCCCCACTGAGTGTCTCAAGTTTGTCCTCTGTGCCCCTTTACACTCAGCGCCACTCTTACCACTACAGGGAACACAGCATATAGACACGCTCTCAGATCACATGCCAGTTTCTTTAATGAAGGCATGAATTTCGTTCATGTATCCACAGTTAAGATGAAGAGAGTGGGGCTAGAGAGGTGGCTCAGCAGTTAATAGCAGTTGCTAACCTCCCAGAGGATCATGGTTCAATTCCCAGCATCCACATGGTGGCTCAAAACCACCTGTAACTGCACTTCCAGGAGTTTGCTGCCCTCTTCTGGCCACTGTATGCATTGCACACATGTGGCTCGGAGATACAGGCAAAAACATCCACAAAGTTTTCCTTTTAATTAAGAAGCAGAAACCAAGTCATCCATGCCTGATAGTGTTCAATGTCCTATCTGCACTTTAAAAAATCCAGGGTCGCCTGCTCAGGGAATGGTCCTTCCCACATAAAAATGGACCTTCCCACATCAGTTAAGTCATAACACACAGCTAAGGCCCTTCTCCCAGGTGAGTCTATATTCTGTCAGCTAGCTAACTATCACAGAGATCCTGAAAGGGTCTCACTAGAAAGGTGCATATGAGAGGTTTGGGGGAGAAAAAGGGCCTTGGAGAACTCATCCTGCTTTGGTCCTAGTCACCAGTTGACTCTCTGGAGCACAGGAGAGCCAGAGTGGCTAAAGTTCGCCCTAAGGCTATGCTGAGCATCAAGCATGGTGGGGTGTTGGAGGGGAGAGATTGTACTACCAAGACACTCCTAGTTAAATGACTTAAATAATAGAATTAATAGCAATTAGGCAAGACACTATATGATTCATAAACTGACAGAATCACAAATAGCCCATTTCTGGGAACATGAGCTTTTTATGCAAAGTCTATCCCAGAGCTAGAGAGCAGGACACAATGATGACTAAGTCAGACTGGTGGCATTTAACATCTTCAAGGTACATTAACTGTTAAAGTATCTTTACTGTTTCAACCTTCTCCCCCAAATTCTCATCTGTAAGCATCACTGGGTACTTTAGATTCTTCATGCGGAATTTTCCAGCAACTCATGAAGCATTTTCTGATGATTTATCTTGTGAATTCTGGGTGTTTGGTTTGATCATTTGTTTGCTTTCTTGCTTTGTTTGGGGAGGGGGTTGTTTTGTTTGGAGACCAGGTCTCATGTGGCCCAAACTGCATTCAAGCTCATTATATAACAAAAGATGGTCTTCAACTTCTGATCCTCCTGCCTCTGCCACCCAGGTGCTGGATTACTGGCCTGTGATACCATACTCAGTTTGCTGGTACCAGAGATCAGATCTGGGGCTCCATGTATGCTTGGCAAGAATTCTACAATCAGAGTAGAGGCTCGGCCCCATGAGTTCCATTTCTATATTCTTTGCAGAGCATTCCTAGCTATGTCTTCAAAGTTTTAAGAAAGGAGAAACTTGCACCATCAGCTCTGACAATTGGAACAAACAGAGGAGAATGTTTTAGTTCCCGCTTTAATAAAAACAGTTCCAAGGGACAGGAAGAAATCAGGGCACACTGTGGTTTGGCTACAACTATCTCATGTTTTGGAAGCTTAGCCCCAGTGCAGTGATGCTAAGAGCTGGTAGGACCTTTAAGGACTGTAGCCTGAAAAGTTATAAAGGACACCATGGCAGAAGGTTTGTAGCAATCCTCAGGGGCCCATTGGCTAGTTCTGTCACACAGATTATTATCTCAGGCTGACCCAGATCCTGTGGATCCCACTATGGGCTCCTTTACTGTGTAACCTGTCCCCCACCAGGTCCTCAGACTTCCAGACTGGAAGCAGTGTAAACCCCTTTTTGGGGTAACAGAAAACAGAATACTGATGTACTGCTGAAGAATTTATGGCATGCTTGCTAGGTGATCATGAGACAGACACTTTACTCTCTCTCTCTCTGAAGTTCCCTTTCTTTGTACAAACTAGCAGGAGAAAACTCTGCCTTGCTTAGGTCATCAGGTCAGACGAAAGCATAAAGAATGCAGCAATGGGCTTTAAGAACGGGGGAACTGTAAAGCTTTAAGTGGTGGGAAAGTGCAGTAAGTTAAAGCTAACTGATGAGGAGGAGAAAGCAGATACGTTCCTTAAACGTTCCTCTCAATGTTGTTAAGGTGATTCTTATTCTTAGCTAACAGCCAACAGTTTTGTACACAGCAGATGCTTCCAGCTCTTTCTTCAAAATAAACCTCCCATCTGTCCATGGCTCCAGCTTCCAGCGCTGCAGAAGCCAGCACCACAGAGAGGCGGAGCAGCCGCTGCACTGGACTCCAAATCCCAGCCCGTGGAGCAGTAGAAGGCATCGTTTGCACTGCCCTTCAGAGGGTGCCTTCCCTCTCACAGTCCCGAATGGTTTATTGTTCTTTCTGTGCACATCGCCCAGGGATTTGGTATAATGGGATAATGAGAGAATAAAAAGACAAACAGACAAATGGACACACAGTGAAAAAGGGATCAGGTACACTGTGATTTCTCATAACGAAACCTCAGCACCCTGGAAGCTGTGTGTGATTATTACATTGAGTAGAACAGAGAGGTGTGGGTCTACTGCACACAGCTGAACAAAGAGGCAGGTTTATCATAGACAGACAAGGAGGAGGGGTTACCACACACAGATAAGGAGGCAGGGTCATCACATACAGATAGACAAGGAAGGAGGACTATTACATACAGGTTGTCAGGGAGGCAGGGTCATCATATACAGATAGTCAAGGAGGCAGGGTTATTACATACAGATAGACAAGGAGGCAGGGCTATTACATACAGATAGACAAGGAGGCAGGGTCATCATATACAGGTAGTCAAGGAGGCAGAGTTATTACATACAGATAGACAAGGAGGCAGGGTCATCATATACAGATAGACAAGGAGGTGGGGTTATTACATAGATAGACAAGGAGGCAGGGTTATTACAGACAGATAGTCAAGGAGGTGGGGTTATTACTTACAGATAGACAAGGAGGTGAGGTTATTACATACAGATAGACAAAGAGGCACAATTATCACCCACAGATAGACAAGAGGCAGGTTTATGGTATAGAGATGGATAGACAGGAAAGGTTAAGCTAACCTGCCTAGGAGCACTCTTCAAGCTACACATGTCTATGAAGAATAAGCTATGATGAATGTTGTGATAGAATTGCAGCTCACATCCGGACAGACCATACCTGGCCAATACAGTCCCATGTGGAAGAGGTTTATTGAGGATGATGGAGACAGAAAGTGGGAGAGAAAAAAGAAAAAAGAAAAAAGGGGGCAGGAAGGGTCTGCCTTTTATTTAAACTGTGACATAATTGCTCCCAGATGAAGTGGGGAGCTGAACCAAATATATTCTGGGAATGTATGGCCAATGCCATGGCAACAGATGTGCAGGTCCCTGTGGCCTGCAGGTGACATCACTGCTGGAGGTGAAAGTGGTTCCTGATACCTCCCCTTTTTCTTATCATAAAGAGAAGAAGAAATTAGGGGAGAGGAGGAAGCCAATGGTGAAAGGGAATAGGAGCATCCTGTCTCTTAGGCTCCTTCCTACTGTCTAGGGCTGTCATCAATTTTGGGGCACAGCTGACTTTCACCATCGGGGTCCACTTGGTAAACATTCATATCAGGCTCCTCTGTGGACAGCGGCTGGCAAGCCTGTAACAGGAACTGATTAATAGTTCGAGTAGGAAAAATTTTATCTGTCATTGAAGGAATGTAGAAACAAGATTAATGAGGAAGGGAGAGAATAGTAACACTAGGAAGATGGCTAGGAAAGATGTTATTAAAGGGAGTCCACTTCCATATAGGGTTTTCGAAAATCCAGGAATTGGAGACTTCATGTTCCTTGAAATTCTGTATGTCTGATTGTAGCTCCTGGATTTTATTTCCCACTATCCAGGATTGGTTGATGTAGAAACAGCATTCTTCTTGGAGGAACAAAGACCACCTCTGTTAGCCATCAGGACATCCAGCCCCCACTGGTTCTGAAGCACCACAGCTACCAAAGAGTCGATCTGTTTCTGGATTGTAAGCATGATTTCAGACATTCTTTGAAAACCAGTGTCAATCTTAGAAGTGAACTTATTATAGTGGGTTGTGGAAGTTGTTATCCCTGCAACCCTAGTGCCAGCACTGATGGCTATTCCCCAAGTGACCAAGAGTGGCACCACCTGAACTGCCCTCTTATGCTGGGCAACTATATATCTACAACTGGGATTGGCAGAGGCTCATTTCCCTGGATTACACCTCGTTCAGGGAAAAGGAGTACCAACACGCAAACTCCTGACCAGCTGGCAAGTAGACAGTGATATTCCGGGGTGCCACAAAGGATTTACGTGTTTTGGAGTGTAGATAGAGATGAGGTATCAAGGGTTGTGGTACTATTACAGTCTAGGGAGATTAGCATTCCTACAGAACGTGTCCTGGATGTCTTAAAACAGTTTCCCATGACGAAAAGAGGCATAGAGAAAATGTACAGAGTCATGGCACCATCAGAGTCAGGGAAGCTGACAAAAGGCGAAGTAAGATTTCTTAGCAGTGTCACTGGAGAGGCTGTAACTGGCAGTTGTGAGCTAGTTCTGGGTGGTACACAAAGCCAGCAATCTTTCAAGTGACCAGGTCAGGTAACATTAAGGAGTTGGTATCCAAGGTCAAGGTCTAAAGCAAAAGGCTAAATAACAAGTTAGTGCTATTTATGAGGGGGGATGTCAAGGAGGTAAGGACCCTGGAGGGGTGTTTGATCACTTCTCCTGCTTTTCCAATATCTAGAGGTTGAGCAATTAAGACATATTTTCTCTGAATGCAGATGGTACTTATTAGAGACCCTGCTTGATTTTTTTACAGTAGAGCTTACCAACAACTCCTGTCTCTCGCTTGGGATTCCATAGGTCTTCTATGTAGAAAAAGAGTACTTTGCGTTGTTAATAGAATAAGTGATTGGCCCGTGATCCTAGCATATGTATCTGGAAATACCAATACGGGCAGCCCCCGTATGTGTCTGGCCATTTTTTACAATCATCCTTTGTCTGGTCAAAGAGAAAGCAGGTAAAGAGATCATAATATTTAGATGGAATAACCGATACAGGAATGACAGCAATTTGGATCAGTTCCTGGCATCTGGCAGTCTCCTGACACTATTTGGAAAGACTGTTATCTGTGGGTGTTTCTTGAACCTCGAATCTCCAGATGGAAATGAACAGCAAGAGGAGGACAAGAAGCCCATGTCTAATCCAGTGGTGTCGAGCATAGCTGACGGAGTGAAAGGGAGGGATTGGAGTGAAGCTAGGTACATGCTTGGGCATAGGGAATCTCTTTCCATTTACCAGACTGCTGGCAGTATGTGTGAAGATCCCATAAGATTATCGGATTTAGTGTGCCAATAAGTGGCCATTTGGAGTCATTATCTAATGGGTACTGGATCCAGACCTTATTGTAGAGTGTATTAGTTTTGATGCCTTCAAGAAGGGTGTTAACTTCAGAGATTTGAAAATTTCTAGGAGACATCCCAGACATTTCTAGGAGGATCCTGAAGATAAGTTCAAAGACGACAAGTTACTCATTGGGGAGTTATTGAATTATTTGAACCGGCATCCCGAGAATAATTTCAGCAACAAAATTTCTGCCAGGCTAGATGTCTAACTCATCACTTAGACCCTCTAGAGGCTATATACGGTGAGTCCCGGACTCACCAGAAAGCGTACCTCCCCAGGCCTTAGAATTTCTAAACGGCTACAAGAGCCAGGAAGGGGGAGAGGTACGAGAGTCATTTTCGAGGGGATATTCCCCCAAGGGTCAAAGTCTTATCATGTACGTCAGCTAGAAGGCTGGTGATAAGGACTGGCTGTAAAGCTTCAATTCCTTACCCCACAAAGGCTGGTCAGGCCCTGTTAGGAAAATCAGGGGTCCTTGCAAACTGGAGGAAAAAAAAACTTATCAATCTGCTGGTGTTTGTGCGAGAATTTTAGCAGTCTGATCTCAGGAAATGCGAAACCGTATGGTTGGTGTGGGCCTGTCTGACTAAGTAACCTACGTGGTGGGCCATGGCTGGCAACAGTTGACATAGTAGAAGTCTGTATGTCCTGTGACTGCAGCAGCAATCACATGATGGAAGTCTGTGAATCCCACGGTGGCCAGCAGGTGGTGGTGGTTGAGCAACTGGCAGGAGAAATGGTAGCTGGGCCCCTTGTGGCCAGGAAGATGTGGCAGTGGTAGCTGCAAGTCGGATCCATGCATGGTGGTGGTAGGAGGGCGGCAGAAACTCAGTCTCTTCTGGGCCAGGAAGACGCAGTGGCTGCCGCAGCAGTGGCAAGGGGGTGCAGAGGCAAGCAGCCAGCTATCAGTGTTAGCCTGGAGCTCGGAGGGTGCCGGGTACCGCACTGTCACTGGGACCTCCTCAACAGCTTCTGCCTGCGGTCATAGCCATGAGGAAATCTCGGGTTTTGGCACAATGTTGTGATAGAATCATGGCTTGCATCCAGATAGATCACACCAGGCCAATACAGTTCCAAGTGGAAGAGGTTTATTGAAGATGACGGAGACAAAGGAGGGAAGAGAGAAAGAAGAAAAAGAGGAAGGGGGCAGGAAGGGTCTGCCTTTTATTTTAAACTTTGACAAAATTGCTCCCAGGTGAAGGTGGGAGCTGGACCAAATGTATGCTGGGAGTATATGCCCATTGCCATGGCAACAGATGTGCAGGTCCCTGTAGCTTGCAGGTGACATCACTGCTGGAGGTGAAAGTGGTTCTTGATACCAACAGTGGACATTTTTCTTATTCACTATCAGCACCAGCAGCTTGAAGGCTTTGCCTTCCTACAGGGACTCACCTCAGAGGAGTGGAGGTGTGAAGGCTGCCATTTTTCCATGAGACTAGGGCTATGGCCCTTGACATGGCACATGCATGTCAACAACAGATATTTACTGAGGACCACATATACTCAGGGATTTACCTGTCTGCACAGTTTATGATTACACTTAAATTCCAAGTGATTGCCAGGCCATCATCTGTGCCTGGGTCATCCCTTCGAACATACTCCATTTCTGAAAAAGAATGAATTCCACCTCCTGTGTCTAGACTGGCACAACCAAGAATAGGAATACTTTATCTACCTGTTCAGAGGCCATTCCATTGGGGACCCGTGTCCCACCAACTCCAGTCATGAGCTGGGAGTCCCCAGCCATTCTGTGGGCAGAAGCACATTTGAAAAGCAGGAAACAAAGGGCAAATTATGTTTTTGAAGCGATTTCAGATTTTGAGATTGCAGAGTCTGAGCTCTCCTACTTGGTTCAACATGACACAAGAGCACTAGAAGTGAGGGTATAATCCTCACTGGCCAGCCCTAGGTCAAGTCTTCCTGTGCAAACACACATGCAAGGGTAACAGTTCCATAATGCTAAATAACATAGCAGTAAGTTTCTGACATTAATCCAGGGACTAGAATTTCACAGCAGAGTACACAAAATGCAGTTCAGTCAATTCTAAGGCCTAAAGTCACCACAGTCTGGGACATCATGGCTACCCTGTAGGGTCACTGACATTTTCAGGTCTTTCTTTCAAAATCTTAACTAATGAGTCTGAACAATGTTGGTGAGCAGGAAACGCCTACTCACACCTTCAAGATGTTTTGGACAGATGACAGGCATGAAAATTGAATACAGACTTTCCAGAAATAATTGGAGTTCATGGGAGATATTCTTCCACCTAGGATGCCTTTTGTGGCCTCAGTGGGAGAGGAAGTGCCTAACCATGAAGAGTCTTGAAGGCACCCATCCACTCTCTGGAGAAGGGGAGTGGGAGAGGGATTGTGGAAAGAGGCGACCAGAAGGGGGCAATGGAAGGATGTAAAGTAATAAGTAAAATAAAACAATCAAAAAATACATAAAAATAAAATATTTTGCTGAGATATTGATAATTCAATTCCTGTTGTTCCCACTGCTCAGAACAGTGTTTGGTGCCTTTTCAGTTCTTCATGGTGATGTTGCTAGCAGATTTTGGGAAGTCTAAGTAAACTGTTGCTAGGAAACATTTAGAAAGTCTAAGCAACAAGACAGCAATGGATAAATGTTACCAGAGATACCCATACTCCATGTTGGTATTCTGTCTAAGCTCCAATCCCATAGCTGCCTGGGAACAGCCAGGTATGCTCCGCCCCACAGTTGCCTGGGAACAGCCAGCTGTGCCTGACACTGTAAAGGGGCTGCTCGCCCCCTCCTCTCCCTCTTGCTCTTTGTTCTTCTCTGCTCTTCCCCTCTGTCCCTGTCCCTTCTCTCCTCATTCCTCCACGTGTTCATGGCCGGCCTTTCCTCTCCTCTCCTCTTCTTCTCTCACTAAACCTCTCCACATGGAACTATGTTGGCTTGGTGTGCTTTATCCGGGCTCGAGCGGAGATCTAAACAACAACACTCCATATTTAAAACGTCACTTTTAAACATTCTGTAAGGAAAGGAGAAAGGGTTGGGTTCGATCCCCAGCTCCGAAAAAAAAAGAACCAAAAAAGAGAAAGGGCAACTCAGGCACTCAATCGACATGTTAAAGACAAGAGAAAGTTGGGGTAAAAGAGCTATGGGAAATAAAAAGATGGTGGGCAGGGCAGAGAAAATAAATACCCAATCCACATCTTCCTTAGAAGAAAACACGGAGTAAATTATATAAGATTAGGAAACAAAAAGGAAATCACAGCCTAGAGGCTATACACATCACCAAAAGGTCCTTCCAAATAGCTGATTGTATAAGAAAGCACTGAGCACTCCAATCCAGAGCATTATGACAACTGTGAGATTTTTGGTAACTGTCCTTTACTAATGATAGGAACAACACGGAATGAATAAAGGCCCAAATATATGAACAATGGCATATTATTCAGCCTCCAGGAAGGAATATTGTACCAATAACACCAAGTTACCCTTATGCCAACCCTGAGTGCAGCTAAGAGTGATGTCACACTGTCCATTAAACAGTTTTGTCAAATGTGTCACTGTTCTGCAGGATTCTGAAAACGGGGTGTCTAGAAGAGGGGTGTGTAGACTGGAAAGGCCAGTGCTAAGTCTAAGAATGTCTCATTAGTTACCACCAAACAACTTGATTTTGCTTGACATCATTTCCTAGCTGGTTTTTTTTTCCTGCTTGAAGTTCATTGAAATCATTGGAACTGATTTACTCAAATTCTGATATTCTCAAATTTGAAAAATTTTTTATTACTATATCACCAGATACAGTTTTCTGTCTCCATTTCTCTCTCTACTCCTTTATGAACTCATTAGACACATTTAATTTTCATGTTGTAACACCAGTCACTGCTCTGTGTGTGTGTGTGTGTGTGTGTGTGTGTGTGTGTGTGTGTGTGATGTGTTCATGTGATATGGGTTCACATGGGTACATGTGGGTACCTGTGTGCATATGTGTAGAAGTTTGAAGTCTACAGGAGATATCTTTACTCAATTGTTCTTTAGTTATATTTTTAGATAGGATGTCTCCCTGAGCCTGGCTGGGCACCAAGCCCCAGGGTTTTATCTGTCTTTGGCCACCAGCCCTGGGGTGATCTGCTAAGCTCAGCTTTGACGTGGGGATGTGAACTGAATTCAGGTCCACACCTTTACACAATAAGCACTTTACCAACTAAGTCGTCTCCCCAGGTCATGCAGAATTCTCTTAAGAGCTTATGGTTTTGTTTGTTTATTTACCAAATCTTTCACCCTAGGTTTATTTTTGCCCTGAACACTGTAATTCCTTTATCTAAAAAGCTCAGTCTATGACTTCTCTGTCTTTATTTTGTTCAAAAAATGTATTCAGTTATAGCAACTGTTTTAATGCCCTGTCTATTGATTCTAACACCTATGGCAGCTCTGGTAGAGCTTAAATCAATTTGCTTTTTCAAGTCAATGAGACATATTAACTCATGGTTATGAGCTAATTATTTACGGGCAATTGTGATAAGATGGCTCCCTGGAGCCAGGTGTTGCTATACTCACAAGTATTCTTCAGCTTTGTTCTGGGATAAAGTTAAGTTACTTGAAAACAATTTGAACATTTCTAGTATTATACTTAAATATGTTTATTTTTGACCAAACATTGCATTTAGCCAGGGCTAATTTTGTTCGAATGGAGGCAGCACCTCTGAGAACCCCAGCCATTGCTGCAGTGAACTCTGAGATTCCCTACTGTAGCTGGACAAGCAGGCACCATTTGGGCCTTGATAATATCACATGCTTACTGTCCCTTATGATGTGATTAATGTCTCAGACATAGTAGTTTTTTCATGTATGTGACTGATCGTCTAAAGGTGGCTAGTCACTTCTACATATATCCAGAGCTGTCTGTGAACTGTATGAGAAAGAATAAGAATTAAAGGCTAACTTGAAGGTATGTTAGAGTAGAGCAGTAGTAGAGCAGAGTTCATGTTGGGCCTTCTACAATGAGTATGTGTTTAACTAGTCACTATGTCCTAAGAGAATGTTAACAATATTATTATTTTAGAATATATTTTTAGAATATTTGTATTATGAAAACTATACGGTGAATTCAGATTTACTCTATCTCCTCACACTTGTCTGAGGAGTCCCTGGAGTACACCCACCAAATCCAGCTATAGCCACAGAAGTCTTTTTATAAAACCCAGAGTTCTCAAGTCTCAGGAGAAATCCCTGCCTGTTGGCCTCTAATTTAGGTTGTAGATAGGGTAAAAATATAAACACATTTTAGAAGCTTTTAAACAGAAGTGTGATATATACATAGAAAAGTACACATATACTAAGTGTACTCCTGGAAGGACTTCTAAAATTCCAGTTCCAGGGTGTGATCATGGCTGGGCCACTGTGTCCTATAGTCAACCAAATGTAAACTGAAGAACTTCAGATGATGTTTGACAGAAGTAGTTAATATCAACAATTGATTTTAAGCAAAAGAGATTGTTCTCCGTGATGCAAGACGCCTTGGCCAATCAGCTAAAAACTTTGAAAGAGAAAACTTAGATTCTCTGTGAAAGCAGAAATCCTGTCTCCACAGAGCAGCATAAACAGCAGCAGCAGCAGCAGCAATGACTACTGTACAAAGATTTCCAGTGACCCTGTTTCATCTTCTAAAGCCATGTGCACACAGGGGTGTGTGTGTGTGTGTGTGTGTGTGTGTGTGTGTGTGTGTGTAGAATCTCAACTGAGCCTGTCTGCTTTCCTTAGCTAACCTCTTCCCTGACTTAAAGGAGCAGTGTAGATTCATTATAGAAACAAACCACAGCTAAAAGCAAATTTGTTAGACCTTAGAGGCGATAGTAGTCATGGCAGTATGGTCACTGAGGTGACTGCTCTTGATCCTGGGGCCTCCACTGCTGCTCTGTGAAAGAATTGAAGAAAAGAACAGTAAAGTTGGATGTCTGGAAACAGATATGAACTATCCAATCAGTGGCAGCCCCTGTCTTAGGAAGGGAGGCCTATTGATCTGCTTTGTCATACTTAGGAGATTGCCCAGCTAAGACAAAATTGGGCCTTGAGCTGTACTGAGGCAACGCTGGGACAATGTACACCAGAGTTCAATCAGCCATGAAGACACTGAATGACTGGCATCTGCCTTAGTGAAATTTAGCCAGGTAGCTAACCGGTAAGCACAACATACAAGGAAAGAGTGGGTAAGGAAAAGG
Organism: Rattus rattus; assembly: GCF_011064425.1. Classification (NCBI taxonomy): domain Eukaryota; kingdom Metazoa; phylum Chordata; class Mammalia; order Rodentia; family Muridae; genus Rattus; species Rattus rattus. Next base: position 44,884,558 of record NC_046154.1, on the reverse strand, counting down.
CTTTCTTGGAAGAGACAGCTGATCTTGACCTTATCTTTACATCCCAATAATGAAAGGATTTGTAGCCTCCTAACCATATGCATGAAGGAATGTTAAAAGGTTTGGGGAGCCTGAAGTAGATGATCCCAAGGTGCTGTCAACACCACCCGTTGGCTGAGGACTAGTGCTAACATGGAACAGCCTGAAGAATAGAGGCTTGCAGCTTTACTGAAGAGAACCTTGATCCTGAGGATCCCATTTTTTTCTGTTGCCTCCTGTTCCCATCAGTCCACTCAATATTTTCTTCATTGGTTTCAAAATAATTTTATAAAAGTTGAGTCTCATAGAAGACATCCCAAAAATCTGTTTCTTAACAGTTGCTATCCAGTGACCTAGAGCAAACTAAAGCAAAGAGCTAACTGGGTAGCAAGCATAAGCCACCAGAGCAAAGAGAAAGTTTGTCCAGGTGAGGCTTTGGATGCACACATGGGCCTTAAACCCATCTTCCCCACGTGTCCCAGCTTCTTCTCTATCTAGAATGGTCCCATTTCCACCTTTCCCTCACAGCCCCCTTTAGCAGTGTTGATCCACAGTGCCATGGTGAGCCATTCTGTCTCCTCACATGCTAACTCCTCCCGTCCTCTTGCTCAAGAAAGGTCAGAGCACACTGACTGGCCCTGAACCTTGAGAAAGCTTTCCCAGCCTATCTGCTGTTACTCACAACCTTCTAGTCAACACCGGCACACGTGACAAGAAAGCAACCAACCACAGGAAAGGCAAACACAGCCATTTATGAAGGAAATGAAACCCAGAGAGGAAAAGAAAATACCCTCACCATTACCTTCTGTAATGCCTCACCTCTTGCTGGATAGTGTCCCTTAGTCTATTTATTGTCAATTTATGATATTGTCTAGTTTGTATATTCCACCTCAAAATTGTTTGGGACTTTAAATTTCTTAATTATATTATTTATTTTATGGAAGATGAGACCCATGAATACATGTAGACTTCAGACTATAACTTCAGGTACCCATTTTCTCACTATACCATGTGGATTCTGGAGCTGAAATTCACTCAGGTCCTCAGACTGGCCTGCAAGCATCTTTATTTATGGAGCTGTCTTCCTGGTCTCAAACAGCTGTGGTAAACTTGCTATTCATGTTTTTATGTTGAAAAGAGTCATTTCACTCCAGGATTCAGAAGTAAACAAATGCCTAAGAAGGTGGCTTGGAAGGGCAAGAGGAGCTCCACAGGTAGCCAGTCAGAGGCAGTGGAGGCGGGTTAGAAATGGGCAGTAGGAGAGGTCCTGCCCATCAAGAGGGTAAGTATCAGTGAGGTCCAGAAGGAGAGGTCCCAAGAGTTTACTTAAGGAACCAAAGAGCATTAACCTAACCCTGATCTTGGGAGTCTGATGACAGCAACCTACTTCTTTGTTGTTCCTTTTGGACACTGACCCTAGCAGGAGAGTCTGTCTGTGCCTTGGTCTCTAGCCCAGGGAAAGAAGAGCTTGGTAACACTTGGTCATTGTCAGGCTTTGGGTGCTGCTTAGAGCAAACCACATTCAACAGCAGCAGTGAAGCCATCACACGATTTGTTATGCAATGAGAACATGTTCTCAGGAGTGACCACAGAAATCCTGTGTTGCCTCCAATGTTCAGGCTATTTCTATTCATAAATAGAAATAGAGAAAGGATTATCCCACTGGGCCAGTTTCGAGGGTGAATGCAAAACAAGAACGGATGGGTTTTCTGGCAGCATCATGGCTCCCTCTTACCAGTGGCAGTGGCAGCCTCCACATCAGAACAATTAAGGCTTTCTCTGTCACATTCTCTACTTCTGCATTTAAACAGTTTGGAATACTGGTGTGGGCTGGGCTTCATTTGAACAGTAACTCTGGTGGATCCCATTAAGTTTATTTTAACCATGTGTAGCCTGAGAATCTTAGAACAATAAGGGAGTTTCCTGGAAATGGATCTGCCCACACAGACAGGCTTGCGAATGAGCTTGCCCCCAGCAGCCCCCTTCTCTCCTGTTATACATGGTGCATGCAAGCATCCAGGCTGAGCCTTCCATTTACATACAAGTCTACAGCTTGCACCCAGAAGGGCTCTCAATTTTGCAGGCATCATTATTTATGTGCTTCCCCATGCTACCCCTACTGCACTGGTAACTACATAATCTACACAAACTGTCAAAATAAGACAAAGTTTCAGTTTGCTTTAGTTCACCTCAGTCATCTTTTACATATTTGAAGCTCCATTATTTTTAGTTGAAAACAGAGAACTCAGAGCTTCCAGGATGGGCCTTACACCAAACGGATGTCTTGAAGATTTTCTTTTCAGTGTCAAGCTCGGTGAGCAAGACCAGGCATAGAAGCAAGCTGGAGACTACAGCATAAAGCATGAGAAAATGCTCAGGCATGTGGCAGTGCCCTCAGTGTGCTGGTCCAGATTTCAGAAACAGGGTGCTAGGCATGCAATTCTGAAGAACATAGGTCATTCTTGTTGTCAGAGGCACAGCTCATTCATTCCCAAGACAAAATGGTCACATGTAATTGATGACTAGTGATCACTGGGAGACACTTTTAGGAGGAATCATAGCAATCTTAGGGTCAGTGAGAGGACTCAGTAGTTTAGGGTGTCAGCTTAGCCACTTAATTACAAGCTTGCCACCAAGCTAGATGTCGTGAATCCCCACAACTTACATCGTAGAAGGAGAGACGTAACTTCCTTAAGCTATCCTCTGACCTCTCCATGTGTTCCCTATTCTTTAGTTATTCTTGCTATGACCATGACCACATCTCAGATGTCTCAGGACATGAACTAAATGTGTCCATTGTATGAGGCTGTACTTTAATATCTTCATGAACTCAGGCAATTGAGTATCTGTTACATAAAACTTCTCTCTATATATGGCTAACTCAGCCATTTGTAAACAGCACTGATCAAATAAATAGACAATTGGGAGCATTTTATGTAATGAGTACCTGACATGTAGAAGACACAATAAGAATGTAATTATTGTTAGTGATAGATAATACATTTGCTACATTTGTTTGATAAGTCTTGGAGAATCACTCCTAATAATTACCCCAAATCTTGTTGCTCCAAAGTTATATGTGCAATTTTAGCATGAAGTCTTGAACTATATTTTTGTGGTGGAGCCTTGTGGTAGTTCCAAGTTTATCAATTATAATTTCAAAGAAGATAAAAACTAACAAATGTGCCATACATTAAAAATTGTTAAATAAAAAGCTGATAAATCTTTACTATTGCTAGAGATTTTTATAACATTTTATACCCTTTCTTTACCTTTTGAAACTGGTGAAGAGTTTCGCCTTCTTTTAGCTGACAGAGTAACAATTGGGTCAATGGGAGCCCCTCCATTAGATAGTTGCATAGTCAGACATGTCTGGAAGGTTAGGGCCCACCTCCTCCTGTCTCAATTGTCATCATGTTTCTATGCAAATTGTCATGGTGAAAGTCATCCATGCTGGCAATAGACTCAGGAAGAAACAACAACAATAAAACACCATCAGGTTAAAAAAAGGAGCTGACAGGCAACCCCAAAGTTCAAGTTAACAAAATCTGAAGAATTCACAAATACATACTGGTTCATGTTTGTTGATGTGTCTAGACTCTCACATTAATAATACCTCATCCTATTGGCTTTGTGCTCTATAATTCATATGACTTTCATATGAATTACTGAATTTCATCCTTAAAGCTGGTGAAACATGAACTGTCAATTATTCTTATTTTATAAATAGAGACACAGAGACTCGAATAGCTTATGCAGTCTTTTCCACATTATGTAGACGGCACATTCTAGGCTCTGCTGTTCTGGTGACTAGTCAAAAGAGTGAGATCTCAGCCTGATTTTAATACTAGAGGTGTTCTCTTGTCTCAGTACTTATCACACTTTGATGGCTACAGCATAGAACTAAGGAAGGTCACAATTATTCATTAAACATGAAATATTACAGTTATTTCCTAAATAACTGCACATTCAGTGCAACCCATTTCTATGGAAGAGGCAAAGTCAATGAAAACGTAGAGCATGTTCCCTTAAGAAAATCATCGGTGTAAAAGCATTGATAGCATCCATATTTCCTCATTCCCAGTATCATGAGGTAACCTGCAGAGACTGTCACTAGATGCCTAGCTTCAAGGCTCCCAAGTTTTGCAGTGAATGGTTGAGCATCTAGGGAATACAGAAAACTCAGGAATTCTAAAATGTGTCATGGTGAACAGGTCTCACTCTTACATTTCAAATCTAGAATTTATGCCTAATGTAAGCACTTTGATGGCATTCATTTGCAACAACAATCTGCATATCCAAGGCTGTCAAGGGGTTTGATGAATGCTAAAAAGAAAAAAAAAAGAATTTTGCAAATTGATGGGTTTACAGGGAATGTCTTTGAAGAGTAAGCCTGCAAATACTTAATTATTGATTATTCCCATCCAATTCTTTACCAAGAATTAAATGTCAAACACTAGATCTCCTTAATTCTTTACAAACAAAAAAGAACCCTCTGAATCAATCGGTACTTAGTTTCCAGTAACTAAACTATAATTTATTTGTTTATCGAGCAAGCATTTAGTGTACCATTGTGTTATTGAAAATCAGATAAACACGGCTGCTTTACATTACTTAGGACGAAGTAACTAAAAACAGCACACCCAGGACAACAAAAGCCAAACAATTTACTCAAGTGTATCATACCCACCTTGGGTATCTGTAAGATATTTTTTAAAGCCAGTTGTGCACATTTCTCCTAGGCAATATGATGCTAGTACTTGAAAGCTTTTCAAAATTTTATTGCAACTACCAAATTTGATCTGCCCTTCTTTCCCTGCCAAAGCAAAGGAAACCTCCCGAGGGTTGCATTTGGCTTCAGCCTTTTCTGGCTTCAAGGGGCTGTTGCAAAAGTGGGTAAACTACAATGAATTTAGCTAGCACATCATTACCTCCATATGCTCAGCACCTGAGTGACTCAGGAACAATACAGAAGTTTTCCTTAGGGACTTCCGGGCAAACACCAGAGTCAGCCTCCAAAATAAAAGTTGTATTAGATTACAGATTAAAGGTCTCCTATATAGGTCTCCTATATCTATATAGGTCTCCAGAGTGGGGACTCTTTGCTAGTGACAGTTCAATCAGGGAAAAATATCTTTAGCTGTCATAAATAGAGGAATGGGATTCGCAGCATTTGTGTCATGGGGCATAGAACAGCTGGCTGAAAATAGGGGATGCCAAGGTCCTCAGAGGTCAGGGTAGTTTAGGAGCCACATCTCCACAGGATAAAGGAAGATGTGATGACAAGGTTTCCGTGGTAGGAAAGCTAGGTCTCAAACACAGGACAAATGGCTAACTGACATACTCATTAACATCAAAGCGGATACTGGCAGTTTCTCCCTGATTCTCTCAGTCTCTACCAATTACAGAGTGTGGCTGGCATACCCTGCCCTACCCTACCCTCCAGCCCAGGGCAGCCCTTCATCCAGTCACCCTTCCATATATAATTCAGACATTTTTGTTACTTGGTCTTTTTGGTCTACCCTCTTGACAATTCTCTTGGCCCAAGCTATCTCTCTTGGTTGGTGGCCCCACTTTCCTCTCCCCTCTCCCCTCATTCCTCTCTTCACATGGCCTAGCTCAGTCTCTCCATGTTCACTTGGGACTATTCTAGATGTTCCTGTCCCTGGCTACATTCTCCCTTTTATCCACAATAACTTTCTTCTCCACGATACCTGTGAATTACTCATATCCTTTCCTTTTTCATTTTTTTATTTCTTTTTTTTTTCATTCAGGGACATCCAAAAGAAACAGGATTGTTGTAGGTTTGTCTCTCCAGGGAGGAAGAATCACCAAGGAGGTCAGCCTGTGGCAGAATGAAAGACAACATCCCCTCAAATTCTCCCTTCTAGTAGGTTCCAGAATACAAGCAATGAATCTCAAAATGAACAGATCCAGAGCATTAAACAGCTCGTTAAGCAGAATTGTTCTTTTCTATTATATTGACAAGATGGAACTGCACATGGTGGGCCCAATGAGAGACCCATCAGCAACTCCAGGCTACTCTCTCTCAAGCAGAAGCAGCAGATAGAAGACTGCAACGGAGATACGCATGAGGACTATGTTTCAGACTCATGTTCGATGCCTGCACCACTCTCTTCACAACAGCTATCCCAGAGTCCTCTGAGTGAAGCTATGCAAAGGAAGAAAGAGGCATGCTGAATCCTCCTCCCCGCTCTCCAGTATTTAGGAAAAAACAAAACAAAGCAGAGAAACCTTAGTCACTGTTACAGGTATGGCCTGGAACTCCCTCTGCACTGATAATTCCTCCTTGTGCTAGATTTTTGCCATTGTAACGAAGTACCTGAGGGAATCAGTTACAGAGACAAACCTTTAGTTTGGGTCATGCTTTCAGAGCTGTCTGCCCATCATTAGTTGGGTCCATTGTTTTCTGGGCAAGACAGAACAACATGGTGGACAGATAGAATAAAGCAAACCTAGTCCTCTCTTCCAATGGCACCATCAGCTGTGGACCAAGCTTTCAGCTCATGCACTTTTGGAGAACATTCTAGGCACAAAACCCACTCACAATGAAATAAACCGACTTGTAATGAAAACTGCCTCAGTAATAATTGTGTCTGTAATAAAAACAGTAATAATTATGTATTTCCAGCAATGTCTGCAAAACCCATGTTTTATTTTATTGCTAAGGGTTTTAAAAGTAAGATGCCACATTCCATTCTATTTAAGTATCCGACGGTGTCTCTTTTCTCTGCTTGGATGTTGACTCTTGCAGAGCTAACTAGGCAGTGGGCATCTGATTATGCAGCTCGAAGTGGCTCAGCTAGGACCCACCGTCCAGAACACAGCTTGCTATATCAGGTTTAATTGCCGTAGCCTGTCAGAACTGGGCATCCAGCCTTGACGAAGGAACTCTTCAGAAAACCCTAAACCAAAGGAAAAGCTCTGCCCAAGACAGTCTTCTCAGCTGGCAGGAAGTTCAGACAGACCTCTACTCTTTGAGAAGTTCAGACAGACCCCTGCTGTTTGCAACCCTGTGACCTCCCGTTTTTTATATCATTTACTTTACAAAACATAACTGCATACTTTCTCTGCCTCCTTTGAAATAAATCTCCTTAGAAGACTAAAACTTTGGCTGGACATTTGTTTAATGGTACAAGGCTCTGGGTTCAATTCCTAGCCCCAGAAAAAATGAACCGAAGGAAGGGGCAATGAGAGGAAGAAGATAAAGGAAGGGAAGAAAACGGGAGAAAACAGATGCACATCTGTGACTTCCTGCCATCAACCATGCCAGCCAGAAATCAGTCCTGCAGCCCCAGTACAAACTTCAGATGACTGTAACCATGGGTACCATGCCTACAAAATCTTGAGCCAGAAACACCTAGGCAAGCTAATTCCAGACTCCTAACTGACCCAGTCAAAGTGACAAAACTAACTTTAGAATGATTTAAGGTTGGTTGGTAAGCAATTGTTACACAATGCTATATAACTAATTCCTTCACACCGAATCTATTCTGCATCTGCTCTTAGTTCCGGTATGCTAAATTGTCTTTTACCATTAATCACCAGTAGTCTTAATTTCTTTTACTACTAATTTATCTTCTTATGTTTTCATCACAATAACGAATCCTAGTCTTTACTCCAAAATATTCGGTGACATGTGAACAATGGCTATGATGTCCCCAGACCAAATACCAGGGTCCCATCATTGTGGCTTTCACTACTTTCCCCATGGAGGGAAGGTGATGCTTCTTCCTTGGTCTCAGGGCCTGAAGTTTCTCTGATTCCTCCTCCAGAAAATCCCTTCTGATTACACACACACACACAAACACACACAATTGAGAAGATTCTGGCAAAGGCTGTAGGTCAGTTTGCGTAATTGTGGACAAATCTCCATTTATCTCTTGATTTAAAGATGCTTGGCTATTTTTCTATAAATCCTAAATTCTGTCTACTCTGCAACCTGGAAGAAGCTCTCCGAGCAGTTCACTCTGAATATCCATCTTCAAGTTAATTCTGGACCTGTATACTTTCTGGAAGCAGTAATAACCACTCTTGACAGACAGTTGGAAATCTCCTTCAGTCTTGGAACACTAACATTCAGGCAGGGTATTAGTCCCTCATCGGTCACCCTTACTCAGGCACACCTAGGCCCACGGTTGCCTGCTGATCCTCTGACCACTGCTCTTCTCAGCCTTGTTTTTGTCATCAAGCCCACACACTCCTGAACACCACAAAGTGTGGATTTCAGACTCCTTATACAAATTGTCCAACTAGGACCAGTTAACCCATTGAACACTTTTACCCATCCTTACTCGGTCACTATTCAAATGATTTGTGGGAGGGAGAGGGAAAGGACTGTACACCAACAGTAGAGAGTCCAGCAAACAGAGGGCAGGAAACAAAAGTCTCCTCTTTCTAGTGGGAATTAAGTAACTGAACAGGAGCCCCAGGTTGGACCACATTAAACATCCACACATTGACTCAAGCTTTCAGGATACTCAGTCATTGGCCAGGCCATGTTCCTACTCCCTCACTTGCATTAATTCAAATTAGTGTCAAACATACCACTATTCTGCTTTGAAACATTGCACTATATTGAAAAATAATTTCAGACCAATAAATTTACTCTTTGAGGTGAAATACCTGAAGGCTTTGGGAAAATATCTATACTAACATACATCACTCAAGTCTAACCTCAGACTACTTCTGTACATGTGTAAGTTGGCTTTACAGCCTATCTTGACTCCTGGCTTAGAACATGGCTTCCTGGATAGTCTAATGGAAATGCATCATTCATCCTCTACCTGAGCTACCTAAGACCCTCTGGACAAGCGTATCCTGGGGTGCGTTGCTTTAAACAAATCTCATTAGTATATATTCACTGTGCACCGTAACATGTTTTGTGTCAACATTTTTATCTATCATCCACTTATCCACTCTGGGCATGCATATTAGTATCCTCGCCTGCCTCCAGGCTTCCTTCTGCTAGCTTCTTTTCTCTTCTGAAATGTTCACCTTCTTCTTTTCTTCAGAGAGAAAGAGTGTGTGTGTGTGTGTGTGTGTGTGTGTGTGTGTGTGTGTGTGTGTGTAGTGCGTGCGTGTTTATGTAAAAGAGAGACAGAGAGGAGGTGGGGAGAAGGAGCAGCAGAGGCAGAGACAGACAGATAGGGAGACAGAGACAAGGACAGGGAGAGGGGTTGTGTTACATTTTAAAAGCTGATTCTACAAGCCATAGGCAATAATCAGTGTGTGACTTTCTGGGTCTGATTTCTTTCACATAACATGATAATGTTCAGTTCCATCTATCTTTCTTGAAAAGGAAATAATTTTGTTCTTCATAGCTGAGTTAACTCCAGCCTTTCATGCTGTGTCTCCAAGTGGCTCCCTGTTACTCGTACTTTGCTGTCTATCGAAATGGGATTTCTAAGTCCAGGCAGCATCAAGATCCCTTTCTTGAAAGGGAGAGTGGGCATGTGAAACCTTTGAAGAATGTCATATGAACATAATCAGGCACTGCACAGACTGTCATAATATCATTTTCCCCCATGAACAGACATTCCTGAGTCTATCAGGACATCGGTGCTGCCCCCTGTGTTTATGATCTGGAGCAGTTTTCCTATATGGACTGGTATTTAATGACTCCAGGGTACCACATCTCTGTGTTCACTGAGTTACAGACCCCAGGGTCATTGAGCTCACGTAGCTTAGATCTCCATGTACAGAGGCATTTCTGGCCAGAGAGTGCTGCATAGCCGATGCTTAGAAAAACAACTTCCATCCCCTGACAACACCCCAAGGAGATTCACGCCAATGGATCAGCGAACATTTTCCAGTGTGCTTCATTCTCCAGAGCACACATTGAAGTGCAAGGAGAGTTTGTGAGGTACACGTTTTCCACAGTACTCACACTTGGGAACTGCTCAGATAGTATTAGAAATTTGAGTTTTGGCCATTGAGTGTCTAAATTCTCCTCGGTACTGGCTTTTCTTTGCAAACCAAATTTCTTCTCAAAATAAGACTTTCTCCTCATATCTCTGAGAAACATAGTGTGAAGCTCTTCAAGGGGAACATAGATGGAATTGAGAAGTTGCTTTCTGTCCTGGAAGACTTATTTTTCCCTTCAGCTGCCAGACACTTGAATTGGATGTTCAAAGATATACGGACCTGCAGAGGAAGCATAATCTCTCTTACCCAGACTTTCTCCTGCATGATGATCTTTGTTAGTCTGCAGAAGCCAATTAAAATCCATCATACTGTCAAAGCAAGCAGAAGGAAGAACAAGGCAAGAGCCCCAGGAAATAATCCTAAACTGGGCTCAGGAGTTTCAGGCTCTCCTTCCAGTATTTAACATGAGTCAAACTGTAGGACCTGTTTAATTAAATACACAGTCATCTATCTCAGTGATTTGGTCACAAAATACAGACCCTCCAAGAACAGTTAATTTACCAGCTCCAAGTATCATGAGAAACTGGAAAATTCACTGTCAAGTGTTTATAGGCAGTTGGCCTCCGGACCTAGAACTGTAGAGGCAAGGAAGGGGAGAGGAGAGGTCCAATTAGCACAGTGGCACAGAGCTCAGGGCAGAAGCCCTAGTGCTATCTGCTCAGAAGCCATTAGTATTACCTCTCCTCAAATTCAGTTGTGAAGCCTGGTGAGGTATCATTGCCTGCTGTGAAGCCAATTTTATCCTTAAAAATGCCTTCTATGCTTCACGTGCCGTGGGATGGGGCCAAGAGAACAGGACACTCAGGCTGACCAGATGACTCAACAACTAAAGTCACTTTCCCACAAGCCTGCGGGCACAGGGCAGAGACAACTAACTTCCAAGGGTTGTCCACCTCCACACACACCTCAGGCTGCGCACCACCTCCCTAGACACGTGATAACTAACTTTAAAGAGGAAATAAGTCTGTTTTTAAAGTTCCTCTGACTTACATTTAGGCATTATTAACTGACGTCAACTATCATCAAGGTGTGATTCCCTTTTCAAAAGAAAACAAAAAATATGAACAGTTACTTTTGGGGCTGGAGAGATGGCTCAGTGGTTAAGAGCACCGACTGCTCTTCCAGAGGTCCTGAGTTCAAATCCCAGCAACCACATGGTGGCTCACAACATCTGTAATGGAATCCGATGCCCTCTTCTGATGTGTCAGAAGACAGCTACAGTGTACTCATATACAAAATAAATAAATAAATGAACAGTTACTTTTTTAATGTACAGAAGAGATATGGGCAGGGGAGAGCACAGAAAAGTGGGTGTATTAATTGGGTGCTGGCAACCTTTGCCCAGACTCTATACATTTGGATTGGACAGTAGGCAATGAGACATGAATAAAGGACAGACACACAGACACAGACAGGACAGCTGAGATCAGATGGACTGAGTTTTCTGACGGAGAAACCACAGCACCCTGGAAGCTCAGCACATTTTTAGACAGAAGTACACAGGCAAGGTTCACCGGATACAGCCAGATCAAGAAGACCAATTTGGCCGTCTTCAGGCCTGTGTAAGGGAGCTGTCTTTGGGAGGTAAACATCCAGATAGAGGGAAGCCATGGTGGGCATTTTCCACACCCACTGCCAACAGTGGAACTTGATACCTGAAGGAAGGCTTTGCCACTTCCCTCTGAACCTCATTCCCAGAGTGAGGAAAGGTTTACCCATTCCTCCTTGTGTGAGGCTTTGGGGTCCTGGTCATACCACATGTCAGCTGCACAAGATCACCCCAAACTACACACATTTGGGGCTTTCTCTGCTCCTTACAACTGTTAGCACTGGAGATGATTGAATAGTGACAGTTCTTGAAACAAGTATGCATTTACCCTCGTGTCTGCCTCTTATGTTTTGGGGGACAAGAGCTTCCTTTAAATCTCCAATAATTTGAGAGTGAGGAAGCCCCCCTTCGCATATATTCATCTAATGCCCTCTCCCCGAAGCTTCCCTTCCCAGGTAGCTCTCTCCTCCTGCCTTGGCCTCACAGCTCCCCACCACAGAGCAGTACATTATTTTGCAATATTCTTGCCTCAAGGATTGACATCTTGACATTGGCATCAGTCATGACTTGACTGTTGAAATGTTTCCTACAGGTTTATGTAGTGTGTAATTATAAGGTCAATCTATGCTAAGGCCGGCTAGGCACCCACACCTGCAGTCTCAGTCCATTCCCAGCCCAGTACATAGCTCGAGACTAAGACCATGTGTTTCTCCTAGCTAATGCGTCTCCCACAAATGCAGACTCTGCCTCTCCAGAGCTCAGAGATCACTCTCAATGCCCCCTACAACCCCCAGGCTGACAGCTGCTGCTGAACTGGTCCGCACTCCCAAGTTCCTAAGGCTAGCTCCAGGCACACTCATCCTCTCTGTTGCAGTTACCTCACCTGGAACTCAGTACTTGTCCAATCTTCTCGTTCCAAAGTCTGCCTGAATTCCACCCTGGTTTAATTCTTTCCATTCAGCCCACCTGAGTGGCCTTGAATGAAAAACACCAGACAATCTTAGTTTAAAAGCAACAGATAACACAACCACTGGTTGGGGAATCTATCATCTGAAACTCATCAACTCTTTTGTTAGAAATCTTCTGGTGGCAGACCCCAGCACCAGCTCTAACAGTTCTCTACATCTTGTTCCTCTCACTTGCTCTCTACTCATAATACAAAAATGGCTGTTACTTCCTTTCTCCTGTGTCCCCTCTTCCTCTCCTGAAACTGAAAGACGCAGCCTCCTTTTCACCAAGCAATTGGCTTCTTGTCTTCTTTATTATCCAATCAATTAATTAGGGGAAAATTCCTCTACAGGCCCATGTCGGGCACTGTCTGGGAAGGTTGTGAAAAATAGGGTGCATTTGGGTAACATAAATCACAAGAGGTAGGCCTTGAGTGCTCTAGCTTGGCCCCACTTTCAACTGACTTCTGTGCCTCCCTTTGCTCTTTGGAGATGGGCACAAGTTGAACTGCGAGTTTTAAGTACCACTGATAGGAGCTGACCTCCACCCATTTGGTCTTGGACTTACTGTGCCTTGCCAGTGAGATGTTTCTTTGTAGAGAAAAGTGTCCTGCTTATTAATCTACTCACCAATCTGTCAAGTTGAGACTATTCATACTTAGGGATAACATACTAATGGTTTTCAGTCATATGACTTTTGTTGTTTTCTTGGCTATTTCAATCATGTTTATTCCTCTCTTTGTCCAATGTTTATATTATGGAGATATATATATATATATATATATAATTAGACATGGCTGATTCTTAGTTCTTCTTAATCTATTTCTACAATGAAATTCATTCTTTTTGTGCTCTCATGGCCAAATAGATACATACGCATATGTGAGCTGAAAGGGATATTCAATTTTCATCCAGCAAAATGAACACTCAGCCTCAGGGAATCAGTCAGGCATGGCTGAGAGCAACAGAATAAAGGGGAGAAGAAAGGAGCAGACATTTGCTGACTTCTACAAGGAGGAACAGGTGTGGAAAATGAATCCAGCAAAATTTTCTCTACCAACCACTGATGTTCTCCAGACAGCGGTCTCCAGAGCAGGAATGCAGCACCACAGGTTAGCCTGTCTCCTTTTCCAAAGGAAATGTATCTTCCCAAATAGTCCAAGACCAAGACTATAACCAAGGGCCTTGGATAAAGGAGGTCGCCGTGCTCCACAGTCACAGGCCACCGCTGTATGACAGTTTACCATTGCAGGACATTCCCACACAATGCTCTCTTAGCAGCCCAACCACTGTTTGACCCTTTGCAATAGCAGTGCATAGGCACTCACATTTCTTTTTCAATACTCAGGCACCTGGGCAGCGTAAGCCACCTGGCATGTATGCATTAAATTTCAAAACAGTCAAATCACTTAGGCTTACAAACTAATAGTTTTACCTTATTCAAGACCAGTTTATGATGTTCAAATTTAATATTATTTTAGTCTTACTAAATTGAACACTATTTTAGTCTGTCTTTTAATATGAAATGTAATACTTGACATTTATATTGTAATATTAAGTGAAAAAAAGAGCTGCTTAAGGAATTTTGCTCCTAAAGTCTATCCTTATGTTAATATTAATCAAATCTGAGTCAAAGACATGTTATTTCATAAAATTTCAGAGATAATAGGTACTTGTGACATTAGTATTCAAAATAACAAAAGGAACTGTTATTTTAAGCCCAGTTTCTCCTATAGAATGATTTTGTACAAGAACAAAGTTGAAGACTTATATTGATGATTTTGACATTTACTATAAAGTTATAGTAACTGCAATACTGGCTAATGATCAGAAAAACAAAAATACAACAGATATGTGTGTGTTTGGGTGCGGGTGTATGTACATGTGTGTGCCTCTCTCTCTCTCTCTCTCTCTCTCTCTCTCTCTCTCTCTCTCTCTCTCTCTCTCTGTGCAGTTAATTTGTTTTCAAAATGGATAGTAAAAAAAATCGAAATGGTCATATTAAATATGCTGAAATAACAGGGAAAATGAACATTCAACTTTATTTCACCCAATGTTTACAAATTATCTGGAAAGAGAATACAAACTTTAAGATGTGAATATGCTAAAAGAAAATAAACAAAAACCTTCATGCCCCAATAAAGGTAAAGGTATTTTAGGAAATGAACAAACAAATAAAAAGTACAAATCATAAGAGAAAAAAATTACTAATTCATTGCAGATCAGTAAATAGTCTCTGAGAAAAATAGAAAGTAAGAGCAGCAGGTGTATTTTACCAGTAATGTGTTGCCACAATATACAAAGAACTCCCCTAACTCAACAATCAGTAGACAGACATCATGATAAAAAAATATAGTGAAAGTTCACAGACAACTTATTATAAAAATGTGAAAAAGGAAATTACACAGCTGAGAAGCTCAACTTTGCTATCACAGGGGAAACACAAATTTACAATGAGATGCAATTTCAAATTCACCATAATGGTGATTATTCAAATACACAATAATGTGATCAACAGAAAAAGAGGAGAACAAATGTGGGTGAAAAATCTAGTTCAGTCAATTGATGTACATTTGACTATTTCTTTAAAAACTAAGTATTTTCAACAAGAATGGAAACTTCAATTCCTCGGTATTCAATCATAAGAAGGAAAACAAAAACACAACTATGTTCACAGAAAGAATTGTTAAACAGGCTCAGACAGCTTTAGTCCTAAGAGCCTCCAAATCTACAAATGAAAATAACCTAAGCAATCTTAAACTGGTGAGTACTTGCGAGTTACTGTCCGTCCACACAATATATTTTAGCATTTGGCAACTAAAAATTAAACAAAAAAAAACCCAAAAAAACCCAACACCGATGTATATAAATAAGAATGAAATTCAAAAATATGAAAAGCAAATAAAAAGCCATCGTTTCGCTATTTATATTATATTAATATATAATTATATATTTATATTTTATTGTATATGTTATGTCTAAATATTTTATATTACATAAAATATTTTAAATAATGTATATAAATATATAAATATGGTTACATAGTATATACGTACTCAAAATGATGCAATATTTATCTTTATAACATGGTACTCATGCCTTCTATTCATCAGTATCAAATAATTCTGCTTTGGATGGATAAGAGGCTGGCACTTTTTGGCTCCCTCTAAAGTTAGAAGATCCACACACAACTGAATTTTCCAGCTCGTCCGGTGAAACATACATAGGAAAGATGTCTGGATCCATCCAAGTCTTTAAGGGCTGCACTCCCTCCATCGAGTGCTCTCCCCATGAAGTCTCTGTTTTACCAAGATCTGAATGATGAGATGCAAGGGAGAGCACTGAAATCAGCTGTGGTCACCGTGGGAACGAAGCTCTTCATAACTTGCTAAGGTCCGTGGACTGGGAAGATTAGGTACTGCTACATGATTTATCCTCACGTGATTCAATTCCAAGATGAGTTTGTTTCTTCACCATTTATAAAGAACTTCCTAAATCTTAACAGACATGATGAAAACATCATTACAGCTTCTGGCCAGCCATCTCTCAGGAGAGGTTGTGCATTTGATGGGACATCCTACAGTCTAGGGTTTAATCTATACAGAAGAGTCTGCATACGACTTTTACTTAGAAGACACTTCCTTCTCTTCCTTGCCAGTCAATATTCTACACCTGCTCCGAGAGTCCAATTCATTTTATGTCTTCTACATTCCTTCTTTTGGAAGCCTGGAAGCATTTCAGAACTTTCCTGTGATGTTTCTACCATAATGCCCTAGCCAACCCTTTAACATACAAAGATACATACTGTGGTCTGGATGGAGGGGGTTTGCAGGTCCTCCCACTGTGACCCTCTCCTAAATACTGCACATGGCCAACACAAGGCAATCTTCCCTGCAGGAAGAGAGAACATTCGACCATACACAGCCCGGTGAACAAGTTCTCATATTTTGAACATTGTAGAATTTCAGTGGTCCCCTTTCATGTGTGCATACCATGCAGAATGGAGTGACCCATGTTACTTCTTCCGTGCCTCTACATAAGCCAAGTAAAATAACTCTATTAAGTGTATTTGGATTGCTGTCGATTTTGAATTTTAAAATCTATCTTTTAACTCTGACACTTGTCAACAAGTGATTCAAATTGAATTAGTTTTTTTCTTGTTGAAATATGATAGCAACTTAAGGGAAGAAAGGTGTATTTTCACTCACAATTCAGAGACTACAGCCCATTGTACTAAGGTAGACTTGCTGGGCGAGAGTGCGCATGGCAAGAGCTGGCATCACAACTGACTCACATGTAGGAGGTTGAGGAAGCAGAGAGAGGAATGGCATCAGGACCAGGCCACAATGCTCACAGGCCCATCCCCAGTGACTATCTCTGCCAGATAGACTTGACCTCCAACTGGTTGCATAGCCATCCAAATAACAGCTTATAGAGGGGATGTAGAAATAAATACCTGAGCCTGCGGGAGCACATTTTAGATTCAATCCATAGAAGATGACTTAGAAGCTATAGGCTTCTTTAATCTTTAATTTTTCTCTATTAAATTTCAACTTTATTCATGCAAATGAGAAATTTTAATGGTGTTGAAAATGTTCTTAATTTGGGTATATTTATGTTACATTAATCAAGTATGCACTTCAAAATTATCACTAATTTCTCAATTATTTCTTTAAGTAAGTATGTATATCAACTTATGGAGGAGAAATTAACCATTGCTATACCAGCATTAAATAAAATAAGACACAGACATTGAGGGACACTATTTTCTCCACCAAAAAAAAAAAAAAAAAGTGGGATGGGGAGATGTGGATATTGCACGAAGCTGTACTGTGACAGCAGGCACATGGTTTTGTGACACATGGGACAACAACTGAGAACAACCTCCCAGCAACTTCAAAACACAGCAAAACTTCCCTCTCATCCCTAGGTTAACGATTTAGTCCTGAATCTAGTAATAAGAGTTTAGGAGTAATGTCATAAGAGATTAAGCTAATGACCTTAAAGATTTTCTGGTCTGGCTCATAGAGCTCTACACTTTTTGCTTATCACATGTGCAATGACCAATTTGAATGTAGGGGTGAATTGACAGCAATATTATACACAATAAACTTTATTCAGCATGATTAAAACAAAGCAAAACAAAAAAAATCATCCTTTTTTACAACATTCCTAAAAAACAAAGGAAACAAAAATTTGACAAGCTTCTATTTTCTTTTATTTTGTTCTCTCTTCAAACATAACTTGAGAAACTAAGTATGACCATAAGATTGAAAAGAATTTGTATGTGTGATTTGTTTGGTTGTATTCTCTGTAGCCATCTGCCCTGTAGCTGGTTCTGTAGCCGAGGGTGATCTCAACCTCAAGGCAATCCTCCTACCTCTGTCTCCTGAGTGCTAAAACGACGTGTGAGCCACCATGCCTGGATTATATGTATAATTTTAAATTGATGCTATTTTATTAAAAATCATGTGTTCATTGTCAGCACTTGAAGTAAGAGATATGAGAGTGAGGCAGGGACTGAAAGCAAGTTGAACAATATGTTAATTCTGAAACTGGCAAATAATTAATGGCGATATGTCTTTATTGGAGGCCAGAGTCAAAAATAACTTCCAAAAATACAAAATTATTCATCAGCACTGAATTAACTTCCCAAGGATAAAAAGAACCTAATTCTGTCAATATATAGTAATTTTATCTTCTCATAAAATATTCACCATATCTAGAAAATATATATACATATATCACTGTCAGTTTCAACTTTTCCCCAAGAGCTGAACAGATAATTCACATTGTACGCCATGTAGAATGGCCTGGGCCACTTGACATTGGGTTCTAAATTTATCTTCTTCTATATTTCCAAAACACTAAAAATTATGTAAATTCTAGCCATGTTTACTATGTGACTGAATATCGCATAAATATTTCCCAAATTATACAGTTGTTCTAGTTCAGAAGCTATTTGTAAATCAAAATTTGGAAGGTCAAAAATACAACATTTTATGTATGCAAGGTACATAATCAAAAAGTTAATTTTAGAAAGGTCAGTGGTACTGAATATGTGAGCTGAAAGCAGTACTTCATAGATTGGGGATATGGGCACCAACACTTATACAAGGATCCCAGCTTTGGCCACCATTACCCAGCCTTTTTAAAGAACAAAGGAGCCATGGGAAAATAGAAGTGGAACTGCAGGGTTGGAAGTTAACCTTGCTAGCACTGCCTAGACTAAATTTGTATTCTGGTTCTGTATCAACAGTTCTGTATTAAGAAAGAAAAGTTACAAATCCCACACAGGCACCAAGGCTCCAGTTAAAACTCTGCCCTATGTGTTATGCCCACCAACTCCTCTTAAAGTCCACCTAAAAGCTGTAAACTGCATCTATTATTTGGGTTCCCTATTCCAGCCCACAACTTTGGCAAAAGAACTCTGCTTTTCCAGAGGTCTCTCCAATTCTAGGGACTCCAGAAGCAATGTTGACAACCAAAACCCTAGAGGTCACATGGGCCACCTAAACCCCAGTGTAGACATCCTACTAGACCTGTAGACTCACTGGTCACCAGAAACCCAGGCCACTCAGACCAGAAAACCAAAGAAGAAACCAAGAGAAAACACCCAGAAAACACGGATCTAAAGAAAAGATGAACTCAGAAATCAGCACTTAACCCTGTAATAATTCCAAATCACAGATAACTAATGGCCAGCAAAAGAACACAATCAACAAGAGCTAGAGCAATGTGGTATCACCAAAGCCTAGCTATCCTACTACAGCAAGCCCCAGATATTCCAACACATCTGAAGCACAGGAAAATGACCTTAAATCCAATCTTATGGAAATGATAGAAGCCTTTAAAGAGGAAATGAATAAATCCCTTAATGAAATACAGAAAAATATAACCAAACAGGTGAATAAAATAAATATAACTGTTCAAGAACTGAACATGGAAATAGAAACAATATAGAAAATAAACTGGTGGTTAGGGATTTAGCTCAGTGGTAGAGCACTTGCCTAGCAAGCGCAAGGCCCTGGATTCAGTCCTCAGCTCCAAAAAAAAAAAAAAAAAAGAAAAAAAAAAATGATGGAATCCTGAAGATAGAAAATCTAGGTAAATGAACAGGAACTACAGTCATAATCATCACCAACAGAATACACGAGATGAAAGAGAGAATCTCAGGCATAGAATATGTGATAGTAGAAATCGATACATTGGTCAAAAAATGTTAAATCTAAAATGTTTCATGCACAAAACATCCAGGAGATCTAGGACACTATGAAAAGCCCAAATGTAAGAATCATAGAAATAGAAAGAGAAGATTCCCAGCTCAAAGGCCCAGAAAGTATTTTCAACAAAGCCATAGAAGAAAAATGTTCTAACCTAAAGATAGAGATCCCTATAACATACAAGAAGCTTATAGGATACCAAATAGATTGGACCAGAAAAAATCCTCCTGCCACATAATAATCTAATCAATATATGAACAGGAAAAAAAGAATATTAAAAGCTATAGAAGGAAAAGGTCAAGTAAAATACAAAGGGACACCTTTCAAATTACAATTGACTTCTCAACAAAGACTCTAAAGCTAGAGGGGCCTGAATATATGTCTTGCAGATTCTAAGAGACTACAGATGTCAGCCCAGATGATGACCATAAATGGAGAATACAAGATATTCCATAACAAAACCAAATTTAAACAGTATCTATCCCAAATACGTCCCTGCAGATTTAGTAGAAGGAAAAGTTGAACTGAAGAAGGTTGAACTGCACCCAAGAAAACACAAGAAATAAATAATTTTACACCAGCAAAACCGAAATAAGGAAAACATAACATACACACACACACACACACACACACACACACACACACACACACTCTACCACCAACATAAGAATACACTACTACGACCAACATAAGAATAACAGAAATTAACAATCATTGATCATTAATATTTCTCAGCATCAATGAACTCAATTTGTCAATAGAAAGACACAGACTAATAGAATAAATGTGCTGTACACAAAACAAAAAGCCACACCAAAACATCAATAATAAATATTACCTCAAAGTAAAGGGCTGCAGAAAGGAATTCTAAGCCAGTGGACCCAAGAAACAAGCTGTTGTAAGCATTCTGATATCCAATAAAATAGACTTTTAACCAAAAGTAAACAAAAGAGATGAGAAAGGATACTTCATAATCATCAAAGAAAAAATACACCAAGATGATATCTCAATTCTGAATATCTATACCCCAAATGCAAGGGCAAATACTGTGTTCTCAAAGTGTGGTTCCCCAAATGAGTAGATCCTCACATACTCACAGTGATGTTACGTGAAACTTCTCCCCAATGTAACGGTCAATAAAAACTAAAGCCTGTGATAGAGCAGTAGAGGAAAAGGGGTGTAACTGCATTGGTAAAGAGAACATCACTAAAGCTTAAATCAGACATCAATAATGGGAGATATCATCACCTGATTCTCACCAATAAACAGGACATCCAGACATAAAAAAAGAAAAGAAAAGAAAAGAAGAAAAGAGAAAAGAAAAGGAATAATGGCACTAACAAATGCTGTGACTCAGATGTGCATGGGTTGGTCTGACATTGTATTCTAATGCTAGATACTGTGTTCTCAAAGTGTGGTTGCCCCAAATGAGTAGATCCTCACATACTCACAGTGATGCAGTGATGTTATGTGAAACTTCTCCCCAGTGTAACTGGTAAATAAAACACTAGAGCCTGTGATAGAGCAGTGGAGGAAAAGGGGTGTAACTGAAGATTCAAATGAGGGGGTTGCAGATAGAAACAGGAGAGGAATACGGAGGAGAAATATATTGGCATGAACCAAAACCACATGGCCTGGAGGAACAGTAAGTAACAAGGAACTTTATAGTTTGGGAATAAATTAGTATAGCTCTAGATCTGCCCAATCTAGGTTTATAGCTTATAAATAAAATACCTGGATTGTGTGTCTTTTATGCAGCCTTGCTAGAATTATAATTTCCTTCCACGTTTGGTACCCAACGTTGAATACCAATATGTTGTAATAAATATTTAATATGAAATAGAGGTTTCTACCCTACCTTAGATCATTCAGTTTCCGGATACAAGGCACACAACTTTTACATTTATAATAACACTTAATCAGCACTAAAACTGGACATGTATTTACCTACCGTGCTATTATGTCTACTTCTCTATCAATAACCCTGAGTAATAAGTACTATATTCCACCTGGGGGTATGAGAGATGGGGAGGTGGAGGGAGAGGGGATAACATTTGAAATGAAATACATAAAATATCCTGTCAGAAGGCAAGTTGAAATGAGGAACTTGTATGTTTGCCTTTTAACTGTGGATTCAAGGGAAGCTGGGTGGGGGGCTGGTAGGACAAACCATCCTCAAAGCATAGGCGAAGTAGAAAAAGCTACAGGCAACATTTAGAAACCTAAGGGACACGATAAAAGCAGTGTTTAGAGGAAAGTTCAGAGCAGTAAATGCCTTCATAAGAAATTAGAGAGATCTCATACTAGCAATTTTAACGTCATAGTGGAAGCTCTTTTTTTAAAAAAAAAGTATGCACTCAAGAGGAGTAGACAGCA
Source organism: Rattus rattus (assembly GCF_011064425.1). Classification (NCBI taxonomy): domain Eukaryota; kingdom Metazoa; phylum Chordata; class Mammalia; order Rodentia; family Muridae; genus Rattus; species Rattus rattus. The sequence goes on along the minus strand of NC_046154.1, from coordinate 44,862,497 downwards.
GGAAATAATCAAACTCAGGACTGAAGGCAACAAAATAGAAACAAAGAATCAACAAAATCTAAAAGCTTTTTTTTTGCGCAAATCAACAAGATAGACAAACCTTTAGCCAAACAAACTAAAAGACACAGAGACAGTAAACAAATTAACAAAATTAGAAATGAAAAGAGAGACATAGCATCAGAAACTGAGAAAATTAAAAAAAGTCATTCAGTGTTACTTTAATAACCTATACTCCACAAAATTAACCCCTAAGGAAATAGAAGCAGTCATTAAAATATCCTAAAAAAAACAACAAAATAAACAAAAACATAAACAAAACAACAAAAAAGTCAAGACCAGAAGATTCTAGTGCACAATTCTACATGAATTTCAAGAAGAACTAATAACAGTACTCCTCAAATTATTCTGCCAAATAGAAACAGAGGGACATTGGCAAATTTGTCTAGTGAGGCCATAATCACCCTGATACTTAAACCACACAAATACTCAACAAAGAAAGAGAATTTCGACCAATTTCACTCATGAACATGGATGCAAAAATATTCACAAACAGAAGCCAAGAACACTTAAAAAAGATCATTCATTATGATCATGTAGGCTTTATCCCCGAGATGCAGGGATGGTTCACAATACAAAAATCAATCAATGTAATTCACCATGTAAACAAACGGAAAGAAAATAACTGCATGGTCATCTCACTAGATGCTGAAAAGCCTTTGGCAAAATCCAACACTCCTTCATGGTAAAAGTCTTGGAGAGATCAGAGATGCAATGGTACATACCTAAACATAATAGAGGCAATATACAACAAGGTGATTCCTAACATCAAATTAAATGGACAGAAACATAAATGCAATTCCACTAAAATTAGGGACAAGACAAGGCTATCTACTTTCTTCATATCTATTCAATATAGTACTGGAGGTTTTAGCTACAACTATAAGACAACTAAAGGAGATCAGGGGTGCACAAATTGGAAGGTATGATTGCTGTTCATAGATGATATGGTAATATATATATATATATATATATATATATATATATATATGCCCCAAAAATTCTACCAGGGATGTCCTACACCTGACAAACACTTTCAGCAAAGTAACTGGACACAAAATTAACTTGATAAAAATCAGTAGCTCTCTTATATACAAACAAAAATGATCTGAGAAAAAATTGGGGAATCAACCTGTCTCACAATAGATACAAATAATATAAAAATCTTGGTATATCTAACCAAGCAAGTGAAAGACCTATATGACATAAACTTCAAGTCTCAGAAATAAATTGAAGTTGAAGAAGACATCCAAGGAAAAGATATCCTATGATCATGAAATGGTAGGATTAACATATTAACCATAACCATTTTACCCAAAACAATCCTCATATCTATTGTAATGCCCATCAAAATCTCAACACAATACTTTACTTTACAGAACTTAAAAGAACAGTATTTAACTTCATGTGGAAATAGAAAAAAAGCCAGGATATCTAAAACAATCATGTATAATAAAAGCACTTCTAAAGGATCACCATCCCTGATTTCAAGCTATACTAAAGATCAATACTAATTAAAACTGCATGATATCTGCATAAAAACAGACAGTTTAGTCAATGGAATGGAATCAAAGAAGCAGAAGCAAGTCCAAATACCTATAGACACTTTCAGTTTTGGCAAAGAAGCCAAATTATGCAATGGGGGGAGCACCTTCAACAAGTAGTGCTGGTTTAACTGGCCTCCTCTTGTAGAAGAATGAAAAAAAGATCCGTATTCATTACTCTGTACAAAACTCAAGTCCAAGTGGATCAAAGACTTCAATATAAAACCAGATTCACTCAAGTTATTAGGAGAGAAAGTAGGGAATAACATTAAATGCATTGGTACAGGAGACAAATTCCTGTAAAAGATCACCAATAGCTCAGGAACTAAGATCTACAATTAATAAATGGGACCTCATGCAACTGATAAGCTGTCAATAGGACAAAAGCAAAATTGCAGCCTACAGAATAGGGAAAGATCTTTGCCAATTCCACATTGACAGAAAGCTAATATCCTATAGATAGATAGATAGATAGATAGATAGATAGATAGATAGATAGATAGATAGATAGATAGATAGAAAGAATACAAATCTAGACAGAGAATTCTTGACTGAGGAATTTGGAATGGCTGAGAAACACTTAAAGAAATGTTCATCATCCTCAGATGTCAGGGAAATGCAAATCAAAACAATTTTGAGATTCCACCTTACACTTGTCAGAATGGCTAAGGTCAAAAACTCAAGGGACAGCACATGTTGGCTAGGATGTAGAGCACGCGAACACTCCTCCATTGCTGGTGGAGTACAAAACTATACAACCACTTTGGAAATCAATTTGACAGTTTATCAGAAAATTGGGAATATCTCTACCTTAAAACCCAGCTATACCCCTGCTGGGCATATACCCAAAAGATGTTCCATAATACCATAAGGACACTTGCTCAACCATGTTCATAGTTGCAATATCCAGAAATTGGAAACAACCTAGATGTCCCTCCACTGAAAAATGAACAAAGGAAATGTGGGACATCTACACAATGAAATACTACTCAGCTATTAAAAACAATGACATCAGGAAATTTGAAGGCAAATGGATGGAATTTGAAAAGATTATCCTGAATGAGGTAATCCAGACCCAGAAAGGCAAACATGGTAAGCAGCAGCCACTTATAAGTAGACATTAGCAATAAAGTACAGGATGACCGTGCCTATAATCACAGACCCAGAGAAGCTGAACAACGAAGATGGCTCAATGTGAAATCTCACTAAGAAGGGGCAATAGAAAAGACATCATGGATGGATGGAGTGAGGTGACTGTACAGTAGTAGAATGGGGATAGAGATTGGAGGGGGCATCAAGTGGGGGTAGAATGGAAGTGGAAAGTATTGGGAGAGACAAGTGGACATTTCTTGGATGAGCTAGAAACCTAGGGAATGGAAACTGCCAGAAATTTACCTAATTTACCCTACCTAAGACTCCTAGCAATGGGGGCTATGGTGCCTGAACTGGCCGTCTCCTATAACCGGGCAAGATTTCCAGTGGACAGATTGGGAAACCAACCCAGCCACAGAACCTTCAACCTGCAATTTGTCCTGCCCCCGAGATATGTAGGGGTAAGGATGGAGCAGAAATCGAGAGAGTGGCCACTGGTGGCTAGTCCAGCTTGAGACCCATGCAGTGAGAGGGAGCCTACCCCTGGCACTGTTAATGATAACTTGCTATACTTGGAGAGAGTAGCCTACCATAACTGTCATCTGAGAGGCTTTACCCAGCAACTGATGTAAACACATGCAGAGACCCATAGTCAAACATTAGGCAGAGCTTGGGGAATCCTGCAGAAGAGGCTGGCTCAGTGTGTCAATTTGACTCAAGCTCATCAGAGGGGAAGGAATCTCATTTAAGGAAATGCCTCTTTGAGATCTAGTTGTAAGTTCTCAATTAGTGATTAATGGGGGAGCCCAGCCCATTATGGATGGTGCCATCCCTGGACTGTTGGTCCTGGTTTCCATAAGAAAGCAGATTTAGCAAGCTATGTGACACAGACCAGTAAACAACACTCTTTATAGCCTCTGCATCAGCTCCTACCTCGGTTCATACCCTGTGTAGTGGATTGTGTTCTCATGCTAATTATGTCACCCAAATACCTGTTTGCAGTATACCACACATAGGACTAAAGGAAGCCTGTTATCAGTTGATTTTTTGATTGGTCAATAAAGTTACTGGCAACCAATGTTTGGACAGGGAGACAGAGCTGGAATTTTTAGGATTCCCCGGAAAGGGACCAAGGAAGAAGGAAAAAGGAATTCTACCATGAGAAAGACATGCCGACCACATTGGAAAGGTGCAGAAGGGAGACACAGCTGACAGGTAGGTATGGGGAGGGGAGTGGCCCCAGACAGCTGCCCAGCAGAGTCCAGGGCAGCAAAGATGAAATGTAGATTTATTAAGTATTAACTCATCAGAGGAGAATGTGTGTGAGAATGTGTGAGAATGAGCTAGGGAGAGGCCAGGCCATTGAGATGTTTAAAGTATATAAAATATAAGGTTATGTATAGTATCTTTCAGGAATTCAGAACATTGGGCCGATAGCATGCCGTAACCACTTAGAAGTGTAGAATATTAGCAATTTACTGCATTAGTCCTACTTTAGTTCCTGTCCTGACTTCCTCAAGGGATGTACTATGATCTGGAACTATAAACCAAATAAATCCTTTTCTCTGCAACTTGCTTTTTGGTCATGGCGTTTCATCACAGCAATAGAAGCCCAAACTAAGACAGAGAAGGAGAAAGGATTATAGGAGTCAGAGGGTCAAGGACACCATGAGAAAACCTGCAGAGTCAACTAACCTGGGCTCATAGGGGATCACAGAGACTGAAGCACCAATCAGGGAGTATGAATAGGACTGACCTAGGCCCTCTGCACAAATCTAACAGCTATATTGCTTGATCTTCATGTGGGACTCCTAAGATTGGGAGCAGGAACTGTGTCTGTATTGCCTGTCTCTGGGACCCTTTTCCCTTACTGAGCTGCCTCATCTAGCCACAATAGGAAACAAAAACAATAGTAAAGACAAAACAAAAACAAACAACCACAAAAATATGCTCATACAAACAGGTTACCTGGTCAAATTTTCTAGAATTCAAAGCTTTATAGGTGATTTTAATGAGAAGAGAATTAATGATGGATAGATACTCTCTCTCTCTCTCTCTCTCTCTCTCTACATACATATATATATATATATATATATATATATATGACATAATAATTGTGGAGAGCTCTGGGTACTGCTTCAATGATATGGGCAAGAATATTTACATTGGGCTAGGATAGGGGAGTAGGCTCAGACAAATACTTGACATTGGGCTAGGACCAATGGCTGGTCCTGGTTCTTGTTCTCTTTGGCAGGACATCTGGTACTCTTCCCTCCTTGTGTATTGTGTGTCCTTGGTATGTTAGTCTGTCCATATCTGTTTACGTGGCTTCATGTTGCTGCTTGATTGTTGCTTTGGCCATTTACCCTTTGATTTAGTTTTAACTCATTTCAAAAAAGAAACAGTCTAAATTGATACAACAAAAACTGATAAAACTGCTTTTGGAGCTCTTCACTTCTAACTAGGAGTCCAGCGCTGCTCAAGAAGCCCTATTAAGTGCTGATTGTCAATATAAACCACTCTTAAAGGGGCAGTAGTTCTCAGCTTCTCTGAACAGGAAGCTAGTGGCTGTTTCTCCAACAAAAATCTCTGTGACTGCGGTTACTGAGTTCAGCAGGTGGCAAGATGCTCCTCCCTTGAAGCTATAGCTAGAAAAATTAAGAAAATTTGTCTGTCTAATCTAAATAAGTAAATGTGTGTAGCTACTTCATGTTTGTTTCTGGTCGTAAATGTGTAAATATGTTCTGAATGTCTTGGTTAAAGATTATTGGTTTATAAATCATTGGGTATGGTTAAAAGTTTGTAACATTGGTAACAGAAAGTTGTCATAAAACTGGTAAATCAGGTTGGAATCATTCTGGGCAACAACACATGGCAGGAGCCAACCCAGGTTTCTGAAGATACCTCTAAATTGGGATAATACTTTATGTAATTCCTATCTTAGAAACCTGACTTATAAGAGATAGGATTTAAAACAATGTTTCTCTAATGAGGTATTTAAAGCTTCCCCATCATGCATTCATATATAAGAACTGGCAACCAAATTTTGTAACATGAAAATAATGCACTTGGCATTGATTTTATAGAGACTGGATTGTTTACACTGTTAAAAGTTGTTTTAGCTTTCTAAAATTATGGTTATGCTATGATATTGCAAAAGAAACCTTTAAAAATTATAGTTAAATGTATATAAGGCTAATGGACCTCTGGCAGTTTACAATTCAATCACAAGAACTGGATGAAATATCTATTTATTACTCCAAACATCAATTAAATTGCTTATTGCAGAACACTGATATTTGACCTATTGCATGTGCAACCTTTTCAGGCAAAATTGATAATCATTATCCAAAAGACAAGTTGTTACAATTTGCTTGTATGCATGATTTTGAATTTTCTGAAAATTTATACATGTAGCCCATAGAGAATTACTTACTGTGTTTACAGATGGCTCATCTAATGGAAAGGCAGTATATGAAATTGGATCACATGTTTATTCTCTTGATCTCCCCTCTCCCCAACTTCAGCACAGATTTTTGAATTATGTGCTGTAGCCATTGTTTTTGAAATGCTGAAAAATTAAGCTTTTAACTTGAATATTGAAACCGAACACATAGCTCATGGTTTACAATTACTTGAAATTGTTCCTTTTTTAAATACCTCTAGTTCTCAAATTTTGCGATTACTTATGCAAACACAACTCAATTTAAGAAAACATACTGTCCCTTACTTTATAAGACAATTAAGAGCACATACTGGAGTGCTTAGATCCCATTGTGAGGGCAATGCCACAGTAGATTGTATACTAGGAAAATTATATGCCTTATACAGGAACAATCAGCTAAACAATATCATTCTTCACATCATCAAAATAATCATAGTTTGGACATAATTTAGTATTTCTAGAAAATGTGCACATCAAAGACTTGTCCTCAGTGTCTTCAGTTTTTTCCTAAATTACATAATGGTGTTAATCCTTAAGGACTCACACTTAATCAATAGATGTTACTCATATTTCTGATTTTGGAAAATTAATGTATGTACATGTGACTGTTGACACCTTCTCAAGCTTTCTTGTTGCAACTGCTTTACCAGGAGAAGCACCTAAAACTGTAATTACTCATTGTCTACATTGTTTCTCTATGCTGGGTGTTCCAAATTAGATTAAAACAGATAATGAAACATTTGAGATGTTCTGTTGGCAATTTATTATTACCCATATTACTGGTATTCCTTATAGTCTATACGAACAAGTTATTAAAGAATGGACCCATGGAACTTTAAAACAAAACAATGTCTTCATGAAATAAAAAAGGGGAAATATATCCAAGTACACCTCAAAACTATTTAAATAATTCTTTTTATTTTAAATTTTTAAAATTTGGATGCCAAGGGACTCTTCTACTTAATTCCTGTGGCACCAACCAACTCAGCATATGTATGCCAAGGTGAAATGGAAGGATCCACTTACTGGCATACGGCATGGTTTCAATAAGGTATTAATATGGGGAAGAGGACAAGTTTGTGGCATGTTGTTGTTGTTTTTGTCATCGTCGTCATCGTTGTTGTTGTTTTTCAAGACACTAAAGGAGCATGGTGACTGCCAGAGTGATTGGTGAGACATGCAGATGCTGGGACAAAGAATGATGCTGACTGTGAGCTTGCTGAGTGCCTTGACAATGGTAGCAAGGAAGCTATAATGGATATATGTTCCTGACCCACCTTTGCTTGCTTATATCCCAGACTAGACAAGCCACCTTGCTTTTAGACCTTGTAGAACATGGAGACTGTGGAAACTGCCTTCAAAAATTAATCAAATGGAGAAGTTGTTATAATGACCCTTTTCTTTCCTTTAATGTGACCAGTTATTCTGACTCAATCATGGACTGACTGGTCTGGAAATCAATCCAATATTGGAAAAGAGAATGACAGTGGGTATTTGGAGGGCTGGTTCTGGACATTTTCAGGGAAATATTTGAAAATTAACATCTGTATTGTAGGAAGTTACATTTGCAGTGGATAAAATTGGAATAGGATCTGTATTTAGAACAAAGACAGGATCTGGATTTTGAACAAATGTTAGTTCATATGATAGGCTCCTAATTTTTTATTAATTGGCCATGTTAAAATTACTTTTGTTTCTTCTATGGTGTTTAATATATGTTGTATTGATTGTACACTTTCTAATTTTGTTAATGTATTGAAATCTAGCATGTCCGGTTTTTGCTTTATTGCCTGTATGACAGAACTTGCTATTCTGATAAAGGCTTATAAATATTGGAAGAAGTGAGTCAGGCTTTAAGCAGAAGCAAGAGAATAGTTGGTTTGATTATTGCTGGTATAGCAGCTTTGATTACATTAATAGCTAGCAACACTGCTTCTGCAATTGCTTTGATGCAAAAAGACAGCCACTTTGTTAATCATTAAAAAAAAAGTTGCTAATGGTCTGAGTTTTCCAGAAGATTTAGATAGGAATTTGGAACAACAAATTGATGTTCTTTATAATACTATTCAAATTATTGGGAAGGAGGCTCAGAATTTAAGAGTAAGAAGCCATTTTGAGTGTCATGCTAAATGCCAAAGAATTTGTGTTATGTCTAAAATTTACAATAATAGTCACTGTAATTGGGAAAAAAATTCAAAGACACTTGCGAGGTATTTGGAATAATTTTAACACCTTTCATAAGAGTACTGTTCCATGGAGTTTTAGTGTTGCAGATATTGCTGATAAAATTATTTGTTGCTTAATGTCAGTCTTTCCATCTTTCTCAAGCTTCAAGAATAGTATAAATAGCTTGATCATGTATTCCCTTCTTGTCCTGGCAATATTTTTACTCCTGACCATTTTGGTAAAACTTGCCCTTAATAAAATTTACATGTTGACGTCCAAAATACATGGCTTAAAACTTAAAATGGATTCCCAGACACTCATTAATTTAACAGGCTGGCAGTCAATAAAGGGTAAGATTCTGCCCAGTGCCTAAGACAGAAATACATTGCTTTGGATAATGCATATTCAATAACAGGGAAGAAAGGTACTTTTATCAGAACAGTCTAAGAGAGGTGCAGTCCTCTTTATGAAATTTTTAAAAATGGGGAGATGAGGAGAACTCTGGGTGCTGCTTCAATGATATTGGCAAGAATATTTACATTGGTCTATGACAGGGGAACAGGCTCAGACAAGAATTTGACATTGGGCTAGGACAAGTCTCAAGATGAATCCAGCTGAGGAATGTATTCTGTTTGTTGACCATCTAGCTTAGTTGCTAAATACAGTAATCATGGGACCTTGGTTTATGCTTTGTTCCTTAACCATTTTGTTTATGCCTTGTCGTTCCATGACTACTTTGTCTTTAACCTAGAACTGACGCTATTCTATTCTTTGTAAGTACCTAGAATGGTATAAAAGCAGGTTGGAAAAAAAGTAAACTTGCTTCAGCACTGTTTGGAGTCATGTTATAATGGTTTCTAATTGTCTTTTCTTTTTAAATCCTCACTCCCTCCCTTGAGACCTTGTTGACTAATTGACGCTGAACACTAGTCAATCTGTCTCTGAGATAAAGCTCAACAAACAGAAAAGAAAAGGAAAGAAGAGGAGGGGAGAGAAGAAGAGAGGAGAGGAGAGGAGAAAAGAGGAGAGGAGAGGAGAAGAGATAAAAGGAAAATTATCCCTGATTTGAACAGAATTCCTTCCTCTAATATCTATCCTATACTGGCCATTTCACATCTAGATTTTAAATTGTGAGCCGTATAGCTTTGATTTCTATATATAGGTAGACTTTCTGTTTGCCTCTGAAAAAAAACAGTCAAAATTACAGAAAAAATATACAAGACTCGGTTTCTGTATATCAAGGATTTTATGACCTGGGGTGGTGGTATTCAGAATGGTAAGCCCAGCTTACTAGATCAGAAACATAAACAGAAAGTATAATGCATAGTATAGTTTTTATTAATTAATGGTTATATGGTGGTTTGTTCATGCTTACTAAGAATGCAAGATGGTAATTTCTAGAATTGTACTTTTTGGTAATTACCCAAACACAGGTTTACACAAAAGGTGATGCTTTTGTTATTCTTTCTGTGCTTATGATAAAATACTCTATTAAAAGCAACATAAGAAGTAAAGGGTTTATTTTGACTCTCAATTCAAAAGTATAGGCCATCATGATACAGAAATCAAATTGGCAGGAATTCCAAGCCACTGTTTACCTTACATCCAAAGTTCAAAAGCAGAGAACTCAGCTCTCATTGTTCTTTTTGTAGTCCATGGTCCCAGCACAGGGAATTTTTCTATCCACAAAAAGTGGGTCTTTCTACCTCTATTGGCCCAATCAAGATAATCTACCACCCTGCATGCCAGAAGCCAAGTCCCAGTTGACTCTAGAGCTCATTGACAGTTGAAATCAACCATCACACTGCACAAAGATATTTGTATTAGGTTTACTCAAAACTGACAAAACTTGAAACCAACAGTGGAATCCTTTGATGGGTGAATGAATAAAATATATTACAGCCAGGAAGCAGAATATTACTCAGCACCAAGAACAAGTAAGATATGAAACCCTGGAAATATATGAAGAAACCAAAAACAAACATGAAAAGACCAATCTGAGAGAGAATAAATGTCTGATCTCAACTTCGCACAATGAAAACTAAGTTTACTCAGTACAGAGGGGAGATGAGGCAAAAAGGAGATGAGGACAGTGAAAGTACTTGATGTGTTATCATTCCTCCAAACTTTAGATTCTAAACTTTAGCTTCTAGATCCAAGGGCTGAGGACAGGGACAAAGGTAGGAGACAACGTTCCCATTCGAGTTGACCAATAATTTTAAATGTTGCTCAAGGTAACAAATCGCAGCGCTCCAACTCAGACGACCCCTGAATTCTCTGCCAAAATGTTTATAAAATGTGTGTGCTTTGTGAGCTCAGGGTATCCACTTGCCTGCGTGCTGTGGGACCCCAACGTAGTTAGAACAATAAACATCTTGCGGATTGCAGCGATTCCGGTGTCTGTGGCCTTATTGAGTGGGGGTCTTCCAATGGACTCTTACATCTGGTGTGTTGGTCAGGAAGCCCCACTTGGGACCCAGATGCCATGGATCGGAAGACCGATCTCTAGATCAAGGCAATGTGAGATCCCTGTCTGTCATCTCTGTATGCCTCTGTGTCTTGTGTGCGTTTTTGCTTTTGTTCCAGCAGCCACATTCGGTCTGTAGTTTCAGTTTGATCTGAGGTTGCCAGAGCGGTGGACAAACGTGCTGCGGCAATGGGGGACTCAGAGGACACTCTAGTCTCCCTCTGGGAGAAGGAATCCGATAGGGTTCATCTCCATCTGGGCATAGGGGGTTCCCACCCCAGGCCATCTGAATCTGTTTTTCTTCTGTGACGGTCACCAAGTGGTCGGTTTTGTGTGTGTGTGTGTTTGTGTGTGTGTGTGTGTGTGTGTGTGTGTGTGTGTGTGTGTGTGTGTGTGTGTGTCTTTTGGTTTCTGTTTCATTTTTGGAACCTGTTGGCAGGTCACCTGTCTTCGGTAGTGCTCGCGGCAGGAGCTCGTTGGGCTTTCTGTCTGATTGTGTGTGGATTCGGACTGTGTGTCTGGTTTGCTTTTGGTTTACTTGCAAGCGTCTGTAAGGCTTAGAGATCTTCTGGTCTGGTTTGGTCTGGTCTGGAGGGAGTCGGGAGGACTCTGCTCCTTTTAGAATCTGTCGGACTCGATTCCAGTATAAGCTGGTGGGTCACCTGAACCTGGATTCTGTGCCCACGAGAGGAGCAAGCTGTCTGTGTGTTGAATGTCTTTCTCTTTGTTTTTGGACTTTAGTTCTGTTCTGTACCCGTGGCAGGGGTGAAAACTGTGTGGATTGTCTTTCTCTGTGTTCTGGGACTTGCACTATGACAGACTGAATCTTCCCTGTTAAGCATCTTAGTTAACCACTAGAAGAAAGGGTCTTTAGGCCAGAATCCCTCAGGTACTCAGACCAAGTGCCCTATATAGTTACATGGAAGGATATAGTGGAGAACAACTAACCCTGAAAATGGATGGCACTGGAGCGTTGGGCCCATACCCAACCATCACCGCCAGTCAGAACAGGATGGAAGCGGCCGCAGGTGCTTGACCCTGGGGTCTGCGCATCAGCTTCTGCTGCCCACCCCCACCCCAACCCCGTCCCCACTTGTGACATCGGGCCCTCCTTGAAGCCTAGGGGTGGGGGAGGAACCAAGCTACAGGTGCAGATCCTGGTGGTAGTAGCAAATATTCAAATGAGAACTTTGGAGGCTGAAGTGGAGAACCCCGCCTCCCTTTTTGTGTAAAAGCTTTTTTGTCTCCAAGACTTTTGCAGGCCCTGGCCATGAAAAAGAACCCTATAGAGACCAAGAGTCTGTAAAGAACAACCCCCAGGAGTCTTCCACTGCGGATCTGCTACTGATGGATCTTTCACCCCCTTACCACAGCTCCAGTTCCCATGGCCCTCCTCAGGCACGAGCAGGGGGGAAATGGGGAGAGGACCCTCAGAACCTGGACTGGCCAATGGGACCTGATGAGTACGGCAATCAGGAAGAATGTCCCCTCAGACACGGGGCATCACTCGGTAACCAGGCTGTCATCGACAATGGATTTTCCTGATTAGACCTGACTGGAACTACTAACATAGCAGGAGGTAAAGAGCATCAGAGGTCTACCACCAGACTTGGTTGGCAGGTCTCAAGGGGGTTATAGGATGACTCACCAATTTGACTAAGGTATGTGAGGTTAACCAGGGACCAGATGAGTCACCTGCAGCCTTTCTACAGTGATTCATGGAGGTTCCATTCTGCTGATATACACACTATGACCCTAGCAGCTAGGAACACAAAGCTACTGTGACTATGGCTTTTATAGACTAGGCTGGTAGAGCTATCAGGAAAAAGCTTCAGAGGCCAGAGGGACTACAGGATAAGTCATTGAGGGATTTAGTGCAAGCTGATGAGCAAGTCTGCCATAACAGGGAGACAGAGGGGAAGGAACAGAGAAATAGAAAGGAAGAAGATGAAAGGGAGATACAAGAAGAAAGGGACAGGAAAGGAATTTGCTCTAGGATCTTGGCTACAGTAGTTAGGGAAGACAAAGAAGAGAGACAGAACCTATCAAAAAGGACCAGTGTGCCTATTGCAAGGAGAGGGATCACCAGGCTCTAGAGTGCCCTAACAAACAGAAACTGGGGGCAGGAAATCCCAGGTTTTGGGAAAAGCGCTCCCCCAAACCACAAAGGTGCTAGCCCTGGGGAAGACAGAACCAGGTTCTGACCCCCTCTCCAAACCCAGGGTAACTCTGAAAGTGGAAGGGAAACCCACCAAAGTCTTGGTGACTACTGAGGCCCAACACTCAGTCCTCCAAGCTGACGAACCAGTCTCCATAAATGAAAAAAAATTCATGGACTACCGGAAGAATTGGAGACCTGAGCATGGGCCGGGTATCCCACTCATTCGTGGTCATCCCTGAGTGTCCCTATCCCTTGCTTAGGAGAGATTTGCTCTCCAAAATGGCTTGCATGGGCTGAAATGGCTGGGTGAGGCCATGTGTATGCATATCTGCATGCTGTGTATGTAGAGCTTAAGACCCAGGCTGACCCTGTCTCAATACACCAGTACCTGTTGTTAGGGGAGGCATAAGAAAGAATTAAGCCACACATCTCCCAGCTCCACCAGCTTGGGGTGGTCTTATTGCCGATGTGCCTGGAACACACCACTCCTGCCAGCCAGGCACTAACAATTATCACCCAGTCTAGGACTTTGGAAAGATAAACTGTGGTAAAGTGACTGACTTCTGCACTACTGTGCCTAACCCCTACACTCTGAGTTCTTTGCCACCTTGCAGAATTTGGTACACCATTTAGACTTGAAAGGTGCTTTCTTCTGCCTGAGCTGGATACCCCAAAGTCAAAAATACTTTGCCTTTGAATGGAATGACCCAGAGGATGGGACCACTGGTGAGCTGACATGGACCACTCCACTGGTTCTCCATTCTCCACTGGTTGGAGGCAATCCCGTCGCCTTGCTGCCCAATCCTGACCTGGAGTAACCGCAGCACAAGTGTCAAGTACTGGCAGAAGTCCTTGGGTGGAGGGAAGACCTCTGTGACTGACCAATCGACCCCTGCTGAAAGTCGAGGCTACCTTGTCTACAGACAGGAACAGTTCTCTTTATGAAGGTCAGGGATTAGTAGGTGCTGCTGTGGTGGGCAACACAAATGTCATCTGGGATGGCTGAACCTCTACCCCCGAGCACATCAGCACAGATGCCTTTGCCATGCCCTGATGAAGCCAGCAACTGTGAGTATTATTCATTGCCCAGGACATCAGGAAGGAAGAGATTCAGTGGCACTGGGCAATAACAAAGCAGATCAAGTGGCTCAAGAAATGGCTATGCAGGAACCTATCCTGGTTGTGGGCCTGCAAAAGAGAGCCACTGGGAACTGGGATCAGACTAAGGGATGGCCTCACTTAGAATGTACAACATAAGAAAAGGCCCAAATTGCTTAGAAGAGGAAGGACAATGGCACACTTGAGGGAAAAGCTATACTCCCCAGAGAACAAACAAAAGACTCACTTTGCCAAATACACAAATGGACTCATTTAGAGGATAAGATGTGTATCCAAGTAGTTAAGGTATATGTAATAGACTAGAACAGTGTAAGGTGTGTCAGCAAGTGAATGCTTAGCAAGCAAACAGGGCAAAGAGACCTAGGGAGTTTGTTGGGAAGTCGAAGTTACAGAAGTTAAGCCTGGAAAATATGGTTACAAATACCTTCTAGTGTTTGTAGATACTTTCTCTGGATGGGTTGAGGCTTTTCCCACCAAGCAGGAAACAGCCACGAAGATATTAGAAGGTCTGGGGTCCCCAAGGTAATTAGATTGGACAAGGGTCCTACTTTTTTGCTTCTAAGGTGAGTCATGGATTGGCAAAGATATTGGGGACTAATTGGAAGCTCCATTGTGCATACTGTCCCTAGAGCTCAGAGCAGGTAGAGAGAATGAACAGAAACCTAAAATAGACCTTAATTGACTTTGGAGACTGGTGCTCACTGGGTGGTACTCTTTTCCCTGGCCCTGTTCCAAGCCCAGAATACCGCCTACCATTTTAACCTGATCCCTTTTGAGATCATGTTTGGTACCCCAACTCCCTTGGTGTCCACTGTGCCACACCCATAGAGGTATCCCAAATCACTGATAGGAACCTCTTCTTGAGGCTCAAGCCTTTCAGTCCATACAACATGAGATTTGGCCCAAACTATCTGCCTTATATGCTTCAGGAATGCTAGAGACCCCTCACCGTTCCAGACTGGTGACTGAGTCCCCCCAGTGGCATTGGGAGAGGTTGCTGGAACCCCTTTGGAAGGAACCCTTCCTGCTGCATACATCACATGTGAAATCTACAGAAGCCTCATTCCCTCGGGACTCCTGCTGCCCTCCCGTGTGCCAGTCTGCTAAACCTGGACTGTGGTTTCTACTGGAACTGAAGATGAGGCTGCCTCCCTGACTAGCTCTAAATCCCTCAACACCTGGTGGCCTGATCTTACTTTCGACCTGTGTTACTTGGCAGCAGGACTTGACTTGAAGGACGTCCCTACCCAGGGCAGGAGTGCTGACTGAGGCAAACTGCCCATGTGGGAGAAAGAGGACTCTGGGCTGAGAGGGGGTGTGCAATAGGTGTGCATTCCCTGCACAGAGGTGCCACTTGTGGGAGATTCCACGCCCCCCACTCACTACCGAAGGCCTACTAGGGGAACTGAAGGTATTGAGATACTTTCTGAGCAAATGCTACCTATAACCCAATAATCAGATTCACTCAGAAAGGTAAAGAACCAATGAGATGACTAAAGAGAAAAGTTGAGGACGTGGGTTGTACAAATTGTGATATGATAGCCAAAGTCAGAGAAGGACTAGCCAAAAGAAAGAGAGCGAGAGCAGAGTCAAGGCTGGTTCAAATCATGGCTTTATTCTTCCCCTTGGCTTACTAGCAAATATCAACATTATTAGGAGCCTTTATTATCCTGCTATTGCTGGTGACTATTGGCCCCTGAATCCTTAACCACTTGCTAGCTTTTATCAGAGAGCACATAAGCACTGTACAAGTTCTAATGCTGTGGCAACAGTACCAGGAACTAGGACAGAATGAGACCTCATTTCAGGATTGAAATGGTCTTAAGGAAAAGGGGGGAATGTGAGAACCCTGTTAGAAATAGTGGGTCACCACCCTGCCTGGGGGAAGGACAGATAAGGAAATGGCCTAAACAGGGAACTATCCTGCCCAGGGTGAGGACAGAGAGGGAAGTGACTCAGAGAAAAGATAATGCCAGGAAATACCACAAATTCCACAAGATGGGCAGAACAAGGCCAAATGAAGGAGACAACCTTCCCATTCGAGTTGACCAATAATTTTAAATGTTGCTCAGGGTAACCAATCACAGCCATTCAACTCAGGCGACTGCTGAATTTCCTGTCAAAATGTTTATAAAAAGTGTGCGCTTTGTGAGCTTGGGGCATCCTCTTGCCTGTGTGCTGTGGGACCCCAATGTACGTTGAAACAATAAACCTCTTGGGAATTGCAGCAATTCCAGTCTCTGTGGCCTTATTGAGTGGGGGTGGGGGGGTCTTCCGACGGACTCTTACAAAACTAGAAAGGGCTTCAAGAAAGAGGAGAAAGTCTTAAGTAAAATGGGCAATATGGGGGTGTGGTACATGGATAAAACAAAGCTGAAGTTGGGACTACTAGAAAGCAGGAATTCTGCTGGAATGGGGAAGGGGCAGAGGGGTAGACAATACAGGGCAAAGAAAATGAAGGAATAATAACAAATATGAATAATGATGCATACCATTCATAACCCGTGAATCTGTATGCTAGCTGAAAACTCCATTTAAAAATTTTTAGAAGAAAAGAGGAAGGAGACAGACAAAACAGTATACTTTCATAGTGTTAGCACCAGAGAATCTAAGGCAGAAATACTGACTCCAGACTCAGGTGCACTGCACAGGGAGGGCATTCCTCAAACAACAAAAAGAAAAGGCAAGGGGAAGACACCTATTTGCCCTGTGACTCTAAGGCTCTTTATCATCATGCTTCTCTGGACTTTCTTTTTGCTTTACTCCATGATCCAAGCAAAAATCTCTAAATCTCTATGACTGTGAGTGTCTTGGTTTAGGGATGTGGGAGGAGTATTAGGGGTACATTTCTTGCCATGCCTTGCATTTTAAAACTGGATTCAAACCATCTTTTCCCAAAATTCTGGCATATCATGTTTTATCATTTAGCAGCAGCAACATTGAAAGAAGTACATCCAACTCCCAAGCATTTTTTACACTACCAGAAAAGGTTATTAAAACATCCCATGCTTGCTTAGAGTACACAAGAATGTCGGTTTGTATGTGTGCAACACAAAGGCATTACAAACCTTATAGGAAAATAATAGAAGTTGAAAATAAAAGATTCAAAGGCAAGCAAAGATAATATCTTGTTTGATATTAATAACTACTACATGCTACTTTTAAGAGAAATCAGAGTTTATTTACTCAAATTTGTTTTTCTAATAAAAACTTGGTTATATACTGTGGCTGGGAATAGTGGTTAAAAAAAAAACAAGAGAAGAAAAGAAAATCAGAAAAAGTGGAAAATGCCTCTTGGATTTTTGTCTGTGACAAATAATAGGTATTGACACACACTCACACACACACACACACACACACACGTCATATATATATATATATATATATATATACATATATGTGTATCCTTTCAGTTCCTTGTTTTATCCATAACTCACAAAAATACTGATCCAAGGTATTTTTCTAGATTACATGAGATATATAAAATGTTCAAGAGCCAAGTGTGCTGGTGCACATTTGTAAATGGTATTTGTAAATGTATTTGTAAATCGTAGCACTGGGGAGCTAGAGAGATGAAGATCACCAGTTCAAGACCATCTTATACTATACAAGGAGGCTTTCTCAAAATAAAAAATTTAAGACCTAATTCATGTCACTTTAGATGCTTTATCCAATAAAACATACAGAAGATGCAACTTTAGTTTACCCTGTCGCTCAGTAATAATTGGCTGATCTGGTCTTAAAGGACTCCTTTACCCAGCAGAGTCTGTAGACACTGGCCACTATGGGCATTATTGCCTTCTGCCCACAATCAGAAATTATAAACTCTGAGAACAACTGTGTAAGAAGGTTGATGTCGGGGGTTGGGGATTTAGCTCAGTGGTAGAGCGCTTGCCTAGCAAGCGCAAGGCCCTGGGTTCGGTCCCCAGCTCCGAAAAAAAGAAAAGGAAAAAAAAAGAAGTTTGATGTCACCTGGTGATGGTGTTGCATCCCATGAGCAGGGTTTCTGAGACCAGGAGTGTAATAAGTACCAGGGGTTAATGTCCTGTAAGTCTCTTCATCTTATTTATCAGTATTTTATTTTTATTGTACCTTTAAATGGATCGTTTCACACTGGATTGGGGGAAGAGGCTCTTTGGTGATATTTTCTTAAAAGGCTATGAAAGAATAATCTTAAAAGCTCAGAGTCCAGGGAGATAGCTCTACAGTAAGGTAAAATGGGGGCTAGCAAAAAAACCTGATATATTGACGAGAACTTGGGAGATCAGATTTCAAAAGGGGGATTTAAGGTGTGTTTTAAGAAAGAAAAACAGCTTGAATTTCAAGTGTATTTGCCAGGAAGCATAAGCAACCGACAGCAAGGGCAGAACTGCAAAGACAGCTGGGTAACCGGAAGGACTGAGGCTACAGCCAGTGTTCAAAGTCTGCATTCATCATTTAGCAAAGATGAAATAGCATCTGAGTTATCTGGGTGACACAGACTTTTAAGGGGTGCAAAATGCACTGGAAATGACCTCCTAGAGAGCAGAGGGCCTATCGGGCTACTATAGTAGCACAGAAGGTGCTATGATAGAAGAGAGTTGCCTCCAGGCAGTGAGAATCCACAGCAAGGCAAAGCTAACATCAGGGAGACCTTGTGCAGTGTGATTTTACTTTATTTGGTGGTTAGATCGTAACTGAAGCCAGTCCTTGAGAAGGATAAGAAGGGCTCAAGGTGATTCTGAGACTGGAACTGCAGAAATCCACAATCAAAAGTTACATGACTTAAGAAGAAGATGGAAGATGGAAGGTAGGTCTGTTCTGGTTTGAATGGGAAATGTTCCCCATACACTCATATGTTTGAACACTTGGTTCCTAACTGGGAGTAGTGTTTGGGGAAGTTGTGGAATTTTACTAGGTGAAGCCTTGTTGGAGGAATTGGGCCATTGTGGGTGGGGCTTGAGGTGCTCCAGTCCTACTACCTATTACTCTCTATGCCTCCTAAGCACCTATGCACTGTTGGCTGCCAGCCTCCTGCATCATGCCTTCCCTTCTTGCTTCTTTCTCTTCCCTGCATGATAGACTTCACCCCTTTGAATCAGAAAGATGGCTTACAAATGCAGACACAAGTGCTTCCCACATACTCCTGCCTCGGTGCCCTCATCATAAGGCATCCCATTGCACTGAAAGGACATTCTCTGTTACAGCAAGTCTTGTCACACATGCGATGCTGCTGGTAAAGCAGCGGAGACTCTGAATCAGAGGGTCCTGTTGCTCAAACCCAGCTCTGTGTAGCCTCTGATTCTTGTCCGTTCTATTTCTTCTTCCTGTTGCCTTCTAGTTACATGCTTGACCCAAGAGGTTCCAAATTAAACAGGTGGCTCAGGTGTTAAATGCAGGCAGAAAAGCATGATAATGTGTTTTGTGCTTGTTACTAAAGAAGAGGGAGATGAAACATGAAATACCGAAATCCAGATGCTGCCTTATTCATTTCAAGCTGCTTAACTGTGAATTTATTAGACCTTGAAACCCTGGACTCATATCAGGCTGTCTGTTAAAGACAGTCATCCCTGGGTGCTACAGAGATGCTGGGTGCTTAGAGTGCACGCTGCATTTGCAGAGGATCTTAGCTCAGTTTGTACCTCATCCAGTAGCTCACAGCTGTCTGTAAAGCCAGTTTCAGGAGTGTGCTTCTGACCCCCACAAGCACCCCAAACCTGTGTTCCTACACACAGAGAGAAGGAACACACACACACACACACACACACACACACACACACACACACACAGAGGAGGGGTTGGGGGGAGGAAGGGGGAGAGAGAGAAACACAAAAGGAGAGAGACCTATACACAGAGAGAAGGGACACACACCAAACACAAACATACACTCACACACATATACACACATCTATACACATATACACACATGGATACACACACAAACACACACATACACTCATATGTACATACACAGAGAGACACATATACTCATACACATACACACACATAGATACACACACCCACATATGCACTCATATACATACACACATATAGATATGCATACCCAAACATACACACACATACACAGATACATACATAGACACACATACATAGACACACATACACAGAGAATGGACACACATGAACACACACCCAAGAAATAGATCTTTGAGGGGGTTTTGTTTGTCTCTAAGAAAGCCACTCCTCCTGCTACATCCACCCTTGGGCTGTTGAGTATCTCAAGGCAGATTCCTTTTCCTACCGGGAGGTCTTTCCACATAGAGCCTTAGCCCTGCTCACGTCTTCCTACAAAGCATTTGTCTTTCAAATCCCTTTTTTCTCCTGTCCCTTCAGATGCAGCCGCCCCTCCTGTGGGCACAACAAAACCCCATGAAGCTGCCACCCAGGCTGCACAGGAAGCAGAAAGCCATGGGGAGCCAGGTCTCTTGCATCAAACTGGTTCATTAAATAATTCATTTAACAACTTCTTCCCAGACCCTGGTGCTACTTAATTACTTGCTTGCTTTCTTCTCTCTCTTTTCAACTTTCCTTTAATTGAAAATCCAAGCCAGGCATGTCACAGCCTGGGAAGTCAGATCGCTTGGAGACATCTTCTGACTGTCTCATTAGGTGTCCAGCCACTGAAAAATGTATGATGGTTGAGGAAAGGGATACGGGAGTAAACAACTGCAGAAAAAAAATTAGATTTTCCAACAATGCCTAACGAGGAAAACAGCACTTACAAACAGAATTCAGTTTTTTCCTTAATGAGGGAAGCAATAAACAGCAGCCATACATGCGTCCTAGGAGTAGAAGACACACGGTGGGACCAACCACAGGCAGGACTCGCAGCGTGATGAAGACAAGGCCTGTACATCACTGTTACCTAAGGGACTGTGAGAGCAAGTGGAGAGTCTGAACTTTGTACCTTGAGAATGGGGGAGAGACCCTGGAGCAATCTGAGTCTGAAATAGGGCTGCAGAGCTATAAGGAGAACGATTTGATTTGCATAAAATCTTGTGGATTTCAATAGCAGCTGGGTTCTTAGGGTTCCCAGACACAGCGTTGATGCTCTGCAGTGACCAAAGCAGATGTGCTCTTTGTTAAATGCCTGGTCTTAGGGCTACAAAAGCTTATTTTAAAAGAAAGCTATTCATTCCAGAAATAAAAATAAAATTCTGGAGAATCAAAGTGAATACAAATCACCCGAATAAAACCACCTCGATCCACCCTGCAATTGAGCATTTGGGGGTTTCATAAAACTCTTCTGATTCTTATACTGGCGGCCCCTGCTCTGTGAAGCTATGTTTTTCTCAAGAGGAAAGTGGAGTTTAGAGATGCTGAAATGTTTGAGAGTGCCATCACTCCAGGGGCCACACGAGAGTCGGATAGGAAGTTCTGTGCTTTCCCGGGGTTTAAATTAATGGCATTTTAGCTCTTGAGTCAAAATTGTAATGATGAATAAGAATCACAGATGGGTTGAAGAGCTGAGATTTGGGCTAGAGTGGAAAGGCTATCGAGTTGCTGATTTTCTCCTGGAAGGATACTCTGTTGGTTCCAGACCCTCTCTACAGGGATCTCCTTGCCCAGCATCCTTGAAGTCATCATTCCAGCCCTGGATTAGCTTTGGCAATGAAACATTGAGAGACTATGAGGTCATCATTGCAAGAAAAGTGCTTAACACTCTGACTTTCAGTCATTGAATTCTTCCTTTACAGTTTAATTTTTCCTTCTAACTCCCACGGACCATTTGATATATCATCTTCTGTATTGTTAAGTAC
The DNA here is from genome assembly GCF_011064425.1 of Rattus rattus. Taxonomy (NCBI): domain Eukaryota; kingdom Metazoa; phylum Chordata; class Mammalia; order Rodentia; family Muridae; genus Rattus; species Rattus rattus. The sequence continues at coordinate 44,840,686 of NC_046154.1, read as the reverse complement.
AGAAAGAATCCATGCAATCATCATGACTAAGTCTTTGAAGTAGAGCCTAGGGGTTGAGTCCTAGAATTAAAACTAATTAATGCTGTTTATATCACTATGACTTAGTTATGTAGAAAATTAAAGTTGCAGTTCCTTCTCTCTGTGTCAGGTGGTACAATATCATCCAGCTGAAGGGGAAGAGGGTCTTCCCGCAAAGAGCTAGGACATTCTCATTGCTCTGACCTAACAAATGACATAGTTCTCTCTCTCTCTCTCTCTCTCTCTCTCTCTCTCTCTCTCTCTCTCTCTCTGTATGTGTATGTGTATGTTCATGTATGTGTGTGCATGAGTATGTGTATGTACATGTCTGTGTGGAGTGTTTGTGTGTCTGTCTGGTACATGTCTGTGCATGTGTGTAAATGCATGCCTATGTGGGGGTGTGCATGTAGGTCTGGTATGTGTATCTATGTGTGTGTGTGTGTCTGTATGTATGTATGTATCTGTAGTGTTTGTACATGTGTATGTATGTGTGGGGTTGGTGTGTGTGTGTGTGTGCATGTGTATGTATGTGTGGTGTTTGTATGTGTGTGTGTATGTGTGTGTGTGTGCGTGTATATGTATGTATGTGCTTTGACCTTCTTTCTCAGTAAAAGCATGCTTTCCACTCTAGAACAGAACTCATTTCATCTCTTCCTGTGTTGTATTGGCAATTTCAAATCCATTCTGATCTTCCTCTGTTAAGGCCTAGATAAAATATTAAGGCCTAGGTGGAATGCTAAGGCCTAACTGTTAACTAGATAGCCTGCCATTATAATGAAACTTTCTCATATGTTTCTGCTGTTACTAGGAACCTTTCTAATGCCAAGATGGATTATATATTCTGTTATATTCTTTGCCCCTGGAAAACAACCATGGTAGAAATCAGTAGGACTATTTTGTGTAGTTACCCACAATTAGCTTGGACCCAAACAGCACTTCTGCACCTGTGTAGAAGCTTTTATGGTACAAGGTGCCCATGGGATGGACCCAACATGAGAGAGAGACACTGGTACCAATATAAGAAACTATTTGGAATAAGACTTCCATTTTGAATACTGATTGAGTAAAGTTTAAGTTCTCAAGACCTTCCTGGGAGTTGACATCCTACTTGGCAGGAGGAGACCTGTGCATCAGTAACTGACATCCTGGTTGACAAGTTAAGATATAAATGTTAGACAAGTCCCATCCTGGTAGACAAGTTAGGATATGAATATTAGACAAGGCAAGTCCCCTGCCATAATTGAATACCCCAAACGGGAGCAGGATAAATGTACAACAAAGACATGTTACTAAAGAAATCCCCTATCCTTAAATCCTGATTGGTGAAATAACTTAGCACAGATATTTGTGGATTTGGGGCTTAAATACCCTATAGGGTCTTAACTCCAGGTCATGATTCAGTTCCTATATCTGGACCATGGCCCTGGCTGACCAGTCCTGTGACGTATGCTCAATCAACTATCCTGTCTGACTGAGATCAGTGTTTGTGTGGTTTGTGAGCCAATTCCTGGTCCCTAACACCTCGGAGATAATCTACTCTTTTACTTCAGTGTATGTCCCATGTCCTAACTTAGAGGCTCACAGCTGCATCAAGTGGGCTTCTGATATGATTCCATAGCTCTTCATTTCCCACACCTATCATGGGAGATGTTCTCTTTTCGTGGCTTGGTTACATCTGTCTTTACATAGCTCCCTGGGAAATCACCTGAAGTGAGAAACTTCCTGAACCTTTGTCATGTCTAAGCACATCTTTTGTCTTCTCATTTTTGACATACTGTTAGGCAATTTTTAAAGTTTCACTGAATTTTCTCTGTGACTTGAAATTGGTGGTTCCTCTTCTGTCAGGCTCTAGAAGGAAGTAAGGCTGAAGCCATTGCAACTGGTTTTTTTCTATTGTGGTTGTGCAGGTGTTGCCTGTCTCTTGCTTGATAAGAGGCTGGTAATTTTAATACCCCCTCCACACTTCACAGCAAGACCTTTTAACTTTCCAATGTGATAGTTTAAATTAGCCTGAGAAACTTGCCTTTTACCACTTACGTAATTGCCTCCTCCCTATCCCTCCCTCAATGATTTCCAAAGGAAAATGATGTGGACCACAGTGTGAGCTGCATATGGAATTTCTAATTTTCCTTTGCTCTGTTCTTCTTCTGGATTATTGAGACAGGAACTTCTACATAGTCCAGGCCAAGATCAAACTTCTGTCTCTGTCCCCCCACTACTGGGATTATAAACATATTTCATCATGCAAAATGAGGGGGGCAAAAATAATTTTAATGACATGTCATTTTAATACATTATTTTTTAAAATAATTTTATCCAAGATATTATGTCACCACTTAATATAAAGTATTAATATATTTTCTGTTCTAAGTTTTGTATTAAAGCTTTAAATTTTGTCAAATATTCTAAAATTGAAGTAGCCCTACATAGGGCTAGCCTCATTTTGAGGGCTGACCCCATATTTGTATGAGATGCATTTGGCACAGACACAAACTGTAGCTTCCTCTTCATGAATTTTGTCCTCTTTTCACTCTTAGAAAACCATCAAAGGTTTGCTTTCCATGCATCCTTCAGATTGTTTTATTTTTGTAATCACTTGAAGTCACTCAAATATTTTTGTTGTGTTGCTGCTACTACCTTTAGGTGGAAAATGTTAGATGCTACCGAGGGTTTGTTTACTATATCCAACAAACCCTTTCCTCTGCACATACTGAAGACAGGTTTTGTTCTGTTTCCCCTGTGATGGTGCCCACACCACCATGGTACTGAGAACTGGGCGTAGGCCTGGGGGATTTAAGAAAAGACAGAGTCTTGGGTCATTCCTGCTAAAAGAATGTCAAAGCTTTAATGAGGTTCACAGTACAATCCACCGGGTAGAAAAACCCAGTAAACACAGTGGAAAAATAAGATTAGGCCCTCAAGAAATAACAGGAACAAAAAACAGGAACTGACTCAATGATGTTACCGCCCAGGTGTTACCTCCCATCAGCCAAATAGAAAGGCCAGGATGTTCCTTTCTAAAGAACAAAGACTTTCACATGCATCAGTAAGGCTCAGCAGAGGGTAAACAACGTGGGGGCCCAGGAGGGACCAATGTTACTGCTCAAATTATTTTCTTGTAATCATATTTTACACTTATTTACTGGCTCATTTTGATGTCTGATGATCTTTGTACAATCATGTCTAAAAGTAAAGGACTCAGTTACTAGCATAATCAAGAATTGACAGGAAGCAGCTGCCAGCCAGGCAAGGAGCAAGGAAGCTTGGGCTGGGTCTTAAGTGAAGGATCCTGTTTCAGGTGAAACCCTGTGGTTTTTGACCAGGCAGAAATTCAAATATCCCTAATTCTGTGGATGCTACAGGTGGAAAGTTCGATGGGAATGGAGTACCACTCACTCAGTTCTTTCAAGTGAGAATTTTCCTCTTACAACTCCTCTCCAGGGAATATTGAGACCCAGAATCTCTCTCTTTGGGGCTGGCTTCAACTGCCTTGGCTTATTAATTTACTTTCTGTTTTGAGAACCTTATTAGAAGCTGTCATCCACTGATGACCTAAGAAAACGTGAGTAATTACAATTGTCAACTTGACTGGATCTAGAATACCCTCTGGGAGGATATTTCCAGAGAGAATTAAATACAGTAAAAATATCCTCAGAGTCTGGGTAGTTGCAGCTCATGAGCTGAGGCCACAGCCTGAATACAAGGGGAAAGGTGTGAGGGGTGGGAGGCTCCTACAAACAAACAAAACCAAAACCCCAAAATGAATCAAACAGACAAAACATATCAGAGGTCACTTATTTGGGAATTCCAAGGAGTAACCCTGACCCTGACCAAAGCCCACTCTTCTATTCTTGACAGTATTTAATTAAAAGCTTCCTTCAAATTTGGCTCAAATAGTGGAAATGTTTTTCTCAGGATTAACATATATAGTTCCAGAATATATCCTAGATATAAGGACTATGAGCATCTAGAGTCTTGACTCATTTGGGGTCCATGTGTTGTAAAGCAAATTGCTCTCTGAAGGAGATAAAGATCCCTGTGCTCTTGACTTTTCTCTTGCTATGATAAACACTGTGAACAAATGTAGCTTGTTTGCTGCCTTTCAAAGAAAGAGTTGATTCTGGCTTAGAGAACTAGAGAGTCCACAATGGTGGGGCTTGTCATACCAGCAGCAAGACAGCTGGAGCAGGAAGCTGGGAGATCACATCTTCAACTTCAAGCATCAAGCTGAGAGAGGGAACTGGAGAACTGGAAGTGGGGTGAGGTTATATAATCTCAAAGCCCACTGCCCATAGTTTACTTCCTCCTGCAAGACTGGACCATTTACACCTTCTCACCAGCTAGTTATCAAGTGTTCAAACACCCAAACCTATGGGAGACATGTCTCATTCAAGCCACCACAATTCTTTATTTGCCTTCTTATTCTTGTGGATAATAAGGCACATATATGACTAAAATCAGACACATGATAGGAACTAACAATGACATGCAGTAGAGAAAAACTTACCTAACCTGTCAATCAAATAGAGAACCAACTAAGCTACACCTCTGACAATTAGCTCCTCCCCATAAAGGGAGACACCACCACCACCACCCCTGACGGTGGTGCTTCCAAGGTGTTTCATCTTCACTATGGCTTTGTTTTTCAATGTTGTCACTTTTCCTTCTGTGAGCACTTTCTCATCCTTTGAATAAAGCACCAATAACCTGGACAGTCCAGAAAGTAACCCCAGTAGCCTTCACAGCAGAGGAGGGCAGGCACTCCGTGCCTACCAAGACCTGAGAAGTCATTAACTGCTTCCACTGGGTGAGGCTATTTCAGTTTCAAATCCCCTTTCTGTTATTTTAATGTGGGGAGATGGGTACCTGTGTTTGGTGCTCTATTTTGAAACAACATTACCTTTATATTGTTTTGGAATGCTTTGTTCTTACCAAAAAGGAAAATGCCCTTGAATAGCTTACATAAAATTATTATTCAGAGAAAATGATCACATCCCAATTCTTCTAGAAGAGAAAATGATGGCAATACAGAAACATCATTTCCTGGCACTCTCCAGTATTTGGTGTCTGTCATTAACCTCAGCCTCTGGAGGGAGTGTCACATGTGCAACACACTTAGTTCTTCATTTTCATCTCAGGAACATCTGCTCGTCTCTGTGAAGCAAGCAACTGGACCTTGATTTAGTGACAGGTATGTGAGTCAAAATGTACAGAATATATGCTCTCTCTGAGACAAAAAGGTGTACACTCCACAGCCCCACAAAGAAAAGAAAATGGAAGAGTCATTATCCAGAGGACACACGTTGTGGGTTCAAATGCAATCTTTTAATTGATTCCCCCAAATCACCTGTTCTGTATGAGTTAAATTCCAGAAGATTGATTTTCCTAAGGAAATCATACACTCTGCAGCTGAGATTTAATTCTAGCCCTCAAAATCTAAAATCCACTTTCTCATCATCAGGAGCCCTGTGGCAAGTGCTCAAAGCCCCTTTGGTATGTAGGAGTGGAATGAATCTAGTTAGGATCAGATCGAACTTGGAGCTCAGCCGGTTCATTAAATGTGTTTTCTTCAGGTTCTGTAATTGGTAGCTCACAAGAATGCTGGAGTCTAGGCAGTTTAAGGAAGTGTGCTTGCCATACCAGTTGTCCATATCAAACAGCAAAACCGAAGTCATCACAGTGGTATGTTACAGTGCTGCGTTACAGTGCTGGGTTACAATGTTGTGTTACAGTGCTGCATTACAATACTATGTTACAGTGCTGTGTTACAATTCTCCATTACAGTGTTATAGTGCTGGGGCCCAGTGTGTGTGATTCTCTAGCCCTATGTTCCATCACCTTAGGCCCAAACACAAATACATTACCTACCTGCTCCTGTTTCCTTGAGAAAGACCCTCTTCTCACTGTTGGCAACAATCTCTCTTCTAGTTAACTTTTTCTTATCTGTGGTTCTTGCATTAAAGCCTATGTTTGAATTTGTAAGTTTCCACTTTGACAATTTTACTTCTCGAATGTATTCTATACCATATTTTGTATTCTTATCATATTCAAATTTTCAGCTGAGATGCAGTGTGTGTTCAGTGAACCCTGATCACAGTTAATGCTCACAAGGAGTTACATGTCACCTGCTCATACCTGGTTCAGTTTCTGCTTCCTTTGCTGTCACCTGGTTTCCATGTGCCCCTGGTTATTTATTTTTGGTTGAGTTTTGAACTACATTATGATGTACAAAGAAATTAGAAGTCTGTCAACTACTTTCCTCCAGCAAAGCCCCCTGCTCTGTTTGGCAGCTAGAGGGAAACTGGCTGAATCAAATCAGACCAGTAGTGACCTGATCACTTTCCGCTCTTGTGTTTACTTCCCCTTACTTTTGAAGAAAACCCTTGGGAATTCCAAATAAAGTCTTTAAAGCTTCTGTTATTTTCCCTTGGATAGGCCCGAAATGTTCGTTTTTTTTTTTTTTTTTTTTTTGTTTTCTCCAAGAGTCTGTCAAAAACTCTGCTCAGTTTCTCCATGGTCGTCTTCTTTGGAGCAATCATCTTGAGGGCTGAGAAAGATAAGGTTACCTTGACTTTCAAAACTTATACTTGCTTTTGGCATAAGGATGTCCCAAGACAGCCTAGTCCAACAATACTCTGAGAAGAGTTTCCTTCTTGAACTTTAATACAGTTAGCATGCTCCTGGCTTAGTTTTCCTTCCTCTATAAAAGTAAGACCACATTTTAAGTGTTTAAAAGTTCCCAAATATTAAAAAGTTTTTGACACAGAAAAATCTAAACTAATATTTGTAAGGAGATGCCTATGTCTACTGGGTGTGGTGATTGGATTTGGAATCTCTTTACTATCTTAGCTTCTTCTCCTGTTGCCAATAAAACACTATTGCAAATGCAACGTAAGAGACATTGCATTTCCTCTGGATAGCAGTTAAGGGTACAGTTTGTTATGATGGGAAGTCATATTGGCAGGAGCATGACATAAATAGTCACATCATAATCACAGACAAAAACATAAAGTGATAACTTGGGAGCTGCTATTAAGTTCTCTTCCTACACAAGCCTGGGTCTCAAGCCAGGGAATTATACCACCCTCAGTGGACAGTCTTCTAATTAGCACAATCAAGAGAACAACCCCCCACAGGCTTGCCCAGCAACCCTTCTCCCAGGTGATTCTAGAGTCTGTTAAGTTGAAAGCTAACATTCTCATCACAATCACCGAAGAGACATACATCTGGCATATGATTTAACTGAGGTGAGAAGGCCCACCCCAAATGTGGATGGCACCATCCTGTGGTCTGGGGTCTCAGAATGAATAGAGAGTAGGAAGCAAGCTAGGCACCAGCATTCATCTCTCTCTGTTCATTCTGACTGTACATGCGGGTTGACCACCTGCCTCATGTCCCTGTTGTCATGGCCTCCCTGCCAGGATGAATTCTCCCCTTAAACTATACTCTAGACTCCCATTTTCTCTAGTTGTTGCTTCTCAGGAATGTATTCACAGTAATGAGAAAAGTAATTAATGTGCCAGGTAAAACAGAAACCCACTTGCAAGTTTTCTTCATTTGCTTTTATTTTTTCTTATTTTTTTTTTTTAAGATTTTTGTTTGTTTCATTTATGAGTGCTTTACTCACATGCATGTCTGTTGACCATGTCTATGACTGGCACCAATGATGGTCAGGAGAGGGCATCACATCCACTAGTACTTGTTGTATCTTACACTTTAAGAATTTAAAAGTTCAAGACTGGCTCATTCCATCTTTTCAGTCTTGGACTTGGGCACCCCTCACTGGGTCACACAATGGTAAAGAAAGTAAAAGGGATATAACAACACATGGATGGAGCCAAGCACATGGAGTAGCCACGCCTTGCAACAACCTTCATGAGAAAGAGCTAATCTGATGCTTGAGATTAATGTTGATGCATTCCAAGAGCTACACCCAATGAGCACATTACTTTCCTTTAAGACACACCTCCTAAGGGGTCCACTATTTCTCTCTGTCTCTGAATGGGGAACTAATATTCTGCAACTGAATTCATGGGGACATCATATCTAAATTGTAGCAGTAAAGTGTCCATGTTAATGGATTTTCACAAAATTAACCCATCTAACTAGCTCCAATCCAATTCATTGTTAGTAACAGAAGACTAGTGTGGTCCTTTTTGATCATTCTCCCTAACACTAAACTCACACCTAATTCCTAAATTATACACTAATTAGATAGGTACATACACGAATGCTGGTATCTGCCCTTTTCCTTCTTTGCTTCAATACGTAAGCCTTGATGCCACCATCTCATCTGTACTCAGAGTCACCCTGTCCGGCACCCAAGAGCTTCTGCCATGGATTTGCTTCTCATTGCTTTTGTCATTTCCACATGCCTTTCCTTCATCCACATGCCAGACATTCATATGTCACTCATTCACATACCATTCATTTGCTGATTTGATTTTTTATTGAAATAATCCACCCTTTTAAAACACTGCAAACTAAATCCCAACATCGATGAAAGGAGACATTATGTGTTAGTTTTGTTTTTGTAATACATGTTAAATGAGTGCTTTTAATGTTTAAAAAGTGTCTATGGGACATTAGTCTAGTTTTTTTTTTCTGTTATTATGACAAGATACTCTGATGACAAGAAGCAACTTGATGAAGAAAGAGTTTATTCAACTCCAATTCTAGGCACTGTCCATGATTGGATGGAAATTAAAGTAGAAGGCCAAAGCAGCTACAACCACAGAGAAAAGCAGAGAGAAAGGAATGGACCATGCTGCCTGCTGACATCACCCAGTTCTTTTCTGTCAAACGTGATTCAGGAAATGGTGCTACCCACACCAGGGTGGGTCTTCCTATATCAATTAACAACCAGACAACACCCCACAGACATGTACACAAGCAAACCCAACCGAGATAATTTCCCAGCTGAGGCTCTATCGGCAAGTGATTCTGGGTTATAGCAAGTGGGTGTATCTAAAACTAACCATTATAGTCATTTAGAAAAATCCTATACAATACCATATGGAGGGCCCATTGAGAAACAATTTCTATAAAGAACATTTTAAAAAATCATTTGCTGTGCTTCATGGTTTATTATTTACCTGGCTTAGAAGCTAGAAAATTCATATCCTGTCAGCATTCCCCTGTTGTTCCAATCCTCGGGAGTGTCAGCAGATAAAGATTACAAAACACGTTCAGAAATGAGAATGCTAATTTGAGAACAGACAGTGAAACTGTCAACTCCCAGTCTGCCTATGAATTTGAATTGGTGCAGCAGAACACTCTGTCCCTGCACCAAATGCCTCTGAAGCCAGCCAGACATCCACCACTGCCCTCTGGAGAGTGGGACCAGAATATGGTAGCACCATGGTGACAATTACAGAACACAGTAGCTCCATGGTGATAGTCACAGACCATAGTAGCTCTATGGTGACAGTCACAGAACACAGTAGCTCCATGGTGACAGTCAAGCTGGGCAGACCTAGAAACAAGAATGCCTGCCTCCAAGGTAACTTGGAATCATTCCTTCAGCCTAAATAAAGCCAATTCTGGGTCAGCCCTAAAAAACATTTCTTTAATACTCTTGGTTACAAATTTCAATGTATATTACAGTCAGCAGAGTAAGGCCTCACGATGGTACAGATTCCTATAACATGAGACCAAGGGAATAGAAAATTTGATAATGTATTTGATGATACTGAAATGAAAATTATCTGCTTTACCCAGGTGGGCCATATCTAACCAAGTTATGGAGAGAATGAAGACCCTTTCCTGTCTAAAGAGAAGCGTGCATAGGATTATCAGATGAATGCCACTGTATTGTTTTGAGGAAGCAGAAAGGATCACAGTACCCATAGCTACAAGCAGCACCTGCAAACTGCAGAAACAAGCGAATGAATGAATGAATGAATGAATGAATGAATGAATGAATGAATGAATGAAGTCTCTCCTGAAACCCGAACTAGGGACAGATCTACTAGGTCTACCAGTGAGACCTTGTTGGAGTCTTCAGGGTGAAGAAGTGCAAGGTTCATGTTCAGCCACTGTGCTTGTGCCAAACTTTCCTCTGAGAAGAAACAAATAGTAAAAAGATGCACCAGTGATGTCAAGTGACACTCATGGTGTGTTCAGCCATGTCTTAACTGATTCTCTCAGAAAATGTGGGAATTTTTAATATTACACATCACATGTTTCAAAGGTTTTTCACTACAAAAAATTTTAAGTTTATATAAAATACATTATGTAATAATTTTAAATAATCTGTCTCTAAGGTACTAAAATTGCAAAATAGTATTTTTAAGCAAATAAACAACTGACTTTCAAACTACTGACTTCATTCATTGGGTAAGGCCTCCTAAGAGCTGGGTTAAAGATGTTGTTTTGTTTTGGGAAGAAAAGCACTGTAACTTGGAAATGTCTTATGTCCAATCAAAGACTGGGAGCTGGATTCCCCACAGAAGGCAGGCTATCTTAGCATTTCCTCCTGGCTAGGAATGGGAGACATGTTCACCCTAGCTTTCCTATTCTGTCTACACATCTGTCTCCAGACCAACCTGGGGAGTTTCCAGGTGTCTGTCTGTGCTGAAGATGAATGCCCCTTCCAGAAGCTGAGCAGTGGCTGCAGGAATTACTCAGTGGTACTTTCCAGAACATTTCCGTGAGAGCAGGCAGGTAGACTAGACAGTGGCAGCTCTTCAGGAGCTTTGGCTAGGAGCTGAAGATTCTGTGAGCTTTTTCTCCCCATCAAATGTGTTCCCGAATCGAGCATAAGCACTAGAACCATGATAAGCACACATGGACCTGGTTTAGACACTGAGAACTAAGAGGACAGGACACAGGAAGACCTCTTTATCTGTGTGCTCAGTGTCCACAGACACAATGAGACCATGGATCATGAACAGAGGGGAGAATGCACCAGAGATGAGCAGTAGACTTGCCTATCTGTCATTATTCTCTAACAATTCAAAATCTATTAAGCATTTACATTCTCTTGGCCATTGTTAAATTCGCTCAGAGAGGAGCTAGAGTACAGCCAGGGATGTGAGCTGCATGCAGAATCCATGCTGTTTTACAGGGTAAGACTTCAGATCCATGGATTTCTGGTTCTGCTGGGGCTCATCTCCCACAAAGTCTGAGAGATAACTGTAATATGATATAAACTGATGGGTCAAGCATGGCATAGTGGTAAATGCCTCTAATCCTAGCACCGGGGTGACAGAAACAGAGGTAGGCAGGTTTCTGTGAGTCTAGAGCCAGCCTGTTCTACTAACCAAGTTCTAGGCCAGGAAGGTTGTAAAACAATCCAGCAAGTAAACAAACAAAAATGGATGAGAGATTCTGCTCTCCAGTCTCTGAGTGCTACTTACATGAGATCATACAAATGGTAATGTTAATAACAATGACCATGAAAATAGCTGTGATATTTGTTAACTCAATCATCTCAACAACCTTGAAAAGTAGGTATTACTTATAGGTAAGAATATTGGATGAAGTATGCTTCTTGGTAAGGATAAATGAACTATGTGGGATTATACAGTCTGTATCTAGAATCTGCACGGCATTGGTAATCACCTCATCATATTGCCCAACATGGAAGCTACATGAGTGAACTAAGTGTAGACAACTTAAACACCAGGATTCTGGGTCACTACCACATAGAAAAAGTAAAGGATAGGCAGTGGATTGGTTGAGTCTAAGTGGCAGGCAGCACCATGAGAACAACAAAAGCAGACATAGTGGTAGTGAATCTGAAAGGAGGGTGAATTGGAGAACCAGTGCAAACCAGCTCAGCAGGCCACAGAAGTCTGGAACACACCCACCTGAGTGCCCAGATAGAAACGTTCATCAAAGACCTCAGCCAGCCCAAGCATAAGAGCAAGAATTATTTGAAAGAACTATCCTAAATATTTTCTTCTAGCATAATTATGTCATTGACTGGTTGCATCTTTCAACATAGAGAAGAAATAGAATTAAATGCAGAAAGATTTAAGAAAACAAAACTCAATATTATTTCTTAATTTACACATTTGATATATATGAGAATTTATAATGAAAAGAATTTGGTGTATTAAAGTAATAACTTTGACTTGTCATTTTAACTAAAAAATTAATATGTAATTTATTGGCTTGGAAGTTTTATTTTTATAAAAATGATAGCTTCTACATGTCTAAATAAATATGTTAACAAATAATATTCTCCCAATCTTCTTATTCTTTACTCCAACCTGGTTTTTCATTCCCAGGAAGAAATATTAAGACTTTATTAATATACTCATAGACTAATAATTTTAAATTAAGATCTTACTAAACTATTCTGAGCTATTAGATTACTAGATAACATTTGAGAGTCATAATACATAGAAATTTAAGTTATTGAATTCATAAGAATATCTTAAATACTTAACTGAGGTACTTAAGAGAACAGTGTATATTAAATGCATAGATTCAGTTTAAAATATTTAAACATGTTTAATTAAGAGAATTTAAAAAATTTGCCATAATATATGCTTACTATGATATTGCTTTTTCATACACATTCAGGGAGTTTTTATTTCCCAACTGTACTAGTAATGAGTTTGAGATGGGATCCTGGTGTTGGCTTTTGCCTCCAGGAATGTTCCATTTGTTATACGATGGCTAAGGCTTGGAATAGAAGCAAGGTACTCTGAAATAGCCAGAAGAAAGTAGCTGAGGTCTGGTATTCAACCTGGCACAGGGCATGAACAGAAAAGCCATCTGTCTTGTCGCAGGCTAAAACAGCTGTAAAAAATGCAGCTCTGTCATTGTCAGACTAGAGCAGCAGTTCTCAATTTGTGGGTCTCATCAAACAACCCTTTCAACAGGAGACGCACATCAGATATTCTGCATATCAAATATTTACATTGATTCATAACAGTTAAAATTATAGGTATGCAGTAGCAACAAAATAATTTTATTGGTTAGGGGTCACTCCAACATGAGAAAGTATATCAAAGCATTAGGAAGGTTGAGAACCACTGTGCTAGAGGTTGGGGGCTTATTTGTTACTGCAGCGTAACAGAGCCTACCCTCACTACAGTAGTCATACAAAGCCCCTTTTGAATGGGATTTTTAATCAACAACACTTAACAATACATATTTAAAACCAAACTAAAAGTGCTAATGAAAACTAAGTATTTAAATATTCAGCTTTAATAAACTTAGCGTTAATGTTCACCTCTCATTTTCTATGAAAAATTTCAAGCCTATAGAAAAATTAAAAGATATTGGATTGAATACCATATGCTCTTCCTTTCAATCTACAATTAAGCTTTACCATGATTTCTCTCTGCTGGTGACTTTTCATACTATTGGAAGGTGCTAGATCTACGGTCTTACCCAACTCTGAATCCTGTGAGCATTAGTAACTGACATATCAAGGTTTGTCTATTGGTGCAACAGCAGCATGGATATTAAGTGGGCAATGAATTGATTTCGGTTTGGATTCACAGACCGGAGAGGAAACTCATACATGGACATGTGGCTGAACTACTTTCTAAATCCTTGGGTTTGTACCCAAACGAGTGCCGCTTGCTATCTTGTCAGAGAAGCTTCGTGTTGCAGTGGGTGGTAGTAGCAGTTATAGAAAAGACTCAACTTGTTGAAAAGCTAAGAATAAGGTGGAGTCTCAGGTTCTAGTGAGTCACCAATACCATCCCTGTAAGGTTGGGGAACATCGAGGGAGAAGAAGCAGGAAGAGAGAGAGAAAGAGGAAAGAAAAGGATGGGAAGTCCATTGTAAACAGAAGTCTTTTGGACTTGACATGGTTTTAGCCCACGTGAACTCACTGCAGCTATGGTTACACAAGGCCTGCACACAATTGGATCTGTCAGCCTTTCATCATGGAAGAAGGCTCATGAAGCCACACCCCCTATTTGAGGGGCTGCAGATTGTTCAGGTTTACTTGGGGGGAAGTGTGTCAGTTTTTTTCAGTGTTACAGCTACTGAGAAATTGCCCATGTTCCAGTAAATAGCATCTCACCTGTGCTCATGTGGGTAATGCCAATAAAAACCAGAGAAACACACACACACACACACACACACACACACACACACCACACCACACCACACCACATCATACCATACCACACAGAAGCGGAGAATAAAAGTAGAAGGACTTATTAGAAGGAAGAAGGGCTTCAGTGGGAAAAGAAGGGAGATAAAATAGGATTGTGGGAAGGCAAAAATCACTGAAATTCACTACATGCATGTATAAAACCAACAGAATAAAAATGAAAAATGCATCACGCTTACCTTATCAAATGTCTACTTTTATCCTTAGCTCACTATAAGCACTATATCCTGTCTTCTATAAATTTCAGTGTAAACTATAATATCAGTGTGTTTCACCACAAATACTTAGACTCATCTATATACACACACACAACACACATACACACACACACACAGGCACATACAAACACACTGGCACCACACACATACAGACACAGAGTTATCCCCACACAGGCACCCACACAAACACATAGGCACCACCATCCTACACACAGGAATCCTACTACCTGACAAACACCACACACAAAGACACTCACACACACACACACACACACACACACACACACACACACACACACACACACAGGCACACACAAACACACTGGCACCACACACAGACAGACACAGAGTTATCCCCACACAGGCACCCACACAAACACATAGGCACCACCATCCTACACACAGGAATCCTACTACCTGACAAGCACCTACACACAAAGACACTCTCACACATACACAGTCACACACACACACACACACACACACACACACACACACAAACTGGCAACAGCCATTGTTGTGAACCTGTCCAGCATGCCTTTCATTTGCCTTTTTAGAGTTTCACAAAAATGAGGTCTTATGCCACCTATTCATTTGTGCAAGATTTCTTTCATTCAGCAAAACGTTTCGGAGATTCATCCATATTTTCACATGTGTTCATGGTTTGTTTCTGTTCATGGCTGAAAAGCATCCCACTGCAAAGCTGAACCATACAGTGGCTTGTTGATGGATTTTTTTTTAGATGACTTCTGGTTTCAATCACTGTAAACAAATCTATTACCCAGGGGTCACTGTCTGTACTGGGTATTTCCAGGTTCTTGGTGTCTTGGTCACAGAACTAAAGAGGCACACAAGACTGCAAAGTGGCAATGAATCTATATTAAAAAGCGAAGCAACAGTGTAGGTCAGATGCACTGCAGTGATCAGTAGGCTGTTGGACACGCCATCCTCAACAGCATTGGTATACCTAAGGGCCTCTCTTTACTGGCTCTAAGAGAAGGAGGTCGGAAGGGGTATATATGTGGGGGATTCACCGTTTTGATGGACAACCTTGGATTATGTAAATTTTAGTCAGAGTGCATTTCTGTTCTTATGATGTACCTGGTTTTAATTTATATATACTTAATTCTGCAGAGGCATAGGGTGGTAAATAAAGGGCTTCGTCCAAAGAGGTCATTTGATTTTTGTTATTTTTATTTATTGCAATGCACCTAAAAACAAGGCAGGGCAACTCAAGGCTTCCTCTTGTTCCTGGGCTTTGTTTCAACAGAAACAGGGCCATTGGCATAGGATTGTCAAAGAAATGAAGTTCACTCTTCCCTTGGAAGTGGGGTGGAATGTCTGCCTACCCTAAATCTAATACGAATATTGCCTTGGAAGTATTCTGTGGGTTATAATTGCATTAATCTAGAAAATACATAGGCGTGGGATTGCTGGGTTGGGAGGTGCATGCTTACTTCTATAATAAACATCAGACCTTTTCTAATAAAAGTTGTACCACTTTACAGCCTCACCAGTGAAAATCATGAGGCCATGATCCACCCGAGTACTCATCCACTTTTATGAATCTTTCCATTTTAGCCTGAGAAGTGCAGTAGAATCTCATTATACTTTTGATTTTCTTTTCTTTTTCTGGTGGCTAATAATAGTGTTTCCATTTGAGAAACTTGCTACTGTTCAAATATTTTGCCCCTTTTTCTAAACTGGGGAGATAATTATTTTGGTATTAACTTAGAGGAATTCACTTTATATCAAGTATTTTCTCTCAAATTATACTCTACCTCCTCATTTCCTTTATGGGGACAATTTAGACATCAGAAATTTTAATTCACCATTTCTCGTTTTATGGTTATCTCATTCTCTAAGGAGAAACCATGAAGATGGCCGAGTGCTTTCTACTGAAGAGCTTTGTGGGGTGCTAGAATGATGGATGTGTGCTTACCTCTAATTGACTCTGCTTAGGGTAGTAATGGGATGGTGGTCACCTTTCACAGGCAGATTGTGTTCCTTTGGCTTGACCCACACAACAGTGGCCATATCCTACTTCTGCAGCTAAGGCTAAAACCTCAGCAAAGGAACAAAATGACACCTCTGGGGCTGCACGTGGTGTGTCTGCATCCATTCACTCATTCGCAAGAGTTCTACCCAAATTATACTTGAGCCCAAGGAGACCCTTACTGAGGAAAACCAGAAAACTCATTCTATCCTGAAAAGTCCTCCACACCACATTTTAGTGCCTGGAATCCCATCTGCTACATGAATTGTGATTCATTCCCTATCCTCTTTATGAAAGATGGGATTGGATTTTTAAAGCTTAGACAATAAGCCAGTTTGTTACTAAAAAGAGATAAAATCCTACAGGTGCACCTCTAGTTCCCTCGAGGTGGGGGAAGAATGATGCAGGGCCTGACTCAGGGCTGGTGGTGACAACAGATTTCTTCAGAGGTTAGGTCCACACTTGGAAGGCAGGCTCTTTTTTCCATGCTGAGCTGGGCTATTAACTATCTCCTGGCAATTGGAGAAGAGAAAACTCTTTGCATGTATTCAGTTCCAATACAAACTGGCTTTCTGGTGAACACATCTCAGAAAGGCTGTCCTCAGAGAGCACCCAACATTGTTCTTGTAATCATTACCTCTGCCTATTGTTCAATCTGTACTAAGGACATCAGTGGATGCTAAAAAAATTACAGCATTTACAAATTAAAATTATGTAATACAGTGTTCTTCAGTGTTTTCCATAGATGCTTGTGTCTTTGAAGGAAAAAAAAAACTAAGTACTCACATAATTTAAAGAATATTAACTAAATTAGAAAAGTACGTCTTGTTTACTACAGTATGCCCAATAACCTGGGCAAACCTCTAGAGGTAGGTCATGCATTTTCTTAGCTTTATTATGTACTTGATACATTTGATCATGTGTATCTTTTATTTTGAAGACAAAACAGTATGTGGAAACATTGGCCATCATCCCTTTAGGTTGTGACTTCCAGCTTGCAGAAGGGAGCATGACCTCAGGAGCACTGTGCTATGTTCGCCCGTGTGTGTCAAAATGTAACAAGATGGCTCTTGTGGATGTTTAGGTTGATATCAGAAGCTCGTTTTAAAATGTTTTTGGCAACAACTCCCTTTTTATCACCTCACAGCTCCCTTGTAACAAGCCTCTAGCTACTCTCTGGATCAATATTTCAAACAGGAGCTATTTCATTATGGTAGCTATCTAACAGAACAATGCAAAAGCTACCTGGAGATTCAAGAGGGAGTAATGTACAAAATGAATTGGCCATACATCTAAATAAGCAGGAAAATCCATTTTAACTCTTTAACCCTGCAACCATTTCTGGCATTGCGTAGTTGGAAAATTCTGCCAGGAAGAAAAATAACATCAGAAACGTGGTTCACATAAGATTGAGCTGGAAAGAATCTAGCAGGTCACCAAACAAAGATCTTCAGGCTTGAATGGGAGTCAGAGAGCAGCATGTGAAGATTACAATGTATCCTGAAAATATAGAGAGTTGAGATTATGGCTGAAATATTGAATAATGATTATAACTACCCCAGGATCTGTTAAAAATGCAGAGACAGATCTCATTCCCAGTGAGCCTGACTTAGGTCTGGAGTGCAGGCTTTGAATCTGTGTCTTTATAAGTAAATGCCTTCTGAAACAGGGACACAGTCTTCATCTCCTCAACATCATAACAAGAGAAACCAGAGTCACCAAGGCTCACTAAGGAGCTGAATTCCACACCCCTGACTCTCAGGTCAGCATGAGAGACCAAATCTTCTGGGTTCAGACTCCATCTTAGAGGACTTGATCTAAGGTTGAACTCAAGTTAACTAACCAATACCTAGCTCCAGTTCCCAGGTTACCCCCTGACAAGACCTGTGTCCAATACCAGTTTCCAGGTTATTCCCCAACAAATCTACACCCCCAGGTAACAAGCCTTAGCTTAACTCCAGGTTACATCACCCTTAACTTCCTAACCACCACCAACCAGGAGGAAAGCAGAAGTTAAGTTTATGGTTTGGGTCCAGCACCAGCCAATTATGTTAAAGGGCATAATGGCCCCTGAATAAGATCTGTACCAGGCTAGATACCACCTTCATGCCTCTATAAATGCTTGCCTAAAACTAGGCTCAGCCCCCCCCCCCTGCTCCGTTCTCCTGAATCAGAGATGGTGGTGTGACCCAAGCTTGAGCTTAAATAAAGAGACCCTATTGAGATTGCATTGGAATCAGCTCCTTGCTGGTCTTTTGGGGGTGGACAAACTTTTTGTGGCACAACAAGCATAGTTTTTCCATCACCAATCCTGGACATGGGGCAGTTAATAAACACAGGAGGCATTTGAGCTTTCCTTACATCAGAGCTGGCTGCTGGTGTAGGTTAGGATGATCTGAACTGCATAAGATCTTTAAGTGGGGTTTGTGTGGAGAAGGACATGATGGCCAGCCCGGTCACTCCAGGCAATGAGTCACTCCATGCAGGGATACTCAGCTTGATAGGAGCAGCTTATGTACTTAGGTGTTAGTATATTCAAGTAGAGCAAACACTTAATATCACATTATTAAGAACTTGTTTGCCTGGGGATCCTGTTTTAAGTTATAAGAAAATGAATTAAACATCTAGCTTGTTGTAAATGTACTACTGGAGCCAATTGAAACGCAAGCTGTTAGGCATGCCTTTGGGGAGGTTTTCTTTATGAGATTATTTGATGCAGGAAGATGTGTATCCCCTTAATCTTGGCCACACCTTCTAGTAGCTGCCCACAGAAAATGATGCAGAAGGAAACTTGGCAATTCGCCTGCTGCCATCACTGTCTCTGGAAAGCTCAGCCACCCTGTTGCTGAGGCGTCCCCTCACCTGCGTTAGAAACATTGTGCTTCAGTATAGACTGAAAACCATCATCTCTCTAGGAAGCATCCAGGACTCCAGCACTAGGACAACTAAGACACCCAGCCTCATCTCATAACTGAACAACTGAACTACCTGATTCTCAGCCTTCCCATTGGTGGACTCCTAGAACCACAGTCTCTCTCTCTCTCTCTCTCTCTCTCTCTCTCTCTCTCTCTCTCTCTCTCTCTCTCTCCCTCTCTCTCTCTCTCTCTCTCTCTCCCTCTCTCTCTCTCTCTCTTTAGTCTCTCTCTCTCTCTCTCTCTCTACTCACGTGCACACACACACACACACACACACACACACACACACACACACACAGTATTGGTTCTGTGACTTCAGAGAACCCTTACTGATATGATGGTTGAGCTATGAGCATTTCAAGTTTCTGATCTTGACAGATATTTTCTAAATAAGTCTTTCTGCTGGCAGGAACTGGAGCAAAGGCTTATTTAATGTTGCTGCTAACCAACAAACTGAGAAATGCCCTCATTTCCTTTCCTCTAACAAAGCATACATTTTATTTTTATTTATTTATTTTTTTTGTCTTTTTTTTTTCCGGAGCTGGGGACCGAACCCAGGGCCTTGTGCTTGCTAGGCAAGTGCTCTACTACTGAGCTAAATCCCTAACCAAAGCATACATTTTAATCTTACTTTTTTGGGGTACCAGGAAGCATACAAACACACCCCTTTCTAATCAAGCAACTGAACTGACACAGTAGTTTAATGATGCGTGCTCTTTTCTGGTTGGTCCCTTGAGGTCACCTTCGATTGTTCTATTCATATTTTTGGCTTGATTTCATCAGCACATATGCTTGCTCCAATTTTGCTTTTACTTTCCCAAATATTCATTAAACAGGAGCAAAATATGCATATAAACATACCCACTAGCATTGACGCCTAAGACAGGTGTGACAGATGTTGTCCCAGCTCCCCCAGGTTCTTGCCCCTCTCCAAATTATTTATTCTTTGTATCAAACCAGAAATGAGATCCTGTTCCAAAGCTACTGAGTCTTTGGGTTATAATTTTTTTTGGAACAGAAGGCTCTTCCCAAACAAAGATCGACTTAATCAACCAGAATCTTGTTTCTAGAAATCAACGGAGCAATTTGAAAATCAAGAAGTTAAGAGTCAAAGAAAATTTTTAAAAATCACACTTAAAACCTGAACTAAGAGGGAATTATGTGGGCTAAGATTATAAAGAAACAAGAGTAGCAGATGTCAGGAGCCTTGAGAAACAAGAATTATAGGGGCAGACAACAGAAACTAAAGAACTGGTGGACAAGGCCACTTGGAAGCTGAGTCACCCTGTCTACAGCATCTGGTGAGGTTACTGAATGAAAATTCAGTGTGGCCAGTGGGAAGGTCAGTGCCTGGAAGAGGAGGGCAGACATAGACTAGAGTATAGGAAAATCGTACTAAGTTAGGCCCTGCTGGTGATGTCAGGTGTGGTCTTTATGGTTCCCTGGACGCTAAGTGATATCCAGCTCCACGCTTCCATAGGCCCCAATCTCCTTGGATGGGAATTGTCTTGGTTGGAATCTCTGTTACTACAATAAAACACCATCACCAAAAAGCAAGTACACAAGAAAAAAAGGGTTTATTTGGTTTTCACTTCCACATTGTAGTCCATCATTGAAGGAAGTCAGGACAGGAACTCAAAGAGGACAGGAACCCAGAAACCAGGGTGACACAGAGGTTTTGGAGGGATGCTGCTTACTGGCTTGCTTACTGTAACCACAGGAAACCTACTCTCTAATAGAACCCAGGGCCACCAGGCTAGAGGTGGCGCCATTCACGATGAACTGGGACCTCCTCCATCAATCACTAATTGAGAAAATGTCTTACAGGCTTGCCTACAGGCCGACCTTATAGAGGCCTTTTCTCCACTGAGGTCCCCTCTGCTCAGATGTCAAGTTGACATTTAACTATGCAGCACAGAGGTGCTCCCGCAGTGCCTGGGCATCAAGCTGCTACTGGGTTTCCATCAGGTGTAGCTAAGACCCATGTTTTCTGTTTTATCTATACATTAAAATTAATTCACCAAAACTTTATTGTAATCTTGCCCATAGATTTAGTCCAGAGTCTCTCTAAAGTACAATCAACAAGCATTGTCTATACCACTCAGTCTTACTGTTCCCATAGTGCTTTGGAATTCTGATGACAGGACCAGTTCCACTTCTTGTAGATTATAAAGGCTAAGTGGCTTCAAATGGCATAGATTTATCCCATGACACATCTGACGAACGTGTCACTAAGCTAAAACCCAGGGCTTTACTCCCAGGGGCCTGAGAGGAAAACCCACTCCCCTCCCCAGTCGACTCTCTTACAACAGACCCTTGCCCTATCTCCAATTGTCAGCCCTCATCACATCTTTAGTGATGGATGCTCTCCCCTCCACTCCATAAGGACCCTATGATTCCACACTGACGTGGAATGATCCCCCCAGTCCACAATACATCATACAATGACATCTACACTGATTTTCTTCTGTGTAAGGTAGCACACTTGCAAACATCAGGGCTCAAGACAGACATCTTTGAGAGACCACTGTCCCAATGCCACAGACATCAAGCAAAGCCCCTGCCTAATGGCTTACTTTTGCAAGTGCCTTCATGTGGATGATCAATGATTCCAGTTTGCATTAGGAAAACTATTTAGAATAACAAAGATCAAACTATTACATAAATGATTAATTTACCTTCTCCAAGGGGTCTTCAGTGGAACTACAGACCTTTATGTTTGAGAATTTTTTTCTAATATAATCTTTACAAAAAATTTCAAACATGGAGAAAAGTTTGATTATATACTAAATATTTTAATACAAAATATAAATATTCTTTGAATATTTTACAGTAAATCAGTATGTTGACACCAAGCAGATAGATGCAGGCATTAGTTTATAATGCCTGCTTTGAATGTGATCCTCTTAACAATTTCTACTCCTAATGATAAAAAAATTTTGCTGTCAAAAACTTTCATATCCTATGTATGTATAGATCTCTCCAGTGTCACATGTGGATGCACTGTGCCAGGTCCAGTTTAAGAGTCCTCTATGATGGACAGCTATCTGCATCTTCTTAGCAGTGTGTCTTCTCAACGGTCAGCTGCCTTGTTCCACATTTTTCACCCCAGGCTTTCCCCCAAAGCTTTACAATTCTACTCACTGTGGTATGTCAGACACACATGGGCATTTCAGGAACCATTTGAGCTCTGAAGGCAGGAAAGAAGGATATCAGCTGCAGTATTTGGATAGGCAGCCATGGGAGGTATCCTAGACCCAGAAAACATTAAGAACAGTGTGTAGCTGTGATTTGATGCATCCTTCTGGACTCTCCATCCTCCCACCTCTCTTCTTGTGCTGCCCATTTTACTTGCTAGGGTCACCTTCTCTGGGAGTTATCTACTGCTGAATCTTATCTCTTGTCTCTGTCTCTGGTCCTTGTATGACCCAAAGGAAAACAGATCCCCTTTTTCTCCTCCTCCTTCTCCCCCCTCCTCCTCTTGCTTATCATCATCATCATCACCATCATCACCATCATCATCCTAATCCACAAGAAATCATCTCTTGGTAAGGATGCTTCAGTGGCCTCCTAATATGTTTTCCCTCAAATTTTATTCTCCACCCAGCATTCAGTGTGATTCTGTCACCGAATTTAAAAGTCTTCAGTTGTTTCTTTCTATACTAAAACAAACATTTATTACCAAGGTCTATGGAACTTTGATGCCCCATCTCATCCCAGCACTACAGCCCCTCCTGCACATCTTCATGAGGACCTATCTTAGCCCAGCACAACACCCTGTCTTGCACATCTCAGTTGATGTCTAGCTCTCACAATGTTCCAGCTACTGCACCAATCCTCCGAAATACATCAGGACTGACTGCAATCCAGCATCCTCATACTTCCTTGTCTCTTCACTCAAAATCTTCACCCCATATACTGCAGGACTTCAGTAGCAATGACAATGTTCGGGTCACAGCTAAATCTTACACTCAGGGAGTATTTGAACACCTGAGATGGAGGCAAGTCTCACTGCCCTTTCCTTGTTTGCTCAATGGCTTTCCCTCTCTCTACTCTCCGAACATTTATCCCCCTCAGAGCCATCTTTTTCTTGTTTTCTGCTGGATCTTCTACCACACTGCTTGGCACAGTAAATCTTCTTGAGTACGGCAATGATTAAAATGGATAGAAATAGAAAATCCACAAGAGGAGATATAACTGAAGAAATATAAAGGCATCTCTCATCGGAGTAATCCAAAATGTGATGTAAAACAAGGCAATATTTTATGTAAGTTGAAGTAAAGGTGTTCCATTCTTAATCATGTTAGCAAGAATACAGCATTTCTTTGTCAGCAGGTACAAATCTTCTGGAAAGAATTTGGTAACATCCATCAGCAGCAGTGCAAATCCTCGCACTCTTTGGCGTAGTCATATTATACTTGAAAATTAATTCCAAAGAGATGATATGAAGAAGTGCCTAGAAATACTGTATGCATTAAGGATTTTACTGTGGCTATATCTAATAGTACACATCAAAACAAACAGATCAATCATGCCATTTCTACTTGAATAAAGAGGATTAAAAACAATGGTTATGAGACAAAATGACAGCAAGCAAAAATTACCATCGTATTAAATTAAATTGCGAACTAGCAAAATGCATCTATACTAAGGCTGTAAATACGAATAGAAATTTTAACATAAAATATACAAATGTTACAAGGAAAGTGATGAGATTTAAAGTAATGGTAAGCCTAATTTTCCAAAATGCTTCACACGTGACCATGGGTAATAAATCTGTCCTCTTTATGTGGAAAAAAAAAATGTTTTGAAAATAAGACTGATCTTTCATTCAGTCTGAACAGTCAGTCCTTTCCACATGCTAGAAATTGCTCAGTCTTGAACACTGATAGCTTGAATTTACCTTGAAGACATATAGATAGATAGATAGATAGATAGATAGATAGATACATACATACATACATACATACATACATACATACATACATACATAATACATACATTGAGCAAACAACAATAAACCTAAGTTGCCATACAGGATTCATCAGGTGCTAAGAAGGAGGCTCACAGCACAAAGGTACCCGTGTAGGGAGTGCACACCGCCCAGGTCACACTGCAGCACACTTGGTTGCTATTTATGTGCTCTTGTTTGCTCGGCGCATTCATTTGTCTGCACAAGTGGCTATTTGGGATGCCTCCTCTTGAAGCAATGACCTCAAGTGCTTTCCACTTATTATTCTGGCATCTTCCAAGTTCCCTTGAGAGAACCACAGGGAAAAGGCACAGTAGGCACTTGTAGCGTTTTGCCTGGAATGACATCCTACATCCACAGGCACTTTTTAAAGTCAAGGAGCTTATGAGGTAGCTGAGTCCCGGCACAGCTGCTCCACTGGAAAGACCTAAGGGCCACATACAGGCAATATGAAGGTGAGTTCATGTACAAACTGGGTCTAAAGCTCTGTGAGTAAATAAGAAGCAAGTACAGACATCCATAGGAAGTAACTTTATTGTAAAATGTCCCTGAAGAGGGAGGAACAGACTATGGCCAGGGGAAGAAGATGCCCCCAGATCTGCAATCTCTCAACAGTAAGTGGCATTAGAAGAACCTCAGGAGTGGGATGATGGACGGAGCAGGTGCAAAGGGTCTGTGTGCTCACTGTGTGCCCATCCACTCTGAGGCCAACCTTTTCTCAGGAGAGAGAGTAGCAGGATAATACGCTACTTACACCAAGGGCCAGCCAAAGTCTGCAAACCCTGGGGATGTGAGCTTTCCTCAGAACACAGCAGAACACTGGGCTTCTATCTGTGCTCAGGAGCCAGGGCTTAGGGACAGCTCAGCATTGATCTTCCTCTTAATTATGGTTTTATTCCTTTCAGACAGTTTTAACATGGCTGTGGATTAGTGTCCTATAAATGAGGGACTTACTTCTCCCTGTGTGGAGGACACTGGCTAGTGAGTGTCTGCTTTCTGCTTCACAAGCCATGGCCTCTTGCACCTCACGTGTAAGCATGGGTGAGGGAGCTCTAAGGCCTCCTTGGTGAGGATACTAATCTTACTCAGGGGAGTTCTACACCTCATGGCCTAGTCATCCAAAATATCCTTGCTGCAGATTCCTTCCAGGTTGGGTTTAAGTTCGAACATATTACTCTGAAGGGGTACATGGAGCATGACTGTGGAGGTATATCTTGACAGCAAGGACTTCTAAATTTTCCCAGGTCAGCTTCCTCAGCACGGGTTTGCTGATGTTATACAGCTCTATGATTCCACTTAGACAATGAGCAGGATCCAGTAGAAGCTTTCCATGTGTCATCATTGGTGCAGAGGGTCTGTGTGTTCTCAGTGAACAGTGCGCCCATCCACTCTGAGGCTTCATCTTGAAGGCATGGATTTATAAGATGGAAACGCCATGACTGCAACACCATATATGTCTGCTTATCTGCAAGCTACTTAGACTTTATGGACCTAAGAAAGTCCTATTACATTGGGGAGATTGTCTTTTTTTTTTATTTCTAAGGCTAATATTAATCCAAGTCTTTCTAAAAATCTTGAAACATTAGAGTTTAAATATTTGCCACATTCTACAGAAGTGGCTCAATAGACAGCATTTACAAACATGAAGAATGAGGTTTTGGGTCTCCAGACTCCATGGAAAAGCTGGGCAAGCATGGCATGGTGCCTGCTTCTAATCCTTGTACTCAAGAGGCAGGGAGAGGGTCCTCGAGGCAGGCTGTCTAGTTACTCTATTTGGGAATGATGAACTTCTGCTTCAGCCAAAGACTCTGTCTCAATAAACAAAGTACAGAATGAGAAAGGAAGGCACCAATATCTGTTTCAATTTCAGGCCTCCACATACACACACATTCCCTCATATGCACAGGCACATGAACAACCCCCATTTGTAAGCAAAGAAAGAATACTATTTAGCAAAATGTTCATAGCATCATGCCCAGAACATTCCAAGTCCCCAATAAGTGTGAGCTATCATTACAAATGGCGTCCTGTGTGAGGATGACATGGATCAGCTTCTAGTTGTGCCTTGAAGGCGTGGTAGGCTTTTGGCTAGAAGAAGTCTTGGAGACCAAATTTCAAATGGGATTTTTGGTGTTCAAAAGGCTCCAGGGAAACTATTAGGAAATGAAATTGTTACTGTTTCAGTGAATCGTTCCAAAGACAGACAGAATTGATGCAGCTGAATGTGGAAAGGATGATTGTTGCTCAATGCTAGAGTTCTGAATAAACTCAGAAGCTCGAGCAACACCACACACAGGCAAATGTGTCCATACACATTATAGAGCCAGAGTGACAGGTCTTGACTCATGGGAAAGAGGAATAGAGGGAAAGAA
Organism: Rattus rattus; assembly: GCF_011064425.1. NCBI lineage: Eukaryota > Metazoa > Chordata > Mammalia > Rodentia > Muridae > Rattus > Rattus rattus. The sequence continues at coordinate 44,814,109 of NC_046154.1, read as the reverse complement.
TGAATGAAAGGGTCAGGGGAGGAAGGGAAGTGGAAGGGACAGGGATGAGGGGGGAAAGGGAGGGAGAGAAAAGGCAGGTAGGAAGGAGAAGTAATGAGGGAGAGGTGTATTCAGCAAGAAATCTTAGAATTTTCCTAACTCCAAAAGTGATGTTGGTCAAGGTCAAATTCATAAACAATAGGCAAAGTGCCTGGCCTAGCAGTGTTCTTAAACTGCAACAGCAGCAACTTGGATGCTGGCTTTTCCTTTGGATCAGACCCCTCTTTATGAATATGGGGAGGAGTTGGAAGGATTGCTCAGTGGCTGAAAGCACTTGCTGCTGTTGTAAAGGATATGGGATCTGTCCCCCTGACACACCCATATGGTGGCTTATAACCATTCTAACTCCCATTCCAGATTTAACACCCTCTTCTAACTTCTCTAGGCAGCAGGCACCCATGGCACCCATGAATGCAAGTAGGTAGAAACACTCCAACACATACAATAAAATAAAGACATTCTGGGTACTGTGGTGTGATTCCCTGTACTGCGATCCACAGTAGCCTAAGCAAGCTAGCTCTGGGGTCCTCCATCTGCAAAACTAGTTGTCAACATCCTTTAGGGGCATTATGAGATTGCCTTCTAAAGTTCTAAACGTTAATTGCTATGCAAATCTACTTTTGCTTCCCTGAAGACTACGGTGCTCCTGTACAAGTTAAGACTTCTGATTCCCAAACGAGCTGACTCTGCCTGGCATGAAGGCAGTTCAGAAAATGAAAGTTTGCTATCATCGACCTGATGACCTGGACTGCACTCAACATAGGAGGACCTGAGCATGGCAGCACACCCTTGCAATCTAGTGAGCCAGAGGCAGACAGATCCCTGTGGATTGCTGGTCAGTAAGCAGTGCCAGCTTTGCAAGCTCTGAGCCAGTGAAAGATGCTTTCTGAAGACCAACACCCAAGGGTGTCAATATACCCAGACATACATGTGAGAAAAAACATACACCCACCAGGTACATATGTACATACATAAAGTTATTTTTTAAAGCACAAAATAAAATGATATATTTCACCCCAGGTACATCAACAGTAACATGAAACATACACATGCTACAGAAATTTACAGGTCTGTACTGAATTTTAAAGCTTCCATTATATGTTACTCATATGTGAGATAGAAAATAGAATAATGGGTTGCTTCAGGTATAATAGGGTGCTGCAGGTATAAAGGGGTGCTGAAGGAATAATGGGGTGCTACAGGTATCAGAAAAGGAAGCTCAGTACATGGAATTGTAAACCAATCAAATACAGTCACACAACTTGATGTAACTTAATATCTAAAAATAAAGATTTCAATGCAAGCATTATCTGATGTGCTAGGCAACTTTAATATAATAAAAGAGTTGATCTAGTTTGATATAAGCTTAACATTCTATTTAATGGTGTAGCCTGCAAAACACTCAAAGCAAAATGTTACCAAGGATACGATGAGAAATGTACAAATTTACCTTTGTACAGAAGGACTTTGCACAAGTTTATATGTAATAGAAAAGAACAAAAAAAGATACATAATTCAATGAAGTGTTCAGATAAGCTGAATTATATAAGCACCCATTTTTTACTATTTTTACTACTTATTCTCTATATGAATATCCATTTATTTGCCATCATGCACATTGCACACACACAAAAAGCTTGGAATATTCAAATATTCATATATATATGAATATATATATATACACACTAGCCAGGCCATTTCCTGGCTGACCTTTAGATAGTGCTTTCCTGGGATGACAGCCATGCTCCTTCTATGTCCATGGTTGCTTTCCAATTACAATGGAAGAGCTCAAGGTTATGTTGGAGACCTACTTCATGGTCAGCCCAACCATGGGATTTGGGTTTCTCCTGCCCCATAATCTTGGTTTCCCATGAAGCACTGCACCCACCGGGAATGCTAAAACATAGTTCTACTGAAACCATAACTGACCTTACACCTGGCTGCACAAAGCCTTCCTCATTAGCAAAACCAGTTTTAAGACACGAGAATGACTTATTCTTCAGAAGCCACACCCAGTCTAGAAGTAAGTTAATGTCCTTTTCTTAGATTCTAACTCCTGTTTTATCAGTGTCCATATTGACATACATATTAAAACCTTTTCTTGAATCAGATAAAAGTAAATAAAATAAAAAAGAAGAACAAAACAAACCACATTGCTCTGTCTCTCCTCCCTTCAGTGAGTGCCTAAGGAGACAAAAGCAAGAGGAACCAGGTTGTTAATGAATGTTCTTTCCTGGGCTGCTTTTTCAAAGGAAAGTTTATTGTAAGGTATGCTCCAGATGAGAAAAGGAAGCTCATGCAGAATCACTCCAGAAAACATGGCACAGGCTGTCCCTCAGCCCAGGCAACTTCTCTGGGAATGGAGATGATCCTTTCAGAGCTGTCCTCCTTGAGCAGCCCAGGGGATGAGCCGGTTAAACACAGTCTGCCTTGAGGGAACCTTAAAAGAGAAGATACAGAGGCTAGAGTTGAAACCAGAGGAAGAGCCAGGATGATATAACAAGATACATTCATATAGGGATATATATATATATATATATATATATACATTCATATAGGGATAGTATCTGTCCTAGAAGGATGATGGTGTAAGGAACACTAAGAGAGCAAGAGTATCTGTCCCAGTCCATAAGCAGTCCATTGAGTGTGTTGTTTCTTGGAGTTTGAAGTTCCTAAATACCATGAAGGTAACCTCATTGTGATAGGTAAGTCAAGAGAAAGCAGACACTCCGTATAAGTGGTCACCTCCATGGGTGGCTTTGAAAATATTTCTCTTCTTGCAGTCCCTAGAGTTTTTAATTCCAAGATTTGCACAAAGAAAGATCACGTCACGAAGAGGCAAAATATACACAGTAACTAGCATGGATTGATTTCATGCTGAGACTCAAAATTGGGTTGATTGCTTCATGTAAGCAATTATCTGAAGTGGAAATTTCTGGTTTCTTTGGAGACTCAGTTGTGTCATGGGATGTTTTCCTGGAAACTATCTTATGAGAGGATGTTTCTGCTGAAGCAGGCATGTGGGAATCAGTAATAGCAGAAAATATTCTTAACCACTGTGGAAGTCCAGGAATTGGTGAGAGTGAGCATGGACACTTCCACCGCACTGGATAAACAGGATGGGCTACCCTCCTAGGCTGATGAATCTGGGCTGACAGAGACTCCAAACCTTGTGTTTCATGGTATCTTGGAGCAAGATAACAGAACATTGAGGCTTCTTGTCCTACCTGCATACACAGCTCCAAATTATTGTACTTATAGCTTCTACATATCAGAAACCTGAGAATCCGGGACAGCTCCTTGCTCAACAGAAATGGCAGATACCCTAACTATGTTACCTTCAGAAGGGAGTGACATGATTGCAGATGGCCAGCTACCTTAGGAAGTCCAATACCATCCAAGTCTCCTCCTCTCCTTTGAATTTCCTGTTGCTCAGGTAAATGGAATCACACCTGGCTCCCACTGAATTCAGGCTAGACTTACGTATTGCCTTTCCCAGTGCCCAAATGCTTTGGCTGACCGGACAATGAACTTTTGAGTTTACTTTTTTATTTCTGAAGTGTTTCCAAGGTGACTCACAACGTATCCATCCAAGAAGGCCATACAAGGAGCTCAAGTCAACAGGCACCAGGTCAGCAAAGGACTGGCCTTTGGGGAAGATAAATATGAATCCATTATACCCTGAATAAAAGTATGGCTTTCATAAATCCTTTAGTTTGAGGAAATAAAGATTGAAGTCTCAGGTGTTCGACATTGTAGGTAACCGGCTTTGACTTTAGATAGGCACACTCATAGTTTCCAGGAGTGTGTGTTGACTTTGCATTGCATTACACTAGGATCTAATCCTAGAAGAATATTCAGTAGGAGGCCAGTATAAAGAAATCCTGGGGATCTGTGTCCAATGCAGAGCCCCTAAAGCTGCATGCTGAGAGCCTAGAATTTGGGGACATTTTCCCTGGTTGCTGCCCTTCCCAGGAGCAGCTGTCCACCTCTTTCATGTCCCTAGTAGTCGGAAGAGCATATCAGTCTCTACTGTGGTTCACAGCAGCCTCTTCCCCTCACAGAGAAGCATCTGAAATCCACACATCCTTGGTGGTTCAGAAAACGCTGACAGGAAAATAAAAATCCTCCCCTCTCTGCTTCATGACCTTTACTTCCAAATGAAAGAATCTATGACTCCTTGCCAATCACTACTCCTGCTGCAAAATTTAAATGAATAATGGAAAGATACACAGATGGATAGATTAAGAATTAATGAAAATATGAATTAACTAGTGAATGAATACATGAGTGAACAAATGAATGAATGAATGAAAAACTCTCTTCTTCATAAAGTCCTACAGAAAGTGTAAAGGTCCATGATTCGCCAGAGAATGATGCCCCATACTCAAATAGTATGTAATCGCAAAGAGTGTTTTATTCTGCAGAAGTCCAGCACGCTGGGGTCCACCATTACCAAAATAGAGAGACAACCAAGCGACCTTGCAGGCCTGATTGAAAGCACATTAGAAAATTCTGGGGCAGGTGACCTTTATCTTGCTCCATGTCTGCTGGAAACTTACTAAGGAAGTAACTGAGGAAGTCTGGAATCTGCCACTGATCCATTGTCCTTGCCTCAGGCCAGGTGATAAGGTAACTTCTGAGGCCTGGACTTGCTTAGAATTGCCCAGTTCTTGGAAACAGAGATTTAAGCCTTAACTACCAATTTGAAGCCCATCATGGAGTCAGCCTGTCTCAAAAGCATTTTCTCAAATGCTTGCCCCTATGTCTAGCTTGGAGTCTCATGCACATTGGAGTGGCTCACATATGATTCTAGAGTATCTCAGTTGACTGAACAAATTCAGAGTGGCAACACCTGCTGCAACCTAGGTGGCAGCAAGAAAACTGATTAAACAGACAGAGCTATGAAGGAAATGTCGGTCTTAGAGAACAAAGGTCTGGGGTGTTCTGCTTAACTCTCAAATTGTGACATGATTGATTGTGCTCTCTCCGTCCTATTTATCTTCTGTCATTTCCAAGTGAAAATTTCTCCCAACAATTCCTGAGAATAATACTGATAAAGAATCAGCTTGCTAATTAACTTAGACAACTATCACCTTCATAAGCAATGTGTTTAGAATCTGGCTATCCAGGATGGTGCTCATTTTTCTAAATGTTGGTGTCTCTGGGGTTTGTGTGTAAACTAATGACAGGACTGCTCCATGGTACAATTAAGGGAAAGGCTTTAACTGTAAGTATGAGAGGAAATAGCTGTAAAGAAAATTTCTAGAGGTATCTGGAGGCATCCAGAGCAAAGAGAAAAAGAACTAGGCATGAACAACAGACTAGACATTTATCAGAAGATCGTGATGCTTACCAGGTTACCAGAAAGCCTTGAGCTCAGTGCAAAATGGTGGCTCCCTTTGTCAGCTGTCAGCAGGCTGTTCTCTACCTGGGGGACCTACACAGCCTACCTGAGGAATGTCACAACCCTGAGAAATTTAGGTACAAACCCCTCCTAATAAGAAACCTGGTCAGCAAGCACCAGAGATTCCTGGAATGTCTCCCCACGCTAGTGAGACATCTCAGTATCTTAGCTTTCAGCCAATCCCCTTTGCCCACCCTGGATATTCTCACCCCCTTCCTCAAAACTATAAAACCCTTGGTTGACCCCACATAAAGTGTAGCACACAAGCTGTTTTGTTGAACATTGTCTGAAAGAAGCACTTCATCAATAATCTAAAAGAGCTGTAACATTAGAGAGCTGTAACACTCAAATCTCTGGAGAACCACCCCCCTGCCCTGTAGCCATTGCCAGACAAGGGTCCTACTGACCTACCCAATCTGGACTTCATTTCATCCTTTCCCACCTGGCATGTGCTGGAGTCCAAACACACCATGGGGAGATATTGGGTCTATGGGCTTGGCTCTACTCCATTCTTTCCCATTCAATGTGTAACAGTGGTGCCTGGATACCACAAGGGAGGAAGTGGAAAAACAGAAGCACAGACACAGTCAGGGTTACCTGTGAGAGAGGAGATAATAACAGGGGATAAAGAACAGAAAAAGCACACCGAGCTGAGAATAGTGAGGATAGCTGGTTATTAGAAGGGTGAGTAGCTGGGGTGAGGGAAAGGCCAGGAGACTGGAGTGGGAGCATTGGAAATACATAACAAGTACTTGTCGATAGGGACTGAGGGAGGCCGGGAATTAGCATGGAACTTGACCGTGTTGACAGATACCACAGGTGTGTATCAAGTGGGGAGCCAGAAATCCCACACTTATTTTGGCATTTTGGCAGGTGGGAATCTATTCACAAGTTCCTGAGGAGTGCTGGCTTTAATCTAACCAACAGAAATCCTCCTACAGTCCAGCTTGAGCTTACTGCTGGACTGCCTTTTGGAGTTTGGGGAATTGGAGTTTCCTTTGAACCTGACAGTTTGATGTTATAAAGTACTTAGCAATGATCACGAAAATGAAGGTCATGGACTGCCACCCATCCTCTCCTCTGTCTTGGTCTGAAATGGAGGAGACATCTGACTATAACTGATGCTGTTTCATTCTGCTATTGTGAGCATCAAGTTGGGAGCATGTATCACTGTAGACACTCTTGAAACACAGCAGGAACTTACCCCAAAGGGAGAGCATCATTTGATGAGGCTGAATCTCAAGGCCTCCCCAGTTATATGGGGAAAGTTTTCACAGTGATTTAATTTTATGTATAAAACATTCTGTGAGTTCAGAGAGGGCTTGAGGGTTTTCATAGGTCATAGACATCAGAAAAGAGAGTGCCAACCTGGAATGTAAGTTGCTTATATCCATGGTCAAAATATTTCTTTCTTCAAACATAAATAATATACATAATGCTATTCATATAAAATTATGCTTTATATAGTACTCAATCCAAAATATTTATTTATAACAAGCATTATGTAAAATAGCCTAACAAGCAATCCTGTAATCTCTCAATGGTAGACAGACTCTAGAAACATCTATTTTCCAGGAACCTCAAAAAAACTTCCACTTTCCAAGCCCACCCTTCAGGAGCCTGGTTCCATAGGCATTCAGGTCTTGAGTTTCAGATTATCCAAACAGATGGGGGCTGCTGTTCCTGGCAGTTATGTCCTTACCATGAGCTCTAAAGGCCTGCTGGTTTGTGAATTTGTAACCCGGCATGGTCTCAAGGCTGGTTCTGGGCTTGGACAGGATTCCTTCTCTTAGGTATCTGCTGTGTGCTCTACCTTCCAATATCTGAATTGTCCCTGTTGAGTGGCCCAGCTAGCCTCATTCTTGACCATCCCAAGAGCACCATGCTCTTTTCTTTTCCCTTCTGCCTTTCTTGTTTCTGCAAGCATTCCAACTGCTTCCTCCTTTGGTAACTACCAATTAACAAAATCCCAGCATTTGCTTCAAGATCTTCTGATGTAAAACATGCAGAGAACAGCCTAGGGGCATCAGGAACCAAACAAATGTTTTCCTTGCTTCTGATGGCTCTGCAGGATCTCGTGCCATGGGTCTTTCCAACTGAAAAGCATGTTGGGGTGCTTCTCAAAGAAAACCTGAGAGAACTGCATAGTGTGTTCACTGTTCTCTTCTGTCATCTTTACAGAACCAAGGCACACGGTGGTGGCACAGAAAACACAACAGGGCTATGGAAGGAATAAGGCTAATAGGCAATAAAGGTGGACACTTACTGTGAAGCTTACATTAGCCCTCATTGCCTGCTGTGTCCCTTCCTGACAGACTATTCCTTGAAGGATACTGTTCCTACTCTGGTATTTTGGAGGTTTAAGAACAGAAGATAAAAGAAAAGGGTTATGTGCTCACTAAAGACATAGATGTTGAGACACTGAACTGTACAAAAGCAAGAATAAACAGACCCTGTCATCTTGTGTGAACCTTGAAGTCAGCTCCTTGCTGAGAAAAGAGATTAACAGGTAAATGAAGAAGAAAATATAAATCTTATATTCTAAGAAGAACAAAGACGCGAGATAAAATATCCTAACTGTGCACAGTTTACAAGTAGGCGAGGCAGTTTTCCAGCCCATGTATCTGACCAAAGATGGAATTCGGTCCTTGAGAACCTAAGCTTCTACCTGTACTTTATAATGAAAATAAGGAGAGGTGTGGCTTGCAGCCTAGTGTGTCTTTAATGACAGAATGCTTCCCTGTCCACAGAGAAGTGATAGCTTGGGTAGCCTCTGTTGTCTTCATATTGGACACCACAAGGGAAGATAAAAGTCTCTTCTTGCCTTTGCTCTGGTCTTGGTCTTGCTTTCCCTTCTTCTCCTGCATTTGAACTACTCACATTTTGCTCCATTAATTCAAAAACTTAAAAAGTGTACCTTTTCCTTTAAGTGTATTAAAGAATCTGCCACATGGTAATTTTTGTGTTTTGTACAACCCAAAAGTGTTCACACTGCAGAGGTGAGGGTGGAAGAGATGAACAGAGGAATGAAGGATAGAGGGAAATGAGGAAGAAAGGAGTAGGGAAGAGAAGGAAGGAAAAATTAAATTGGCCCCTCAGCCCTGTGGCCCATTGGCTTCAATCCTCCTCCCAGATGGTCCTCCTACCATATTGCCATCTTGCCTGAAGTTTTTCCTCTCCTTATTTCTGCTCTTTCCCAAATTCCTGTTTATTTCTTATGCAAAATATTTGCATAACAGCTTTTGCCTTTATAATACCCTTGCCTCTTAGTCATTTCCCCCAGGCTTCATCGTCTACAGCCTAAGTGTGTAGCAAGGCACTTGTCTAAATTCATATTTGTTCTCCCCTATGAGAAATTCCACTGTCAACTATTCAAACAATGCTATTAGTCAGCCTGCTACACTTGTTTGGACACTCAGACTATAGCACTAAATGTAAGAAACTAATTCTGAGACAGAAATGGCTTTGCATTTACAAAGTAAAAGAAAATAAGTCTCACCTGACTCGTTCCAATATTTTGAAGCTATAGTTCTGTGTATATCATGGAAAGAAGCTAATTAGAAGGCCATTTCCCCTGCCATCTCTAGGGTGCCATACTGGAAAAGGAGAAAAGGCAGGACAAATGACCTGTACTTCTTCACAACTCTTAATTGGTGTTACCCCACCATTGTCCCTAAGGAGGAGCAGCAGCTGAGAACTGTTATCCTGGATCTGTCCTTTTGGGGCCACATCAGAAGGAAAAACAGCTGACATGGAGTGATTTAGTTAAAAGCATTGACCTTCTATGGAAACAGACCCCTTACTGTCCCAACTCCTGTGGTCCATTGTGCATAATGAACCACTTAGGTGGGCTTTGGCTCCTCACGATCAGGTCAGTGCCATTCACTGTATGACATACTAATTATCCACTCTGCCTCATTCATCCAATAAATTAATAGGCATCTTCTTTGTAAAGGAGAAAAGCAGCTCAAACATAGGTGGTTACAAACATCATTTGGCCAAAGCTGTCTGGTTCAACTTCAGTATGTTGTTGCCTGTGAAATCAGCTAGAATTCTTGACCACATCATATATATTCCCTCAGATTCTTTGAAAAAAATATTAGGACTACAGACTCAGGACTTAGGGTCCTGGGAAAGAGTCCTACCTTTGCCATAGGCCACTTGCCAAACAAAACTCTATATGCAATCACACAGAGTTGTAAATACAGGTATCACACATACGATGTTGTCCCTGTACATTGTTCCCTTGTGACTTTACAAGGAAGAGATCATCAGATTATTCTACTGCTTATAATGCTGTAGGGGCTGTCTTTATTAGTCAGTGTTTTCTGGAGTAACAGAACTTATAGAATGAATCGCTCTCTCTAGAGAGAAAGGGGATTTATTAGAGTGGCTTACAGGCTGTGGTCCAGTTAGTTCAGCAATGGCTGCATGTGCCCAAGAGTTCAGTAGTTATTCAGTCTATGGGACTAGATGTCTCGGCAAGTCTTCAGTGTGCACTGGAATCTCAAAGAAGTGGACTCTAATTCCAGTGAAGGAATGGCTTGCTAGAGAGGCAAGAACAAGTGATCAAAGAGTGAAACTCCCTTTTCCATGTTCTTATACTTCTGCTTCCAGCAGTAGGGGTGGTCCAGACTAGAGACCAGGCTTCCTACCTCAAAATATCTGGATTAAAGCAGTGTTTTCCTGTCTGACAGGTCCAAATTCTCTGTGGATCTTCCCATTTGAAATCTAACAAAAATCCCTGACAAGTGTGCATTTAGTTAATTAGATATATCATCAAGTTAACGTCTAAGAATAATCATTATAGAGGTCCTCTACCACCCACAGTTCACCTAAAAGCACCATAGTAACCAAGGCAATTTACTACATGGACATAATCAGTCCTGGTTTTCTTCAGCATGGAGTTAAATCTGAGGGGAAAAAATGCTCAGAACTGTATTGGTGGCCTTTACGTAGGTGTAGCAAGATGACAAGTCTGGCATGTAGAGGTGGTGGAGGGGTAGAAGAGGTGTGCTTGGAGCAATCACAGTGTGGCCTAACATTAAAGCATCCTCCAGTCCTCACTGATTATTTCCTCTTCGCTAGGCAAATGTAGATCATGGGGCCAAGTGATGGTAGACCCACCAGATGACGGGTCCTCCAGTCACCACAAGAATGGAGGCTGCTTTTTCCTCAGGCATACAATAAATAAGCACATTTATACTTGAGTTTGTATAGTAGGCCTACGCTGACTAATCTAAGAGACCTGGCTCTATTATTCTTTAATTTTCACTTTATATTTAAATGGTATCAGGCTATCTGGTGTGCTTTTATAAAAAACATTTTTATTTCCCATTCCTATTGGCTCTTACAATTTCTATTTTATAAATATAGATAAGTACCACGTATACACCAAAGGTTCTGGTTAGACAAATATTCCTCCTAGAACTTTACCTACAAGTATCTCCATTTGCAGGGCCCCAGCTGATCCACACTGTCACCCCAGCACTGAATTGTTCTCATAGTCACAAACAACACTTGCAATGACATCAAAGGGGACACAGAAGACACTATACTATACTATACTATACTATACTATACTATACTATACTAAATACTGGATGCAGAATTTGGACACTCAACTATAACTCAAGGGCATGTCAATAACCTTGTCAAACCATCCACAGATTACATGGCTATCTCTGGCTTATCAATATAGATCATTTTTATTCACAAGATCCTCACATATTTAGTATAACAAAAAAATAAAGTAAGATAAAACAAAAACAACTATCACATTGGAGCTGGACAAAATAAACAAATAGAAAAGAAGAGACCAAGAGAAGGCACAAAAATCAGAGACCCACTCATTTTCACACTTAGGACTCTCATAAAAACGCTAAATTGGAATCCATAATACATACATAGAGGACATGGTGCATATCTCTGTGAATTCATATGAGCTTTACTCGTGTTGATTTAGAGGGTCTTTGTTTTCTTGGTGTCCTCCATCCCCCTGCCTCTTATCCTCTTTCTGCCTCCTCTTCTATGGGGTTCCCTGAGATCTGAGGGGAGGAATTAAAAAGACATCCAATTTAGGATGGTGAGTGTTCCAAGTTCTTTTACTCTCTATGTCTGGCTGAGAGTCTATTTGTTTTCATCTGCTTCAAGAGGAAGCTTCTCTGATGATGGTTGAGCAGGGCACTGACCTATGAGTAGAGCAGACTAGCATTAGGAGTCATTGAATTGCTGGTTGTTTTCTTTTTAAAGATCAGTAGTATTTGGTTTTATTTTTGGTCTCTGGGTTATCTAGTCTCTGGTTCTTAGCCACTCAGTGTCAAGTATGGGTTCCATGTCATGGAGTGGGCTTTTAGTCAAGTCGACATTGATTGGTTACTCCCATAAGCTTTGTACCACCATTGCACTAGCAAAGCTTGCAGGCAGGACACCATTATAAATCAAAGGTTTGTGACTGGATTGGTGTTCATGTTTGTCTTTTGGGAACATTCAGAGTAACTTCCTGTATCAAAGATGCTAGAACATGGGGGTAAAGGCTCTATGTGGGCACCAGCTTGATTTCTCCATGTTCAATGAGAACATTGTTGTTGTCTTCAACAATATAAACTTGACATCAGTTTGTGGAGAAAAATCTATAGTCTTGGCGACAGCCTGGCTTATTAGGGATTCCCATGGGATACCTTTGGCCAACAACATAGTTAGATGTAACTCAATTCCAGAACTGCAAACCTCATTTGATGACAAGAGATGGCCAGTTGGGACTCTGTCTCCCTTGTTATTGGGAATTTCATTTAGATTGGCTTCATGTATGTATATATTTTAGGAAGCTTCTCCTGTATTAAATTTCGATACTACCACTCAAAGGCCCTTAATATTAGCTGTCTCTCCTCATAATCCCTCCTCCTTCTCACTTGATCCTCCCATTTCAGATCTGCCCACCCCACCATCATCCGTCAATAACTATTCTAGTTCCACTTTCTTGGAGGTTGATCTCTTATTCTATATATAACCTGCGTGATTTTCCAGACTTAGCTTGCTTATCTTTGACTTAAACAGCCTTGTCATTACTTTAAAAGCTAATTTCGACATATAAACAAATACATATATTTGTCTTTCTGGGTCTGAGATAACTTATTCAGAATATTTTTCTAGTTCTACCCACTTACCTGCAAAGTTCATAATTCTGTATTTGTACCTGATTCTCAGAGAACCTGAATTTCAAAACAAAGTTATATAAAATATTTGTTCAATTTATGCAGTTTTGAAAAGTCTTCTGAGATAACTACAATCATTTTACAAATCTCTGAGCTGACTCGAAGACACTGAACAGTTTCCTCAGCTTCTGATGCCCATACCTCTTCACTGTTAGAGAAAGTCCCTTCCATCTTCAAAATTCATCTTGTAGAATCAATGCTTTACCTATTTCTGTAATAGACAGTTACTACTATTACTAATACTATTTTTATCATCACCATCATCATCGCCATCATCATCACCATCACCATCATCACCACCACCACCACCACCACCATCATCACCATCACCATCATCACCACCACCACCACCACCATCATCACCATCACCATCACCATCATCATCATCATCATCATCATCATCATCATCATCATCATCATCATCATCATCATTGCTGTTATTGCTCTGTGAAAGTTCTTCTGCTTTTGCTTTTTACACAACCTTCTGTTAGTGAAATCACCTTGGTGTAGTGCTCACCAATGTCTATGTTAACATAACTAGTGTCCACATACATGCCTGCAATAAACTCGAGCACTGAGTACAGCTAAACCCTGCTACATTTAGCTAATATGATTTGTAATGAGATGACGCAACTACACATGGAAAACTGACTTTTTTTGGTGGGTTGACTGAATTCCACGAACAGAATTTTAAAACTGAAGGTTTGATGGGTAGCCATGCTTCACTGAATGTGAAAGTAGAAAGCATGTTTCCAAAGTAGCACTGGAAGCTTCATAATGGAAGTTTGAGAACAAATTACGCAGTCTTGTCAGATGGAGATGCTGGAGAATGGAGGGGGAAGATTTTCGGAAAAATTTCTTTATAGAATAGTGCCAATCTGCTAAAAGTGTTCTATCTCCTAGGAAATGGGGTAGATAGTGCTGGTGCCCAGTAAAAAGAAGTCACAGTAGGCTTCTTCAAAAATTCACTGTTCTATCTTTGATGTTCAGAGAACTAGCACCCAGGTTCTCCTTCCCCTCTGCTCCCAGGAAAGCATGCCAATCACAGACATAGGTTTACTGGCTGCCTTGGTGGCACAGGAGGCTGCTGGTTCAAACATACGATGAGCTCTCAGAATTCAATGGAGTATGGGATACATGAAATCTCCAGTGATCAGAAAGAGGGATGGTGAGTAGGCAAAAGAGGCATAGCACAGAATTCCTAACAATCTTTCCCAAAGGACTCTCCAGGGATAGATGCCAGCAAATATGGTTCCAAACAGAATAAACAGGGATGGTGGCTGGCCAATTCCTGAGAAACATAAGGAAGGAATCCCATTAGTCTCCCTAAAATAGAACTGTGTTCATCTAGGTCCAAGTGATCACAAAAGAGGAGAAGCCAGTCCATTCTCCATGAGTTTGTCAAAGTGTCACTTGGAAGTTTAAACATTTATTTGGCCCAAAGTCTTCCTTCTTACTTTCCTGCCTTTCCCTTCCTTTCTCCCTGGTACTCATCAGATGACTAGATTGCTGTGCTCAGAGAGATCCTGGGTAGACAAGAGAAGCTATTCAAGTGCTGGAGCAGCAGGCAGGTGGGAGGAACGTTGTCTCTATGAACTGGATTGAGACTCCTCAGCCTTAGTCTGCTTCCTGCTGTATGTCTTCCAGGAAGACCTGAGTATCATTAGGACTTATTAGCCCTGGACACTAACCACTGTTCTAACTCTTGTGTAAGCCTAAGAACTCAGGACTCCTTATCATCAAACTGTTTTTTGGTCTGAGAAATCTGAGACCCTTGAACCTAAAGTTTAAATGCTCTCTGAAATTCTCCCAGCAACCAGAGCCTGTCCTTTCTCTTCTCTGTTTCCTTCCATCCTTCCACTGTTCTCACTGATTTCTCTTGCTATGTAACTCTACTTCCATTGCCCCTTCCCTGGCCTTGGCCACATTGTTCAGCCAGTCTTCAGGTGACAAGTAGCCAGCTTACTTGCCCCAGCTTGGCAAAGCTGCCACTATTGTCCACTGCTTTACTGTCTCTGTTGCCTCTTTTTATGCATCCAGGTCAGTTCACAGAACTGGGAAAAGGTGAGAGAACACTGAAGAGGGAAGCCTTTGATTGGGCCTACAGTTGCAAAAGCAGGAGAGACAACAAAAAGGACCAACTCCCAGCTACCTCACTAAGTGAGTAACCTGATTGTATGGTCAGAGGAGCAACTTTTGAATGAATCACAACATACCTCATATGCAAATTAAGGTTTGTTTTGCACCAATCACAGTAATCACATGCAAATGAAATGAAGACTTATATTAAGAAAAGTTTTGTGTCTGTTCTAATCAAAACTTTTTCTTTTTAGAACAAATTACAGTGGTCTGCTAGTGGCCAGCCCCTGTCCTGGAGGGAAAACACAGTAAGGTCAGAGTTCACTAAGGCCCATGATACCAAATGTCTAGACAAACTTTTTCAAGCAG
This sequence comes from Rattus rattus, assembly GCF_011064425.1. Classification (NCBI taxonomy): domain Eukaryota; kingdom Metazoa; phylum Chordata; class Mammalia; order Rodentia; family Muridae; genus Rattus; species Rattus rattus. The sequence continues at coordinate 44,799,001 of NC_046154.1, read as the reverse complement.
CTCTAACTGAGAAACCTTCAGGAACTGAGGAAGCCATATTGGTTACTATATTATTTCCTCAAGTTGTGTATGGAGTGTGAAAGACAGCTGCTGCAACGCATAAGGCTACCCCACCTGATAGTCCTTTTGTTCAAGGTCGGCAAAGCAATGAGGAAGAGTCACACAAATGCCACTGAGAAGTCTAATTGCCCTGCCCCAAGGTTTTCTCTTACGTACAGAAAAACAAGCATCAGAAGGAGCTTTGATATAGAGAGGATGTAAATAGTTTATCATTACCACTAAGTGATTTTAACAAATCTTATCAGTGCTTGACAGATAGGGGTACACTCATCTCCGATTTCAGCCCATTGGAATTTCAGGAAGCAGCTGCTGAGGGAAATCAAGGTCCCAAGAGGAGTTGTGGGTGATGCCACAAGCCTCATCTTCCCAGGCAGAGCTGATACCTGAGCCAGGCCACAGCCTGGAGAGGAGAGGAGAGCTCCCACTGCATTTCACAGCAGGTTTTTAGGGCATTTCCAACTGAACCCTTCAGTGACTACAGTTATATAAACAAACTTACTATATTTTCTTCTGTTAGTCAAAGTAACAGAAAAGCACAAGTCATCATTTTCATTTGGAAAATAACATTATACCCTTCCCCTGAGAACTGGTAGAAACTGAAAATAAACTTGTGTTTAAAGCACTCCTGGTGCCACAGGCCTGCCATTCAAGTACTCAAGAGGCTAAGGCTGGTGGATTCCAAGTTCAGGACTGGCCTGGTCTATACAATAAGACAATACACAAAAAGCGAAGGATCTTGCCTAGTGGCATCATTCTTGGCTACAAATCCCTAGATGCAATCTTAGTACCAAAACCAAACAAACAATGGACTTCTATTTGTGATTTTGAATTTTACGTTCTGCTTCTGTACTTCCCATACACCAGGTTCATCACTGAGCAGAATCACTGAGGTCACCTTAGTTCAGAGACAAGGGGTGGAAGGTGGGAAATCCTATCTCAGAAGACAGAGCCCTGTGCGTAGAACTATCATCCAGACTCACTTGTGCATCATTACACTTGCCTTTCTAAGGAGAATTGCTAATCTACGGGTATTATCTCCAGTTCAAGGGGACCAATACTTTTGCATGTATTCTCTCAATGGACATGACAATGACAATAAAAATTATTATCAATAGGAAATGTGAGCTTTACACACAGCAGAAATGTTACCTGGGAACTGATTAAAAAGGTAAAGCTCACCACACACCCATCAGAAAGGCTGCAATCGAGAAAACATGACAGCTCGTGCTGTTGAGCAGCAAATCAGTTGCTGGTGAGACAGCAAACTTGACTAGATACTGTGGAAATTAGTATGATGGTTACTCAAGAAAATAGGAATCAGTCTACCTCAAGATTCAGTTATACCACTCTTGGGCATATACCCACAGACACTTTGTTATATCACAGAGACCCTTGTTCAACCATGTTCATTGCTGCTCACTTCATAAAGGCCAGAAATTGAAGAAAAGTTAGATATTCATCAACAGATGAACGGACAAAGAAAATGTGACATGTTCTCAAAGTGGATAAACACTCAGCTATTAAATAGTGAAGTTCACAGATAAATGGATGAAACTAGAAAGAAATCACCCTGGGTGAGGTAATCCAGACACAGAAAGATAAATGTGGTATGTATTCTCTAATATATGGATGTTAACCAGCAATTAAGTGAATAGATAGTTATGGATGACTGTAAGTGATGGAGATGCTACTGAAAGGGGAAGATCATTTGAGGAAAGGAGGAGAGGAGGGTTATGAGGGAAAGGATACAGGAGAGAAATAAATTAAGGGGCATTTGAGTGGTAGCACAGAAACCTCATATAGTAGAAACTTCCTAAATTACATATGTATGCGACGGCAATCTAAATGAAATTGTCATGTAACAGGAGACCCAGCTCCACTTAGACATCTCATGTCACCAAATGAAGTTTCCAGTGCTGGGATTAGGTTACATATAATTGACTTGTTGACCAAAGGTGTCCACAGGGAATTCCCAAACAACCCAGGCTGTTGCCAAGATATAGGTCACTGTCTTTAAAGCCATATTGCTGAAGACAGCACCCATACAACTTAGTGAACTCAGAGAAGTAGAGCTGGTGGCGACATAGAGCTTTCCTGCCCATAATCTAGCATCTTTGAAATAGAAAGGGTACTCTGCAAGCTGCAAAGAAACATAAACACCAACCCAGCCAAAAAACCCTTGATCTACAGTAAGTTATCCAGCCTACAAGATATGCTACAGCAATCATGGCACAAAGCTTGTGGAAGTAAACCAAAAAATATCTGACTTGACTTAAGGCACACTCCAAGAAATGGAACCCAGACCTGACTCTCCTTGGATAAACGAGAACCTGAGACTAGATATTCTAGGGACTTAGAGGAAAACAAATACTATTGTTCTACTAAATCAGTGATTCTCAACCCCTTTGGGGGTTGAACAACATTTTCACAAAGGCTCGATATCAGAAATTCTTAATGTCATATATTTACATTATAATTCATAACTAGCAAAATTACAGTTGTGAAGTAATAATATAATTTATGGTAAGTGTCATCACAACATGTGGAAATGTATTAAAGGGTTGCAGAAAGGTTGAGAACCACTGTACTAAAAAGGAAAATAAAATGGCTCCTAATGACATCCTGCTATTCTCACAGATCAGTGCCTTGTTCAGCCATCATCAGAGAAGCCTTCTTTCACAGCAAATGGGAACACATACAGAGAGACACAACCAGACAATATGTATAGAGTAAAAGAGCTTGGAATACTCATCCCTAGTTGAGATGTCTCCTTCAAATCGCTCCCCTTCCAGCTCAGTAGAAACCCTGTAGAAGAGGACGTGGAAAGAGTATAAGAGTCGGGAGAAATGGAGAACACCATAGAAGCATAGCCATCTAAACACAGGAAGACTGGAGCTTAAAGGAGTAGCGATTGCATGCCTTATCCCTAATGTAGAAACTATCTCCACTGGTAAACAGCTGCAAATGAGAAATTTACTTTCCTCCAAAGGGAAGGATAGGCTGCATGCCCAAGAAGATGGCCAACAGAAAATGAACTCAATGACATTTTTGAAGGTTCCTGATGGTGCCTGTGCCACCAGAGCACCAAGAACCCAGTGTAGGCCTGGGGGATTTAACAGAAGACACAGACTAGGGTCATTCATGCTACAAGAATGCCAACACTTTACTGAGGTTCACAGTATACATACGCCAAGTCCACAGGGTGGTAACACCCCGGAAGCACAAGGGAAAAACAAGTTTACATTCTCAGGATGAAAACAGGAACTGACTCAATGGTGTTACCACCTATTGGCCAAACAGCAAAGGCCAAGTTGTTCTTTCCTTAAAATCACTAGTTTCCACATGTGTTAGCAAGGCTCAGCAGGGGGCAAACACTGAGGGAACCCAGGAGGGTCCCACAGGTTCCTTTTCTCATAACGTCCTGTCAAAGATTTTAGTTTTCTTTTCTCATTTTAAATTTTATGTTTTTATTTTTATTCTTTTGCTTACACAATAGGCCCTTTGTGTATATGCTAAGGCATCCATTTTTGTGTTTTATATGGGATTCATAAGTATGCCAATAAGTGAGTTTCTGCATCTACAACATCTGTAACTTTTTCTTGTGCCCTTTGTTGGGCTCTTTACCTTCTGTTCATTTGTTTTTGTCTTATTCCAATGTATTTGGTTTTGTTTTATCATACCATTCCATATTGTATCATTATCATCCTTTGGATGCCTGCTTGTTTTCATTTTCTTTTTTCCCTTTCATTGACAAGAGATTATTTTCTCATACATTATATTCTGTTTCCTCTTTCTCTACTCCTCTCAGATCCTCCCCACCTACCCTCCCATCAGGATCCCTTTCTTTTCTGTCTCTCATTAGAAAAGAACAAGCTTCTAAGAGAAAACAAAACCTAACACGAGAAAATATAATAAGATAAAAAAAAAAAAACCACTCACAATGAAGTTGGATTAGGCAAACCAACAGAAAGAAAAGGACTCCAAAAAAAAAAAGAGGCACATGAATCTGAGTCCCTCTCATTCACACATGGAGGAGTTCATTAAGACACTAACCTGAACACTATGATATGTACACAGAGAACCTGGTGCAGAACAGTGTAGGCTCTGAGCTTGCTGCTTCAGTCTCTGTGAGATATGAGCTTTACTCAGTTGATTTAGAGAGACTCATTTTCCTGGTGTCCTCCATCCTTTCTGACACTTACACTCTTTCTGCCTCCATTGTTGCGGAGTTACCTGAGCTCTAAGGGAAGGAATTTCATGGAGACATTTGTATTTCAAAGCTTGTGTGTGTGTGTGTGTGTGTGTGTGTGTGTGTGTGTGTGTGTGTGTGTGTGTGTGTGTGGGTGTTGTCTGGCTCTCCGATTTGTTCCCATCTGCTGCAGAAGGAAGCTTGTCTGATGATGGCTGAGCAAGGCACTAATCTATGAGTATAGCAGAATGTCATTAGGAGTCATTTTATCACCACATTTTTTTTTAAAGATCAATAGCATTTGGTTTTACTCTAGGTATCTGGGCTATCTAGTCTCCTGTTCTTGACTGTGCAAGCAGTGTCTCATACTGGTTTCATTCCATGGAGTGGGCCTTTTGTCAAATCAGACATTGGCTAGTTAGTCTCACAAGCTTTGTGCCACCATTGCCCTAATATATTTTACAGGCAGGAAACACTATAAATAAAAGGTTCTGTGGCTGGGTTTGTGTTTTAGCTTCTCTTTTGGTAGAATCCAGAGTACCTTTCCCTACTAAAGACATTAGAACATAGGGATGCAAATTCTAGCTGTCCATCTCCATGGTCAAGGACTTGTGTGGATGTTGTCTTCAACAGTGTGTCTTGCTGTCATTCTGTGGAGAGCAACCCACTGTTTTGGCAATAGCCTGGGTTGTTTGGAGATTTCCATGGGACACCTTTAGCCAAAAACTCAACTAGATGTAACCTATTCCCAGCATTGAAAGCTTGGACTGGTGACAAGAGTTGGCCTGATGTGACTCCATCTCCTCATTATTTGGAGACTTCATTAAGATTGCCTTCACAAAATTTAGGAATTTTCTGTGGCACTCTCTCAAGTCCACCTGTCTCTCTATGCATTCCCTCCCTCAATCCCACCTCCAAACCTCACTCAACCTGATCCTCCTATTCAACTCTCCACCCAATCCTCCCATCCATAAAATCTCCAGTCCATCCATAAAATCTATTATGTTTACCTCTCCCAGGGAGACCCTGGTCCCCGCCCCCAGTTCCTTCCTCTATACCTAACCTTTCTGAGTATATATGTTATAACTTGGTTATTATTTACTTAACAGCTAATATCCACATATAAGCAAATACATACCGTATTTATCTTCATCTTACTCAGGATGATTTTTCTAGTTCAATCCATTAGACTGAAAATTTCTAGGTTTCATTATTTTTAACAATTGAGTGTGCTCCATTCTGTAAATGTACCTTTTCTTTATCCATTTTTTCAATTGAAGAACATCTGGGTTGTTTTCATTTTCTGTAATAGAATAAAAATTTTCTGTTATGAATAGAGCAGCAGTGAACGTAGTTGAGCAAGTGCCTTTGTTGTAGGATGAAGCATTTTATTGAGTACATGCCAAAGAGTGGTACAGCTGGGGCTTGAGGTAGATTGATCCCCATCCTTCTGAGAGACCACACACTGATTTCCATAGTGGCTGTAAAGGAAGGGAAAACTCTAATCAAGATATACTGTATGAAAAAAATGTTTTCAATAAAATAAAACAAACAAATGAATAAATAAGATACCACTTGAGTTAAGAAGGAATCTTTAAAAAGTACAGATGGAGGTTATGTCGAAAACAATTATGGAAAGGATGTCAGGGCAGGAAGTCATGGAAGCAATCATGCTAGCTCCTTGTAGAAGAGCTGTAGTTATGATATTCAGTTAAATGGAAATAAGTCCTATATATGTCTATTATTCACACAGGTCTCCTAATGTTCACAACTACTCTGTGTGTGTGTGATTGTTTTTGAAAACTTATTTGGACATTTAGAATACAAGTAAATCTGACACAGAGTATTCTCTGTATAAACAATGTTTGGTATTATTGAGTGAGCAAAAATTTGTCAATTGTTATAAAAAATTATCATGGAATTGCTCTCCCTCTCTTCTCACACTCAGAAACCCATGTACACACACACACACACACACACACACAAATACATACCTATCTATCAGAACCACTGTGCAAGACCAGAAGTAAAGCTGCTGATTTACAGGATAAGAATTAAAGAGAGCCAAGATTCTCAGGGAGATTAGCTTTCAAAGCAACTAATCCACCAACATCAACCAAGTAGATCTATTGGATACCCAGTCATATACAGTGTCAATATTATGACATTAATGGCTACCATGTAATATCCTTTTCTACTCATCAGGCACACCGTGTGCCCAGGAGTTTCTCACTTAATCCTTGCATGCATCTAGCTAGGAGTAGCACAGCCACCTCGTCAACCCAGGTAGGATGCTGCCATTCTCCAATCCTCTGCACTGTGCCACTTCCTATAATACCAGGACACACGCACTATAGCAGTCTACAATAATATAGTCAGTTTTGTGTAAATCCATTTCTTGCCTGAGGCTTATCAAATCCTGATGCTACTACTTTCTGCTATAGGAACTTGGGCAAGGTGTGCTAGGCCAAGATTCCCTCCTCTGATATTACACTTACATATTATACATTAGCCTTTTCTGCAGAAAACCACAAAATTATTTAAAATGTTTGGATGTCTAATAGTTCAGTCACACTGGATAACTCTGAGCCTGACCAAGGTTAACTTAGGAAGCCTCCATACTGAGGCAATCTTCTTCCCCAGCATTTCATCTATAAACTGAAGTCCTACTGCTGAGGTCTCTCTCTCTCTCTCTCTCTCTCTCTGTCTCTCTCTGTCTCTCTGTCTCTCTCTCTCTCTCTCTCTCTCACACACACACACACACACACACACACACACACACACACACACACACACACACACACACTTCTCAGCCAAGCATAGCTATGGACAGGCCACAACACATAGTCCTAAATTTACTTGAAACATTATGAGGAGCTGGAGAGATGACTCAGTGGTTAAGAGCGTTTGCTGCTCTTGCAGTTGACTTGGGTTCATTTCCCAAAACCCACATGATGATTCGCAACCACCTGATCCGGAGAATTCAATGTCCTCTTCTGATTGTGTGACACTAGACATGCATGCAGCACACATACATACATATAAACAAAACAGTCATATACAATAAAGCTAAAAGATAAGATAATTATTAGTTTTCTAATCATTTCTGAATAGCTTAATCCTTGAGCAGGAACTTTGTAAATGACAACACCTATCTCAATAGTTGAGAAACCAGTCAGTCTCCATTTTGTTCCTCGGAGACATTTTGAGTCTGTAGTCAAGTTTCTGTTATGAAACTTAAGTTTCTGTTTCTTGAAGCTAGGCTGCACCCCATCCCACCCCCATATTCATAGAATGTATAGAACACCACCACCCCCAAAACACTCATTCCCAAAAATGTTGTGCCATGCCCCACTTTCCTTAAATGTCTGGTCTCACTTCTACAACCATGCTTATGTGAAAAATCCCCACCCTGAGATTTTTGCCCTTGAGAAATTGGCTCAGGGCTGATCCCATGAAGTCTCCTTTGGGACACAAAGCCACAGATTCAGTTCCAATATGTACACAAAATAAAGCTTACTTTAATTTAGCCATCATTTGGATCAATGAGTGTCAAAAGGGTGGCCATAGCTGAATCAGTCTGGTAGTGACTACCTCTTTCTCTCTGACAGTGAGTTTTACATTGTTTCCCTTGGTTTACTTGTGATACACATTAGAGCTTGGGTTTGAGGCAGGCTAGTCTGTGAAAGTTTATGCTACTCTCAGCACGCTGAGTTAGCTCACTTGTATAAAAATGGATTATGCACCATTTCAGAGACGCCAATATCAACCAAGTCATGGAAATCAAGTTTCTATGTGTGGGCCAGCAGACTCTTCATCCATAGGGCACTAGACCACAATGATCCCCTGATTTTAGTCACCATGTTAAGGGATATCACTTTCATGACTTCTGCTTCCTGCATATGAATGTAGGTGACTGCTCTCTCTCCTGGCACAGATTAGTCAAGCAGTGTGATTAATTCTACCATTCTTCCTACCAGGGTTCTGAAGGCAAAGCCTAGACCATGTCAGTCCCAGGAAACCAGACTCAGCCCTGTGTTTCCAGAAGTCCAATTATAAATAGATAATCCTACAGAGCAGGAAAAGGACTTCAATTCTATGTGGCCACAATGGTAAAGGAACAAAGAAGTGTAGTAACCCTCTGCCACCATACATACAAGTACATTTTGGGGTCCTAACATGAAGCTTGGATTTAAATAGAAGGCAAGATGTATGTATAATTAGTCTTGGTCAAGGTGTGAGGCCATCCATCACAGACTCATCTTTGTCTCAGCTCCTCACTCACCTACTTTATCAGACAAATTGTCAGATTGTACAAAATCTCTGTCTAAAGGTGCTTTCCCCCTTAGCTGGCACTATGCTTCTGCCTTAACCTTCTACAATGGGAAATTTTAATGCCTTAAGTTCCACTGTTTCAATAGTTTGATGGCCAAGTAGCAGGGCACATGTGTCTTCTTGAATATCTTAATTCTTGCTGAGATGTTAATATGTCCTCTCTTTTTATGAAAATTGATATTTTCATGAGCATTTGAAAAGTATTCAATAGATACAAGTATCAACTGCATATTGAACATGAAGTGTTTTGTGTTGAAGAGGGAATGGTTGAGTAGTGACTGCTACTCTATGCCTTGTCCCTCACCAATTAAAGCTTTCTTGTGTGCCTGGAAATATCATTTGCTATAGCCCCAGAGGAACTCTATCCTGCCTTAGGTAACAAAGAAATGAAATACACAGTTCCTTCTAGTCATCTCCTTGTATGAACGCTTTCTTATGACTTTTGGGAAGTCCACCTATGTACTAAGTCAATATATACTTAAGCAACTCTCAACCATGTGTGGGTATGTTATAGACCCAGGTAATAGAAATACTACACAGGCATTTGAGATGAGTTAAGGCTGGAAATGCAAGATGCAAGTTGTCCTTCCAGTTTCCTGGTAAATAACTAGTTCCCTGAAGATGAAAGTTTCTACTGATTTGAAATAGACGCTAAGGTGATCCAAGCAGGGCAAAGCCCAGATCAGTTCAAAGCCTTGTGAGGAGCCATCCTGGCTGCTTTCTACCTGTAAAGTATATAAACTATCACTCTACTTCTACAGCCTATCTGTAATTGTCTTCCAAATCTTCCTCCCAGCCTCATCAAAATATTTTATTTATATAAAAGAAATCAGATGGATACTTCCTCAGAAGTAGGAAAAAGATATGCTGAAGAAAATCACTCTGCCTGTGTCCTGCTGGGCACATTAAAGCCACAAATAAAGCACCAGAAGAACAACAGTCTATGACAAATCTGAGGACTTGAAATGAGTCCTAAGAACTCACGGCAGTCCAGGTGAAAACCCCACGCTTTGCCAATCCTGATGGGTTTCAAGGAAAAAGAATTGTTGCTTCTAGTTCCAACTACCCTCCTGGGAAATTTCACTTGAAAAATTCATTAGATGCAATTATCACCTCCATAAATTTTACTGTCCCCTTCATAGGCTTGAGTCAGTGGAGAGCACGCAAAAATGACTTGAAAAAGCAAGTGACAAATGCTAGGCTTGGCTTGAAATTATCTTAGAGATACCAGGCCAGGGAGCCACCGGATATAAACAGAAAGAGCAGGCACCTCTACCATGAATGCATACCACACACTGTTGGCTTGATTCATAAAAAGACCAGCCATGTCAGGTATGTGTGTGTAATGAGCTACCCAAAACTCAGTGACTCAAAAGAACATAATTTCCATTATTTCTCTTGCATGCTTACACTGGCTGGGGCTTGATTGCTCTGAGATAGTTGGAAACATCTTGACACCATGTGTTCATTCTCCTCTTCCTTCTGGAACCATGTTATGATTTGACTCTGAAGTGTCCCCACACAACTAAATGTATATTCAATGTATGGTTCCCAGTCAGAGGTGCCATTTCAGGTAGAGCTGGGAGATTTAGGGGAAACGGTCTGAATGAAGGTCACTGGTGGAATCCCTTTGAAGGTATGCCCAGTCCACTGTCCTATCCTCTCTGTCTCTGATTCCCATCTGGTGTGAGGAGGGCATCATCTTCCTCCACATGTTCCCACCACCATAAGGGTCTGCCCTTGTATGGTACCCAGCAACCCTAGACTGACCTCTGTGAAGCTATGAGATGGCCCCTCCTACTCTCAAGATGTATTCTTGGGTATTTTAGTCACAGACAGGCAAGTAACTAACAGGGCAGCTGGACCCTGAGGATAGTCTTCCCAGCAACGGTAACCATTCCACGGGGAGCCTAAAGTACCACTCATTTAACCTCCGCTTAATTCACTTCTGACAACAAACAACCCAGTGGCCCACCATAAGTCATTTGAATGAGTGAGGCCCAAATCAACAAACAAGGAAACGCATCCTCCCTTCTCAGGGGTCAGACTGTGGAGCCAGATGCAGAAGGTCCTTCCTTTGTCTGCTGTCAGTTGGAGAAGACACTCTTCTAGGAATCTAGACTCTTTCTTCCATAGAAACATTCTTTTTTTGGTACACATAGGCACAGAATTGGATAGAAACAGGACATATCTGACTTGCTGGGGTTCACTTGTTACACATGAGAGGAGAAAGGAGAGCCAGACCCAGCACCAACTGCTTGCTTCAAGAAGCCTTTTCCAGAAGGACCCAAGGGAAGTCTGTAAGCCTCCCAGTGCCCAGCACCTGGAAGAGAGAGGGTGGCCAGCTCCTCAGGCAGCCTTTTTCCAGGTCTTGAGTGGGACCCTGGAAGTAGAGAAACCCCAGCCATCATCAAAGAAAGATGTCATTAAGGTGCTTCAAAAGGAGAAAGCAACATTTCAGGCTGCAAGAGCAAACCCCTCATCCCAGGGCCTCACCCTTCTATGGGCTGTCACTGTCTGTCAGTTTGACAAACCAAGAGAAAGTGATTGAAGCAACTTCTCTGCAGAATGCCTACTGAATGAAGATGGTTCTGATAGGACGTTTCTCCTCCATGCTGTGCTCTGGAGAAGGAAGAAAAGGTTGCACCAGTTGGCGTTACCCACTGCAACATGCTCCAATTGAAATACAGTTAAAGTGACTTGCATTTTTAGTCCTTCTGAAACAAGACATCCAACATCGCCAATGTAATGATTGTTCAGATTCAGTGTCATCCCAACCCTTTGCTGGTGACTTTTGTCTATGTAGTTACACGATGACTGCTGCTGCCTCTGCTGTCACATTCACATTCCACATCTGAATAAGGCAACAAGCCTTTTCTGTGTGGGCATTTATTTATATAACAAAGCTTTCTTGGATAACTTCTCCCTGTGTATTCCTGAGACAATGGCCTTCAACATGGCTGCAACACTTCAAAGCAAACTTGTAGCTCTCCAGCCAATTTCAGAGGGAATAGAGGGTATGAGTTCTATTTAATCACAAAATAGATTGTCTGTGACAGAAGCAGATCATGGAAAGACTTGTTAGCATCTGTCTAGTCCTCTGATCTCACTAAATATCTGTTTTGAGAAATCGAAGGTGTTCCAGTTTTCCCATCAGGGAACAGCAGTAAATAGATCTCCACTGTTCTGTTCATATCCAGGACGCCTTGATATGGCCTGTTCATGGCCCCTGGTCCTGCTTATCGGTAGAGACCTACCATAGAACAAAATTGTGGGATAGTAAACCATGGTGGAGACTCAGTGGGTACACATCTGAGACTTAGGCAACGCCCCACTCCCTGCCAGATTCCCGGCCTGGAACATGTGCCACATTCCCCACATGAGGAAATGTGAGCTGTGGTCAAATAGGACCAGAATAGAGTTCTCCATGCTAATGAGGTACCTAGAGGCCCTGAGGGCTTAGCCAATAAGTTTCCATTCCCAGACATTGCTCCCTGCGAAAGGTATTTAATCTACAGTCCATCCTGAGAAATTAGTATGGTAAGGTATGCACCCATTTTCCATGATCAAGAACCAATAAATGATAGAGAGAATCATAGACTCTTTCTTTCATCCACCTCTGCCATGGGTAATACGGAAAGGCCTTCACCTACAGAGCCACAGCTAAATCCCCTGTAGAAGGCCCCTGTGTGCTCCCAGACAACCTCTACCAAGCTAAGAATACTAACCCCTGAGTTAAGCAGGAGCTCCCCATTCCCCTGCCCCAGACTAGAGGCTGTCCTCGGCCTGTGGGTCCCCAGCTCCATTCTTGGCTCTTCTGTGTTTCCCAGAGGCACCGGGATGGCCAAGGGTCAGAGAATTCCTTCGGCCCCAGCCTCGTTGCAGGCCCAGGGACCCCTGCACCAGCTCAGGCTTCCTCACATCTCAGACTGTGCTTTCCCACGACTGCAGCTCTGTCTCTGTGCTCCCCTGAAACCCAGCACCCGCACAGTGGCAGTGGTAGAGATGAACGTGGACCAACACAAAATGTGGTAACATTGTCTATGTCAGATAAGGCACAAGCATGAGACCAATATTGGTCAATGAAAAAAAAGAAGGTATGGCCTGTGATATTGTCTGAGAAAGATTTCCTATCAGGGTCCGTCAGAAGAGTTTGTGAAGACTCTCAGCTCACAGTACTTCTCCAGCTGCTTCAGCCTCTAAACTCGGCGACATGAGTTACAACAACGGTTTTGAATCAATGAGGTAACAAGATCATCACACATAAAATGAAGAAGTGCAAGGATAACTGCAGTCATTGATAAGATCAATCAGAGGTCCACCTTCTCCTGGCTTTAACATAGCCAATGGTAAAAATCCTACTTGCCTATGTGGTTTTTAGAGCTTGCTTGTTTGTTTTGCTTACCAGCACAGCAATCCTAAGCATTGAAACTGCCTGAAAGAAATAATCCTATGTCAGAAGCTATCTATTTTTTTTTTACCTATTGTTTGGGTGTGTACACGTGCAGGCGTGTGTGTGTGTGTGTGTGTGTGTGTGTGTGTGTGTGTGTGTGTGTGTGTAAGCATCAGAAAGAAGTTGATGACATCTAGGCTACGGATGTAATAGGGTGTGGGTAAGTCCTAGGAGCAATTGTTTTTCAACAGGCAGGAGAGGTACTATTTGGCTGTTTATCTGCAGAGCACTTAGGCACCAGAGTCTAAGCTGAAATAGGCCACTGTTGCCTGATGGTGACCAAGTCCTGTCAGTGCCCCAGTTCTTGGTATTCTTGCTGCCTCTGTCAGCACAAGGTTAAGTCTCATCAGAAGGGAACACAGCATGAGCCCAGGAAGCTGAGAGACAAGGGCTGGTTTAAAAACCCCTGCAGAGTGGTCATTCATCTCATGATCTCATACAAATTCATACAGAATGAGAATACTTAGACTGTGCTAGTTTCCATAGATACCCAACTCCTCCCACCAATCTGCACCCTGCTTGAAAGCAGCATGGACAAAATTGTTAAGTCAGTAGTGCTTATAGTTGTTCATTGTGTTATGGGGTTGGGGTTGGGACTGAGGGCAAATCAGAAACTCAGTTCATAAAGATCAGAAAATAACCACCCTTTGCTCATGCTTTCCTCCTCCCATTTAGACAAAGCATTAACATGGTTATTTTAATGACAAGCCATAGGTATGTAGTGTGTATCCCAGGTTTCTACAACTGAGCTAACGCTTTATGAAGTCACCTGCACAGCAGTGCCTGGAGCACCACAGGGTTTCTGCTCTACCTCCTTCAGGGTGGAATGTTTACACAACTGCCTAGAATTCCTCCAGGAAACCATTGTTTCTCCCACCATTGTCAGCTTTACATGGTTGTGACAAGCCCCTGAGATAAACAACTCAAGGAATGAAGTCCTTTTCCACTCTTTTGGTTGTACACATTTGTGCCCATGATCCCCCAGATCCAGGGGACCCTTGGCTCTGCAGTTTCTAGGTCATGATACTGTGATAATACAACAGGGAGATGGGAAGTAACTAGGGTACCATTTTACGTTTCAGCATCCCAGCTCCAAGGGACTGCCTTCCATCACTGGGTCTGCTGTTTACATTGTGCCCCCAGTGGGTGATCCAGCATCCAGCATGTGAGCCTGGGGGGATTTTTAAAACTGTGACACTTCCCTTGATTATTAACTTGCTCAATCATTTTTATCATTCACAGACACAAGGATATTTATCTTGCGTGCTAGTTTCCTTTTTCTTAGGTTGTCTCGCCTTGGCTACTGGGAGCTCTCACAGAAGGCTCCATGCTTCTGCTTCTGAGCAGTGGTTGTGTGCTATCTGGTACCGCACAACAACCCAAGCTCTTCTTGTATATTTTCTTCCCCAGTTCTCTAAGTCAACTCTTCAGGTTTCCCCTGTTTTTTTCTTTAGAAATGACACTAGGAACCAGGACAGTGGGAGTCGGTTGATAGTGGGGTTTTAGGCTCTCAGTGATCAGAGAAAGATTCTGTATGGTTATAGCAACCCATGTACATATACATGCCTCTAAATAGTTCATATGTAAGTATCTGAATACCAAGCTAGCAGGATTCATTGTGATGGCTCTCAACTCTAATTCCTTACCACACCAATTGTGTCTTCCCGTCTGCTATCTGTTAACTCCCACTGCACCTTCGAGAATACTGGACCTTGATGACTGCTATATGTTTAGTTGGCACTTCAATTCCTGTGTTGACTGGGGAGAATGATCACATCTATCTTACTTAGGGTTTCCATTGCTGTGGAGAGACATCATGACCAAAGCTACTCTTAGAAAGGACACCATTTAATTGGATCTGGCTTACAGGTTCAGAGGTTCAGTCCATTATCCTCAAGGCAGGAAGCACAGCAGTGTCCAGGCAGGCATGGCACTGGAGGAGCTAAAAGTTGTACATCTTCATCCAAAGGAAACCAGGAGCAGAGTGTCTCATGGGAAACTAGGGAGAAGGTTTTAAAGCCTACTCCCATAGTGACAAACTTCCTCCAACAAGGCCATACCTCCTAATAGTGCCACTCCCTGGGCCAAGCATATTTAAACCACCATAGCATCATAATATAGCCTGCCCACCTGTGTAAAACAACTGGACAGAAATTATATATACAGGGCTGGTGGAGGATAGCTCAATGGTCTAGCACTTATTTACATTGTATATGACCCTGGGAGGGGAGGGGTGAGAAGTGTTCTACATTACAGTAGTGTTCGTGTGTGATGCCTTTGGCCTTCAATTTGACAGAACCCATAATCCCATGGGCCTCTCAAATCAGAGGCCCCCCACCTCTGAATCCCTTCACTAAGATTGTTTTTTATGTGTAACACAAATTCCCTTCCACCATTTATATTCCTTCCTCAGATCCCAATAGTTATTTGTATTCATATTGGGTACACTTAATGATATAATGTACACATACGTAACTAAAGGGGGCAGAAAGAGGCCTGAGCTTTCTTGGTTCTGATCCAAGTTACTTCTGTACTTCTCTGACACAGAAGGGCCCATGTTCTTTTCTTATATCTGTGGACAGTTCCTGATAATTTCATGCCTTGCCAAGTTTGAGCTTTTCTTTTGAACTTTCAAATCTGTTAATAGTCCCTATGTCCCCAAAAAGCTGTTGAAGCTATCCAAACAGGGTATTCCCTGCCTCCACTGAACCTGCCTTTCCCATGCCACCTTGTGGAGGAAACAGTGAAGTGAAGATGGACCTACTTGGATCAGCAACATTCAGACATTCTTCCTGAGCCTTCCTTAGACCATTTATCTCTGAGCCTACAACCTTTTCATTCTGTTTGTACCACATGTGTCACACAAGTATTGCACCATGAGCTCTTGAGTTTGGACCACATCATTAATGTCAATTCCTTCAACACTATGTCTGTGGCAAGTAAGATCCATCAAATTATTTTTTGTTAAATGACAGATAGAGAGTGAATAAAGAGTGTCAGGAATTACATGTTGTATGCATGCACTACAGAACATTATTCAACTATAAAGAGAAATTAAATCGTCAGCTTTGCAGGAAAATGGATCTAACTAGAAAAGATCCTATTGAGTGAGGTAACCCAGAGCTAGTTCCAAATCTTCACAGATGTGAGCACTTAGCCTGGGGTAACTACATAAACTGGGAAGCAAAAAGACTGTTGTTGGGGGCTGGGGAACAATAAAGAGGGGAATAGAAGGAAAATGAGAAAAAGATGGCAAGTCTAGTTAAAAGTGAGAGAAAAATAACGACAGAAGGAGAAGCAAAGAAGGTAAAATAACAGTAAGCATGTCTGCAAGTCACAGGAATCCTAATATTAACTATCTACCTTATAATAAACAATAATACATGTAAGTCTGTATATAAACATACATTTATAGTTCAAGTGAACTATAAACTAGAAACTATAAATGTCAGACTATTCCCATCAGTCTGACAATGCCTCCTCTGAGAGCCAAAGACCACCTAATAAAAACTGCAACATCAGCCATGAGAAGTCCCCTTTTGAGTTGGTCAGAGCTGTCCAGGTGACTCCCTAAACATTGTAGATTATTGATTCTGTCCTTGGTTGCCCTCCAGAGGGGGATGGTAAATTTTTATTGTGAAAGACATCATGCACTTCAGTCTTCAGATACATAGCCCAGAGCCCCCTAAGCTTGACCAGACCTGAATGACTGCCCACTGAGGACAAGCTTTCACTGTATGAGAAGGTGTCACACCAACTTCCACAGGAGGGAAGCAACCAACAGTCATACACAGCTAGGATGGATATGAACCACAGTGACCAGCATGGCACGGTAACCTTAAGGGTAAAGCAATGGCATACACATCTGGGTAGTAAACAACATCACTGTAATTGAATTAAAACCTGCTGAACAAGAGGGGAATCACACCTGGTAATGGAAACCTAGCATCTACATGGAGATAATGAGATCACAGACATTGGAGGAGAACCTTCAGCCATCAATTTACTAAACCAGCATAACCCCCAAGTATATTCTAAATATGTGTCCTTAAACCCACAGATAAGTGCACTTCTCATCTCTCATTAAGGAAACTTCTTTTTGCAATAGATGGAAACCATTACAGAAAACCACACACAATCAACATGGAGAGATGTGGAGCCTAATCTCAATGGATACACAGAACTACTGTTCAGGGAACATTATGGAAGAGTGGTCAGAAGAGTCTAAGAGGCAGAAGTTCAGGGAGTTTGCTCTGAGACTGTATCAAAGCTATACCCATACAGTTTCACTGATGAGACAGCCTAAAGGACACCAAGAGACATAAGACAGCCTAAAGGACACCAATAGATATGCCAAAGTGGGCTGGCAAAAGCCCAGAGGGCCTCCATCCTACAGGACGAACTACATGCAATTAAGGACTATGGAGAGCAGGAAAAATAGTCTTCTCCTAGAAAGAGCACTCAGATTGGTTATCTGAGTAGGGGGAGAGATGATCATGGCATATCACAGATGTCAGGGGACAACTTGAAGAAATTGGTTCTCTCTTCCATCATGTAGGTCAAAGGGACGGGACTCAGGTCATCAGGCTTGGCAGCATGTGCCTTGCTTCAACTGCTAAGCCATCTTGCCAGCATATGGTTTTCTTCCTAATTTTGTTAATCATCCACTTATACCAACAGGTTATGGATGATCCTTCTTATCATATGAACAGGTCTGAATAAAATTGCCTTTTCATCTTTAGTCACCTGAATGAAGAACAGAAATAACTCCCTGGAAGGTCAGCGTTTTCTCTCAGTAATCCAGAAGGAAGCATAACACGGTGGTTAAGGTAAAATCCTGCAGTAGGGCACCACTGCCCAGTCTTCTGAGAGACAGATCTCAGCCTTCCAGTTTTGCTGCCCTGCACCAGGCCAGAGACCTGGTTATATAAACGGCTTCCTCTCTGACTCACGCATCTCTCCAGACTGAGGCTACATTTCTCAGTGACTGGTAACTATTTTAATGAAGAGGAGAGAAAATTGCCATGTAGAGAAAAATATCTGAATAAACAGCAGGAACGTAATTGCTATGGCCTTCGGGTTCCTGGGGACTCAAGCCACTTTCCACAGTGATTGTCACGATTACCTGCTGCTTAATTGTATATTTAGGATGCTGTGGAAATTGCAAACATATTTCAGTTTAACTATAGGAGTTTGCAGTCTGAAAGAGGTAACACACTCACTCTTGCTCTGGATCAAACTCATGCAGTTGTGTGCGTGTTCTCGAGCTTGTCTGTGGAGAACTTTGAGGACAACCAGTTTCTCTGTCAACACCTGGAAAACCTTCTGAGGTTACTTGTCTAGCTCATGACTACCACTGGGAGCCGCCTGCTAACGGAACAACAAGCATACCAGGCTATTCCTCTATTGCTGGACCTCTGTCATCTCTGCGCTTCACTCCAAAAGGATTCCATAGTCTTAGGCACAACATGAGGAGACCTCAGTAGCCAAGCAAAGTGGCAGCTTTTCTGCATTGCTCCAGAATGAGTTTCTAGTCAGGCAAGCCTCATGTCCAGGATATAGATACACACAGGACACGGGCTTCTTAAACCCTAGTGACAGCAGTAGAATGTGGCGCCTTTAGGAATCTGTGGCTTTTTCTGCTGACTAGCACTTTTCTTCCAAACTCAGAAAGCATTGTGTTCAATGACGGGTTCCATGGCAGCACAGGCTGAGGGGAGTAAGGAGACATGGGCAAAAGCAGAAGCAGGTCTTACCCACCAATCATCAGATCGGAGATCAGAATCCATTAGTTCTCGGCGGGCATCATCAACACTTGCAGATTTAGGATATTTCACTGCAGACACACATCCGCCCACCTTTCTAAGCAACAAGGCCCATGTACCCATTCCATCCATGTCATACAGTGTAGCCTCGCACAGAAGCATTAGATTCTCTATGGCTTAAATCACAGGGCAAAAAACTTTTCTCCCAAACATCGGAGATTATTTCGCTATTGACTTTACAAAAGTGTTTTACTTACTTAAATTTTCCCTCTCTGGAACCTGGGGACAGCAATCAGTTTGGGAAATCATGTGAGAACTAAGCCGTCTACGCAACAGAAAGACTTGCCCTGACTTTAGCTAAATCTGCTTACAATTTAAAGATTTGTTATTCTTGAGGGCTCTCATGGCAAATTCAACCAGTATCTTTGTCTTGTCAGGTAATGGTGGTACATGCCTTTAATCTCGAGACTTGGAAGGGAAAGGCAGGAGGATCTCTGAGTTCGAGGCCAGCATGGTCTACAGAGTGAGTTCCAGGATAGCTAGGACTACTCATAGAAACCCTGACTGGTGAGCAGGGCAGAATATATCTTTTTCTAAGTTTTGGGAATACATGTCATATCTAGGAAACCAAGATGATGTCCTTTGGATGTGGATGTCAAAAAGACATAATTTACCAGGGCCTTGAGTCTTCTAACTTTTGTAAAATAGATCAGTGTAATAGATCAGTGTTCCCCAGCCTGGCTAGATTTATCTGTTAGATTCTGTTTTCTTTTTTTAAGATTTATTTTATTAATTTGTTTTATATATGTGAGTGGTTTATCTGCATAGACTCTTGCATGTCAGAAGAAGTCATCAGATACTATTATAAATGGTTGCGAGCCACCATGTGGTTGCTGGGAATTGAACTCAGAACCTCTGGAAGAGCAACCAGTGCTCTTAACTGCTGAGCCATCCAGCTCTAGTTTATGTTTTCGATATTGGGGATTAAAACCAAGGCCTCTTAAACTAGCAAGTACTTTGTTACACAACCACATTTCCAACCATGTTTAACTTTTTGTTTTGAAACATAGATGGTTCACTAAGTTGCCCAGGCTTGCCTTGAACTCAAATGATATCCCTCCCAGGGTTGCTTCAAATGTCCTGAGTAGCTATAATTATAAACTTTCTCTAGAGCAGTCCAGCTTCCATGGTTATATCAGGAAGATATTTTGTAAGATGTGACAGCCAGGTTGTACCTTGACTCAAGAAATCAGGCTCTGTGGGGATAGGGCCACTTAGTTAATGTTCTTGGGCAATTCTAATGTGATACCAGGCTTTTGATCAAAGAGAAAGGTTAATTTCTGAAACCATACCTGTACAGACATTCTGTCACCTGTTATGTAAACTCTCTAAACTGGATTCCCAAAGGAAACAGAATTAATTTAATATGACCCCTGATGAGTTTTGCCTTTGTGTAGGCCCCTTCCAACCTGTAACTTGCTTTCAGTCAGGAGAAATGACAATGTCCTCTGACACAGAGCAGACTGAAGTCAGAGGTGCTACTGGCTTTGAAGAAGAAAGCTACCCTGGTGTAGGAGAATTTTTCCCTATCAGATCTCACATGCTGGTGTCTACCTGCCCACACAGCGGTATTGGGAGATTGAACTGTCAAGAAGCAGGAAGGTCATAGAGATGGGAATTCTGTGACAATCCATGCTCCAGGCCTTACAAGAAGAGAAACAATCACTCTGCTCTCTTCCTGCCGTGGGGGAGTATAGCTAGAAGTCCCACAAATGTAGCTCACACCAGAGAAAATCCCCGTCAGACACATCAGCCTCAGCCTCCTATTTACCGAGCAGGGGTAGAGACAGGTTCTGCCAACAGTTAAGTTTGGTGACACAAATCCTTACCATGGTGATGACTACAGCAGCATAACAATAGGGCTGGTACTGTGTTAGTCAGTCTAACCTAAACATATGTTCTGCATCTACTAACTGCACCCCTTTGGGCAGGTAACTTATTCATTTTGATAAGCCTCAATTTCCCCATACATGAACTATAAATAATAATATTCCCCAATCTCCCAGCATTTTGGGCAGTCTGTTAGTAGTTAGACTGTATTTAATAGGCTTGGAACATACACCGCATCACAACTAAAAACTAGTAGTAAGAATGGCCACCATAAGTGTTTTGCTAGGTGACTTTTGGGATAATTTGTTCATTTTGGCCCCTTCTTTCTAAGAAAGAAAAGAAAGCAAACCTGAATGGTAGGGGGATGGGGCACACTTGGAAACGTGGAGCTGGGTGAATGAACAAGTAGCTGCCAAGGAGGGCAATGTCCTATCACAGAGCTAGCAGGTGGCACTCTCAAGTGACAAGAGGGCCAATACTGATAGCCCTGTGTAATAGCTGATTGAAGTTACACAGCAAAATCCTGGGTTTCTTCTTCTTAATCTGTGCTCAATAAAGTCTAACCTGACCTAATAGAGTCTAATTTATTACAGTCTTCCACCCTTTAATTACTGGAGCTACTATTCTTCGAGCTCTGTTTTCTGCATTCTTTGGATACCAAGTGTAATTTTCAGAGTCAAAAATTGGAAAGGTGCTTGACAACCCTAGAGATGGGACAAGAAATGATTGCATTTACAAAGCAGAGTCCAGGGAGCATGGCCCAAAGGGCCTACTACTTAAGTGGCCCTGTAAATACAAGTTCTGAGGCTCACTGCTGAGAGATCCTCGCACAGAATATGGGCAAGAAGAATCTAAAGCTGGATCCCAGAAGGGATTCATTACTTGGCCGAGAAGAACTTTCCAGAAATTTGCCTGACAGCCCCCAGAACTCAGATCTAAGGAGTATAAAGAAAAGAAAGAAGTAATGAAGCTGAAAGATACTGTCCCTCCTATGAAAATAAAAGGGGGCTGGAGAGATGGCTCAGTGGTTAAGAGCACTGACTGTTCTTCCAAAGGTCCTGAGTTCAATTCCCAGCAACAAGCATCTGTAATGGGATCTGATGCTCTCTTCTGGTGTCTTAGAGAGCTACAGTGTGCTCATATATATAAAATAGATGAATAAAAATTTAAACATATTTAAAAAGCAGAAACAAGAAAAGTTTGAGGGGATAAATAAAAATACTAAATTATACTGAAAGAAGGACATCTAAATGTAACAGATGCATTAGAAGAAATTTGAGTTAAGAAAAAATTAAGACTTAGATAACTCATCTGAGAATTGTTAAATTATCGACTTTCAATTAGAGGTCTCGATTATTTAGTGTACAAAGGTCACATGGGTGCTCCAGGACGCCACCAGAAAACAAGTTCAGCATTGGTTGCAGTGCCGATTTCTGCCTCCTGGAAGGTACAAAAGAGTCACAAAGAAGAAGTCACTGTGCCTTGCATAGAACATAATTCCTTTTAGAATTGCAATGTTCATTTGATGGGCAATCTGAATTAAATTCACCGTTATAAAGTAGCCATAACAACCACTTCAAGTTGTAGGATCAAAACCTAAAGCAAATTTCCAGGTGAACAATGTTCAAATATGCAATTAGCTCTTGTTGACACAACATGGAAGGTGACTGCTGGTCACCAGAGAGCTCTTGTTCATTCTGCAGACACAAAGCTGGAAACAGCCACCAGAAAGTTAAAAAGGGAGAGAGATCAAGGGGTGGATAGAAAAGAGAAAACGTCAGCATTTTCCCTCAAGATAGCTTCTTGCTGGTCCCTACTACTGTTGCATCTTAGAAACAAAATAAGTGTTAGGCCAGCACACACTTCCCAGCCAATGAGGAAAGCCTCCTCACATGGAACCAAAGGCTTAGATACCAAAAGGTGATCAAGTAGCCCTGTGCAACAGGCGTTTCCTGTGTCCCTGATGTTCTTGAGGCCACATCAAAGCTTTCTTCTTTCAGAACGTTCCCAAGCATTGGAAAATGATCTGAAAATCTTGACATGTGTGGACTGAAGCTGAGTCCTGGGAGAGGTTTCCCATGGTCTGAGAGCACGGACTCTTGATGGTTGTGATTACCCAAACTCTACATATTCTAACACCTCATATCGGACATTCATGACATCATGGGTCTTATGTCCATGCATTTATCTGAGTCATTTGTTTGTAGCTCATACCAAAATTCTGGTAATCAGTGTACTGCATTCTGACTTTTGTCTTTAAATAAAATTGTTTGTTTTGAACTTAAAATAAAAACAGATTTCTGGGAGAGAAAAGACTATTGGGAGGGAGTAGAGAATAAGTATAAAGTGTCAGTCAAACAGGAGGGTGGAGCTGATATAAAGTGTCAGTCAAACAGGAGGGTGGAGCTGATATAAAGTGTCAGTCAAACAGGAGGGTGGAGCTGATACAAAGTGTCAGTCAAACAGGAGGGTGGAGCTGATATAAAGTGTCAGTCAAACAGGAGGGTGGAGCTGATATAAAGTGTCAAAACAGGAGGGTGGAGCTGATATAAAGTGTCAGTCAAACAGGAGGGCGGAACCAAGCTCGGTGTTCTTGTTACAGTGGCATAACAAACTTCACCTTAAAAAGCAGCATTTTCCCTGTCCTCCCTAGATTGAAGAGGGCTAGACTATAGAAGCTGCAGTATGTTGGGTTCCTACCAACACAAAATGTATGTTCTCTAAAGCACATGACATACATTTTTGGTTTTGGGTCAAGTCAATAAGAGTCTTCCATAAAGATGCCCATAATTTATAAAATGAGTAGCCAATCAGATATGGCTTTCTGATTACATGATAGTATAGACAAATGAAAAGGTTTTTTTTTTTTTTTTTTTTTTTTTATTCATAAGTTTTATTTTTTTTTTTTTTTTTTTTTTTTTATTAACTTGAGTATTTCTTATGTACATTTCGAGTGTTATTCCTTTCCTGTTTCCAGGGAAACATCCCTTCCTCCCCCCCTTCCTTATGGGTGTTCCCTCCCCCACCCTCCCCCATTGGCGCCCTCCCCGACAGTCTAGTTCACTGTGGGTTCAGTCTTAGCAGGACCCAGGGCTTCCCCTTCCACTGGTGCTCTTACTAGGATATTCATTGCTACCTATGAGGTCAGAGTCCAGGGTCAGTCCATGTATAGTCTTTAGGTAGTAGCTTAGTCCCTGGAAGCTCTGGTTGCTTGGCATTGTTGTACATATGGGGTCTCAAGCCCCTTCAAGCTCTTCCAGTTCTTTCTCTGATTCCTTCAACGGGGGTCCTATTCTCAGTTCGGTGGTTTGCTGCTGGCATTCGCCTCTGTATTTGCTGTATTCTGGCTGTGTCTCTCAGGAGCGATCTACATCCGGCTCCTGTCGGTCTGCACTTCTTTGCTTCATCCATCTTGTCTAATTGGGTGGCTGTATGTATATGGGCCACATGTGGGGCAGGCTCTGAATGGGTGTCCCTTCAGTCTCTGTTTTAATCTTTGCCTCTCTCTTCCCTGCCAAGGGTATTCTTGTTCCCCTTTTAAAGAAGGAGTGAAGCATTCACATTTTGATCATCCGTCTTGAGTTTCATTTGTTCTAGGCATCTAGGGTAATTCATGCATTTGGGCTAATAGCCACTTATCAGTGAGTGCATACCATGTATGTCTTTCTGTGATTGGGTTAGCTCACTCAGGATGATATTTTCCAGTTCCAACTATTTGCCTACGAATTTCATAAAGTCGTTGTTTTTGATAGCTGAGTAATATTCCATTGTGTAGATCTACCACATTTTCTGTATCCATTCCTCTGTTGAAGGGCATCTGGGTTCTTTCCAGCTTCTGGCTATTATAAATAAGGCTACATGAACATAGTGGAGCACGTGTCTTTTTTATATGTTGGGGCATCTTTTTTGGTATATGCCCAAGAGAGGTATAGCTGGATCCTCAGGCAGTTCAATGTCCAATTTTCTGAGGAACCTCCAGACTGATTTCCAGAATGGTTGTACCAGTCTGCAATCCCACCAACAATGGAGGAGTGTTCCTCTTTCTCCATCCTCGCCAGCATCTGCTGTCACCTGAGTTTTTGATCTTAGCCATTCTCACTGGTGTGAGGTGAAATCTCAGGGTTGTTTTGATTTGCATTTCCCTGATGACTAAAGATGTTGAACATTTCTTTAGGGTGTTTCTCAGCCATTTGGCATTCCTCAGCTGTGAATTCTTTGTTTAGCTCTGAACCCCATTTTTTAATAGGGTTATTTGTCTCCCTGCGAGTCTAACTTCTTGAGTTCTTTGTATATTTTGGATATAAGGCCTCTATCTGTTGTAGGATTGGTAAAGATCTTTTCCCAATCTGTTGGTTGCCATTTTGTCCTAACCACAGTGTCCTTTGCCTTTACAGAAGCTTTGTAGTTTTATGAGATCCCATTTGCTTCCATTCTTGATCTTAGAGCATAAGCCATTGGTGTTTTGTTCAGGAAATTTTTCCAGTGCCCATGTGTTCCAGATGCTTCCCTAGTTTTTCTTCTATTAGTTTGAGTGTGTCTGGTTTGATGTGGAGGTCCTTGATCCACTTGGACTTAAGCTTTGTACAGGGTGATAAGCATGGATCGATCTGCATTCTTCTACATGTTGACCTCCAGTTGAACCAGCACCATTTGCTGAAAATGCTATCTTTTTCCATTGGATGGATTTGGCTCCTTTGTCAAAAAAAATCAAGGACCATAGGTGTGTGGGGTTCATTTCTGGGTCTTCAATTCTATTCCATTGGTCTATCTGTCTGTCTCTGTACCAATACCATGCAGTTTTTTATCACTATTGCTCTGTAATACTGCTTGAGTTCAGGGATAGCGATTCCCCTGAAGTCCTTTTATTGTTGAGGATAGTTTTAGCTATCCTGGGTTTTTTGTTATTCCAGATGAATTTGCAAATTGTTCTGTCTAACTCTTTGAAGAATTGGATTGGTATTTTGATGGGGATTGCATTGAATCTGTAGATCGCTTTTGGTAAAATGGCCATTTTTACTATATTAATCCTGCCAATCCATGAGCATGGGAGATCTTTCCATCTTCTGAGGTCTTCTTCAATTTCTTTCTTCAGAGTCTTGAAGTTCTTGTTGTACAAATCTTTTACTTGCTTGGTTAAAGTCACACCGAGGTACTTTATATTATTTGGGTCTATTATGAAGGGTGTCGTTTCCCTAATTTCTTTCTCGGTTTGTTTCTCTTTTGTAGAGGAAGGCTACTGATTTATTTGAGTTAATTTTATACCCAGCCACTTTGCTGAAGTTGTTTATCAGCTTTAGTAGTTCTCTGGTGGAACTTTTGGGATCACTTAAATATACTATCATATCATCTGCAAATAGTGATATTTTGACTTCTTCTTTTCCGATCTGTATCCCCTTGACCTCCTTTTGTTGTCTGATTGCTCTGGCTAGAACTTCAAGAACTATATTGAATAAGTAGGGAGAGAGTGGGCAGCCTTGTCTAGTCCCTGATTTTAGTGGGATTGCTTCAAGTTTCTCTCCATTTAGTTTAATGTTAGCCACTGGTTTGCTGTATATGGCTTTTACTATGTTTAGGTATGGTCCTTGGATTCCTATTCTTTCCAGAACTTTTATCATGAAGGGGTGTTGAATTTTGTCAAATGCTTTCTCAGCATCTAATGAAATGATCATGTGGTTTTGTTCTTTCAGTTTGTTTATATAATGGATCACGTTGATGGTTTTCCAGATATTAAACCATCCCTGCATGCGGATGAAGCCTACTTGATCATGGTGGATGGTTGTTTTGATGTGCTCTTGGATTCGGTTTGCCAGAATTTTGTTGAGTATTTTTGCGTCGATGTTCATAAGGGAAATTGGTCTGAAGTTCTCTTTCTTTGTTGGGTCTTTGTGTGGTTTAGGTATAAGAGTAATTGTGGCTTCATAGAAGGAGTTCGGTAGTGCTCCATCTGTTTCAATTTTGTGGAATAGTTTGGATAATATTGGTATGAGGTCTTCTATGAAGGTCTGATAGAATTCTGCACTAAACCCGTCTGGACCTGGGCTCTTTTTGGTTGGGAGACCTTTAATGACTGCTTCTATTTCCTTAGGAGTTATGGGGTTGTTTAACTGGTTTATCTGTTCCTGATTGAACTTCGGTACCTGGTATCTGTCTAGGAAATTGTCCATTTCCTGCAGACTTTCAAGTTTTGTTGAATATAGGCTTTTATAGTAAGATCTGATGATTTTTTGAATTTCCTCTGAATCTGTAATTATGTCTCCCTTTTCATTTCTGATTTTGTTAATTTGGACACACTCTCTGTGTCCTCTCGTTAGTCTGGCTAGGGGTTTATCTATCTTGTTGATTTTCTCAAAGAACCAACTTTTGGTTCTGTTGATTCTTTCTATGGTCCTTTTTGTTTCTACTTGGTTGATTTCAGCTCTGAGTTTGATTATTTCCTGCCTTCTACTCCTCCTGGGTGTATTTGCTTCTTTTTGTTCTAGAGCTTTTAGGTGTGCTGTCAAGCTGCTGACATATGCTCTTTCCTGTTTCTTTCTGCAGGCACTCAGCGCTATGAGTTTTCCTCTTAGCACAGCTTTCATCGTGTCCCATAAGTTTGGGTATGTTGTACCTTCATTTTCATTAAATTCTAAAAAGTTTTTAATTTCTTTCTTTATTTCTTCCTTGACCAGGTTATCATTGAGTAGAGCATTGTTCAATTTCCACGTATATGTGGGCATTCTTCCTTTATTGTTATTGAAGACCAGCTTTAGGCCGTGGTGGTCCGATAGCACGCATGGGATTATTTCTATCTTTCTGTACCTGTTGAAGCCCGTTTTTTGACCAATTATATGGTCAATTTTGGAGAAAGTACCATGAGGAGCTGAGAAGAAGGTATATCCTTTTGCATTAGGGTAGAACGTTCTATAAATATCCGTTAAGTCCATTTGGCTCATGACTTCTCTTAGTCTGTCTACGTCTCTGTTTAATTTCTGTTTCCATGATCTGTCCATTGATGAGAGTGGGGTGTTGAAGTCTCCTACTATTATTGTGTGAGGTGCAATGTGTTTTTGAGCTTTAGTAAGGTTTCTTTTTACGTATGTAGGTGCCCTTGTATTTGGGGGCATAGATATTTAGGATTGAGAGTTCATCTTGGTGGATTTTTTCCTTTGATGAATATGAAGTGACCTTCCTTATCTTTTTTTGATGACTTTTAGTTGAAAATTGATTTTATTTGATATTAGAATGACTACTCCTGCTTGCTTCTTCCGACCATTTGCTTGGAGAGATGTTTTCCAGCCTTTCACTCTGAGGTAGTGTCTGTCTTTGTCTCTGAGGTGTGTTTCCTGTAGACAGCAGAATGCAGGGTCCTTGTTGCGATCCAGTTTGTTAATCTATGTCTTTTTATTGGGGAGTTGAGGCCATTGATGTTGAGAGATATTAAGGAATAGTGATTATTGCTTCCTGTTATATTCATATTTGGATGAGGTTATGTTTGTGTGCTTTTCTTCTCTTTTGTTTTGTTGCCAAGACGATTAGTTTCTTGCCTCTTCTAGGGTATAGCTTGCCTCCTTATGTTGGGCTTTACCATTTATTATCCTTTGTAGTGCTGGATTTGTAGAAAGATATTGTGTAAATTTGGTTTTGTCATGGAATATCTTGGTTTCTCCATCTATGTTAATTGAGAGTTTTGCAGGATACAGTAGCCTGGGCTGGCATTTGTGTTCTCTTAGGGTTCTGTATGACATCAGTCCAGGATCTTCTGGCCTTCATAGTTTCTGGATGAAAAGGTTTTTAAATGGTATGAATAATCAAGTCATAGGTGAAAATTAGAATGGTACATAAAAAATGTAAAAATTATTTAGCCTCTTTTGTAATGAAAGTGGAAATTTAAAAAAAGAGATCGAATCTTTCTTGTAAAATACCAGCCATGATAATGTGATAGAGTGTCTAACACATCCTCCACTACCAAAATGGCACAGTGTTCCCCTGGAGGGGCTACAGCAGTATTTATCAAGACCTCTAAATATCCAAATGCCTGTGTGGTACACAAGGCCATGCTATGAATGAACCTTGAATCAGACTCAGGAATACTTTTCACAATAACGTGTGTGTGTGTGTGTGTGTGTGTGTGTGTGTGTGTGTATGCATGTGCATGCAAGAGAGAGAGAGAAAAACAGACACAGAGACAGAGAGACAGAGAGTCACCAGGTACCCTATGAAGCCAGAAAGGGCATCAGATCAGATCTCCTGGTCCTGAGGTTAAAGGTAATTGTCAGGGGCCACATGTGGCTGCTTGGAACCGCACTAAGATCTTCTTCAAGAGTAGCAGTGCTCTGAACTACTGAGCCAGATCTAAAGCCCGGTCATCGTTATCATAGTGAAAAGGCAGAATGTATTTACTTTGGGATCAAGCTGAAACCATGTAGAGGGAGGAGTGTCTATGAAGTAGATTCAAATGTGGCCACAAACTCACTCAAGAACTAGCTCAGTGTTTTCTGTTCTGCTTCAGTTCACCACACATCATCTCTTTGAGGTTAGTTACACAGTTATTAGAGATTATAGAGTGTGTCTATTTATTGAACATAACAAAATGCTTAGTTTTGATGATTTAAACCATTCCAAATAAAATGAAATTAATTGAAAGCTGTTGCTACTTAAGAAACATAGTTGTATTTGATCCTAATTTCCCCATATTCAATGTGAACAAATATAAAATGTCCCTCTGCCTCTACTCGGATTCTTTTTGCCTGGGAAGCAATAAGGATCTGGGCAGAATCAGAACTTTAGCCTGAATCACCACTCTGCTAAAACTTCTTTAATGACAATAACCCTGGGCACAAATAGCCAGGGCCTCTCTGTAACCTGCATGATGTCTTCCTAGAAGCCCAGAACTGTCCTCTGTTGACGAGATCCTCAGCTGGACACTGTGGCTGTTGTGACAGTCTTATTAGTTCTATTTTTCCTTCTTTCTTTCTTTTTTTTAAGTATTAAATCTTCTGTCTATTAAAATAAATTGCTATTGTAATAAAATAATAGAGCCCAAGTTTTTGATCAGTTGTGTAAAATGAATGTTCATTAACAGCACGATGGGATATTTTGCCATTGGAGATCTTTTTAAATGATGTCAAAATACAGCTGTGGTACTTTATGCTAAAGGGCAAACATATTTTAAAAAATGACACTATTTGATTTTAAAAAAGGATGAAAGCTGAAATGTGGTGTTCAGGATTGCACTGTTTGGGGGACAGCAACACACTAAAGCCTGGCCCATGTCTAGTGTCCATATTCATTTTGGCTTTCCAAGCAAGATAAATACAAAGAAAGAATCTAAAAAGTAAAATAGAGCACCAAGACATTATCTGGTAAATTGTCAGTTACCTGGGAATTGGGTGACAGTGTAGGGCCTCAACCTCTACCATAACCAAATACAGGGAGTCCGTTGAAGCCTCCATGTAGAAAGAGGGAACAGCAAAACTGGGCTCATTGACTTTATGTAGTTATTTATGTATTATTTTAACTATTTACTTATTCCTTTTTTAAAAAGATTTACATATTTATTATATATAAGTACACAGTAGCTATCTTCAGACACACCAGAAGAGTGCATCAGATCTCATTACAGATGGTTGTGAGCCACCATGTGGTTGCTGGGAATTGAACTCAGGACCTCTGGAAGAGCAGTCAGTGCGCTTAACCACTGAGCCATCTCTCCAGCTCTCCTCTTTTCTTTTTTACTATGTTTATTTTTGAAAATCTTATATTTGGTACCATATATTTTTATCATATCCATCCCTCTCCCCATCCAACTCTTCCTATCTCCCCATACTACCCTCTCAAATTGATGTCCTTGTCCTTTATAAATATTATTATTTATGTGAGACCTACTGAATTCAGTTACTGCTCCCCATATGTGCTTAGGGCTGACCACTTGAACTCAGGCAACCTAAGCAGGACCCTAATCGTGAGAACTGACTTTGTCTCCTTCAGCAACCGTCAGTTGCTAACAATGGGCCCATCAATGTAGTTAATAGTGGTGCTACTGTCTTGGAAGAAGCCCACAAGTCTGTATGATTAGACTTAAGGCCTGATCAGTAGGAAGGAACTAACGCCTGGTGTGGTAAATCTAACCAAGGATGTGTGCCTAGAGAAGTCATGGATCCACAGAACCAAAACTTAATGCCACTACTTTGCTGAACGGATAGTATCCAACTGCTTTCTGAATACGTATCCTTACAACCATAGACAACTACCTTTCTCAGTCTTAAATTCGTCTTCTTGGCCTTACTATGTAGAGGTAGAGTTAGGTTAGGCCGCACACACTCAACTGCATGGGACTTGACCCCTTAGTAAACATTGCAGTTAGCAGAGTTGAATTACCGAAGTTAGCTACTTTCCTTTCCTGGATTGATGGGAGGGAAAGATGTACTCTGCTAGACCAAAAGGCAATCCCTCTGTATGGCATTGTTTCAGGGATCTGCTGCTGCTGCATGAAAGACCACTTCAAAGCTTAGTGGCTTTAAGAAAACAATGACATTTTGTTCAGCATTCCATGGGAAGTCAGGTTTTAATGTGCAGCTCTGTCCCATGGGCAGGAGGTGGGGTTACCTGTGCAGTGACATTCAGAACACCCAGACGGTTTCTCGACTCTTCAGGCAGTAGTGTCACCTTAACTGCTTTATGTGTGGGAACTGGCTTTATGGAGGATGTGTGACGCGAATCCTCTTCTAAAACTCTCTTCTCAAACTTGGCTCTGATAGCAAAAGACACTCAGGCAGGAAATGACCATGAGTAAAGAAGCTCATGAGAAGGAAGCCTTTGTGGCTATACAGAGTTATGCGAAGAAGCAACAGACCATCTGGAAGCAGCGGGAACAGAGTGGAGAGCATAGCTGTATCATGGGTTTTTTTGTTGCTTGTTTTGTTTTGTTTTTTACATGACAAAATGTTTGGTGGGAGCAACTTAATAGAAAAAAGAGATCTACTTTGGCTCTCATTTGAAGGTCCCGTAAATAGGGACATGATAGAACTGTCACATGCTGCTGGGACTTCCCAGGCCTCCATGGTTAACACTCTTCTGCCTTACCCTCTTTTATTAAGTCTGGTCCCACAGGTTATAAGATGGTGACAGTCACATTCTGGCTACCTATAGATGTGTCTCCTAGTGGGTTCTAAGTCCAGTTATGCTTATAATAAAGATAAACCAGTACAATGACCTGGAACCCTTACTGGGGTTTCCTGGAAATGGACTGAGGCAGAGTAGGCACATAGAGTAAGCTTAGGGTTGGAAAGTAGAGGTAATCATAAGGTACAGGGTTGGCACATGGTGCTTACAGGGCACAGCAGCATTGGCTTGGAGTTAGGAGTGTTATAAAGGAGGACACGGGGAACACTTTGGAACAGTTGGTTTGTATGTCAAAGTCATACTTAGGGGAAACACTTGCTGTCAGGAGGAATCAGTTAGTCCTTGAGAAGCAGTGTCCCTAAGAATCAGGCCCACAATGCTAAAGCATCAGGAACTAAAAGTCAGAGAACTTGATAAGCACAGGCTCATAGACAAGCCCATGCCAAGCCTCTGCTTGCAAAATGCCTGATAAAACACTAAGGTGGTGAAGAAGCATGGCACAGACACAGAGGGAGTCTGTGCACGACTGGCAACATGATAACCACAGCACATTTCTGAATAAATAAACATCTGGTTAGGTCAACAATGAAAACTTCTGAAATTTAGAATTATTTATTCACCCTTGTAGTCCTTATATCCTGCTTTTATTTTCTTATTTCACCAGTGACTATCAATTATATTAAGATAACACCTAAGATTCATCGTAAATATCATAAATAGTAGTGACTTAGTTTATGCTCCCTACAAACCCATGGTGAGGATTCTTGCACACGTGAGTTGATAGAGAAAGGGAGCAGTAAGAGCTGCCTGGGCAGAAAAAAGGCTGTAAGACTGAGCCCACTGAAGCTTGTACAGTCCCTAGACCCTGGAGGATGGGTGCATCTGGAGTTGACTAATCTGGGGGAAAGTGTTGGCTCTGTTCTATTAGTGTGGAGGACACTGAAGTGGCAAGCCTGAAGGAGAGGAAGAGGCCTCATCCATTGACTAAAAATTCTGTGATGGAGTCCTCTCTTGGGGAAGAAACAGCCTTTCATACATCATAGTCTATTCTGCTGTTGTGATTAAATGCCACATATAGAAATTCAGTTGTAACTAGAGTGTCCCTATTACGGTACTGAGGCTAGGAAGCCTAGGGTTAAGGTTCTAGTTAGTTTAGAGTCTGATGAGGGCTGGTTGCTTAGAGTGGCATCTTCAGTGTCCTCCAATGGCGAGAGAGGAAAAGAGATCCTTTCAGTACTAATTCGATAACTCTATATATTTGAGCGGTACTCTCACAACCTCATCACCTCTGTGAGCCTCATTTCTCCCTCATCTGTCCAAGGCTTTGCACGTGCCAGGCAAATGCTCTTCCACTGAGCTATGTGCCCAGTCCTTTTACCTTTATAGTGAGGCAGGCTTTCTCACTAAGTGGCACAGGCTGGCCTTGAACTTGAAGCAGTATCTCCCTGCTTCAGCGTTCCATGATGATAGGATGGCAGGCCTGTTTACTGGGCTCAGTGCACCCTATTTCTTAATACTGCCACACTAGAGATTAGTCTTAAATTTGGATTTTTAAAAGGACAAATATTCAAGTCAGAGCAATCAGTGTCAGGCAGCACCTGTACTTCTACAAGAGTGGTTGGTACCCTCCCTCTATCAGCCCGCAGCAGCTACCATGGTGACTGCAACTTCCTTCCAAGGGGCTGCTTGGTAACATCTCCTATGCATGCCTTGCATATTAACTATAAGCTCCTAATATGCCTTCTATAGAGAAAGTAAACGTCACAAGCCAGCGTTAACTACATAAAACTCAGAACACATCCGCCCCTCCAGTTCTTTCACACGTGCACCATGGCCTTTCAGAATGGTGCTAGGAAATAGCTGGACCAGTACTCTTTCCCTTGTGAACGGCTTTGAAACTCTAAGGCTGAGAGAGATTCTGCTAAACTTTCCCCCAAATTTTCTTCTGTGCTAAACATGCATCAGAAATTTTGAAGGGAAGTCTCACTTCTGAAGGTTGTAAGCCTAAATTATAAACTCACATCAATAAGTCAGCCATCTAAAAGTTCTAAAAATAGGGGCGGATAATAAGAGCGCTTTCTCAAGCAAAACCTCAGCCTTCCCTCGGCTGCATTCAGAGAAAGCAGAAATGAATCTTTCTCTCATGTGAAGAAACAGATAATGGAACGTTCCCGCAGATGGCTCGGATCCTGGGCACTGACAGTGTTTCCATCAATCTCATTTATTTTTTTTCCTGAAATCTAATTCTCAGGCCATTACATTCAAATATTGAATCAGGCCACATCTACCAGATAATCTCAGAAAAAAATAAAATAAAATAAAATAAAAGGGAAATGCCTTTATTAGCAGACATACTAATTTTCTGATTCTTTTTTCCGTCAACCATGAGACATTTTCACTGAAGGGGGTAAGCTAATAGCTGACTGAATTTTAAGCAAATGACCTAATAGAAGTGCTTGGAAATATGAAGAAGTTGGGGGTCACAGTGAGGTAAATGTAGACAGGATAGAAAAGGTTTTTATCCAAAGTCTCCAGAGTCACCAAATTAAGAAAGAAGCTGGAGCAAAACAAAAGACAGCTTCTAGAAGCACCATGGCCATAGTGCTATGTGAGAGCCATTGCTCAGTCTTTCCTGCTCCTTCCTGAGCCCCATGAGCCCCATTGTCTTCAACAAGCAAGCAACATGGCTGAGTCAGGCCTTGACAGAAATACTGGTGTCTGCAGGAGAGAAGGGAGACACAGCTCTGTGATCAAAGTCAACATTAAGTGTGGTGACTTAGGCCTGTGAGTCTACCTCTCAGGACTGGCACAGGATGGCTGCCACGAGTTTCAGGCCAGTCTGGCCTACAAGGGGAAACTCACTTAAAGTAAAAAAGAAGGAAAATATACGAAGGAGAATGTTGACCGAGGATGGAAGGGGGTGGATAGATCCAGGCCCAGTTAATAAGCTTGATGTGTTTTAGGATTGTCTACAAATAAATCTATGGAATAAAACAATAAATCTTTGAACAGATTGTTTTCTGTTTGGGATGTGGGTAGTTCAGCTACCCTCATTTCCCTACCTGAAAGTTTTGTACAGGTATATACCTGGAAAGCATTTTTATTTCCAAGTTTGACTTCTATGTCTCCCCCATGCTTTTTCTTCCTCTCTCCTGCCCTCCTTCTAGCCATTTTATTCTTATTTCCTCACACAGGGTGTGTAGGTCCCTCTGGGGTCATGAAAGGCCATCTGCTTCTGATGCTGGGGAGGCTGGTGACATTCTGGAAGATCCCAGAGTACACCAGCTGTCCTTTGACGGGCCAGATGCCCTCTGAGGAAGTTGTAGAGGGGCACCAGCTGGCCTTGAGTCCCTGTGAAGAGTTGGAAACTGGAGCTACTAGTAGAATTCCTGTGCAGTTCTCTTGAAAGCTGACTTTATCAAGCAGGGACAGTCAAAGGAGGGTGTTCACACAGAAGCTTCCTCCCTTGGGTGTCAACTGATCATCCAGGTGACAAGAGTCAGCAGCTGCCAAGTACACACACACACACACACACACACACACACACACACACACACACACACACACAGCCTAGATTATATCCCCAAACTAGAAGCTTCTAGCTGATTCTCGTTGCTTCACATAGAATTTATTGGTGGAATTACTGGAGTATGTGCTTTGATATATAAAAACAAACAGACCTGATTTCATATGGTTCAACCTATCCTGTCCTGTGGTATATGTGAATGACAAAGAAATAATGGTGAGAAACCCTCCCTCAGAGAGCTGTCGTTCACCATATTGATCACACCATTCATATTCTTTAAAATCCCCGGTGGGTCTGTGTCACATCCCATTAAGTCTGCATTTTTCAGAGTGAGGAGCCCTCGGCAGAGTCATCAGACTACCCAGACGACCTGCCATCCTTTAAACCTCCCCCCAGCTTCCTCCATTGCAGTTCTTAAACAGAAGTCACATACATTCACAAAATTTCTCCAGTTTTGCTCCACCTTGTTTACATATTCCATTAGTTTTCCTAAAAGCAAAAAACAATTGAAGTAAGAATGAAAATTGAGGAGCAGACCTTGGGTTCCGGCTCTGCACCCACTTCCAAAACATCCAGAGGAAGCTCGACTCCCAAGGGCTCTAACATGCCCAGGATCAGAGGTGAGGAGGCCACAACAGCTGCTCCAACACCTGGAGTACCTTGGTTCTCCCAGGATTCAGAAACAGAGGAAACTGCCCAGCCAGTGGCACAGGTTCCTTCCTATCAGGCCCAAGATCAGAGTTGCTCTGAAATGCCCAGGATCGAAGGATCTCAGTATCACAGGATCTCAGGATCACAGAGGAAGCTGGACCCCAGGAGATTGAACACAACCAGGAGCACTGGAGCCCTGACACACTCAAGATCACAACTTGAACCTGTGCTCAGAGCAAACCCAGGGCTCTGGCTCCCCATGCACTCCTGCAACACCCTGAGAAGGCTTGATCCCCAGGAGCTCTGACATACCCAGGATCCCAGGATCTCAGAATCATAGGATCAGAGAGACAGCTGCACTCTGAGGAGTTCTGACACAACCAGGATCATAGGAGGGACAGCTCCAGTTAGAAACATTAAGGGCAGATAGCACTAAACATAACAGATGGCAAGAACCAGAACATAAGTAACAGAAACCAAGGCTCCTTGGCGTCACCAGAACCCAGTTCTCCTACTATAGCAAGTTCTGGGTACCGCATCACACCAGAAAAGCAAGATTTGGACTTAAAATCACATCTCATGATGATGTTAGACGACCTTAAGAACATAAATAACTCCCTTAGAGAAATATAGGACAACACAGATAGGAGCCCTTTAAGAGGAAACACAAAAATCTCTTAAAGATTTATAGGAAGACACATCCAAACAGGTGAAGGAACTTAACAAAACCATCCAGGAGTTAAAAATGAAAATAATAACAGTAAAGAAAGCACAAAGAGAGACAACCCTGCAGGTAGAAAACTTAGGACAGAGATCAAGAGTCTCAGACACAAGCATCACCAACAGACTACAACAGATAGAAGAGAGAATCTCAGGTGCAGAAGATAGCGTTAAAAAAAATTGACAGTACAGTCAAAGAAAAGGTCTGAACCCAAAACACCCAGGAAATCCAGGACTCAGTAAAAAGATCAAACCCAAGGATAATAGGTATAGAAGAGAGTGAAGATTCCCACTTAAAGAGACAGTAAATATCATCAACAAAATTATAGAAGAAAACTTCCCTAATCTAAAGAAAGAGATGCCCATGGACATACAAGAAGCCTACAGAACTCCAAATAGATTGGGCCAGAAAAAAATTCCTCATGCCACATAAGAATCAAAACACCAAATGTACAAAACAAAGAAAGAATATTAAAAGCAGTAAGGGGAAATGGTCAAGTAACATATAAAGGTAGACCTATCAGAATTAAACCAGTCTTCTCACCACAAACTATGAGAGCCGGAAGATCCTGGACAGATGTCATACAGACACTGAGAACACAAATGCCAAACAAGGCTACTATACCAAGCGAAACTCTCAACTAATGTAGATAGAGACACCAAGGAATTCCATGAAAAAACAAATTTACATAATATCTTCACACAAATCCAGCCCTACAGAGGATAATGGAAAACTCCAACACAAGGAGGGAAACTACACCCTAGAAAAATCAAGAAAGTAGTCTTCTTTCTACAAGGTCAAAAGAAGAGAGCCACACAAACACAATTCCACCTCTAACAACAAAAATAACAGGAAGCAACAAGTACTGGTCCCCCTTAACACCAATGGACTCGATTCCCAACAAAAAGACATAGACTAACAGACTATGATACATAAACAGGACCCAGCATTTTGCTGCATATAAGAACTGCACCTCAGTGACAAAGACAGACAATACCTCAGAGAAAAAGGCTGGAAAAAAATTTTCCAAGCAAATGGTCCCAATTAAAAAAAAAACTGGAGTAGCCATTCTAATATCCAATAAAATAGACTTTCAACAAAAAGTTATCAAAAAAGATAAGGAAGGACACTTTATACTCATCAAAGGAAAAATCTACCAAGAGAAACTCTCAGTTGTAAACATCTATGCTCCAAATGCAAGGGTACCCACATTCATAAAAGAAACTTTACTAACTCTCACATGTGTCAGGAGCAAACCTTGACCCATAAGGCTGAATGGAAGCTTCATGTACCCAGTGGTTCAACACTACCTGGAATCTGTGGGAGAGGAACTCTCTCAGGTAACATGAAGGAGTGCACTCATTTGGATCTACCTGGAGAGTTTCCAGGTGATTGGCTTTATAGAAAAGTGTCCTGGCTCATACGGTGTCAGTGCATGACAGTGACAGGCAAGTTCAGTATGTAAAGCCAGACTTCAGACAACCCAGTATACAAACTACAAGGTTGTCTGTGCTGGTTAGGAAATCAGAACACATTGCAGTCCTCTCAGTAGAATCTCTCTATAGTGACTGACAGATCTAGCTTCCTATGCCATGCTTGCCCTGACTAGAGGCCAGATTTACCATTTTTAATGGTCCTAATAAGAACCATTTTCATCATGTATTATTAACTCCTTTGCGCTTTTTTCTTATACCTATTTCTGCTAATTTTTCTAGTTATCACCATCTCCTTGGTTTATTTTCACCCTTAAAGAGATTGATCGAGGATTTGGTGGAAGTCTGGTTTATCTACGTTCCTCTACGACAAAGGGTCAGTGGAAGAAGTTAGTCTTGGAGGTATTCCAGCATACAGGGAGGACAGGGAGTGTAGGGGAGAAATGGAATCAACTAGCCATCCAGCATCAGGCAGAGTGTCACTGTGGGCAGCTGGTGCTGAAGGGCCTGGGGAACTCTGGGAAGACAAGTGCTTCAGTGTTAAGTCATTACAAGATAGTAAAGGATGTGGAATGTGTATATGGTAAGGGATGTGGAATGTGTATCTAGTAAGGGATGTAAATAGTAAGGGATGTGGAATGTGTAAATAATAACGTAAGGGATGTGGGATGTATATATAGTAAGAGATAAGTAATAGTAACGGATGTGGATATATATATAGTAAGGGATAAGTAATGTACAATAAGGGATGTGGAATGTACATATCGTAAGGGATGTGATACATATACAGTAAGGGTGCAGAATGCACATACTGCTGAGAGGTAAAACTGGTGAACCCCACAAAAGTTTTGGCCAACCAACAGGTATACAAAACGAACTCTAGTGTCAAGAAAGACATATGGCTGAAAAGAAAAGTAGTTGAATGGTATGAGATTGACCATGACGTACAATGTAGGTACTATGGTGTCTGGTCAATTTGAAAAACGGAACAACGAATGGCAGGATGAGGACAAACATGTTAGTTAGCTGAACTCTAAGATATCTCTAACACCAAGCAGATGCCACCTGAATGCATTCTGAGACCCTCTGGGGCAGAAGGCACTTCCTTCTGTTTCCCACCTGAACCTGCCAGCTCCATGTACACCTCAGCACTGCCTTAGTCAACCCCATGCTTCAT
This sequence comes from Rattus rattus, assembly GCF_011064425.1. Taxonomy (NCBI): domain Eukaryota; kingdom Metazoa; phylum Chordata; class Mammalia; order Rodentia; family Muridae; genus Rattus; species Rattus rattus. The sequence continues at coordinate 44,759,701 of NC_046154.1, read as the reverse complement.
GACAAGGCTCTTCCCTCAATGACCTAACCCAAACCCAGCCTGTGCCCAGAAAAGCTCTGCCAACCCCAAATAGCCAGCTCCTCCCCCTGCGCACTCTACATTTTGTAGACAGAGAGTCACCCTAAAGATATCCATGTCCTGTGATTATGTCACCATTGGTTAGTTTTTGTCAACTTGACAAAAGGTCGAGTTGTGTGGGAAGAGGAAAATTCAACTGAGAACATTTCTCCATCAGATTTGTTTTGTGGGGCATTTTTTCTTTCTTTCTTCCTTCCTTCCTTCCTTCCTTTCTTTCTTTCTTTCTCTCTTTCCTTCTTTCTTTCTTTCTTTTTTTTGGAAGCAAAATTTAATCACAGACATAAGCTACAGAGACACAACACAGACAGCATTTAAAATAACTTCTTATTATTTAAGAGCTAAGCAGGGTATTTGGAAAATATGGAAGGTCTTAAGACAATAAAAAGATGTGTGCACTTCTAGTCAGCATGTAAAGGGATGGATTCACCTGCTTAGCAGAGTACAAGGCACATGTAGGCTTATAGAACTGCAGAAGGAGGGAAGGAAGGAATGAATGAACAAAAGGAAGGAAGAAACACATGTAAAGGTTGGTAGTCACTGCACATCATTCACTGACTGTCCCTGAGCACTTGTGTCCAAGACCTGTAGTATAGTAATAGAGATGCATAAGCATAGTAATAGATATGCAAACAACCAAGACTTTTACACCCAAGGGAAGTAGAAGAAAACATGGATAAAGCATTTGCGTATATCATGATCACTCATCATGTGATCACACGTGGCTGGGTGCCACAGAAAGGTTGGAAGTCCCTGAGACAAAGATTTTGAGACCGGTCCCATGTTTTCATGTCAGGTCAGAAACGATGGGAATTTTTAGAGCATTTAGACAGAAGAAGAGTGTTCAGAGATATAAAAGTAGAAGAACTAAATATCTCCAAAACAGAGGCGACAGGTTTGGGTTCCAGAAAGGACCACCTGGATCAGAGGACTCAGAGATGGTGCCGGACTCACGTCATGCGTGAAAGGCTGAAGGCAGCCTTTAAGCAGCACACCACAGGTAATGAAGATCGGACCCGGTAGGAGAGATAGCACTTACAGAAGATTGAAGAATAATCTCAAGCAAATGTGTTGAAGACACAAGATAAACCAGAATAAGGAGGAACTAGAATGCAGATCCAAGCTCAAGCTGGGACTGGTGGTTGGTGCAGGACAGCGAAGAAGCCGTGGATGCAGAGACATGGCCAAGGATGGCAGCAGGGCCTCCTGACTCGGCACGGGTGAGCAGCTAGAGAAACACACAGGGCAGTGCTGAGCCTGGGGCACCAGGAGTATGACAATGACATGAAGAGAACGTACTGAGTCTGAGAAAGGTTTTGGGGGAACAATGATGAGTTTAGTGCCGAGCTGAAGAGGTTGACAACATGTTTAACTCCAGCCTGCCAACGAGGACGCCAGATAGAAAGGGTCATCAGAAAAGAGCATGAACTAGAATGTGCAGAATTGGCGTCAGATGGAGATAATGAATGGAGCTGTGGGAGAGGAGGAGACCATTCACAAGAGTCAGAGAAAGAATATGGGAGAGGAGGGGGAATGAGTCCAAATAAATACTGTTCAGGAAACTTCCAAGTCATTTATCCAACATATGACGGTGGAAGTGGTGGGGACAGCCAGATGGCTTGGTAGATAAAAGGTTGATGCTGAGTAAACTTGGAGGCCTGATTTCAATCCCACAACCATGAATAGGGAGGAGGAGGTAATGGACCTACAAAATGTTCATCAGACGTCCACATGCATACCATGGATCAGGCTCTTCCCTGCACCACATGCGTTCTCCCCCAAACTCTTTTTTTTTCCTCCATCTTTATTAAATTGGGTATTTCTTATTTACATTTCAATTGTTATTCCCTTTCCCAGTTTCCAGGCCAACATCCCCCTAACCCCTCCCCCTCCCCTTCTTTATGGGTGTTCCCCTCCCCATCCTCCCCCATTACCACCCTCTCCCCAACAATCATGTTCACTGGGGGTTCAGCCTTGGCAGGACCAAGGGCTTCCCCTTCCACTGGTGCTCTTACTAGGCTATTCATTGCTACCTATGAGGTTGGAGTCCAGGGTCAGTCCATGTATAGTCTTTGGGTAGTGGCTTAGTCCCTGGAAGCTCTGGTTGCTTGGCATTGTTGTTCATATGGGGTCTCAGGCCCCTTCAAGCTCTTCCAGTCCTTTCTCTGATTCCTTCAACGGAGGTCCCATTCTCAGTTCAGTGATTTGCTGCTGGCATTCACCTATGTATTTGCTGTATTCTGGCTGTGTCTCTCGGGAGAAATCTATATCTGGTTCCTGTCTGCCTGCACTTCTTTGCTTCATCCATCTTATCTAGTTTGGTGGCTGTATATGTATGAGCCACATGTGGGGCAGGCTGTGAATGGGCGTTCCTTCTGTCTCTGTTCTACATTTTGCCTCCCAAGGGTATTCTTGTTCCCCTTTTAAAGAAGGAATGAAGTATTTGCATTTTGGTCATCCTTCTTGAGTTTCATGTGTTCTGTACATTTAGGGTAATTTGAGCATTTGGGCTAATATCCACTTATCAATGAGTGCATACCATGTGTGTTTTTCTGTGGTTGGGTTACCTCACTCAGGATGATATTTTCCTGTTCCATCTATTTGCCCATGAATTTCATAAAGTCATTGTTTTTGATAGCTGAGTAATATTCCATTGTGTAGATGTACCACATTTTCTGAATCCATTCCTCTGTTGAAGGGCATCTGAGTTCTTTCCAGCTTCTGGCTATTATAAATAAGGGTGCTATGAACATAGTGAAGCATGTCTCTTTGTTGTATATGGAGACATCTTTTGGGTATATGCCCAAGAGAGGTATAGCTGGGTCCTCAGGTAGTGGAATGTCCAATTTTCTGAGGAACCTCCAGACTGATTTCCAGAATGGTTGTACCAGTCTGCAATCCCACCAACAATGGAGGAGTGTTCCTCTTTCTCCACATCCTCGCCAGCATCTGCTGTCACCTGAGTTTTTGATCTTAGCCATTCTCACTGGTGTGAGGTGAAATCTCAGGGTTGTTTTGATTTGCATTTCCCTTATGACTAAAGATGTTGAACATTTCTTTAGGTGTTTCTCAGCCATTCGGCATTCCTCAGCTGTGAATTGTTTGTTTAGCTCTGAACCCCATTTTTTAATAGGGTTATTTGTCTCCCTGCGGTCTAACTTTTTGAGTTCTTTGTATATTTTGGATATAAAGCCTCTATCTGTTGTAGGATTGGTAAAGATCTTTTCCCAATCTGTTGGTTGCCGTTTTGTCCTAACCACAGTGTCCTTTGCCTTACAGAAGCTTTGCGGTTTTATGAGATCCCATTTGTCGATTCTTGATCTTAGAGCATAAGCCATTGGTGTTTTGTTCAGGAAATTTTCTCCAGTGCCTATGTGTTCGAGATTCTTTGTGGGGTATTTTCTTGATTAATGATTGATGTGGGAGGGCCCAGCCCACTGTGGGAAGTGCCTACCCTAGACAGGTGGTCCTGAGTTCTATAAGAAAGCAGGTTGAGCAAACTATGGAGAGCAAGCCAATAAGCAGCTTCCAGAGTCTCTACTTCTGTTCCTGCCCTGATTTCCCTCGACGGTGGGCTGTGACAGGGAAATGTAAGTTAAATAAACTCCTTCCAAATTGTTTTCTTTTCAAATATTTTATTAGAGCAATGGAAAGCAAACTAAGACAGTCATGTCACATTGCAGAGGGTACTTTGATCATTTTGGATTCCCTTAAATTAGCCCAGTACAATCAAAATTGACCTTGGTATAGCAGAGGAAGGCTAAATAGCTAAAATCAAAGGGACGTTATACTGTTGGCCTCAAAGCTAGAAGAATAGGCTACTAGCAAGTGACCTCTAGTGGCTCTTGGAGTCTAGCAAAGGGCAGGGAATAAATTTCTCCATGAACTCTGCTGACATTTTGATTTTAGCCAGATGGAAACTATTCAGTACTTCTTAACCGATAACTGAAAAATAAAAAATTTACGTGAAGCCACTCATTTGCTAAATTAGGACACCAGCAATAGGGCATGACTGCAGAAGTGCTAAGCCACACTTCTGAGCATTCTGGAGAGTCCTGTGCAAGCCCTTCCTTCCTGAAAGTCAACCAGAAAGGTTCTGTGACTCCACATGTGTAACCTGGACTTGGGAACTGAATCCTTCTAGAAATTAATTTACCCTCAAAACCAGTTTGCAACGAATGCAGTGTCCCCAACAAAAACCAGTAATTTAATACTTAACCACTCTCCTTTTAGGAATCAATACGGTACACTGACTAAAGAACATACTCTGGCCACCATGTCGTGGGCTCTGCCATCATCGGTTGTGTGACCCTAGGAAGTTTACTTCTCACTGTCTGGTTTGTTAATCTTAAACATGAGGAAAGAATCATATCTAACTATTCTGAGTTGAACAATATACCTTCTTCCCCAAAGCAAGCCCTTCCTAGATGCAGAGAACGCAGACCCTGCCTGCAGTTTTTCCAAAGTAGCTGAAACAAGGTCACACCTAGATGCTACTTGGTGAAAGTTCCCTGAGTCAGCAATACCTGAAATCAACATATTTGCTTGGGTTTCATTTCCTCCTAGAAACTTCACCATTCTTATTAGCCAGTCATGTAAGAATGTGAGGACTGCTTCTGACCAATCAGAATGAAACACAGGACCCTTTGCATTTAGGATGAAAACTCAGCAGACCTGTGTGGTCTACTGGCCCTAATATCTAAGGGACTGTGCATTCTTTTGCAAAGGTAAAACTTAAGATTTGTCAAAACACTTTGAATCATGGCATCATTTTCTGGGGAACTCATATGCATTTCTAACAAGTATCTGTCTTTTATCATTAGTTTCAGCGTACTTGTCGCTACTGCTTGTGGCACGCCTCCTACATAGACACGCGTAGACACGGCAGATCTTTGCTCTGTGTGTGGCTGACTGTGGAGGCTCCCAGTGAGCCCTTCTCTGTCTGGAAAGACCGGATCCTCCATATTTCAAATCTGACCTTTCCTAGTTTCTGGCTGCAAGGACATTGATTCTCAGTGTGGGTTTTGAGATTCCCTGTGTTATGCCAATGCTGTGAGGCCTCCATGATGTAATGATCCTATCTGTCTGATTTATAGATATTTGAGAAAGCAGGCTGTATGTATTTTTTCATATCCTTCAATGAAAACAACAGACCACGGCAGATTCAATAAGAAAAAAAAAAGTAAGTTATTTGATCCCAGCCATCTTCTATGGAGACAGTAATTAAAGCACTCACAAAATGCAAATAGAAGACATTTGCATTGGGAAGGGTTTGGCATAAAATAGTATGTAGCTGTGCAATGATTTTGTTGATGATAAGAATTTTAATTTGTCCTGATATAACATACCAGAAAACCAGGTATGAGGCCCAAAGCTGATAGACATCAGCTAAGACATGGATTCTGGTCCAACAAGGGACTCCTCTGTGCTCTGCGGTAAAGTTCAAAACCTTTAACTTCAAATCCTGGTGATGACAGCATGGCTGGTCTCTGAGCGTGTCGCTCAGAGACTGCATCAAGGGTACTCCTGTACTTTGAATTAAGAATCTGTGGTTTCTGGGTGGTGAGAGCTAAAGAATCAACTTCAATTGTTGACAGATCAGTATCATTAAGGTTTAATCTTCTAAAGTGTTCCCTTAGGGTCAGCACACAGAAAGCTCTGGGCCAAAGAGGATCTAAGACTGAAACTTTAGCCTAGAGACCCCATCTTGTACATAGCCTCCGTTTTGTCCTAGGCTGAATTCTAAGAAACAGCTAAATTCCCAGAAGTAGCTTCTGGCCCCAAGTGCCCCTATGAACTAGACCACAATGTCCCACCCCACACCTTGTTGGTTAGCACCAGTTAGGACTGAAACCCCATGGCTGCTCTGGCTGGCTGTGATCTAGGCCAGGTTGTCAGAGAAGCCTTCTGAGTACTTGACAAGCAGTAACCTGCCCAGGATGCCAGGAGTAAAACACGGTTGGAAGCATGCAGCATATGCCCCCTTGGTCATCCCTGCCTTGGCCTTACCTCTCCTGCTTTCTGGTTTTTTGCTTTAAAAAGTTGTTCTGTCCTGCCTCTCCACACAGTTTGGATCCCAAACCCACCTGTCGCCCTGATATGTCAGTTTTTCAAATAAAGAAACTTTTGTTGGCTTGAACTTGGTTTTCATAGTTTATTATTCCCAAATCCACAGACCCTAACAAAGGGGGCCTAGTTTTCTAAAACACATAGGCAGTTGATGTAAATCTGACTTTCTGAACTGAGTAGATACCGTGAATCTCAGAGAAATCTGGGACAAGTCTCACTCAGTTACTTGTGGCTCCTCCTAGTCCTTCCATCAAGCCCCTTAGCCTAAAACCCTCCCTCCCAGAGGCAGGACTTTTGCTTCCCTCTCTCCAGCTTGACAAATGTGTGTGTGTGTGTGTGTGTGTGTGTGTGTGTGTGTGTGTGTGTGTGTGTGTGTATGTGTGTGTGTGTGTGTGTGCCATATCAGCCATTTTGGCGACAGCTGCTCTCTTGCCCCAGCTGCCTCTCTTGCTACTCTCTCATTCTCCATCCTCCTCCTTTGGCACAGGTTTAGTCTGACCACCGTCTTCAGCCTGGATTCTTCCTTCTGCCTGCTTCATCCCTTAAATCTACTATAAAAGTACTTCTACACATGTGTCTCACCTTTTAAATCACTTTTGTTCACCATGTATGTGCTGAAAGGATTCAACCAGACAACCACTTTAACCCTATCATTTTCTTTCTAAAAACCCATAATTTTGGTTTATCCTGGGTAGGATGGGCTGTTCATGAAAAACTAAATGGGTCATTGTCTTAGGGTTTTACTACTGTGAGCAGACACCATGACCAAGACAACTCTTATAAGAACAACATTTAATTGGGGCTGGCTTACAGGTTCAGAGGTTCATTATCATCAAGGCAGGAGCATGGCAGTGTCCAGGCAGGCCTGGTGCAGGAGCTGAGAGCTCTACATCTTGATCTGAAGGCTACTAGGAGAAGCCTAGCAAAGCTCACCCACACAGGGACATACTTTCTCCAACAAGAACACATTTCCTCATGGTATCATTCCCTGTGGGCCAAGTATTCAAACATATAAGTCTATGGGAGCCAAACTTATTCAAACTACTACAGTCAGGCTACAGAATAACTAGCCAAGATAGCCTTCAAGACTATAATGAAAAATAAAGCTTTAAAATCTCTCATGGACCAACGGAAATAGGAGATGTTGCCTCTAAATGCCATGCAGTACACAGAATTAGACACAGGAGAAGGAGGAGAGACAGAGAAAGACAGAGACAGACACATAGACAGACTAAGAGACAGACAGACAGACAGACAGACACAGAGACAGAGACAGAAAGAGACAAAGACAGAGAAGGAGGAGATCATAGGAGACATGGTGATACAGTGGAGTCCAGGGTCATGCTCTATCTGCTCTTTAGGTGCACTGTTTCAGGATTTGCAGATTTGGCAGTCCATAGTAACTCAGTTAGCAGTGGTGAAACTAGCCGAGGATGCACATTCTGTCCACTCTCTGTAACTCTTCTATGAAACTAAGATTGCCCTCACACCCCTGTGTGTGTGTGTGTGTGTGTGTGTGTGTGTGTGTGTGTGTGTGTGTGTGTGTGTGTGTGTGTGTGTGTGTGTGCAGGTGCCCTCCAGGGCCAGAAAAGGGTGTTGGATCCCTTGGAAGTATCTTTGAGAGATGAATGGAGCTGGGGTCCTCTTCTCCTAACCTGTTAGCAGTCATTCCAGCTCCATCAAAAGACCTTTTACTGCTCTCATTCAATCCAATAACAAAGGCGAAAGGCAGCTGGCTAATGGCTTTAGTGCTCTTTTCATTGACATCAGAGTGACTCTCTGTTTGAAGGGCATTCCCAGTCCTCTCTTTCTTCGACCTCTAGCTAGACTGTGAAAAAGAAAAAAGAAAAAGAGGAGAAAGTACAGAGGAAATTGTGGAGAAGAGACCGGAAATGAGAAAGGAGAAAGCTAGTTCTCCGGAGAATTACACCAGTTGGCTAAAGCTGGTTGTCTAGGTAAACATGCAGCCCCAGGTTTTTGCCAATGACCCCTTTTGTCTCCAGTTCCTGTAGGTCTGACCTTTGAGCTCCTGTCTCTGCTCAATTCTCCATCACTTCTGATCTCAATGGGCTACCAGCTAGGAGTCTCTCCCTCACCTCTGAGTCCCAGCACTCCTACCCTGCTGGAGCCATTCCAACCCCACCAGGCTCTCAGATTTGAACAGCACCACCTGCATACAGCTTTTGATTTTCTGATTCACAGACTCTGCCCCCCCAAAACACTCCTTCACCCTAACAAAGTGACCTTGTGAAGTTCACCACGGTTTCCAGGAGAGATTGCTCCCCTAACCTGTCTTAGCACTTTCCATGTTTTAATATTCACTTATAGCCTTCCTCTTCTTCACAGTGCTGTATAGCAAGAGGTCACATTCAGAAAAGCATTAAAACAATTGTATTGATTTGCTATGACCCAGTTCAACCCAGTTCAACACACTTATTTTAACAAATAAGCTGTGTATATTGTTCTATTTCTAGATTGCCTGTTTCTTCTAAGTTTTCCTTAGTTGAAATAATAACACTGAACACTTTTAAGTCATGACACTTTCTCCATAGCAGGCCAAAGGCTGTATACTTTACATGCAGGGGTGGGGGATGCTGGCCCATTACACACTGTACATGACAGATGTTCATTCTATATAGCAGGAAGGATGGGAATCCCTCTCAGGGGATTAAGACAAAGCCAATTTTTCTGCTATAGAAAGGAGTTGACATAACTTTCCTGGAAAGCAATATGGTGTCAGACAAGACTACTGTGTAAAGCACATAGCCTTTGATCCAGTGTTTCCACTCTTAGAGTTGCCATGAGATAAAAAACAAAAGAAAACAAACAAACAAGCAAAACAATTAAGGCCTTGTGCAAAGACTTAGCCCCAAGATTTGTATATTAGTCTTCTTCCTAATGACAAGAATTTGAAAACCAGAAAACATCCATAACAAGGAATTCTGAGGAGTCATTAAATGCTGTATGATAATATACTATGATATTATCTGATAATATATGTATATATATATATATCAGAGAGAGTATTTTATATTAAAATGATTTATAAAAGTTATGAAGTGAAATTTTTAAACAAAATAACATGTAATAAATAATACATTGGCACTTCCTACATATGACATGTATATGTTATATGTTAGACCCCCCCACACCAGACAACTAAAAAAATCAACAGTTTTGTAATTAGAGGACAAGTCTACCTGGAAAGAAATACAGCAAAATGATAATTGATAGAGTGCCTCCATCATAAAAACAAGACTCCTATGAGATTACAGCTGACATTATTCAGTCAGCTCAGAGAGAAAAGTCTGCTGGGACAGCCTGTATCCCAAGATCAATTGCTCACCTTGAGTAAACAATTTCAGGAAGGAGATAGAGTAAACCCCACATAGCTCCCTACAGCAACTTCATCACACCCGAGTCCCTCACCACACACTTACAAAAGTTCCCTAGCCAGCTTCCCCACCCCCATGCAGACCCCTCAATTTCCCAAGGGAGAGAGGCTCCCCTGGCTATATGTGCTGATAAACACAGTCTCGTCTGTTAAAGGACAGGTTCTGGTCTTTTCTACCTTCTGTCTCTGTATACTGCCTCATAATTCTAAGAATAATAGTGAGTTTTCAAGGATGCCGTAATTAAACCATGATACTGGCCCCTTATTTCTTTTTACTTTGCAAGTGAATTTGTTTTACTTGCATTAAAAGGGAAAGAAATAAGTTACCAAAATTATCACAAAGTATGTCTATTAAATGTCATGAGTCATGAGAGTTTAGCCACATGACAATTGTCACTCAGCATGACAAGGCTACCTGGAAAGAAATACCCTAAGAACTGGGGTTCCCAAGCATGTAGGTGAAGGCTTGGCAAAGACTGGGGCTCCTTTCTCAGCTTCTTATTTTCGTAGACTGTTCACCCAGGTGAACTCCACCCTTACTTTGTCAGATTGGTGCTCCACCCACGGACGCTCAGATCCTTATGTGTCGCACACCAGAAGTGGAAATAAGGGGTCAGGAGGACCCAGGCAGTAGACAATACATCTCCATCCCAGGTCCCTCTTTCAAGGCTATCTTTCCTTCAAGCCTTACATTTCTAAATGGAATACTGTGGTAAGAAATGCTCTGTCTTTTTGGGGGGAGTGAGCTTTGGTGTCTTTTTTTGGTCCTCAGTAGGAAGAGTTACTTAGCTCCCAGCAGACATGAAGCAGATATAATAAAATGAAATTAAAGAAAAGATATTTGTTTCTTCAAAGCATGTTGGTTGTTATGAAATCAGTGTGATTGCTTTTGTTTTCTGAGATATTAACAAATGACTACAAAGCATCAAGTTTTACTGAAGCTTATGAAATAAATCCATGAGGTACGGATGCATCACTGACAAAATTAACGGTTAGAAATCTAGTACACCCGCGGATCCCGGCCCGCAGCAGCTCTCTGCTCCCAGAACACGTGGGAGAGATACCTTACCGCCTGGTCAGGTGGGCACTCCTGAGGCTGCAGAACAGAAGAGACCACCAACACTGCCCACCCCTGCCCACATCCCTGGCCCAAGAGGAAACTGTATAAGGCCTCTGGGCTCCCGTGGGAGAGGGCCCAGGTGAGGCAGGAGCCCTGCCTGAGACACCGCCGGAACCTGAAGGAAACAGACCGGATAAACAGTTCTCTGCACCCAAATCCCGTGGGAGGGAGAGCTAAACCTTCAGAGAGGCAGACACGCCTGCGAAACCAGAGGAGACTGCTCTCTACACACATTACTGATTCCAGAGGAAAACACCGGAGGCCATCTGGAACCCTGGTGCACGGAGGCTCCCGGAAGAGGCGGCGCAGATCTTCCTGGTTGCTGCCACCGCGGAGAGCCCGTGGGCAGCACCCCTCGAGCGAACTTGAGCCTCGGGACCACAGGTAAGACCAACTTTTCTGCTGCAAGTGACCTGCCTGGTGAACTCAAGACACAGGCCCACAGGAACAGCTGAAGACCTGTAGAGGGACAAAACTACACAAACAAAAGCAGAACACTCTGTCCCCATAACTGGCTGAAAGAAAACAGTAAAACAGGTCTACAGCACTCCTGACACACAGGCTTATAGGACAGTCTAGCCACTGTCAGAATTAGCAGAACAAAGTAACACTAGAGATAATCTGATGGCGAGAGGCAAGCGCAGGAACACAAGCAACAGAAACCAAGACTACATGGCATCATCGGAGCCCAATTCTCCCACCAAAACAAACATGGAATATCCAAACACACCAGAAAAGCAAGATCTAGTTTCAAAATCAGATTTGATCATGATGCTGGAGGACTTCAAGAAAGACGTGAAGAACTCCCTTAGAGAACAAGTAGAAGCCTACAGAGAGGAATCGCAAAAATCCCTGAAAGAATTCCAGGAAAACACAATCAAACAGTTGAAGGAATTAAAAATGGAAATAGAAGCAATCAAGAAAGAACACATGGAAATAACCCTGGATATAGAAAACCAAAAGAAGAGACAAGGAGCTGTAGATACAAGCTTTACCAACAGAATACAAGAGATGGAAGAGAGAATCTCAGGAGCAGAAGATTCCATAGAAATCATTGACTCAACTGTCAAAGATAATGTAAAGCGGAAAAAGCTACTGGTCCAAAACATACAGGAAATCCAGGACTCAATGAGAAGATCAAACCTAAGGATAATAGGTATAGAAGAGAGTGATGACTCCCAGCTCAAAGGACCAGTAAATATCTTCAACAAAATCATAGAAGAAAACTTCCCTAACCTAAAAAAAGAGATACCCATAGGCATACAAGAAGCCTACAGAACTCCAAATAGATTGGACCAGAAAAGAAACACCTCCCGTCACATAATAGTCAAAACACTAAACGCACAAAATAAAGAAAGAATATTAAAAGCAGTAAGGGAAAAAGGTCAAGTAACATATAAAGGCAGACCTATCAGAATCACACCAGACTTCTCGCCAGAAACTATGAAGGCCAGAAGATCCTGGACTGATGTCATACAGACCCTAAGAGAACACAAATGCCAGCCCAGGCTACTGTATCCTGCAAAACTCTCAATTAACATAGATGGAGAAACCAAGATATTCCATGACAAAACCAAATTTACACAATATCTTTCTACAAATCCAGCACTACAAAGGATAATAAATGGTAAAGCCCAACATAAGGAGGCAAGCTATACCCAAGAAGAGGCAAGAAACTAATCGTCTTGGCAACAAAACAAAGAGAAGAAAAGCACAAAACACAACCTCACATCCAAATATGAATATAACAGGAAGCAATAATCACTATTCCTTAATATCTCTCAACATCAATGGCCTCAACTCCCCAATAAAAAGACATAGATTAACAAACTGGATACACAACAAGGACCCTGCATTCTGCTGCCTACAGGAAACACACCTCAGAGACAAAGACAGACACTACCTCAGAGTGAAAGGCTGGGAAACAACTTTCCAAGCAAATGGTCAGAAGAAGCAAGCTGGAGTAGCCATTCTAATATCAAATAAAGTCAATTTCCAACTAAAAGTCATCAAAAAAGATAAGGAAGGACACTTTATATTCATCAAAGGAAAAATCCACCAAGATGAACTCTCAATCCTAAATATCTATGCCCCAAATACAAGGGCACCTACATACGTAAAAGAAACCTTACTAAAGCTCAAACCACACATTGCACCTCACACAATAATAGTAGGAGATTTCAACACCCCACCCTCATCAATGGACAGATCATGGAAACAGAAATTAAACAGAGACGTAGACAGACTAAGAGAAGTCATGAGCCAAATGGACTTAACGGATATTTATAGAACGTTCTACCCTAAAGCAAAAGGATATACCTTCTTCTCAGCTCCTCATGGTACTTTCTCCAAAATTGACCATATAATTGGTCAAAAAACAGGCCTCAACAGATACAGAAAGATAGAAATAATCCCATGCGTGCTATCGGACCACCACGGCCTAAAGCTGGTCTTCAATAACAATAAGGGAAGAATGCCCACATATACGTGGAAACTGAACAATGCTCTACTCAATGATAACCTGGTCAAGGAAGAAATAAAAGAAAGAAATTAAAACTTTTTAGAATTTAATGAAAATGAAGGTACAACATACCCAAACTTATGGGACACAATGAAAGCTGTGCTAAGAGGAAAACTCATAGCGCTGAGTGCCTGCAGAAAGAAACAGGAAAGAGCATATGTCAGCAGCTTGACAGCACACCTAAAAGCTCTAGAACAAAAAGAAGCAAATACACCCAGGAGGAGTAGAAGGCAGGAAATAATCAAACTCAGAGCTGAAATCAACCAAGTAGAAACAAAAAGGACCATAGAAAGAATCAACAGAACCAAAAGTTGGTTCTTTGAGAAAATCAACAAGATGATAAACCCCTAGCCAGACTAACGAGAGGACACAGAGAGTGTGTCCAAATTAACAAAATCAGAAATGAAAAGGGAGACATAACTACAGATTCAGAGGAAATTCAAAAAATCATCAGATCTTACTATAAAAGCCTATATTCAACAAAACTTGAAAATCTACAGGAAATGGACAATTTCCTAGACAGATACCAGGTACCGAAGTTCAATCAGGAACAGATAAACCAGTTAAACAACCCCATAACTCCTAAGGAAATAGAAGCAGTCATTAAAGGTCTCCCAACCAAAAAGAGCCCAGGTCCAGACGGGTTTAGTGCAGAATTCTATCAGACCTTCATAGAAGACCTCATACCAATATTATCCAAACTATTCCACAAAATTGAAACAGATGGAGCACTACCGAATTCCTTCTATGAAGCCACAATTACTCTTATACCTAAACCACACAAAGACCCAACAAAGAAAGAGAACTTCAGACCAATTTCCCTTATGAGCATTGACGCAAAAATACTCAACAAAATTCTGGCAAACCGAATCCAAGAGCACATCAAAACAATCATCCACCATGATCAAGTAGGCTTCATCCCAGGCATGCAGGGATGGTTTAATATCGGAAAACCATCAACGTGATCCATTATATAAACAAACTGAAAGAACAAAACCACATGATCATTTCATTAGATGCTGAGAAAGCATTTGACAAAATTCAACACCCCTTCATGATAAAAAGTCCTGGAAAGAATAGGAATACAAGGCCCATACCTAAACATAGTAAAAGCCATATACAGCAAACCAGTTGCTAACATTAAACTAAATGGAGAGAAACTTGAAGCAATCCCACTAAAATCAGGGACTAGACAAGGCTGCCCACTCTCTCCCTACTTATTCAATATAGTTCTTGAAGTTCTAGCCAGAGCAATCAGACAACAAAAGGAGATCAAGGGATACAGATCGAAAAGAAGAAGTCAAAATATCACTATTTGCAGATGATATGATAGTATATTTAAGTGATGCCAAAAGTTCCACCAGAGAACTACTAAAGCTGATAAACAACTTCAGCAAAGTGGCTGGGTATAAAATTAACTCAAATAAATCAGTAGCCTTCCTCTACACAAAAGAGAAACAAGCCGAGAAAGAAATTAGGAAAACGACACCCTTCATAATAGACCCAAATAATATAAAGTACCTCAGTGTGACTTTAACCAAGCAAGTAAAAGATTTGTACAATAAGAACTTCAAGACAGTGAAGAAAGAAATTGAAGAAGACCTCAGAAGGTGGAAAGATCTCCCATGCTCATGGATTGGCAGGATTAATATAGTAAAAATGGCCATTTTACCAAAAGCGATCTACAGATTCAATGCAATCCCCATCAAAATACCAATCCAATTCTTCAAAGAGTTAGACAGAACAATTTGCAAATTCATCTGGAATAACAAAAACCCAGGATAGCTAAAACTATCCTCAACAATAAAAAAGGACTTCAGGGGAATCACTATCCCTGAACTCAAGCAGTATTACAGAGCAATAGTGATAAAAACTGCATGGTATTGGTACAGAGACAGACAGATAGACCAATGGAACAGAATTGAAGACCCAGAAATGAATCCACACACCTATGGTCACTTGATTTTTGACAAAGGAGCCAAATCCATCCAATGGAAAAAAGATAGCATTTTCAGCAAATGGTGCTGGTTCAACTGGAGGTCAACATGTAGAAGAATGCAGATCGATCCATGCTTATCACCCTGTACAAAGCTTAAGTCCAAGTGGATCAAGGACCTCCACATCAAACCAGACACACTCAAACTAATAGAAGAAAACTAGGAAGCATCTGGAACACATGGGCACTGGAAAAAATTTCCTGAACAAAACACCAATGGCTTATGCTCTAAGATCAAGAATCGACAAATGGGATCTCATAAAACTGCAAAGCTTCTGTAAGGCAAAGGACACTGTGGTTAGGACAAACGGCAACCAACAGATTGGGAAAAGATCTTTACCAATCCTACAACAGATAGAGGCCTTATATCCAAAATATACAAAGAACTCAAAAGTTAGACCGGGGAGACAAATAACCCTATTAAAAAATGGGGTTCAGAGCTAAACAAACAATTCACAGCTGAGGAATGCCGAATGGCTGAGAAACACCTAAAGAAATGTTCAACATCTTTAGTCATCAGGGAAATGCAAATCAAAACAACCCTGAGATTTCACCTCACACCAGTGAGAATGGCTAAGATCAAAAACTCAGGTGACAGCAGATGCTGGCGAGGATGTGGAGAAAGAGGAACACTCCTCCATTGTTGGTGGGATTGCAGACTGGTACAACCATTCTGGAAATCAGTCTGGAGGTTCCTCAGAAAAATTGGACATTAAACTGCCTGAGGATCCAGCTATACCTCTCTTGGGCATATTCCCAAAAGATGCCCCAACATATAAAAAAGACACGTGCTCCACTATGTTCATCGCAGCCTTATTTATAATAGCCAGAAGCTGGAAAGAACCCAGATGCCCTTCAACAGAGGAATGGATACAGAAAATGTGGTACATCTATACAATGGAATATTACTCAGCTATCAAAAACAACGAGTTTATGAAATTTGTAGGCAAATGGTTGGAACTGGAAAATATCATCCTGAGTGAGCTAACCCAATCACAGAAAGACATACATGGTATGCACTCATTGATAAGTGGCTATTAGCCCAAATGCCTGAATTACCCTAGATGCCTAGAACAAATGAAACTCAAGACGGATGATCAAAATATGAATGCTTCACTCCTTCTTTAAAAGGGGAACAAGAATACCCTTGGCAGGGAAGAGAGAGGCAAAGATTAAAACAGAGACTGAAGGAACATCCATTCAGAGCCTGCCCCACATGTGGCCCATATATATACAGCCACCCAATTAGACAAGATGGATGAAGCAAAGAAGTGCAGAAGTGTAGATCGCTCCTGAGAGACACAGCCAGAATACAGCAAATACAGAGGCGAATGTCAGCAGCAAACCTCTGAACTGAGAATAGGACCCCCGTTGAAGGAATCAGAGAAAGAACTGGAAGAGCTTGAAGGGGCTCAAGACCCTATATGTACAACAATGCCAAGCCACCAGAGCTTCCAGGGACTAAGCCACTACCTAAAGACTATACATGGACTGACCCTGGACTCTGACCTCATAGGTAGCAATGAATATCCTAGTAAGAGCACCAGTGGAAGGGGAAGCCCTGGGTCCTGCTAATACTGAACCCCCAGTGAACTAGACTGTTGCGGGGAGGGCGGCAATGGGGGGAGGGTGGGGAGGGGAACACCCATAAGGAAGGGGAGGGGGGAGGGGGATGTTTGCCCGGAAACCGGGAAAGGGAATAACACTCGAAATGTATATAAGAAATATTCAAGTAAATAAAAAAAAAAGAAAAAAAAAAAAAAAAGAAATCTATCAGTAGCCAGAGCTGGAAAGAACCCAGATGTCCTTCTACAGAGGAATGGATACAGAAAATGTGGTACATCTACAGAATGGAGTACTACTCAGCTCTTAAAAACAATGACTTCATGAAATTCATAGGCAAATGGAAGGAACTAGAAAATACTATCCCGAGTGACATAGCCCAATCAGAAAAGAACACACATGGTATGTGCTCACTGATAAGCAGATATTAGCCCAAAAGTTCAGAATGCCCAAGATACAATTCACAAGCCACATGAGGCTCAAGAAGAAGGAAGACCAAGGTGTGGATGCTTCAGACCTTCTTAGAAAGGGGAACAAAAATACTCACAGGAGGAAATATCGAGACAAAGCATGGAGCAGATACTGAAAAGTCATCCAGGGACTGCCCCACACGGGGATGCATTCCATACACAGTCATCAGACCCAGACAATATTGTGGATTCCAAGAAGTGCATGCTGACAGGAGCATAATAGCTATCTGCTGAGAGGCTCTGCCAGAGCATGACAAATACAGAGGCGGATGCTCCCAGCCAACCATTGAATTGAGAACAGGGTCCTCAATGGAAGTGTTAGAGAAAGGACTTAAGTAGCTGAAGGGACTTGCAACCCCATAAGAACAATAATACCAACCAACCAGAGCTCCCAGGGACTAAACCACCATCCCAAGAGAACACAGGAATGAACCTATGGCTCCATCCACACATGTAGCAGAGAATGGTCTTGTCAGGCATCAATGGGAGGAGAGTCCCTTAGTCCTGTCAAGGTTCGATGTCGCAGTGTAGAGGAATGTCAGGGCAGGGAAGTGGGAGGGAGTGGGTGGGTGGGTGAGAGAGCATTCTCATAGAAGAAGGGGTGGACAGGATAGCTGGTTTCTGGAGGGGAAACCGGGAAACGGGATAACATTTAAAATGTAAATAAAAATGCAATTAAGAAAAGAAATCTATTCAAGTCAGTACCGAGAGTTCTTTGTTGTCTCCTTGTCCATATTCCTTTTATTATGTTATGTTTTACTATTTATTTATTACCTTTTATTATCATTTTCATGTTATCCTCTTGTCCATATTCTTTTCCTGTCTAACTGTCCCGACCTCACTGACTCCATGATCCCTGTCATCCTTAGTGAGCCTGGCCCAGGCTGTAGCCCCTTTACTCTGTGTCTTTCAGGAGCCTCCTAAAGCATTATTCGTACAGTGTTTTTGCTTGTCAACTTTGCTAAGCTGAAATTACTCCCCCAAATTCCCTTATGCAGCTCTAGTTTGAATACAGAGAAAGTCGCTGTATTCAAAAGGTATACTGCTAAGCTCTGAGGTAACTGTGTCAGGTGCTGGGCCACGTACTATGTCACTGCTCCGAGGGCAGACTCACCAAGCTGGGCAAGGGCTACCGATGGTTTGGATCATCTTCCATTGGGCCTTCCGCTTCATCCAGTCCTGGACCAAGATGCTCTGGCTGCAGAGGATAGGACATCAACACCGTGGACAGAGAACCCTCTGCCCATGAATGAGAGAAACAGTCATAGAGTCTAGCTCATCCTTCTAGATTTTCCCCCCTTGGTCTCTGATGCTTTCTTTTGACTTCCCTTGTCAACCACTGCCCCTTAGACATGAAGGCACAGACTTGTGTGGAGAATATGCGAGTTTCTAAAACTGTAAGTCTTCCTCCCTTAGATCTCTAAGTGCTTACTCTTACAAACTGATTTCTCACCACACAGAAAGTTAAATTTGTCAATCCTGCCACCCCTTATAGGCCCCATAAATTTGCTTACTTTGAGGCAACCCCATCATCAGATGCTGAAAGCCACAGGGGTTTAGCTCAGGGTCAAGCTGAGATAATTTGCCAAATTCATTATTTCAACTTTAACTTAGATCTCATGTGTGAGACAGATAAATTTCCAACATTATACTTGAGATATACTTGAGATGTACGGGCTTAAGGTGACACAGCTGAAAAGTGAAGCAGGAGACTCACATGTGGCTTTTTCTGAACCTTGGCAGGTCCTATGCCTGCTGTGCTATGTCAATAGCCAGCTAAGACTAAACAAAAGGAGGTCACCAAAGGGAGCCATCCAGGGGCTGATAGACACATAGTGCACCTTCAACTCTACTCTCTTCTATCGAGCCTTCCTCCCCATCCATAACTTCTCACTGTCAAGGCATTAAGTTTCCCAGTTTGTCTTACAGGCAGGCAGCCGGTGCTTTGAGACACGTCTTCACTCATCAGAAACAATGCTAACTAGAGTTCCTGTTGATCATCTCAGGGCTCTACTCAGTCTCCAAGAGTATTTGGGGTCCTCATTCATACTCTGTGAATGACATCTCATTAACCAGACCTTCTGAGCATCACACAGCTTCAACACAGAATGTGCTTCGTATCAAGCCTCCCTTTCCAAGGGTAGGCAGGGCTGGGGGAGGGGGACAGAGCTTATGGAGAAGTGATCGTCAAAGTCATCTTTTGTGCCTTGTGGTTAACTCGAGGAAGAAAGTCGCTGTGTGATGGTCTTAGAAGCTGAAGAAAGGGACGTAGTCTGTGTTCGTGTCCTTGTAGCACTGAACAGCACATCATCAGACACTCGGTCCAGCCTGGACCGCCTAAGAGCAAAACAGTCTGCTGTTGTCATTCTTGGTTTAATCCCTTTGACTCTAACACCCCCAAGCAGTTGCTTTCTTCCTGGTGTGGCAGCCAGCTGTGCTCTAACATTTCAGCAAATTAAAAAGTAATTACCTCAATAATGGATTAGTTACGAAGTTTAATCACTCTGAAAGAGCACTCGGATTTTCCATTTCTGGAACTATGAAATTTCATGTCCCCACATGGCCTATCACTTAGGGTCTAAAAGATCACAAGGCACAGACTAATATTAACCCAGAAAACAAGGAGGTGGGTGAGGCCAGAGTTTCTACCCTAGGGAAGCTGGTGAGGAAGGACAACCATCCAGACAGCAAGTGGCAGACAGACATTCTCAGAAGAAACACAAATGGTTAGTAACACATAAAAACACTCAACACTGTTAGTCATCAGGGAAATACAAATCGGAACCTCAGTGAGATTAGACCTTGCTGCAGCCAGAATGCCCACCATCAAGTGGGCAAAGGACAGCCCATGCTGAAGGGATGGGAAAGGAGAAATCCTACTATGTGCTGGCAGAAAGGTTGGCTGGTCTAACCACTGACAATTGGCATGGAGGGAGGCAACCCCAGAAAACTAAAATTAGAGCTGACATAGGACCCAGCAAGTCAGCATACCACAGAGACACTGTGTGCCCAGAGTGGCTCCACTGTTCCCAACAGCTACAATATGGAGCCAGCCTAGATGCCCATTGATAGATTATTTAATTAAAAATGTGGTGCATATGCATAATGGAAATTTTATTTATAAAGGATAAAATCATGTACTCTCAGGGAAAGGGATGTAACTGGGCATCATAATGCCAAGCAAAAAATAATGTTTTCTCTTGTAGGTGGAACTTAAATTAAAAAAAAAAAAACATGAAATCAGAGTAATGTAATGTGCCCTGTTTAGGATGAGGAGGACCACCAGTGAGAGGGGAAGAAAAAGCAAGCCATGGTAGTGAGAGTTAACTTGTGATCGAAGCACATTATCTACACATATAAAATATCATAACGGAACCTATTATTTTGTAGAACCAATACATGATAATTTTTTACTGAGCATTTGACTGAATAAAAAAGATAAGGCAAGCCAGTGACCACCGGGCTGCTGATTTTACAATCACCAGGTATATGGTAATAGCAAACTCACATACTAGCTTGGAAGGTTGTTCAATGTTTTTGTAACACAAAGCTTCACACACAAAATTTTATCCAATGTCAACTAATGGTGGTAGAATTTCCCATGGTTCTGTTAAGTACCACTTTGGACAAAAGTAAAGTTTTCCTACTAGTCCCATTCTATTGGGGATTCTTAGGCTGCCATGTCCTAGGAGATTTAGACCTAGTCAACATAAATAAACCTTGCTTCGGTGGGCGCTGTATTCATAGGAGTGTCCTATAACACTGTCTTAAGGGTATGGGAAAGCCAGATCAAAGCTATATGGGTGGCTTAGAATGGCAGCCATGTGCTCCTAGATGGTATAAACTGAGCTTAGCACTGTTCCAGGTGTTCATATTCTCCTGAGACTAGGTGCTAATCCAGATGTGCTCCTGCAAACATTTTACTAAGAAGCCAAGATAGCCAATTAAAAGAGCGAAAATTTTCTGTTCATAGTCATCAGAACCAAAATCCAGCTTCTCACTGAGATGGGTGATTGGGGGAAACATGCTAAAGTCTGATATGGGATAGATAGAGCCTTGGAAAGACCCAGAAACTTTGGCTGTTGCAACATCGAGGAACCAATCATTAGCCTCCAGCTGAGGTAGGTATAAAAAGACTAAGACACAGAAGACAGTGGGAACAGAGACAGATATGGGATGGAACAATGGACTTGGCTTACCTGGGAGATCCCAATGCTGGCACTGAAGAAGATTTTTTAATATCTCCACATAAATGCTACTGTTAGAACAGGAGTCATCTTGGAAAGGTCACACCCAAGCCTGCTGTTTAAAAAAAAAAAAAATGCATCCCACTCTTCTCCTTTCTTTTGGAACTCATAGTGAGTATTTTTCTAAAGTCCCAGTCAGCCTCTACCCTGTGACACTCGTGCGATGCCACTGGGGAGAGTTAGTTCACTGAGAAACCTATGCAGTAGGGCTTGTATTGAAACCTGGAACACAGTAGAGCTTATTTTCCTACTAGAGTGATGGGCGTAAAGGCCAGATAAATTGAGGTGGAGGACTAACCCAGTAATGGGTTTGCCTTCAAGAACTAGGCCTCAGAAAACTAGTCTTGGACATTGAAAATCATAGGTACTACTCTATCTCTCTTCACAGTTCAGAGTTTTGCCCCAACTTCCATTTAAAATTCATGAGATAAAGAGGGGGTGCTCCATTTCAGAGACAGAGTCAGTTCAATGTTCACCATCCCAGGGAATCTGAAATAAGGTGTTCAAAGTAAATTCTAGTAAAAAAAATCCTCTGATTTCATACCACTTTGTAGGGGAAAGCAGGGAAGCAAAATTATTCCAGTTAACTGGGATCTCAAACCACTCCCACTGAACTACTGGTGGCCAGTACCATAAAAGAGAGATGTCCAGTCCCTAGTGTTTGCTTTCAAAGGGGTGCTGCGTAGCCCGCATAGACGTGGAATTAAGTACTGATTGTCAGGGAAGGATATATCACTCTTACCCAAATAACTACTCCAGTGGAGGCAACACTTTTTAAAATTAAGATCTTTTTTAAAAATTAATGGCACTTACCAGCAAGATAATTGATTGACTTGGCACACACACACACACACTAGCAATAATCATTTAAAATATCCTCAAGTAAAACTACGAAATTTGTGTAACCAAATATATGTATAAAGATCAACTGGTAAATGTTAAGAGATATAAAAATATGTCTTCCAAATGTTTACAAGTCTCTGGTAACTGACTCCAAAGAGATTGAACTTAATGAAATGCCAGACAAAGAATTCAAAGAATTTGTTTAATAAAACCTCAATGGATTCCAAAACAATAAAGAAAAAATAGCTAAATGAATCAGGGAAGATGATACAAGATCGGAAAGAGATGTTTACTAAAGAGATAAAGATTTTGAAACAAGAACCAAAGAGAAATCTTGAAAATACAAAGTTGCACAAACAAAAATGTAGTGGAAATGCTTCCTAACAAGCTAAGTGGAACAGAAAATATTTCAGAGTTTGCAGACTGTCCTAGATTGATTTACCTTATTGTGATAAAATATCACGGCCAACATCAACTTGGGCAGGGAAGGGTTGATTTGGCTTGCACATCCTAATCATAGTCTCATAATTGAGGGGAACAAATGCAGAGACTCAAGTCAGGATCCTGGAGGAAGGCACTGAAGAAGAGAGAATAAAAAAATGCAGCTTACTATCTTGCTTTCCATGTTTTGCTTAGTTTGTCTTCTTATACAACCCCAGACCATTGCCCAGGGCGCTACCACTCACAGTGGGCTAGACCCTCCCACATCAATCATGAAAATGCCACACAGGCCGATCTGAGGGAGGCATTTTTCTCACCTGAGATTCATTCTTCCCAGATGACTCTAACTTGCATTAAGTTAACAAAAGTGCAACCCTCTATGGGGATAGAAACTTTATAGGAAGACCAACAGAGTCAACTAACCTGGACCCTTGGGGCTCTCAGAGACTGAATCAGGAACCAAAGAACATACACAGGCACTGGACCTAGGTCTCCCCTAGCAAATGTGCAGCTTGGTCTTCACATGGGTCCCAAAAACTGGAACCGGGACTATCCCAAAAGCTGTAGCTGGGTTGCATTGAGTGGCCTCAGTGGGAAAGGATTCACCTAGCCTCACTGAGACTTGATGTACCAAAGTGGGGAGTGAATAGCCAGGAAGCCTCCACCCAGTCAGAGGAGAAGGGAAGGGAGAAGGGCTGTGGGAGAAGTAACCAGGAGGAGGGCAGTGAGCAGTATGTAAAACGAACAAGTTAATAATAATAATAATAATAATAATAATAATAATAATAATAATAAATGTAAAAAATTAAGCACAACCAAGTTGATGGATTAAGACATTCAATAATAAATGAAAAAATAAGAAACTGTGAGCACAAATATTGCTGGGATAATAAAAAATAATAGTATAGAAGATGGTCAGGCACAGATTAAAGGCATATAAAACCTAGTCAGTGAGCTAATAATAACACATCAGGAAGAAGTAGGCAGCAAGCACAAGAGCTGTCTAACACCCCAGTGGGTATGACAAGAAAAAGATCCTCCCGAGGCTGTATTGAAATCAAATGCCAACCGTGCAAAGAAAGAATATGGGCAACCACAAAAGAGCAGTGCCAACTCACGTCCTAAGGCAAAGTCATCACAATAACACATCACAGTAAAAGCACTAAAGGCAGAGAGACCGTAAAATAATGGAAGAAAATAACTTAGTTCAGGTCACCACATCCAGAAGATGAAAGAGAAAAACAGGCCTTCTAAGACATATGTAAATAAAGTAATTCATAACCATAAGTAATACTACAGGAGAAACAAAAGAATTCCACACAGTGAGGAGGACAACAGGCACAAGCATGAGAGCACAGGAGGAAAGAGATTCAATGTGAATCACAAAGCAAGGCATGCGGAAACAGCCATGTCCACAAGAAACTGTTCTGTCTGGGTCTCCCTGGCCCCCACCTCTTACAAACATTCTGTCACATTTTCCATGGTGTTCCCTGAAGCTTTTAGAGAGGAAGTACAATACTGATGTCTCACTTATGACTGAGCACTCAACAGACATTCTAGACAGAGGCAAAGACTTTCTGAAAAGGACTCTGATAACTCAAGAAATGGCTGTGGGAATTGACAGACAAGTGGGATTACACAGAGGTACAAAGTTTCTGCCGAGCAAATGAAGGTTGGAAAAGTCTTTACTAGCTATACACTCTAAGAGAGGTTAATACCCAGTATGTATAAAGAAATTAAAAATTGAACGTCAAAATATCAAATTAACAATGCATAAATAATGCATAAGTGAACTGAGCAGATACTTTTGCAAAGACATAATACATGACTGAAGGATAGCTCATTTGCCTAGCATAATTAAGACCCTAGGCTTTATCCAAACATGAAGGAGAAGGGAGGGGGAGGGAAGGAAGGAGGGAGGGGAAGAGGGAAAGAAGGATGAGAAAATAGAAGCAAGTGTAAATGGAAATGAATGCATGATGAAAGCTGTCCAACCTCTTTGGCTCTCAGGGGACTATGAATCAAAACTCTGTTAGTACATATAGAGGGGAGTAGACCAGAGTATACATTAAATGTATATATGATGGGTTGGTACGATGGCTCACCCAGGTGCTTGCTTGTAAACATGATGACTTGAGTTCAGTCTCTGGGACCCACATGTGAGAAGAGAGCCAACTCCTGTAACTTGTCCTCTGACCTCTACACATGTAGCGCCTGGTTCTCATCCCTCACACATACACACAATAATATAAATAAATGGAAAATAATTAACATATGTATGAAAAAGTTATATGATTTGTTATTCTTTACCACTAGTATACTAATAAAGATTTAACAATGGTGAGAATAGGAATATAAATATGAGGAGGACACGTGATATGTTTATGACAATGTCATATTGAGACCTTTTCTTTGTCAACACCTGAGGAGATTGAAGAAAACGCTGTGTGCAATGTAACAGGTGGCGTTTTGTATCTCCCACTTTCACTATCCCTTTAATTAATGATAAATGATTTAGCACAATATTTCAACACTCATTCACACCAAATCTCTGAGTCTATCAGAGGGTTTCACAAGTGCCCTTTGACTTACCTCTAGATTGGCCAGCAGCAATCGTGGAGAGCTCCAGCTGCCACTGCTTCACCTCCCTCCAGGCACTGGGGCTCTGTTTCACAAGGAGCAGGTTTACACCCTTTCCAACGACTTTTCTGACCCAGACATCTGAAAGCGTATTTTGATGTGTTGATGTTTCAGCAACTCCTTTCGCCAAAGGCATTCTCCGACCAAAGAAAAGACATCAGGGACTGTAACCTTCTCTTTACTCTTTTTATGAACTTTTCCCTTTATCTTTGATTCCTTCTTTTTCTGTAACAGCCCTCTATTCCCCTCAATTACACGCCATTCCTTTCCATACCAGCAGCCTCACCTGTAACCTCATCCACTATTAT
Organism: Rattus rattus; assembly: GCF_011064425.1. NCBI lineage: Eukaryota > Metazoa > Chordata > Mammalia > Rodentia > Muridae > Rattus > Rattus rattus. The sequence continues at coordinate 44,734,014 of NC_046154.1, read as the reverse complement.
GATTTAGATTTCATCTCTTACACAGCCTGAGGAGGGGAGTTCAGATGAGGCTTGGAAGCAGTGCTGAGAGAGAAGAGAAAAGAGAAGTGTAGGGAGCCGTGGATTTGGGCCTGGTCGTTTTGTGACTGTATAGCTCAGAATGCCTACGTGACTCTTGACTGCATGGCCACAGATGTTCAACCTTGAAAGGACTGCCATAAAGCCTTGAGATTGTTGGACAAAAGCCTCTCCCATGAATTTATGGCACAAGACGATAACAACCACCGGATGCTTCAGCCCGAGTAAATACCAGATGTCTCCTGGGCAAACACCCGGTGTCTCCACCGCATGACCTCTTCACCTCCTGCTATCAGGGTACCCTCGTCCCTCCTTCCTTTGTGTTTCACAAAGGTCACTCCCCCTACCTGAAAGCTGTAAAAGCTGTAACGCTCACCCCAATAAACGAGACCTTGACAACAGAACTTTGCTTGGTCTCCTTCTTCTCTTCACCCCCATTGACCTACAGGTAGAAAGCCTCTTCAGGACCCTGAATAATTGGACCCGCTGGACGGGTCAGAGAAGGAAGCCTTGTCCCGTTAGACCCCAGTCCACCTCCAGCCCTTTCTGACCACTAGAACCATCACTCTTGCGTGATTCATTTTTTAGATATTTTGTCATTCTTGATTTAACATCTAAAGACATGGGAGAAAACTAGGTAGGACTGATCCTGTCTTTCCAGCAAGACACAATAATCTAAAGCAGTGACATTCCCAGTCATACCTCAGGGACAATGCTGACACACAAGACCCTCTCCTATGCCCATTTCTGCCTCCATGCTGGGGCATCAGGGCTTTCTCCGGGTTAAAAGGGGGCAGCCCTGGCACCATCACCCAGAAACATCACCCAGGTTAGTGACATGTCACCTTCCCAAGAAGTTCTCTCACCACTGTTCATGTGACCAGAGCCCATGTCTGCTCTGCCGTGCTCTCAGGTGCCCATGCTCTGGAGTAGTGAGTTCTCAGGCCATAGTATTCTGTGCCTCTGTGATCTTCCTTCTGGGGAATGATTGAAAACATTGACCACATCTTCATACCTTGAATATACCATAGACCCTCCAATAGTGCCCTTCAACAGACAGCTCAGTTACTCAGAAATCCTGACTAAAAAAGAGAAACAGCATTGACTGAGTGTCCGGTGTTTGCCAAGCACTTTGCATACGCTGTTAAATGCAGTATCCTTTGTGCTTAGATTCTCTCAGTGAGGAAGGAAGGAACAAGGAGACACAGTTAACTCCTTCTAGGTCCTACAGAGGGCAATGGGGAACTGATCATGAGGGAAACAGCACATCCCATTTCAGGGTCATAGTGAAAAGATGCATGATACCATTGTACCAACCTGTGTTTAGAAATGTAAAGAATGTGGGTGTCCCCTGCACACTCCTACTCATACAACTCCATTCCTTTATTCACTTGTTCAATCATTCATTTGTTCATTGAACAAACTCAAATGAGTACCCCCAGAGACTGGACTGTTCCAAACCCCCAGACCCTGCCCCCTAAAAAGATAGACAAAAAGAGCTTATTTCTAAGTTACATCATGCTCCTCTGCTTGTCCAGAAGTCCTTGCGAGTAGTGAGTGTGCTGTACAATGACAGCAAAACCCTCCAGACCCACTCCCAACCAGGATTTGAATTACCCCATGTGGGTGACAGATTTCTGTCCTGGGGCTTCAGCAAGCTCTGGTCCATGCTGGAGATCACTGTGGACTTGGAATAAGGACGAACACCAACGAAGTCTGTCAAGGACTCGTTACATTCATTACATTCCATTGATATGAAGATTATTCAACTTTGATTCACTTGGGGTCTGCAGTAGTGATGAGTGGATGCAATCAAGCTTGACATTCATTCAAATCAGGGGCTCGTCAATGTGCTAATTAGCTCGGTGTGCTTGTTGTACCCATGTGAGGCAAACCCTGATGATGATCACTTGAACTTGATATTGTCATTTTTGGTTTTCCACTTTATTGAAAACTTAGGAAGGCCCAGCATCGCCCTAGACCAGAAGTCAGGACTTAGCTACTGGGTTACATTCCTGGGGTCCTGTGCAGGACACAGCGACATCCAGAGACAGGATTTATCATGTCTCTGTGCTTTGTCTGGTACTTTCTCCAGTTCAAAGTCACTCCATTACTCTCAGGAACAATAATCTCCCATCCATTTGTCAATTGTCAAGTTTTTAGTGGGGATCCAGTTGATAACCAGCTTTAGGTAAAGGGATATGAACATAGAGAGGGATTTTCTCTGGCTTGAAAAGCCAAAGGGATTTAAAGACCATGTCATGAGAGGTGGGCTAGGGAAAGTAAAAGTTATGAGATCATTGTATTAGTCACTTTTGATGTCACTGTGATAAAACACCATAATCAAGGTCACTTAAGGAGAAGAGAATTTATTATTAGCTTATAGCTCCAGAAGGATAAGAATATTCGACTTAAATATAGATGAACACACTATAAAAGAATGTAGTATGTTATCATAGCAGCAAAATGTCCATTCTGGTCATGTCCACGTTGACTAATTTTTTGGTTATAATAAAGGGCAAATGGTGTGCCCAACCAGAACATGTCAGCGCATATTCTACTATGTGCAGGAATCAATGATACCCTAGTGTCCCAGGATGTTTCTAGTCAGTGAGCGATGCTTGACTCCATGTCTTTCATTAGGAAATTCAACAGACTTTATCCTTATCTTAGAGGCTGGAAGGCATCAAATGCTGGAGTTCCTTTGTCCTCAAAGTGTCACTGAGGAGCACTGCTGCCTGGAAGACAGCTGACCAGGATGAGTTCTGTTATACACGTGGGACGCCAGAAGGATTGGCAAGACTTTTTCCTTCAGAGCCCATATTGTAGAAGCTCAACAAAGTCATCCTTCAGTTCAGGACAGAAAGAATAGAATGGGGCAAGAGTGGGTCAGATGTCCTCAGGGTCTGCTGTACCATGAATCATCAGGTACAGTACATCATGAGAAATCACAGGACAGAAACATGACCTAAGGACTACACAGAAGAGAGAGACAGAGGGGGTAAGTAGCAGAGAGGTACAATTTCCTGTGTATCGGGAAGGCTTGGAGGCAGGCTCACATCCACATAAAGAGCACTTCTCAGATGAAATATTGACCTTGTGTGTTGAGCCACTGCCTTTCACATGTGCAGAGTTCTTTCTCCAGGATATTGCAAAGCCACACAATCTCACTGTGCTTCACTGTATCACTAATTGCAATTCTTGGGCATCTCCAGATAGGTGTGTTTTGGTAACATGAAACCGATCTACAGCCTTCCCTCTTTCAACTCAGATATAGAATCTGTGCACTGCCATCTGCACGGGGGCCAACATGGTGACAATTCTATACCATGACATTTAGCTGCAGCTCTTCCTTCCATCTCCACTTCAGTTCAGTGAGACAGTCCAATGCCTGTGTGGTTTTACAGAGAAGGGCGTTCAGGCTCAAGAGAACTACACTACTATCCCATGACCACAAAGGCTGGCACATGGGAGTGTCAGAAGCCAAAGCTGGATGCCCCTTATTTCAAATTCATGATCTGGCCACACTCCAATGTTGTATTCCTGTGACATTCTATTTTCTCTGACTTGACTTTAAGGCATCTATGAAGTTCACACAGTGTCAGCAGTCTGAGCAGACAAAACTCACTGGTGGCTTTGAAAACAGAGAAGTAAAAAAAAAGGAAAGAAGGAAGGAAGAAAAAGAGGAAAAATATAGAGGGACTTTCTCATGTCTGTCACGGTTAAATAATGTCACCGAGACTTATTAATATTCATTGGAGCTTAGGCATAGAGCTAGGCAGATTCTCAGCTAGCTCATCAAAGTTATCCTGACCATGCTAGCATATATCCCAGCACAGGGCTATTTCTTTACCTCTCTTGCAGCCCTGGCAGATCTGTTCCTCTGCCCTGTTGGTAAAACCCCACTCTCCTCCCAGAGACCAGTGATAATAGCAGTCATAGCTGTGCAGGAATTATTAGTCGCAAACTCTGTCGGTTACCATAACGACAGACAAGGTTAGGAGCTTATAAATTAACACAGAAAAAAAGCCAATCACCAAAAGCCATGACATGGCAGGGCAGTCCCCGTCATTATCTCTGTCTGAGACTCCATTTTTTTAAATACAAAGAAGCAATTCGTGACTCATACGATATGCTCAGTGCAGTTAAAAGGACTGGGTGATGTAAAGCAGGAATGACAGGCACTTATTTTATGTAAATAAAGTTTTATTGAGACAAAGCCATGTTTGCTGGCTACCATCCAAGCTGCTTCACCTAGAAGTAGCAGAGTAAACAGCTTCACCAGAGATCTATTTCCCTTAGAACCCAGAGCATCTGTCTAGTGAATGAAAAGATGTGTCAACACATGACATACTCACACTGTTCTGCAGAACATCACTATTCTGCACAGGAAATTAACTTTCTGGGGCCTCGTGAAAGGAAACTTACCTTGGGGAATGTTTATCTTGGTTGACAGTTTGATGGAATCTTGGATCATTCAACAGATGTACTTCAGCACTGGTCTTTGAGAGGATCCTACCCAAAAGGGGCAGCATCACCAGCCCAGATGTAGAGTTTAAGGGAAAAATATTGCTCCTTTGCCATGCATTTACTCTATGCTTCCTGCTGCTGCCTTCTTCAATGACCTAGAAATCCAAAATCTTTAGCTTTCCTATGTGGACTCTTCCAATGACCCTCCTGGAATGCTCTAAGGCTTTAGAAACAGACCGGGACCCACTGCTATGACATTTAGCCTTGTGACCTGAACAGATCCCAGATTCTGAGCCTCTCCAGTGTGCAAACAACCACTGTGGGACTACACAGCCCCTATTGTGTAACCCAATCTAATAAATCCCAATTGTAATTTATATTTGCCCTATTGATTCTGTTCCTTGAGAAAATCCAAATCAGAAAGCAAGAAAAGAAGTAAGTTAAATAGGTCTTGCACGGAAAATGTCCTTCTCGAGGTTAGTATTGGAGAAAAAGGCAAATCATCTGAGAAAAGAACTCATTTATATGCTGCCACAGCTTTTTTATTTTTCTGATACCAAAGCCTTCGGTGAAAGCTGAAACATTTGTGTGCGCTGTGCCAGTGTTATTATATCCATGTAAGTGTTACTTACCTCATTATAAATGGTTACATCCTCAGCTTGAAACCAGAAGGTCTAGTGGGGAGCCCTGGCTCCTCCTTTAATCATTGGAAACCAGTTGCTCAACAAGAAACAGGACCTTTATTTATATCTGGAGGGTGAGCACAATAGAAGACGGTTCTGGGCAGCTAAGCATAGCACAAAGTCTGAGGCATCATTAGAGGTGGTTTGCAGACACTCCAGCCTAATTGTGGTGCCAAAACTGTAAAATGAGGCAAAGGCTGTTCCTACTTCCCATTTCTGTGTAAGCAGCCAGGTCCCAGGAAGGAGGAGAGAGGTGTCTGCTGCAAATCCCCTCCACGCTATAGCCTCACTCATTCGATGGACAGTAGGCATCGTGTCTGATCCTTAGAGGAGACAAAAGCAAAGTCAAGTGCGTTGTTCAGGTCAGCTAGTGTGACCACCTCACACAGTTAGTCTGGGACTTGGTTTTAGGACTGAATCTGTGACGCATGAAGACTTGTCATTCCTCAGAAAGCCGTAGACACTAGTCACTCTGAGGGTGACCAGGCTTAAACAGCATAGGTAAGAGTCCACTCCTGATGCTATGACCAGCCGAACTGTCCACAGGTTTTATCCCTGAGTTCATCTGTCACACAATCTGCTGCTCTAGCTCTTATACTGCTACAGACATACAATGTCTAGAGAGGCTAAGCTAACCCCTTGATAACATTCCTGGGTCATTGTAACAAGTCTGTTTCTGTTTTGAGATGTTCCTATCAACCAAGAACAGAGCCCATTGTGTTTACGATGGTTTCATTCTCAGGGATGTTCTGAAGTTCCTCCATTGGAGACAGGCTGCCTGTACAATTTCCCTCTCTCTCTCTCTCTCTCTCTCTCTCTCTCTCTCTCTAGCAATGACCAGAATGAGGCAGAGATCAGAAGACATTTCTCCCTGTAGGCATGGTTATTTTGCTGGAATCCCTGTGCACTTCCAATTAAGCTAGCAGAAAATCCTTCCCCACCAGCTCTGCAGGGCACCTGTTCCAGCTGCCTTCATCACCACTGAAGCACGTCCACACTGTTGGCTGGAAACTGCAAAAGCAGACACCCTGGGCTCCATGCTCTTGAAAGGCCTGGAAAGAAGACAGACTCACTGTCTGATGCCGGCCTACCTGTAAACCTGCAAGGTTAGTCCAGGGAAAGTCTCTGCAGAGGCCACTGAAAGAACTGCTGATGGGGAACAGGGAGTATCTTCCCGCATCTGTCCTAACATTGGTAGACATCTACAACTCTTTATAAGGTGTTTTCTAGGGCTATGATCCCCTGGGCCATGCTCTCCTCAGTCCTGAGTCCCTCCAACCTCTCTGCACATTTTTGCCCTTAGTAACAAGCAATGCTCTGTGTAGCCTGAGGGGAGGAAGGAAGAGACTAATTGGCAAGGCTTCTCCTTCAGATACCTCAATCAGAAGAACCTGAAGCCCATTTCCCACCCAGCTGTTCTCACACAGGCCAACTGCTTCATTTCCTCCCTAAAGTTCAGACTTTCTGGCAATGCCTTTTGTTACAGGAGGCAATCTCCTGAGGTTTGTAAACGACAGGAGGAAATTGGCTACACAGGCCCAAGAACACATCCCTTTATTTATCTAAATGTCAGTGATCACTGCCCAGCAGACCAGGAAAGGGGCAGGCAGGGGTGCTATTTGCCACCTGCAGGCCTCAGCTAGAGGAGCAAAATCAGTCCTGCACAGAAAGCCAGGGTTCCCATGAGCACCCATTTCAGGAAGTGTGCATTGGCCAGTTTTTCATTGCTGTAACAAAATGCCTGTGACTGAATAACTGTATAAGAAATGAGGTGATTTAGCTCACAGATTTAGGAATTCAAAGCTCATATCTAGAGATGGCTTTCTTCCTAGAAAAGTACCAAGGCAGCTTGGGGTGTGCATGGCAAGAGACAAGAGCAGAGGAGCGAGTATATGTGCCACCTTCTGTTTTTATATAGCATTATAAAGTTACAGAGACTAAACATGCAGGTCTAGCTTGGTGAGCGTAATTGTATCCATCTAACTGCTTCTGCAAACCCTTTCTCAATACCATGGCCTTACTACACTCACTTCCACACACTTAATGCCTCATAATGGGAGTGAGATTTCAATATATAAATCCTTGGGAGACACATGAAACTGTGACCATGCCATAGCTATGTGTATCCACGGAGGAACAAGCAACAAAGAGTAGGCCCCCACATAGCTGAGGGCTCCGAGCAACCACTCCTTCAGGGACCCAAGTCATTGGCATGACTACCTCGCCACCAAGATAAAGTTCCTAAAAATCAGCTACAGCCACAACAAAAGAAAATTTAAAATAATGGAATAGAGAAAGTTGACTAAGTGTTAACATAAATGCTTTGATAAGATACTTAAATATATCAGTTGGTGGCTAGTAATCTTGCTGCCTAGAATCCTCCAGTGATGGGCTGGTGGTGTGGCTTAGTGTTAGAGTTCCTACCTAACATATTCAGAGCCTTAACTTAATCCCTGTTCTGGGATGAAGGAATGAAGGAATGGGGGAGGGGTTGGGTTTTTTTCTATCTGTCTGTCTGTCTGTCCAACTGAGTGTGAGAGGCTATATGCAGGTGAAAGGTGAAAGCATTCCAGAGCAGAATTACAGTTTGCCTCTGCAACCCACTACTTCCCATCAGGTGCCAGTGTACAGGCAGGCATGTATGACAATGACTTCATCCCCACCACTCTGTGAAACATCTTGGGAGCTCATAAAGTATTGGGGGTTTGGTGCAGGATGCAGCCTTGTCTCTGGAGTTTATTAGAAATCTCTTAGGAGATTTTCACATGCAACAGAATCTAAGTACTGCCACAGAAAACTGAATGAGATGGAAACTCCCATCTGCTCGGTAAGTGTAAATGTGACCCTTTATACCTCTTCCCCAATGTCAGAGACAGAAAAGAACACATAAAAATCTATTTAATTACTATCTAGACAAAAGTATTTGAAGATAAAGCTACTGGCCAAGTAAATTTTGAAGATTCTCATCAACTGGTTCCTTGTTTTCTAGGTCATCTAACATAACCTTTGACATACAACTGCAAGTGACTCTCTCTAGCAGGAAGGGATGTTAATAAACTTTGTAGCAATATTGCAAAACTGATCGTCAAGTAGTACTCATGAAAAGAATTAGTGTTTCACCCAATAAGGAATTTGAGCTGTACATTTCCCCTTGAGAGATATGTGCCTCTAAAATTAAACACTGAATTAACCTTAAGAAATAAATTTCAATCAAACCAAGATAACTGCATACTTAACCCATCTCCCAGCCAATAACACACAACTACAGTATTCTTAAGTCTGGATTAGTACTTCCTAATTACAGAAATGTAATGGAGTTGAAAATGCATTTCCTGTTCTGATAGATGACATATTTAACATTCTTTATTTTCTGCCTCAGACAGCAACAGCTCTCAATTCCTAAATTTTCATTTCTCTCTGTTTATTTTGGAAAACACAAAGCAAAATGGTAACATGAAAATCCCAGAATCTTAGTAACCTGCCACCATCCTAAACTGGCAGTTCTCAGAGACAGCATTGGAGAGCTGGTCTGGGATGACCACACATCCCAACCTGACTGGGGCTATGCATGAGAAGCTCATTGTACAGTGGCTTGGAAGCACAATGTATTCAATGGTGCTCAATACATGTTGTAGCTTTAGTGTAATGATCTGATCTGTGTCTAGAAATAAGTAGAAATGCATTTTACTTCTCTGTGACAAGACATCTGTGATGACAGTGTCCCTGTTTGAACGCCTCACAAATCCCAATAAACGTAAGAGAGCTCAGGCAGTAGATGAATCCTGATGATAAAGGGGATTTGCTAATGGATGTTACAGAGATACCTAGCACCAGGAAAATGGAAAATATCTAGCCCAGAGAAGATCAAGAGATAACGTTAAAGAGTCTAAGAGAATGAGCAGAAATCCTGACGGGTTGAGGGAACCAGACATGAGATAAACTGAAGAACATTTGGCAAAATCCTAAGGGAAAAAAATGCAGTATGTATGTGACAAGAACATAACCAAAATCCTTCCCAGGGCCTTGCAGAATCAAGGGATGATTATGGCTTTTGAGTACAAACACACAAACATACACACTTAGGCACACACACACACACACACACATGTGTTCATACACATATACATACACAACTATTGTTTATTGACATTTGTAAGCAATAATTTTAAGATTTTGGGCCACCGCCCACATGACACATAGAAAAGACTCTGGGTATGACCTCCTACACACTCTCACATACCTCGGAGTTACTTTTAATTAGCCACAAAGAGTCTGTCTATTGGTACTGACTCCTTGACGAGTGTTGGGATCGTGTGGAATCGTGATTCCATGTGTGAGCCACAACAGGCAATCGGATTAGATCCACAGGGAGAGCAGAGACCAAAGTTTGTCAGCAGTGCACTCCAAATATACTGTTCTTAGAAGAGGACGTTATCAGAGTGGAAACTATGCCAGTGTGGTCTTTGTAGCAGTAGCCTGTAATCCCGACATGTGGAAAGCTAAAGATGGACGTTGGTAAACTTGAGGCTAATCTAAGATTCACAGACAGTCCCTGCCTCAAAGCAGCAAGATATAGTTGCTTGTTCTACCCTTCCAGAGCAAACAAGCCAGGAAAAAGATCTGACACTAACTCTCACAGTTATGGTTTCATTGCTGTACAGAGTAACTATGACCCTGGTGACTCTTATAAAGAGAGGCATTTAATTGGGGCTGGCTTACAGATCAGAGGTTTAGACCATTATCATCATGGTGGTAAGGATGAGAGAGTGCAGGCAGACTTGAGCCTGGAGAGAAAAATGAAACACTGGTCATGAATTGAGCATCTGAAACCTCAAAGCCTGCCTCCCCCCCACCCCCATGACACACTTCCTCCAACAAGGCCACATCTACTCCAATAAGGACATACTTCTTAATAGTACCATATTTTATGGGCTTGTGGGACCATTTTTATTCAAACCACCTCACTAACTGACTTTTTTTTAAACCTTAGTTCCTATTGGTAAGCTATTTACCATATTTGCTTCACATAGAAGCATATATCACCTGGAGAATGAAGTGTTGAAAAGATCATTCGAACTTAATAAAGTGAAAGGTCAGAAGAGCAGAGTCAAGGGTTGAGGCAATGTATTATGTATAATGTACCCACTATAATACGAAGTCTCCATCTCTCATGATTAGAACTTGCTGACTTTTTCCCTGCTGTTGGCAGATTTCTTAGCATGTAGTCCATAATCATTAAATATTTATTAGATTAAAAAAGAATAAAGTATTAAAAGAGAAGGGAGAAAATGTAGCCATATTGGCAATGATGAAGATGTTTTAAAGACAGTTTGCCATCTCTTGTGGTTATCTGACTATTGAAAAGATGGGCTCCAAGACATTGGGATTTCCCCAGGAATCTCACTCTGGCAGAAGAAAAAGATTGGAATATTGATGTTGAGTGTGTGGGTGTGTGCGGAGGGGAGCTTTTCTCCCATAAACAGATTTCACACAGTTCTGACAGTTTGTCAAACAGCCTAGCAAAACAGACTTGGGTAAAACAACCATGGTAGTCAGCACCAGACCTTGACAGGACCGCGTAGCTGTGCATTCCTCTTGCCTTCTGTTTAGACCCTACCCTCATGTAAGGACCTCAGAATTATTCTTCAGAGAGTCCTGAGCCTCTTTGTACTTCTTCCCCATATGGCTGCATTTAATAAATCTCTTTGACGCTTTACATCTTCTCTTGATTATCTAGTTGGTTTCTGAAGATGGGGAACCAAAGCTAGCATGTTATGGTTTCCAGGGCATACACTCCATTGCTAACGATTCTGGTAACAATTTACATGCACATACATGTTCACAGGTTTGTAGGTAGGTAGGCAGGCAGGTAGGTAGACAAATGATAAAGATAGATAAATGATAGATAGATAGATAGATAGATAGATAGATTGTAGAGAGATGACAGAAAGACTAATAAATAGATGATAGACAGATGATAGTTAAATATCTCTCTATTTAATAGAGAGATGTTTAGAAAGATATAGTTATTGACACGTGTGAGTATATAACATATATACTTGCAAACACAAATATATATAAATAAACACACACACACACTCACACACACACACTCACACACACACACACACACTCACACACACACACATTCTTCCCTGTCGTGGTGGTTACAGTTTAGAAGAATTGGAAATACAAAATGCTGAGTTTCAACAGTAAGAAATATATGGAGAGTATGCATGCCAGGACCTAAGAAGATGGATCCAAGCCTACAGGTAGGCCCAAGAGAGCCATAATCAATGTGTGCTTGTGGTGGTTTAAATGAGAAATGTCCCTTGTAGACTCTTGTACTTGAACACTTGGTCCCTATTGGTAGAACTTTGGGGGTGGGGTGGGTGGCTATGGCCTTGCTGTAGAAAGTATGTCACTGGGGATGGTATTTGAGAGCTTAAAGCCCTACCCCACTGCCAGACTCCTCTCTTCCCTTTGTGCTTGTTTTTCTTTGTCCAGCTCCCATACCTGCTGTTTGCTGCCATGCTTCCCCACCACGATGAGCTCTTACCACTCGGGAGCTGTAAGTCCAAACAAACTCTTCTATAAGTCACCTTGGTCATGGCATTTTCTCAAAGCCAATAGAAACTTAACTAATACATGTGCATTAAAAGCTTTGCTCTTATCTGGTATTCCCAGCAATTCTTTTAGCAAATTTGTTCTTTGTGCTGAAGAAAATGGACCTACTTGCTCAAACTGGATAAAACGGTAAGAGAAAGTCCAAACGTAAAGCAGCCTTCATGGGCTGGCTCACGGCTGTACTGGAGCCACAGAGGCCTCAGTTACAGTTTTCCATCCTCAGTGTTGCTGGCTGTACCCTCTGAGTGTAGCAAGACACTACAGCAAGCTTCAAGTGAGCACACCCAAGTGTCTACTGAAAAGTACTGCTCCACAGCTCTCTCTGGTCAGGAAGAATCACCAACATGCTCCTTCACTTCTCAGAGGAAGCAAGGGGTATGATGTCCACTTTCTCTGGAATATGTGATTCTAAGGACAGAAACCTGAATAAAGCTAGAGTTCAGTTCATTTGAGGGAAACAGTGAAAGCATAAATGCTGGTTAGGTGACAACTAGCCCATCCCATGGCTACCACTGCTACATGTCTCTGTAATGTTAACTGGGTGAGACCAGCCAGTCTACCACATGGAGTCCTTGTTGCTCTCTGCATTTCTCTGTCCTCCACTCCCTGCACTATACAAACAGCAAATAGTATGTTCTGTCCTACAGCAAAGTTTCAGGTTATTGTTATTACAACAAGAAGCAAAAGAAGAAACTTATTGAGAGAGAAAGCGTGTCTTCATAGCATTGGGTTTCACAATATCCTTCAATAGTCTTTGAAGAAGACAGTTGCTTTGAAAAGGGAAGGTGCACTCTGTAAGAGCCTTGGCATTCTGAGTTGCAGAGAGCAAATGTTTTATGGTCACTAGTGGACTTGGGAAGAAGACACCAGCTTCCCCATCTCATTCCTTCAGCACTGGGAAAGAGTAGAAGAGGTGGAGAATTAGTGCCAGATGACTCCTTAGGCTCCACCTAGATAGGAGGTCACTGGGCAGCATCCAGCAGCTATTGGGGGATAAGCAAATATCCCATGTAGATTGGAGTGTGTTCTACACTCTGCTATATGCCAGTTGTCTTTCCAGGTCATCGATAATAGCAGCAGTCAAGGATTGATCTATGGGCTGTCTAGCAAGAATGATATCATTGAATAGCACCTTCCTATGAACACCCATAATCCTGAAGACAGGAAAGAGTGAAGGGGCAGTACCTGAAAAACAAGTGCCACCTCCCATTGAAAGTGCCCTTCTTCCTTATTGAGCATCTCAAGTCCCCAACACCAATTACCGCCCCCGAAACCTGTCCACATCCCTCAGTGACACCATCATAGCTTTCTCCAGCCCCACACATTCAAGGTTTGACTTGAAGACTGAGTGTTGTTCAGTGTGAATACACAGAACAACATAAATTTCCTGAACCCTACAGGGAGTTTTACACCACACCTCCTTGGGAAAGTCTTGTGAAAACTGCCAACCCCTTCTGTTAGGAAACAATCACTAACCATCCCAATATCTACACCATCGATGAACTGCTGGAGTGCCGGAGGGCCTGGTACCACACATCCAAAACCACAGGATCTCCATGACACAAGTCAACAGCAAGATATCCCAGAGGAGGCCTAGTGATGTTCCTGTACTGAGAGTACCAGAAGCCAGTGGCCTCCTACCAGGACAAGTCATTGTAATAAACTTTGCAAGCAAGTAAGTTTGGAAAAAAGGGAATCCTGTGAGACAGAGTGGGATACACTGCAGCTTCCACAACAAGATTTTTTTTCTCTGTTGCAGGAGGTTGCAAGGGTAGGGAGTCAGGGACATGGGAGGGGGAAATGAATGGGTTTGGGGTGTATGATGTGAAATTCACAAAGAAGCAATAAGTTTTCTAAAAAAGGAACAGTTGTCAGTTTATGTCAATATTCCTAGGATATTTGTTGGATTAAAAACAAGTGGATATGATAACAAAGCTTCCAAAGGAGCCGACACCAGGAAGATTTCACAGCATCTCTCTGCCTCCCGAGATGCCTCATTCCTGCCACTGCTGACCACTCCTTCCCACACACTTCCCACAACCAATAAACCAGCTCACATTGCAGGTGAATATCCTACTAGAAGTGAACTTTTCTCTCCAGGGGTGAAAACACAGAATCACAAACACTCTGCAGGGATCTCAGCACAAGTCAGCACCCAAGTAACAGCTTCTTAAGTGTCCAAGAACTGCTTTAACGGCTGCCTGCCCATCATCAAGGCTCCCAGAAGACAGTGAGTGAGTGTGTGTGTGTGTGTGTGTGTGTGTGTGAGAGAGAGAGAGAGAGAGAGAGAGAGAGAAAGAGAGAGAGAGAGAGACTGTGTGAGAGTCTGTGTATCTACGTGCCTGTGTGTGTCTCTGTGTTTGTGTGTATGTGTCTGTGTGTGTATGTGTCTCTCTATGTGTCTACCTAGGTGGGTCTGTGTATGTATCTGTGTATGCATATATGGGCATGTCTGTGTATATGTGTATATGTGGTGTATGTGTGTATGTGGGATATGTCTATGTGTATGTGTCTCTATATGTATGTGTCTGTGTATCTATGTGTGTCTGTATGTGTGTGTTTGGACATATCTGTGTGTCTGTGTATTTGTGTGGGTATATCTGTGTGGGTGTGTCTATGTGTTTTTGTGTCTGTGTGTGTGTGTGTGTGTGTGTGTGTGTGTGTGTGTGGAGAGAGAGAGAGAGAGAGAGAGAGAGAGAGAGAGAGAAGGAGAAAAAAGGGGGGGAGCTTGTGGTCCTGTTTCTCGCACCTGCTCAAGCACAGGTGTCAGTGACAACGTGGCTCAGCTGTCCATTTCCCAAGCCTGCCTCAGTGTCAGGCACACAATCTTCTGCAGATGACACAACCATGAAACAATCCCACAGACCTTCTAAGATTCTGTCATCCCCCCTGGCAATTCATACCCCTTTAGTGCCCCAAAGTGCTTAGACTCCTCAGAAGTGACAGTCCACATGGCTGTGTCCCTGATTCATAGTTCTCTGTGCAGACTGTTCTTAGCCCTTTCGCCATACATCACCAGAAAAGAAAAGGTTAAGTCCAAGCTCTCTGTCATGGGGGCTGGGCTGTGGTAGTGATGTCTGAACACATTGGCGTGACTCCAAACAGCTGTGAGGTCCCTAAGTGGTCCTACAGCTCACAGAGCAGCATTAAAAAGTTGATGGGCCATTCTGGCAGCACTGGGCGGGCTGTTGGGCACCAGGTCAAGCAATGAAATCCAAAAATGATGCCATACCTGAATCCTCACACTTCTCGGCCCAGCGCTAGAAATAAACCTTGAACCACTTTGGACACAGTAGAAAGAAAAGGTTGTAGATGGGTGAACATAAAACTTCAGGAGAGAGCATGCAAGCCAACTGCATAAGCCACACGTGGAGCAGATGTTGAGGAAGCTGTTAGTCTCCTAGTGTCCTTCAGTGACAACTTGACACAACCAAGGGTTATCTGAGGAGGCTCGAATCAGCCTGTTGGCAAGTCTGTGTGGCCTTTTGTTGATGGACATGAGAGGACCCCATGCCCTGTGGGCAGTGCCACCCCTGGGCAGACAGCCATGAGTTTATTAGAAGGCTGGCTGAGCATGAGACAAGAAAGCAAGCTGATACGTAGCATTGCCCCATGCTTTCTGCTTCAAGCTCCCGCCCTGACTTCCCTTGAGGATGGGCTGTAACCCGTAAGATGGAGAAATGCCTTCCTCCCCAAACTGCTTTTGGTCGTGATGTTTATCACAGCGACAGTAAGCATAGGACACAAAGCACCTCCTCAAACATTCCAGGAAAGTTGTCTACATGCTGCTTTTCCTCATCCCAGACAGAACAGATCAGGGGCAATAGATATTCAGTCCCGACAGTGGCTGGCTGGCCTGAGAACAAACTGGGAAATTCTATTAAAAAGTGGGGCTCACCAGAAAGTGAGAGAAAAGATAACCAAGAGCCAACCCACCTTTAGACCCATCCCATGGACAAGCACCAATAACTGACAATATTTAATGATACTCTGTTATACTTGCAGAGAGGAGCCTAGCATAGCTGTCTTCTAAGAGGCTTGACCCAGCAGCTAACTGAAACACATGCAGAGACCCGTGGCCAAACATTGGCCAGAGCTCTGGAACTCTTATGGAAGAGTTGGGGAAGGATTGAAGACCCCAAAGAGGATAGGAACTCCACAGGAAGACCAATAGAGTCAACTAACCTGGACCCTTGCGGGCTCTCAGAGAGTTGTTGGTAGCCGCCCGTACCAGCTGTTGTCTGTTAGTAGCCGCCCGTACCGCGCCCAATGTGGGGCCGATTTCCTGCGAGTGAGTCAACAGGGCACAGCTGTTGTCCACCCTCTTTGCCGGTGAAGGGGCCAGAGAGTGAACCATGAGCCAGGTTTGTCCGAGGTCCCAGCACGTCAGATGTGCAGCCCGTCCCCCAACAACCCTCCTCTGGGGGCATGCAAATTATCTGGCATTGGGGCTGTGACCCTAAATGTCTTGATGTTAGGTGGAGGGTATCAGACCCCACGAAGTCTCCTAAATATATATAATAAAGAAATTTTAATTTTCCTCCCCAATACTACAGGGTCCCCTGTCCCTGTTCAAGAGGGTTGTACAATAAACAGGCCAGGCTTAGGTTGCAGAAGAATCCTGTTTTCCTGTTCAGTTCTTTTTCCAGAAGGGCAGGGAACAGAAGAGCTTTGACACTATACCTGAAATGAAGCCTGAAACCAAAGACTGGAGGTGTGACCAGGAGCCTGGCTTTAGAGTCTCGACTGAATGCAGCTCTCAGACTCAAGGAGATTCCAAGAGGCGACAGCCCAGTGAGGACATTCTCTATTTCAGTTTGTCCGGGTCCCAAATACACGTTCATGTAGCAGATGTGCACATCTATAAGTCTCCATGTGGGGTCCCCCCTTGCATTACTGGCTCTCCCTAAAGCTGTTGCCTATCTGTAGAATCCATTCCCCCAACCCCTGTGCCAGGCTGACATATCTGGTCTCTGTGGATTAGGATGTTCCTGACCCTAAATGAACTTGATGTGTTCCTGGTCTGGTGAGATTGGTCTTGATCTGCTCAAAACAAGGAAAACAACACATTTTCCATCTGCTTTAAAAAGCAGAAGTGAGCTGCATCTCCACTTCATCAACTGAAAGGATACATTCAGCCACAGATCAAGGTAAACAAACACATTTTCCATCTGCTTGAGACAGGACATGCAGGACATGCTAATAGAAAGAGCTTTACAGAATGAGCCTCACATAGTTACTTCCTCGAGGGACCATATTTGCTCACAGCAGTCTAGTTCCGGGTGAGAACAGTGGCTCCACGGTGTTCCTAAGACTTTCGGTAGGGAAGCCACACATCACCAGGCCTTTGGCTGAACAAATGAAAGGAATGGGAACCTTCTGGAGCTTGAACAACAAAGCCTCCTGAGTCCCTTGGGAGTGGAGAGCCCCAGGCCCAGCACTGGCTCTCTCTGCAGCAAAACTACTCCCCAAAACTTTACAACTCTGCCTCTCAATACATGGTGCAGTGCCTGTGGATCTAAGTACCTTTAGACCTTGTCACTGTCCCTGAGACCCAGCCAGGATGTGAGGTGCCTGGTGAATTACAGACCAGTTAAAAAGCTTAGCACAAAAGACACCTCAAAGCAAAATACTTCCTTGGTAATTTTTGTACTAACATGCTGAAATTGTCAAACTTTCTATATATATTGAACAAAATAGGGAGCATCATTCAAATTGGTTTCTGTTTAAACTTTTTGTTTAATCAGTACTGGAAAATTTAATTTTAAGAAAACTGAAAACCATGTACATAGACTCCTGTTTTCATTTTGTGACTGAATGGCCCGACCTTACTATAAAGACTCTTTTTCATAGCTGGCCTCTAGTTTAGTCTCTGGCCCCACACCTGAATTGAGACAGAAATAGAACTTGACATCTTGACATTGGTTACATTGATCTAGGCTTGGAAGTCTGCCTTAAGAGAAAGCTGTTTGCTGCAGAGTTCAGGACACACATTTCTGAGATGGAAACTGCTATGTTTTCCATCTGTGTGTGTGTGTGTGTGTGTGTGTTGGGGTGGGTGGGGGAGCCATTCTGATATTCTTCTAAACAAACAAAAATTGGCAACTATTTAATTATTTTTTTCTCTTCCCCTTCCCGGTTATGTTTGGTTCTACCCTAGGTCTCTTGGCCATTCATCTAGGCAGTCTAGGGAATGGGCTTCCTTTCCTGGTTGACCTCAACCTCAAATTCAACCAGAAATTGATTGGCCATTTCAAGTTCTGAGCTACCATTGCCCCAAAGTATCTTGCAGGCAGGCGAGGTTATAGGTAGAGAATCTTGTGGCTGGGTTAGTGTCTAGGTCTCCCTTTCTGCAGTCTACATTGTACGTTCTTGCTCCAAAGAGACTAGAACACAGGTTTGAAGGCCCCATGTAGGCACTAGCTCAACCTTTCTATACTCAATGAGTTCTGTGAATGTCCTCAGCAATAGGGCCCTACCGTCAGGTTTCAGAGAGTGACCCTCTGGCTGGAGTCATCCTGATTTGTTTAGGGATCCTCGTGGGATGCCCTCAGCCGAAAGCACAACCAAATACAAACCAGTCCCACCACTGGCAGCCTCGCCTACCTACAGAAGATGGCCAGTTCTGACTCCTTCACCCCATTACTATGAGTCCTCACTAGGGTCACACACGGAGATTCCTAGACGTTCCCGCTATAGTAGATTTCCACAGCACCTCCCAAATATCCCCCAATTCAGCTGATTCCTCTATTCCTCTCCACATGGATCCCTCTGGTTCCCAGCCCCTCCCATCCCCAGTCCACCTGCAAATTATATTCTATTTCTCCTTCCCTAGTGTCCTCCCTAGAGCCACCCTCTTTACCTAGCTTCTCTGGGTCTGGGATTGTAGCATGATTATTATTTACTTAGGAGCTAATATCCAATGATAAGAGAGTAGATAGCATTTTTGTCTTTCTGGGTCTGGGTTACCTCATTCAGGATGATATTTTTTCTAATTCTATTTGCCTGCAAATTCCATGATGTTATTTTTTAACACCCAAGTAATACTTCACTGTGTAAATTGATTACACTTTCTTTATCTTTTCATAAGTTAAGAGACATCTGCGGTGTTTCCAGTTTCCGGATATGATGAATAAAGCCACTAAAATCATGAAGTTGAGCAAGTGTCCTTGGGGTAGGGTGGAGCATACTTTGAGTATATGCTCAAGAGTGATATAGCTGTGTCTTGAGGTATATCAATTCCCAATTTTCTGAGGAACTGCCATATTGAATCCCATGGAGGCTATACAAGATTGCACTCACATCAGCCATGGAGAAGAGTTCCCCTTGCTACAAATCCTCACAAGCGTGAGCTGTCACTTGTGTATTGATCTTAGTCATTCTGACATATGTAAGAAGAAATCTCAAAGTCATTTCTATTTTCATTTCTCTGATGGCTAAAGATGCTGAACAATTCTCTTTTTTTCAATTTTTTAATTGATTCTTTGAGTTTCACATCATATACCCCAGTCCCACTCATCTCTCTGTCCCCTACTATCTACCCTCTGCCCTTGCAACCTCCCCTGAAAAAGAAAATAAAAAACAAAACAAAGCAAAGCGTAGGAAACATCTCATGACATAGTGTGTCACAGTATGTCCTACCATATATCCCTCCGTCCACACATCTTTATTCGCAAATGTTTATTACAATGAGTCATTGATCTGGTTTGAGGTCTCTGGCTTCTGTCACACCATCACTATTGGATCTTCACTGGGACTCCTCCCAGTAATCCTTTGGTCGTCATAGGAGAACCTGCAGTTTTGGACCAACAGGACTAGATCTTTCACTCATTCCAATAGTTCACAGATGATGTAGATTTGGGGGTAGACCAACACAAAGTCCTGGATCTGGGCCTGGGAGGTGGCTGAGTTGGGCAGCCCACTGGCTCTCCCACATCTGTACTATCAGGGTGACTTCTCCTACATTGCTCTGGCTAGCTCACCCAGTACTGCTATCAGATGGAGGCAGGGTTAACTCTCCAGCTCTCATGCCCTAGGGGCATGCTTACCTGAACCCACACTTCCAGAGCCAGCTCCACTGTGCTGCCCAGTGGAGGCACCAGGCCTATTGTCCCAAGTACTGCAGCTAGTGAGGGACTGGGCCAGCTCTCCTGCTTTCACACACTCAGAGCTTGCTCACCCATGCCTTCCCATCAGGGCCAGTTCCACTGTGTTGCTTAGGCAAGGTTCAGGGCCTGTTCTCTGGAGTGCTACAGCCAGTAAGGGGTAGAGCACTGAACATTTCTTTTACTGTTTCTCACCCATTTGCAATTCCTTGATTGAGAATTCTCTGTTCCAATCTGTACCATTTTTAATTTTAGTTTGTTGATGTCTCGTTCCTTGAGTACTTTATGTATTTTAGATTATTACACCTCTATAAGATGTGGAGTTAGTGATTTTTTTGTTGTTGTTGTCGTTGCTTTGTAGGCTGCCATTTTGTTTTATTGCCAGTGTCCTTTGCCTTACAGACATTATTCAGTTCCATGAGGTCCCATCTATTATCATTCTTAATACCTGTGCTATTGATATTCTCAGAAAGTTGCTTCCTGTGCCAATGTTTTCAAGCTATTTCTCACTGTTTCTTCTATAGGGTCAATGTACCAGTTGTAATTGAGGTATTTCATCCAACTGGACTTGAGTTTTGTACAAGGTGATAAATGTGGATCTATTTGCATTCTTCCACATGCAGGCATCCAGTTAGACCTGCACCATTTGTTGAAGATGCTTTCTTTTTCCCATGGTGTATTTCAAACACCAGGTGACCACAGTTGTGTGGATTTATGTCTGTGTCTTTAATTAAATTCTATTGATCATGTGCCTGTTTTTAGACCAATACAATGTTTTTTATTATTACAGTTTTGTAGCCCAACTTGAAATCAGGGGAATTGATACCTCCAGGAGTTCTTGTATTGTTGAGGATTGTTTTAGCCATCAAGGATTATTGTTTTTCCATAGTAAGTTAAAAATTGTTCTTTCAAGGTCTTTCACTTGCTTGGACAGAGTTACCCTATGATATTTTCATGTTATTTGAGGCTACTATAAAACATGTTGTTTCCCTAATTTCTTTCTCCATCTGTTTGTCCTTTGTATAAATGAGGGCTACTGACTTTTGTGAGTCAATTTTGTATTTCAGCCACTTTGATGAAAATGTTTATCACTTGGAGGAATTTTGGGTGTCACTTATGTATACTATCATATTATCTGTGAATAGCAATACTTTGACTTCTTCCTTTTTATTTTGTATTCCTTCAACTGTCTTATTGCTTCAACTAAAACATCAAGTACTGTATTTACTAGATATGGAGAAAATGGACAGTCTTGTCTTGTTCCTGATTTTAGTGAAATTGCTTTGAGATTCTCTCTTTTTAATTTGATGTTAGCTATAGTAG
The DNA here is from genome assembly GCF_011064425.1 of Rattus rattus. Lineage (NCBI taxonomy): Eukaryota > Metazoa > Chordata > Mammalia > Rodentia > Muridae > Rattus > Rattus rattus. The sequence continues at coordinate 44,712,749 of NC_046154.1, read as the reverse complement.
ACTTGTTATAAATTGTCTTCATTGTATTTAGGTATGCCCCTTGTATCTCTAATCTCACCTGGAAATTTATCATGAAGGAGTATTGGATTTTGTCAAAGGCTTTTTTAGCATCTAATGAGATAGTCATATGGGTCTTTCCATTTATTTATGTGGTGGATCACATTGACTTATTCTTGCATGTTGAACTGTCCTGGCATTCTTGGATGAAGCCTGTTTGATCATGGTGGATGATCTTTGTGATGTGTTATTGTTTTGATGTGCTTAATTGGAGACTGATGGGAGAGCTGGGCAGGGAACCTGATGGCACAGACTCTGGACACAAATAGTAAAGTCTGTTACTACTATGACAGATATGTTGGAAACTACCATTATGGACAAAAGCCACCCAATAAAGCCTCCCTGAATCTGCATGACTCACAATTTGCAGCTCAACTATGATCTCTAAGTTAATGCTGAGGAGATGACCAAGTACAACCATGATGACTACATTAAATTCTTATATTATATTGCCCAGACAACATGTCTGACTATAGCACACAGATACAAACATTCAATATTGGTGAACTCTGTCCAGTATTTGGTGACTTCTTTGAGTTCTATTGGTTGTCTACTGATGGCTCTGGATAAGTGCTATAAAACTTAACAAGTAGAAGATCCACATTGCTGTGAACTATGCTGGTATCCTGTGTCATATCATACAAAGAAGTTTGAAACATTTGGCTTCTGTTATGACCATCTTGAAACTGTTCAAGTGTCATCAAAGGGTGCTGTATATTGACATTAATATTCACCATGGCGATGATGAAGAAGAGGCCTTCTATACCACAAAGTCATGACCATGTCCTTTTTTAAATACTGAAAGTACTTCCCAGGAACTGGGAACCTACAGAATATTAGAGATGTCAAAGGCAAGTACTATGCTGTTAACTAGCATGAGGGGAGACCAATAAGGAGTCCTGTGAAGCTATTTTCAAGCCTATCATATCCAAAGTAATGGGGAAGTTCCTACCAAGTGCAATGGCCTTACAATGGTGCTCAGATTCCCTGTCCGGTAAGTAGTTGGATTGCCTTTATCTCACAATCAAAGAGCATGCCCAGTGTTTGGTGTTCGTCAAGAGTTTCAACTTGCTTATGCTAATGATGGAAGAAGGGACCATTCATAATGTCACTCTGTGCTAGATGTAAGAAAGAGCTCTGGCTCTGGACACAGAGATCACTAATGAGATACCATACATTGACTAGTTTGAATACTTTGGACCTAGTCTTTCTAATATGACGAAGCAGAACACTGATGAATACCTAGAAGAGATCAAGCAGTTGCTATTTGAGAACTTGAAAATGTGACCCATGCCTATGGGGTCCAAATCCAGGCAATACCTGAGGACGTCATCCCAGATGGAAGTGGTAACGAGGACAAGGAAGCCCCTGACAAACACATCTCCATTTGCTCCTCTGACAAGCAAATTGCCTATAAAGAAGACTTTTCCAATTCAGATGAGGAAGTGGTCGCAAGAATTTTTATCATTTCAAAGAAAGCCAAAAAAGTCAAAAGTGAAAAAAGGAAGATCCAGAAGAGGAAAATGAAGTCACAGAAAAGGAGAAGACCAAGGAGAAGAAGCCAGAAGTCAAAGGAATCAAAGAAGAGGTCAGGTTGATCTGAGCAAAATCTGTAGCTCTGGCCTGTCCCCAAGTTCCTCACTTTTCCACAGTCTCTCAGATTTTATATTGCTATTCTCTGTATATCCATATGAAACATATTAAATATAATGTCTTCAGGGACTAAATAGAAACTAGGGACCAGAGCCTGGGCTTGGTACTGGAGAACTCTTCTCAAAGTTTCTTTGGCCATCCTGTCCCAGGTCTTCATTTTGAACCTGAGTGGAAAGGAAACAACCATGAGACAAAATCCCGAAGTGCCCAGTGCCTGCCTAGGAGCTATGCCAAGATGCTCTTACTGAGCTTTCTAGAGGGGATGGCTGGGTCCTCTGGGACTCTTTGTTTCAGCTTAGGTAATATCAGCCATTTTTAGCTTGGTTCTTTTTATACCTTCCCATGAGTCTCAGGCAAGCAGAACTCATGTTGCCCTGTCTTATTCAGTTCTGCAGGTAGGGATGGTTAGCCTAACTTCTTTTTTGAAATATTTTCATGTTGTGAGACTCTTTGTAATAAAACAGCATATTTCCACTAAACATTGTTTATCTAATCTTGATTTAACTGTAGTAAGTGGTGTCTACCCAGGAGATATTCATTTTTTTTCAAATTTCCAATTTTGTGAAGTATAGATTTTGGAATATGACCTAATGTTTTTTTAGATTTCCTTGGTATCTTGTTATGTCCCCCTTTCCATTTCTGATTTTGTTAATTTAGATATTCTCTCTGAACCTTTTAGTTAGTCTGGATAATTGTCTGCCTTGTTGATTTTCTTAAAGAACTAACTCTTTGTTTCACTGATACTTTGTATTGCTCTCTTTGTTTCTATTTTATTGATTTCAGCCCTGCATTTGATTATTCCCTGCTGTCTAACTCCTCTTGGGTGTGCTTATTTCTTTTTGTTCTAGAACTTTCAGATGTTCTGATAAGGTGCTAGTATGAGAACTCTGCAATTTCTTCGTGTAAGCCCTTAGTGATATGAACTTCCCAAATAGCACTTCTTTCACTGTCTCCCATAAACTCAGGTATGCTGTACCTTCATTTTCATTAAATTCTAGGAAGTCTCTAATTTCTTTCTGTCTGTCTCCCTTGACCTACTTTCCATTGAGTAGAGAGTTGTTTAGTTTCCATGAGTTTGTAAGCTTTCTATTGTTTCTGTTGTTGATATTGGGCTTTAAGTCATAGTGGTCTGATAGGATGCAGGGAGTTATTTCAATTTTCTTGTATCTATAAAGACTTGCTTTGTGTCTGATTCTGTGGTCAGTTTTGGAGAAAGGTCTGTGAGATGCTGAGAAAAAGGTATATCTTCTTGTTTGGATAGAATATTCTGTAAGTATCTGTTATGTTCATTTGGTTTATAACATGAGTTGGCTCCAGCATTTCTATTTAGTTTTTTTTGTGTAGATGACCAGTCAGTTGGTAAGACTGGGTTATTCAAGTCTCCCACTATCATTGTGTGAGGTGAAATATGTGATTTAAGCCAGTAGTAGTTTGTTTGTTTGTTTGTTTTTTAACAGAAGTGTGTGCCCTTGTGTTTAGGGCACTGATAACAAGAACTAAAAGGTCATTTTGGTGCTTTTTTCTTTGATGAGTATGCAGTGTCCTTCCCAACCTCTTCTGATTAATTTTGGTTCCAAGTCTCTTTGTTAGTTATTAAAATGGTTACACCAGCTTGCTTCTTAGGTCCATCTGCTTGGAATGTCTTTTTCAAATCCTTCACTCTGAGTCTAGTACTACAATATACATCCTTCATGTTGATGTATGTTACTTGTGTGTAGCAGAAGGATTGGTCCTCTTTCACATCCATCTCTTAGTGGTATGAGTTTGAGGTGACGATAGGTCTAGGAGCTGATTCTCGGTTTCTCTTTATTAAGTGGGTGTTTTGTTCCATGGTTGTTGTTTCCTCTCTGGATTCTCAGACAGTGTTTTGTTAGTTTTACTAACCTCTTTGGCTGCTGTGTTCATGGGAATGCTTGCTGGTGTTGGAGGGTGGGGAAAAGGCAAGGCCAGGGTGAGATGGTCTGTTGTAACACTAGGTGTGACCCTGAGGATAGGTATTGAGGACAGAGACTGGAAAAGGTCTGAGGCTATACTACCTGGTCATCTGACAGCTGTGACCTTTGTTTGGGGGATGAGACACAGTGATATCGTGGAGGGCAGGCTATAGAGGATGTTCTGTGGGATCCACAGAAGTAGACAGGGGGTACTCTATTTCAGCACTGTGATCAATCCTGACAATTGGATCTAGGGGATCAGAGAAAGTGGAGAAGATCCATGAGCAGCCTACCTGCTCTTCTAAAACTTTTAATTCTTATTTAGTGCATTCTCAATATATCTGTCCCAGTTTAAGTGCAACTGGGTATTAACTACAGAAAACAAACAGCAGCCCCTTATTTGTGAAGCTAGCAATTTCCCCAATGTTCCAAAGATTTGTGATCCTAAGGTGCTGGGTTCTGATGCCTTATTATACTGTGTTATGTATTGTTAACTACACAGATAATTTAACTATGTAATCAGAGAAACAAACAAAAAAGAGAAAGTGAGGATGGAGGGGAGAGAGAGGAGAAGAAAAGGAATGAAGAAAATGAAAAGAAAGATGAAGAAGTGGATGAGGAGGCAGAGGAGGGAGCAGAGGAGGAAGACGCAGAGGAAGAGGACAGGGATGAGGAGAAAGGTATCACTTTCCCCTACCTTGGGGTTAGTGAATCTGTGTCTCTGTGTAAACTTGAATCAGACATTTGACCCCTCTGAGCCTGCTTGTGCTTCTAGAAAATGTGGGTAGCCATGCTACATCAGACCCATTTTTAAACTCAAAAAAGTAATTAATTGGAAGAACTTCAAAAAATGACATTTGTATTTCTCCTATTCCATCAATCAAACACGATTGATATTTTATACACATCCTTCCAAATATTTAGCCAATGAATCAGCCTTTGAGAGTAGTGAACAGGATACAGAAAGGATTGTCAGTGTGCTTTTAAATGTTGCACTAACAAAGGCAGAGGGCGCTTACCCAGGATGGCTGCTGTCCTCATCCTTTTGTGTGCAGTGAACTTTTAGAGTTCTTGTAAAACAAAAAAACTTCCAGGTCACATTTTGCCGTTCTCTGCCTCATATACTTTACTTGGGTTTTCCTGCTTCCTTACAGGTATAATGGTGGCAACTTCTGGTCTCCACTCCATAGGCTTTGAGGGAGCCGTGACTCTCCTGCTGCTCATCTCTTCTTGGTAGCACTGAGATGAAACTTCTCTCAGAACGCCCTCAAGCCTTCCCTAGAAGCATCAGAGGCTTTAAAAAGGAAATCCTTTCTCATGCACAAACCTCCTCTATGTTCAAAGCTCCCAGACTCATACTAACCCCCTGCCCACATTGGTTTCTTTCTAGTCATCAGCTAGCTCAGTGTAATTTTTCTTACTAGTGTGTCCTTCAGTACCTGCCTATCCCTGGACTAAGGTGAGCTTGTCTCTGAACTATAGTGTCTCTGGTCTCAAGAATTACCATCATGCCTTCTCTAATGCTCTACCAAGTGGGAGCTGGTAGGCCCAGCCTGACTTGGGCCTAGCATCTATTCTCTTTGGCTAGGTCTCAGGCCCATCCTCATTAGCCTAACCTTCCTTCCTGGCAATCATCCTACAAAAATTCACAACTCCCTGAGTGCTATTAGGCTGAACTTTTTATAATTACAAATTTGGTTAACCTTTGGACACCTCCGTGATTTTTCAATAGCTACTCCTTGCAATGCTGGTTGAGGTCCAAGGAAGCTTAAAATAGTATTGCCAGTTCTCAGCAAAGACGCCAATGACAGAAGAGGCTCAGAGAAAACTGCTGATGCATCCAGACCTGGCCAGGATAGAGTCAGGCCTACTCAGAGAATTAGAGCTAATCTACAATACATATATTCAAAACTACTGGGAGCCTACAGTGAGACAAGTTCATAGAAGACAAGGGGCCTGTTCAGATGGGAATGGCACAGACCATGTGCCTAAGCTGCATCCTAGTCTATCAATTTCACAAAGAGTAGCAGAGATTGTGCAAATAATGTAAGAGAATGTATGGTGGGGCAAGATTTTTCCTGGGGAGTTTTCAGAAAGGAGAAAGATGTAGCCAGAGATAAGAATTTAAGGGCAAGTAATTTACCGATGTGAGCCCAAAAAACCTGCAATAGGAAACTAGATCGGCAGCAGGAGAGAATGCAGAAGAGCAGAAGAGGGCAGGTAGCAAATGCCTCCCCTCTTGGAGAAGCTCAGAGTCAGGGGTCAGTTCATACTCATGTTTCCCTGCTCCAGAGCCGCAGCTGGTAACCAGCAAGATTGGGAAACAGGGAGACGGATTAGATGAAGCCCTTGACCTTGCTATGTACTCAACTCAGGTTGGAGGACAGATTCTAGAGCAGCAGTTCCCAGCAGGTGGGTCATAGCCCCTTTAGGGGTTGCATATCAGATATCTTGCATATCAAAAATAACTTTATACTTGGGGGTCGCCACAACATGAGACTATAACATTAGCGAGGTTGAGAAACAGTGCTTTAGAGCAGTGAGGTGAAGGAAATCAAAGAGCTATACCCAGTGATCCCTCCCATCCAGTCTACCCAGAAAGCTTAGGGAGTACCACATGCTATCTCTGCTAAGGGTTGGAAGAAGCTGGATCGAGCTTGAGAACTCTAGGCTTCCTTTATGTACGGTGTTAATTCGTCATCAACTAAGAACTACTGCATTGGAATTTAAACTTTTCTAAAAATAATATTTGTAGAACGCAGCAGTCCTAAAACTCAAATCTCAAATGCTACGTCACAGGCCAAAGAGAACGTCAGTGTGTGGTCATTATGTGTGGTGCCAAGTAAGGTCCCACTCAGACGCATATGCAAAGGGAGCCTCTGGTGAGGATGCTCACCGTGTGAGCACAGATTAAAGGGAGGGGTAGGGGAAAGAGAACACAAATTGCAGCCTATTCCTGTGCTCCATGAAGCTACCTCAGGTATGAAGGACATGGTGCTTCATGGTAACAGTCATCCAGTGGTAGCACTGATGGGCTACCTGAAAATCTGCACAGAGATCTTTACTGTCTTGCTGCTTGTGATCCTTATGACCACTACTCAACTATGAACACAGAGTCGGGAACAGGGAGAGGGGAACAAATGAAACATGAGGAATCCGGAACCAACTGGGGCATGTCACTCTCCAAAGTTGAAACATTTAACTGCAGGCCATGACTTCTTTTGTAAAATTTGTGACTGTGTGGTTGTAGGGGTGGGGGTGGGGGTTGGAGAGATGGCTCAGTGGCTAAGAGAACTGGCTGCTCCCACAGAGTTCTGGGGTTCGGTTCACAGAGCCCACATGGTAACTCACAACCATCTGTAAATTCAGGTTCCAGGAATCCAGTGCCGCCTTCTGGATTCTGTGGGCACAAGACACACATGTAATACATGTCTGTATGTTCAGGCAAAACACTCAGACACATAAAAAAACTAATAAGGTTTTTGAAAAATTGTTTAAGTGCCTCTGTGTGTGCACATCTGTATCCATGTGCCCTTTGATGGCCAGAGGTGAGTGCCACGGGTCTTCCTCAAATCACTCCTCGGTTTATTTTGAAAAACAGGTCCTTTACTGAACCGAGACTTGCAGATCTGGCAAGACTGGCCAGCCAGTGAGCATCCGGCATGCTGCCATTGATGCCTCTTCAGTGACTGACTCTTCAGTCAGGAGCTAGGAATCAAACTCAGGTCAACACACTTGTGTCATGAGGCCTTTCCAAGCAAAGTCATCCCCTCAGCCTTCTATTTTATTTTTGTAGGTACAGGATTAAACCTCTGACCTTGTGTATACTAAACACATGTTTAACCAGTAAGCTTTACCCCTCCCCCAACTGTATTTTAGTGGAAATGCTCACACAGCAAGCTAGCAGGCCAAGTGGGCAAGCTTCCACATCAGGGTCCAACAATGGCAAAGGTCAGACATGGTGTGCCTGGGCAGACTTTCTCTCTGCCAGCTGTTGTCTCTGAACTTGTCCTGGTATATGTGCTTGTCGCCCCCACTTCCTATATCACCAAACAATGTTCAGGTCTCAACTGCTCAGAACAGAATTCAGAACTCTGGTCAGGTTATCTGGAAGACTTTGGGGAGAATTCTTTTTAATTTTTGTTCTTTGACCAAATAAAGGTTATTTTAATAATGCAAGGAAGGAAGTTGGTGAGGAAACCCTGCCTGTAAACCTAGCATTTGGATTTGTCAGCCCTGGGTTCAGGAAAAGCTTGGCTACATAGTCAGTTTCAGGCACCTGAGCAGAGAGGGAGAACTTGCTTCAGAATAAAAGCACTGGGTAGGGCCTGAAACTGTAATTCCAGGACTCGAGTAGCTGAGATAGGAGGACCAGAGCCCATTCATGGCCAACCTCAGCTACATAACCCTAACCCCTACCCTGCTCCTTCATTTTAGGAGATTCGCAGAACGATGTGACTAGAGAGACTAGCTGTATTGGTGAGGTCTGAGTCTGACTGAGAGGCCCTTCCTCCAAAGGAAATAGGGTGGGGAAATGAGTGGGGAAGATTTCTAGCATCACCCCTTGGCCTCCATCCAGACACGCACACCCCCATCCACTCACACATGTACAAACACATACCACATACAAATGAAAAAAAAAAAAAGGAAAAATATAAAGTTGTTTTCCTGAGGATGGTGGTAGGAAGGGACTAGAGAGTAAAATCAGGGGGACTTAGAACCCCTGGACCTTTGTCTGACAGTTCCTAAGGCTGTTAGTGGGAATTTGGTGAACCAAGCCCCTCAAGGGGATCTGTGTGGCTCAAAGCTCTCCTGCTGTGTGAACTTAGCCTTGTAAATACAAGACAGAGAACTGAGCGAGGACTAACCATTTCAGTTAGTACCACAAGGAAAGGTTAAAGGTTAAGAATAAAATTTTAGCCCTGTTGAGTCTCATCCTTAAGAGTCTCTCCCTATAGAAGATAAAGATATAATAAACACTGATGAAGATGGTCAGCCCTGTGTCTCTTGCAAATATCATCTAAACAAAATTCAAAGTGAAGCAGTGTAATTATCTCTCCATAGGGACAGACTGAATAATGACAAGGCTGACAAGACCCCGGTGTTAAATGTTTCTCCAATATCAAAATATGACCTGTAGTTTAGGAGTCAGAAAACATTTTTTTCTTGAGGCTAAAAATAGTAAACATTTTAGCCTTCATATCAAGGTGGGTTTTCTATTTCAACTATTCAATCCTGCCATTGTGACTGGAAAGCAGTCAGAGGCCACACAGAAGGACAGGTAAGGCTGTGTTCTCACAAAACTGTATTTACAAAAGCAGGACTGCAAAGGTTTCCACCCTTGGGCCATAGTTGTTGGAATCATGTGTATATCATTCCCTTGATATCGTAGATGCCCACCTTCTATTGACAAGTAGAAGGTGTGAAGCTGGACATCACTGGATGGTTTGAGAGACCATGTCACCCGGCAGATCTTGGTCTGGTATTCCAGAGTTTCGTGTGTGTGTGTGTGTGTGTGTGTGTGACCACACCTGACTGAAAAAACAGTCTTAAAATTAATAACTCTGCAGACCTAACACCTGCTCCAGAGAGCAAGAGAGTCACTGTCATCTGTCCTGTCTTTTGCTCATTTGTATTCATCTTTCTGTAGAGGAGGGGGAATAAAAAATAGAAATGGATACGTTTCTTTAAAAAATAGCACTCTGGAGAGAAATTATTCTAATGGCTAGGTAGCAGAGGCATGCTTACAATTTCCCATTTGTCACTGTCAAACAGATGAGAAGCCAAAAGAGCTGCACTGTAACGGGCCACAGCACATACTGAATGTGCTAAGGAACAGGCACGAAAGAAGCCCAGCCTAGGGCATTTTTGTGCCAAGCTGGACCTCTCTGTTCTATACTTCTAATAGCCAAGAGCCTCTATCTGGCCCTCTGTGTTCTTCCACACTGAAGAGACACCAAACACATTTTTGAACTTGTAAAGTCTCCCAGGGCCTCTCTCTGAGTGTTCCCTGCATGCTGGTGCCTGACATAGAACCATTAGTTGCTTAGAGTTCTTTCTGCTATGGTGTGTTTAGCACACTCTAGGGGTTAAAGAGCCAGGACACTGAAACTGTGTGGCCAGAAGCCGTTAACTCAGAAAGCTGTCCCTGGTCCCTAGTTGTTCCCTACAGCTGTTAAACTGTGGCCATGGGTCGTGGATGTTTTCCATGAATGACCTCAGCAGATGTGAAGGTCACAGCAGTTTAAATTGAAATGGTGACCTTTGACCAAGAGAGCTGAGGTTCCCTTTGGGGCATTTCAGTATCATCAATAAAACAATTTAGAAACACACTTAGAAAAACACTCAAGGACATGTTTTACTAGGACTAAAGAAAGAAACAAAGAAAGAGAAAGAAGCACAGCCCAGTGAAAATCCGAATAGCCTAGAGGGAGGGAGGGAAGAAGGATAAAGCATGGCTCTTAAGTTGAACATGGAATAGAAATAGCCAAATGGCTAGCTTACAATAAGAAGAAACACTCCCAAGAATGGAAGTGGGCTAGCGAACAGAGGAAAGAGCCCCCAAAGCACCTAGGCACACAGGGCATATGGTCTTTTACACACACCCGGTTCAATGTCCCCATTTTGTATTTCTTGGGTGGTTTTTTCTTATGTTTGTTTTGTTTTATTTTGTTCTGTTTTGTTTGTTTTGGGTTTTTGTTGCTGTTTGTTTGTTTGTTTTTGAGCTCGCTCTGTTTCTTAGATGCTGTCCATGTTAGAAAAACTTTCTTGCCTGGTGTTAATCTTGACGTACCTCTCCTAAGCATCTGTCGCACTGTAGCTGAACAGACGTGGTAATTTCCCCCTGCCATTTAAATTGAGGAGACAACCCATTCCAGAGAGCCAGGGAAAAATAATTTAGCACAGGAATGATTTTAGGAGTGAGGTCAAAGTTGCTTAATGAGATGTTCTTTACCATTTAATGTCATTTTCAAAAACTCCCACCCCTGCAACTTATATGAGAAACCAGTCTTGCCAGAGTAGGGTGTCTGTAGTGACAATTTTGGAGTTTTGGGTTCTTTGAACAACACAGAAATATCACAAGAATTTGTTTTCATCTTAATGCCAGGTGTAGGATATGAGACGCTTCAGATTGCCCACAGCAGCTGACGATGATTTGCCTCTTGCTCTAGTGAGGTGTGATTTTTGCCAGCTGCAGATAATGTGACATTTGAATTCTGGGAAATTTTCACAAGTATTTATCTAAATGTTAGGGCCCCAAGAGGTAAGGTAGTTTGTTGGTTAGTTGTTGATTAGTTGGGAGGTGGTAGTGGTAGTGATGGTAGTGGTCATGGTTTGCTAAATAGTCGTGTGCAAAGAAGAAACAAGAAGAAGAAATTAGATATCCTGCTGATGAAGATCAAACGTGCCCCCAGGAACTAGACAATCATAATTGGCAAGATGTAGTCTAACAATAGCATTGCCCCTTCTGACCCCGACTTTATGCATGGACCTTCTTCCTTTCCTCTCTATCCATTTTTCTCTCCTATCTGATGTTAAAAGGTTGAAAGGGTAGAAGAAATTGGGTGGGGAAGGGTGGAAGAAAGAACCCCTAAAGTAGCAAAGACAGCTACAGGTGTCCATGGCTTGAGATGGGACTGTGGTGAAGGGGCTACAGGAAAGAGAAAAGTCGGGTTCACCCATGGTGTCAGATCAGTGGAATTCATCTACAGGATGTGTGGATACCCACAGTGCTGGGTCAGGGGAAGGGTCTCAGCACTCTCCCAGTCATCCCTTATCTGCATCCTGGCGTCCATTTTGGATTTCTTGGGGACCTGTAATGAGTTCTCCTCAAAGCAAGTTCCCCATTCTCAATACACATGACCCTTGACCTGAAATCCAAGTGGAAAATTAGAAAGTAAGCATTTGAACCCAAGTCCAGGAGCCAATGGACCAAATTCTTAATTGTGTTCACCTTTTATATCATGTACAAATACATCTAGGGGATTTGGAGCTTTGGGTAACTCTGTATGTGTGTGAGTGTTAGTCTGGGTTGAAAGTCAGGCCCTTGCCTCCTGTCATGTTTGGTATTGTACTCTGAGACAGACACGCTCCAATGTAACATCAATGACCTGTGCTCATGCACAGGCTCTGTTCCTGGTGGTGTTGTTTGGACTTGGTGTTTCCAGTTGCTGTTTGTGTCTTAACTGAAGAAAGGTACACAAATAGCTAAGCAGCAGAAGTTTGGGACAACAGCAAATGTGCAGGGTGGATATACTAACCAGGGAGAAGTGGGACCTAAGAATTGAGGAGTACTTCCTTTTATGTGTACAGCAGGAAGAAGTGGTTGTCAGGGACAAGGGGTATGTACTTCTTAGTTTTCCTTAAGCATGTCCCCGAGTCATGCACAGAGGATATTAAGTAGGGGATTCTCTCTAAAAGTTCACTTTGAAGACACAGTTTGTCCTACTGCACATGGACCTCAGTCAGTGCAGGCTGGATAGACTCAGTGCATCCAGATCCAGGATACATTCAAAGATGCATGCATTACAAGGAGGAGTTGGCATATGCGTTGCTTTGTTAGAAGTAGGGTATATGTGTGTGTCAATGCAGGTAAAGGTCCTGGTTGCTAAGCTCACCCAGCAGACTCCCTCAGTCTCCTCTCCTTGATCATCATTCCTGCTCACCATGGCAACAGTGCAGTGAGATCTATATTGCTTAGTTTTGTTTGTTGTTTGTTTTGAAAGTTACCGTCTCGACCCACAGCAGAGAAAGCCAGACACCTCCGTGTGAATTGTCTACAGACTGAGCCATGTAACAGAGCTGTAGGCAGTACTTACACGCTGAGCATCTAAGACGCCGACTGGTCCCCAAAGTAAACAAAGTCGCAGTGGTCTCAAGAGTTTGGCAGGTAGAGCCCTGACTCCAGTCAGCATTTGATTCCAGCAGTTAGACACTTAGCAGAAGATTAGCTGAACTGTGTTTAGGGTTCTAAAAACTATAGTGCAGTGTTGCTCAAGAGTTCACAGTGATTGCCATGAGGCAGTCAGCACTTGATCCATCTTTCCATGCTCATACTGACTTCAAACATGAGACTGCTTGGTCCAGGGCGAATAGGGAGAACCTGACACATCTGGAACTTGACAAAGAAGTCATGCATTCTCCCTTTAGTTCTTACTGTTGTCGTAAAACCACATCCAGCTGTTGGATAGATAATTCTGGGGACACCCAGAGGAGAAGGGATGTGAGAAATGTGGTTCCTTCTTTCTTTCCACCAAGAGTTCTCTGGGGTCTAGGTTGGTGACTGGCTCACCTGCCAGCCCTTATGCATTTGTATCAATGGGAATTTATTGCAAGAACGCGCCAATTATAGCCCAGGGACACAGAGTTTATAGATCTATGTGGATGTTTAGGTAGAATTATATGATGATGCACATCTGTAACATCATCAATGGGAAGGCTGGAGTAGGGAGTTTGAAATACACTGCAAGATCCAGCTGGTAAAATGGTCACAGAACAAAGGGGCAAGAGGGAAATGGAAAGGGGGAAAGGAAGATGGGAGAGAAGGAGGTGGGGAGGGACCTTTAAAACACAAAAGGAAAGAATGAAAAAGTTAAGAAGTGACCACTTACTCTTGACAAAAGACAAATTATTCTCCAATAATTTGAAAATACATTTTTATTTTCTTTAGCATTTTACAAAGCACATTTACACAATAGCAGAAAAAAAATAACATGCTTTCAACTTTCAGGTGAATCCTCTATAGAGGCATCAATTTCCCTTTTTCAGCCTGTAACTATGCGTCTGCCTTAGAGACTCACTGTGTTCATAGAGAGCTTTCCGGAGCAGCCGACGGACACACTCTCTGCCATTGTACCACTGGTGTCTCCCTAAAATGCAGGCCCCCTTCAGGAGAGTCACAGTCTCTTCTGTGGGTAAAGATGAGGGCATTGAGGGCTTGCAAAATGTGGGTGACCTGAATGAGAGGGTGCTAGGACAAAACAAGATCCTATCTCAAAACTAAGAAGAGACACTGGGAGGATTCTTGTCTGTTGTGGGCACATCTAGAAAACAAATCTGTGCTGCAGGAGAAAAAAATGAGGCTCCACTTCCTCTCAGAGGACAGCACTGATCTTTTTGATCTCCCCTAATCACCACTGGAAACCATAGAAGCCAGGAAGCCTTTCAATTCAGATCGTGCCTACTAAATGACCGCAAGCAAAATACTGAAATGATTTTTCTTCTATATGATTTCTGCTTCCCAGTTTGGAGGAAGAAAATAATGGAGTCTTTCCATAGCTAGTCACCATGCAGGCTACTGGCAAATCATGAAAATAGCTTTAGCGTCCCTTGCCCAGTCACACGGTGCAACCGTGTTCACACATCCCCACATTTACCCATTCAAATTCTTCACAAATTGCTTTGTAAAAATTTTATTGTCATACAAAAATGAGCCTGGGTTGGAAGATGGGGAAGAAAACAAGGCCCCTGGGATGCAGCCATGTTGACTTACAGGCAGATAAAACTGCTGCTTTGGGGCCTGTTTCTGGGTGAGCAGCAGAGTATTTGAACAGTTTGTGCCATGCTCGGAGCTCAGTCCCTGGCACCAAAGCCCGCAGTAGCAGCTCTACATGGAGCTCAATGCCTCTCCGCCTCACAGGGACCTCACAGGTCATGAGACCACAATGGAGCCCTGCTAATGTCTGACAGGCCAGCTTGCTGTGACTGTGCCCAGCTACTAGTCCCAGGAGACCCAACGGCAGGGATCACTTGCGCTTCTGATCAGCTGCTCCCCAGTGAGGCACCTCTGGGTGATACCTGCCCTGCCCTGGGAACTTTGTGCTCTCCAACTACTGAAAGCAAGATTGTGTTTGGGAATTGACTAACTTCCTTGGGAAATCTGTCAGCTTTACAAGGCAGAACTTCTGGGTCCTCACAAACACTATGTTCTGTCATAACATGAAGCTCCCCTAAAGAGTACTATTCCTACTCGATACACGGCAAACAGGACAGGGAATGTCAGGGATTTAGCTAAAACTTAAGAGCACGTCCACCTCCTAAATTCTCTCTTAGAACCTTGGCTCCAATGGCACTCAGCATATGGAGCTGAATCGGGGGATAACACATTCACTAAGAGGCCCTCAGTGAATGGCCAAGCAGTGAGCCCTTAAGCACTGCCTTCCTCAGATTATTGTTCCTAGTGTAGACTCGCTTTGTTTTGGGGGACAGTTTGTTCCTGCCGTGTTTTCCAATACTTAGATAAGTGTTCCCTAGTGACCATTCCATGTCAATTCCAAGCAGCCATCTTGCCTGCTAGTCATCAACATGGTATCGAGACTTTATTTTCCATAATGATTAAACACCTCGTGCAGGGAAAACAGATGAGCTACCTGGAATAGCTCACGTAGCAGCCACATTGTTCACGTGTTTTTCTTATTTCTGACCACAACAGACACAGAGGGGGAGCTGGCTTCACAGAATATAATGAGAGAAAGGGGAGCAGCATCTTGCTTTCAGGAACATAACATCCCACTTTCAGTTAAGGTGAACTCACTTTTACAATATGAACCGAACTTAATCATTTCAGTATGATCAGCCAAATGCTGCACAGATGTGAAATCCAGTAGACTTCCCACATGAAGAGGCTACTGGGACTTCAGGGTGGACCATCCTCACTTTTGCAAATGACTATTGCCCGGAGGATGCATAAGCTACAAATATCCATCTGTCACCTCATTCGAATTGCAAAATCTTCCCTGTCCCTCTTAAAAATGTCAAAATAACATCAGCAGTAAAGTTATAACAGTCACATTTGCTACATGCACATTAACGGAAGTCTCTTCAGGAAGTTGCTTCCTTGAGACACGTGTCTTAGCATCCGTGTGGGCTCACAGCATCCAACAGTCAGTGGCGTGTGCTAGCGGAACATCGTAATCATAAAACCAACTTATTCAAAGTTGTCACCTTACACCAAAGGACATTAACACAATCCAAAAGGTAACAAACATATATAGATCACATCCAGGCCTTGAACATAATCTAATATTCAGACAGAATCTCATACAGGATTAAGGTCAGAGTGTGGTAGCCTTCAGTTTCCATCCACTGCTGCATGCTTTGAACGCTGAGTAGCTGCTGGACAGCTGTCGGGTGGCCTTGCACTGCCTGGCAGGTGATTTTGGTACTCATGGAAACCAACATTTTCAAAAAGTAGGAAGTGAACAGTAAAAGTTGCTTCAAATCAACTCTTTTTATCTTTGCACACAGAGAGAAGATGTGGGCATTTCTAAAGGAACACAGCATGTTTGCTTAGGTAATTCCAGAGAGAGAGAGGGATTAAAAAGGGTATATATGTGTGTTCTATGCTTATTAATACTGATAGAGTGCACTTGCTGATATTATTGCCTTTATAAATCTCAAACATAAGTGGTGACTCGGTGGTGATATCAATGGAACTAGATATAATCATCCAGTTCCTTATTTGTCCCTGAGCATTAAAATTCATTACATTTAATGAGTCTCAGGTGGCACTTATGTAGGAAGACCTTAACTTGTATAAACTTGATAACAGTGTCCCCCAGTGTGTGTGTGTGTGTGTGTGTGTGTGTGTGCGTGCGCACGCGTGCATGCGCGCACATGCACACACACGCACATGCGTGCGCTGCTGAGGACAGAACCTATGGTCTTGTGGGTCTGCAGCCCATTGGTGTTCTACATTAGGGTACCACACAGATGCCCACATGAAAGCCAACAGCACATCTCTGGGTTTCTGCAATAGCTCTAACAATTCTGTCTGTTTGCTTGTCATTCCTTATTTCCTTAAAGACTGTACATTTGTCACATGCCCTGCCTCCCCCCAAAAAAATCTTTGCTGCATTCAGTTCCCTGAGAATGGAGTGTTTTGCTTTCAAGGAATGAATTGAAGTTTCAAGTACAGATTAACAGAGAAAGCTGCTGGGTCAAAACATAATTAGCTGAAGCATTTGGGCATCAAAAGTTATCTGAAGAGATTAATTCAAATTCTACCCCATAGGATAATCAGTCACTGGGAATGAGATGGATTCAACAACTCACAGGGTTTCATTGTAAAACAAGTCATTAAAAATTATACAAAACAAAAAGAAAATATAAATGCAATCAAGAAGAGATCATGAGGCACGTGAGTCTCAAGTAGCAACTTCTTTGCAGTAAAGACAATTGCATTGATCAAGATAAAATGGCTGCTCTTGTTCCCGTCTGAAGGTCACAGAATGAGAGCGCTGGAAAAGCTAACTTCGGTTGCAGGAGAAGGGCTGTATTACAGGACTTCCTCAGACAGTGCTTACATAGAGGATAAGCCATCCTTGACGGCAGAGACTGGAGTGGGAGTACGGGGGTGAGAACGCAAGGGGAGCACACACGTACTTTCCCTTCGGAGAACAGCCAGTTACTGTGCAGCTAGGCCTGAGCAGCTGTTACAGGGGTATGTGTTGGCTTATTTTGCTAATTTTATAATTTTCCTAATTCTTCTGTAATAAATACCACTCCTATGGTCTAAAAGAGGTACAAAGAAACTGTATCTCTTTCACCTTTTCCTCAGTAGACTATACTCATTTTTAAAAAAAAAAAACCTCAGTTTTTTTCTTTATCAAGGCAACGGATGCCATTATTGTATATTTATGTGCACTGTCATTTGAGAAACAATTTGCCTCTCTAAGCATTCACCCCACAGCTTAGTGCCTCTTATGTGGGTTTTCTGTCATGACTCAAGCCTATGTCTGTCCCTCTAGGGCTCTGCCCCTTGCCACGCATCAGATGAGCTAAAAAGAAATGACTGTGCAGACAGAAATAAAGCATTGTTTCAGTGAATCAATAATAATATTTGAATTCCATATGTGAGATCCATCTATGGATGGAATTCTTTTAAAAGCTGAAAATGTACAATTCATCACTATATTTAATAATTAAACCTACAGGTATTTTAGTTGCTATCTTGGCTTAAAGACAAAAAAAAATCATCAGTAACCCTCACAGGTATCAGTGTGTATATGATCAAGGAGAGTGGAGGTGTTATGTAAAGGTTAACCACACTAATTCTAAGAAATAATATGACCGCACATTATGTGATTTACATACTATTCAGGAAGGATCTACTGTGTTCTAATGACAGCCAATATATTGCACTATTCCATCATGCTAAAATACAGCAATGTAATTAAAAGACCTCGAAAGCCGATGGCAAGATAAACATGTAATTACAGCTTCCAACTTGCTAATTATGTGCAATGCGTTGTTCTGAAATGGAGACATGTACAGGTTGGGTGGGTCCTGTACTGGAGCTATCAGAAGCCAGTTGAAGAAGAGGAATTTGAGCTTAGTGGCCTAGTAAGTCCACTCCGCATAGAGGTGGAATGCTAGCCTCGTCTCTAAGAATGACATTCTCACTTCTCTTTGGGCTATCTCGTGGATAAAGAAGGAATTTATATTTTGGTTTATAACTTTTGGGTAATTTCTCAAACAGTAAATGCTTGTCTTACACACAGGGAATTTAGTAAGGTCTAAAATAAGAACTGTCATCTCTTTCACAGTCTATGACTTCTTTAACCTGATCTAATGACACGGCAAGCTTGATTAGCAGCAAACACTAGCCTTAGCAAGCCTCCCTCTTTCCCTGTATATACATATTGTACAGCAACAGACTCTACTAGTCTAGCTGCCATCCACGTATCCGAGCTCGCATACTTGTGTGCAAGGTTACAAATACTGTCTACACTGTGTCACGTTCCAGAACCTCTAGCACCCAAGTGGATCAGAGAGAACCAATCATTTCATTTATAAACTACTATATTCTGAATTTCTTTTAAGATTAAAAAGTGGGAACCCAATGGAATACCTAATATTTTGCACCTAATATTTTATAATTGTTTTATCTAAAACTATTCCATGTGCATGGAAGGCTACATACTTTTAAGCATAGTTTCAGCCATCCTGAATATAAAATGTCCCTTTGAAGAATATACATCATTTTCATGTTGACCTGGAGGGAAGTTCTGCGCTCTGTGCTGATGTTGCTCCACCCCAACCCTGGCAGCCATTTTGCCATGTTTTCTCCCAGAAGTACACTGATAGCCTGTTATTGAGCCCATAATGCACACTGGGGACAGAGCCCAGCACTCTGGGTGCCTCACACCCTCAGAGGACCATAAGAGCACTTTTGCAGCACTGTATGTGTCTCTTTCCTATGCTGTCCTAGCAGCATCCAGTCCTGGGCATTTTGCTGTCACATCACGGCTAAAACTGGAGCTTGAACTTGACTGGGAAACTCCATTTTCTCCAATGCAGGACTCTCATCTTTTGGCTGTGTAGCTCTTGGTCCCCCATGGATAAGAGTGACACCTAGAAGATCTACAAGTAGAAACAGTGCCATAGAGTCACAAATATTTCCATCCAACCCTCATATTTCAATACCCCTGGTTTAAACAAATAGGCCCAATAAATAAACACAATTAATAAAAACTAATTAATGAAATGGGAACTCTTAGAAAGCTCTGACCTTTTGCTAAAACTTGTTAATAACAGGATTTTTCTTAAGTTCTAAATACAATGACAACCAGTGATTCCTACAGTGGATAATCAATGCCATCCAAAGTAACATATGTTACACGAATGTCTGTGTTTATTTAACTATCACAGGTTCATCAGATTTGATGTGCATTGAGAGAGAGAGAGAGAGAGAGAGAGAGAGAGAGAGAGAGAGAGAGAAACATGTTGCTTCTATATATCTATATCATGACAAAATTATTGTTAAATAATCTTAGGAGTCAGCAAGCTGGCTCACAGGGGAAAGGCACTTACCAACAAACCCAACAACCTTGACTTCAATCTCTGGGACCCACACGGTGAAAGAAGAGGACTGTCTCCTGATCTCAAATTTAGCATCATTTGTAGGGTTATATAAAAACTCTAGTATATTCATAAACTAACTCTCTCTCTCTCTCTCTCTCTCTCTCTCTCTCTCTCTCTCTCTCTCTCTCTCTCTCTCTCCTTCTCTTTCCCTCTCTCCCTTTTCTATCATCTCCTTCCTTTCCTTCTTTCCTCCTCCCTCTCTCCCCCACCCCGTGCGTATGCGTGCATGCGTGTGTGCGTGTGTGTGTATGTGTGTTCATATGGGTGTGGAAATCAAATGTCAACCTTGGGTGTTGTTCCCCAGGACACCATATCCCAATCAGGGTCTCACTGACCTGAAACTCACTGAGTAGATTAGGCTGAGTGTCCAGTGAGCCTAAGGGATACGTGCTGGGATTACAGGCACATATGACCACACTTGTTTATCTCTAAATTTTGTAAAACGAAATAGTTTATGTCTACAGGTATTTTGCCTGTCTGTATGTTTGTACACCACTTGAATGCCTGCTGCCCAGGTGGGCCAGAAGAGGGCGTTGAATCCCCTGAGCTGCAGTTACGGTTGTGATCCACCATGTGGGTGCTGGGAATTGAGCCCAAATGTTTTAGAAGAGCAGCCAATGTTCTTAATTACTGAGCCATCTCTCCAGTCCCCATCCCTGTTTTAGTTATTTTTAGCATTGGAGGGGGGGCGTCTTCATACTTGCAGGGCGAGCATTTTCCCACTGAGCTGCATCCTCAGCCCCACATTTACAATTTAAGGCTCTCACTTATTTCACAGATCACCTGGCCAATCACTGAATCAGTAAGCTGTGATCTGCTGTGTTTCTAGCTTAGATTGCAGGGTTTACATTTATTCACAGATGAAACTGGAGAGGTACAATTAAATAAACCAATTCTGTCACTCATTAAGACTCTAAATGCATACACCTAATTTTTCATTTCATGCACTCTTCAGTTTTTCTACAAAAATGTGAAGCTGTTTGCTTTCCTTGCCCCTGAGCCTCTGCTGAAATGCACGCACAGTGACAATAGTTGAGAACTTCTGCCCCAAAACTTCAAACCAAGGGCACTTGAAATAATAAGATGCTGAAAGTGAGGAACGGAGACGTTTATACCCACAGAAAGCTTGTGTGCCCAGCACTGAAGCAAAGCAAAAAGTGAGAATGCAGATACCTCCACAGGGATGCTGGGAGAAGGGCACCGGAAGGATGTGATGTCTGTGAACCATGGACCCTCACAAGATTAAGATTACTCATCTTGGCTCGACAGTCCCAAATCAGAAGCAGTGCTAAATTTGCAAAGGTTGTAGTTTAGAAATATGTTATCAAGCCAAAAGAGCAAGTGGTTGAATAACCTCATGTGTGATTCATAAGAAAGGCTCGCTGGAATGGCAGCAGGAAGAGAAAAGCAAGAGACTGCATTGAGCTCCAAAAGGAATGTAATTTCTCTGTAATGACCTTTGCAAGCTGATCTTGAGTCCTCATTTTCCAGGCTACTACCTGTCCTTAAGGAACACTTCCAGATAATTTAGAAAGCTAACACAAGTGGCTCTCCTGGTTGCAGTAGGAAGTGTGCTCTCACAAGAGAAGCCTGCTTGGGGGAGCATACTCCAAAGGACTGTATATCCTAAAACAGCCCTGAGCATCTGGGGCACATGCTAGATGTAGATGGTTCAACTTAATGGCTCTTTGGGAACACAGAGGAACAAACTGTGAGCTGCTGCTACCATAGCCCATGCATGCCCTTCCCTGCATAGTACTTCCACACATCCTAGCCAATCCCCCAAATGGGAGGGCCTGACTTCTTTTCCATTGAACTTTTCTGGGATTTATTCACTTCTTGGTCTGACCTTAGGAAAGGCCAGAATCAGCAGGAATGGGTGCTTCCTGAGGAAGGTAACCGACAAGGACTTCCAAAAAGCTGGGCGATCACTACTCGGTGGGAGAACTCAGGGCACGCTGTTGACCATGCTTCTCAGAGTGGTTTCATGGCCCAAGACTGAGATACACAGTATGGAAACTTGCTTGATGGTGACATCTCACTGGCATCATCATCCTTGTCATTACTTCTCAGAACCACCTCTCAAATAAACAAGTGGATTCAAAGTGTTGTGCTATCACTTTGCCTAATAGTAAAAACCACAGGAATTCCACACTGGATTTCAATTTATCAGGTAGTCTGTTTATCTTTAAGTTACCAGAGGAGGCTATGCTTGGCTTTGTGGATAACAATGGCTATCTGGGCTTCCAGCTCTTCTAGAATGACCCAATCAAAATCAACCAACCCAGAAATGCTTTCCCATTGTCCCAAGCTCATTATCTGATGAGCAGGCAAGGACTACTACAAGGTAACCTTTTACTTCACAGTAGAACACAGTAGTGAAGTTTCCATGGAAGCCGGCCAACACATATTCCCCCTCAAAGCAAATATAATGGCATTTAAAGATAATTTATTGAAATTCAGCTTTCAGGAATCAAGGGTGGGGAAAGCAGATCTGATGGTTAACTCACCTCAATTCACCTTTCACCTTTGAAAGTAAACTCTGGATCTCACCTGTTAGTTGTAAAGTTGTAATAGCCACTTTCCTCCAGGACTTCTTCAATCACAGTCTGCAACCAACAGGCAGATCGGTTAATACGGGGTTACAAGCAACACAAGTAAAAGCACAGGGGCTGAGGGAACTCTACCTGCATCTGCTCATATGTGATTCCCTCTTCCACTTCAAGGCTGCTGGATGGACCTGAAACACAGCGGTTACAGAACATCAACGTTTGCTTCATAACTTCTCACTTATACCCTACTGGCAATTAATATTTCAACAACAACAAATATGGCCAACTTCTTAACTATAAAATCTCAAAAGCAAATTCCATGGCCAGAGAGGTGGCTGAGCAGGTCATAAGCCTGATTACCTGAATCCCTCCTGGACTCCTAAATGTTGTCTCTGACCTACACACACACACACACACACACACACACACACACACACACACACACACACAAGCACGTGCACACACACATAAAAATAATTTTTATTAATAATAAGTAAATTCCAAAATATCTTGGCCTTGCTTCTCCTCCATGCTTGGTTGTTCCAGGCAAGGCTGTTACACAGCAATAAACAAAGACATGGGAGCAACACGAGGACATGGAAGGTAAGGGATGTGTTTTAAAGTGAATGGTGATTCCAGGCACACAGCACCTGCATGCACCGGGAAGCTGCCCAAACCAACTGTCAGTGTCCCCTGAGCCAGCTGCACTGACCTTTGAGGAAGCCCCCTAGAGACAGGCAAGAGAAAGGTTATTAGGTTGGGAAAGCATGAAGACAAAGTACTGGCTCGTTTTAAAGCCTTGTTTAAAGGTACTACCCATAGTGCAGCAGGTTCTGGCGTCTGGATTTGCTGAGCCTCCTGTGACAGGGGCTAAGCTTCTGTTCTACAGTAGGGTGGCTAGCTGCCCTGGGAGGAGTTAGTTTACCCAGACTCGGGCTTTGAAAAGAGTTCCATCAGAGTCCACTGCACCTCAGTTACTTGGATGAGTTTGGTCAGCAGGCAAACTGACCCAGTCTGGGAGCAGCTTTGTTAAAAGCAAATGACTTCGGACATTCTGTTATCTTGCTCGGGAATTTCTCGGGGTTCTATCTAAATGACACTGTGCCCAGCAGGATTCGATTTGTGACAAGAATACGCATCCAAAGTTTAACACCATGCCAAAAAAAAAAAAAATGATTTCTTAGGCAACAACAACACACCCCTGCAAGTTATCAAATATTTATCTAACTGCGAAGCTTCTCTTCCAGAGCCTGTGTCCAGTGTTACTGCAGTTGCTGGGGAACTCTGAAATCTCAGAAGAATGGGACTCTGTTTCTCATCTTCAAGCATCTCAAGGAGAATGTGGCCACGCTGAGCCCCTCCAAAGGCATGGCTCTTTTTGTGTTCACTGGACCTCCTCACATCGAATATACAACCTCGAAGTAGTGTTTATCTTGCTTATCATTTTATTGTGGTATTCTTATATTTACTCCCATGTTATTGGAGGAACTGAACTGCAGAGGGACAAGATCATCTACTAAACGGCTGAGCTGAGAAATCCAGGTATCTGGAGTCTATGTCTTGGAGCTCATGAGACCCAGTTTCCTTATGTGGAATTATTTCTGAAAAGAAGAAAAAAAAAGGCAGATGCCTGATGTGGATTCTTTGGGTGTGTCTCAAGTTGTTTCCATTTTGAATATTTAAGCCTTCCACTTCTGCCTTTTATCTTCCTAGATTTGACTTCATCAGGCAACCAAGACAAAACTGTAAAGGAACTACAGCTCACACAGAGACACCGTTTGTTTATGAAGCAATGGAGGGAGTAGCCTGTATGGAGACAGGGTCTCTAGGAGCCTCTAGATCCTACTCAGTGTATCTCCAACTCCTGCCTTGGTGAATGAATGGAAACAGACTCCATTGTGTGTGTGTGTGTGTGTGTGTGTGTGTGTGTGTGTGTGTGTGTGTGTGTGTGTGTGTATGCGGTAGAGGTGACGCTTTAGGGCAGATGTCTATATGAGCAGAACAGTTCTTTCTGTTTGTTTGCTTTTTGTGCAAGCCAGCTCCCTCTTACCTGTGGGGTCACTTGGGGACCAGTTTTTTGCAGCGCTTGAATGGCGAAGTAAGTGGTAATCTGAGGTAAGAAAGTTCGGTTCGATAGGTTCTGGAGACCCCTGTGATAACTGAAAAAGGAAAATGCAAACGTGTATCAGAGGCAGACAGACAGCAGACAGAGGGAAGACAGATGGCAGGTCAAGGTGTCCCATTCCAATTCCGGAACTTTCTTTCTCGGTGCAGGGAAGTTGGAGTTCTGTGGTAGACAGAGAAACACCATCCTGCTTCCAAAGGACTGAAAGATTGGAAGCAGAAAATCACAGTGAAGGCAGGTCAGATAGTCCCGTAGTCATGTGAGAAAAGCAGGCTTTGTAAAGGCAAAAGGAAGGCAATGTAAATACAACAGCCCGTGCCTGGGACAGCAAGATGTTATTTTTAATCAGCTGTGGGAGGAACGAAGCCCTGTTATTCCACAGAACAACATGCTTAGTCCAAATCGAAGTGCCTTTTTCCTCATCTGCTTTAACAACTCCTTCTTGTTGGACCATGGCAAACGAGTTTCTTAATACATTTTTCTAAATTACTATTAATTAACTTGGTTCTCCAAACATTAGTTCCTAATACTCTATTCACCCAGTGACAGAATTTATTAAGTCCCAACTGTTTAATGCTCTTCTGTGCACCTGAAATTTTAAATAGAATTTCCTAATGGAATTTTAGGCTATAAATATTTTCCATCTCTTTATACTTTTAATTCAATCCAACACTTGGATTGGCCAAATTCTAGTGCCTGAGTTAATGTACTATTAAAACATCAAGTATTAATAAACCAGAAGCAGACAGCACAATTTGAATGGGACAGTAGTAGTTAATTTGGATTTACAAACTCTGTTTATGAGTTGGGCATGTCCATTGCCAATCACTTGAGAAGACTGGCAGCAAAACCACAACTAAACATGTGCCACCTGTCACCTAAAACACGTATGGTGTGCATATGTGTGTGCCCTTATGTGTTTATGCATGCATGTGTGATCGTGCATGTGTGGGCATGTGTGTATGTGTGTGTGTGCGTGCACATGTGTCTGCACATGCACCCTCCTCCTTCCACATCCATCCATCTTCTCTGCCCCCTTCCTCTTCCTTCTATCAAAATATGTGTATAACAATGTTCATAGCATACTATTTTACAGTAGCTAAAAAACTGGGAAAATCTCAACTGTCTACGTAGACAAATACACCATGCTGAGCTCACAGAGCACATTCTACAAAGCAATGAAGCAAATGATCAACAATGAGGACGTGGATGAATAGTGAACAAATGGAGTCTGACACAGGAGACATAGCAGGAAGCTTCACCTATGCATTGTTTTATAATCCATCAGAACCAATGAATGGCGATGGATGTCAGGGGTGTGATATGACTAGGACGGAGCCTGATGGACAGTTGGGGAGACTCTGTGTGCGGCTGTGGTGGAGATCACGGGGATGAAAGTGTACTTCACTACATATTCTGCATTATCTTGATATGTTTCAAAACTAGCTAGTCATAGCTGATCCATCACTGCACTGCACATCAAGAAGGTTGCAGTTAAAGGTTCAAGCCACAGCCTCACAGGATCTTGTGTATGAAACTTAGGGCAATGAGCTGGAAGCAGGACCCTGAGACTAGTAAAAGGACGTGTGGGAGGACTCGAACCAGCCCAAGTCCTGAGCTGAGGAACAACAGCTGAGTGGCCGGGTGCTCCGGGGGAGTTCCTGGTCATAAGCCAGTGTAGATGCTGGCCACGCATGTACCTTGCAACTCAAGACAGAGCCCCATCTCAGCCCTTCAAAGGAATAAGGGAATTTCTAGAAATTTTATCTATTACTGAGGTCATCTGTCTCCTAACATTTGACCATAATACACAAGCTGGGAACTATCTAGGGGGTCAGGGACTGGTTTTAGATCCTGGGCTGTCAGTTACCCTTAATCTGAAAAGAAGACAAAGATGGCAAAAGAAGGTCATTGGTGTTCAGTCAAGAGCAAAAACATCTTAAATTGGACCCCCCAGGGACAAAGCCTGGGGTCTTGTGTTTGAACCTAGAATTTTTATTCTAGAACTCCCAGGGGTCCTTTCTATAGCTTACCTTCCAACTAATCCTCTTGCCTCACACTTACTGGGCGCCCATCCTGACTGGGCCATATATGTCAGTATAGGACAGCATATAAAAAGAAACAAAACAATCAGTCCCTTGGCTGCAGAATTCAGAGGGTGACCTTCCACGCCATCAGGCAATGCAAAGACGGCACCATGGAAAGTGGGAGGGTTGTCAGAAGGAGGGTGGACAACCCAGGTGGTGCAAAAGCTGGGAGATTCTTAACGACTGCAGCTCAACTCACTGCCACTGGCTGAGGACTTTTAAGACATCATGGCAAGTTCATTTTGGCTTTTACCACTCATTGCCTTCATCTGTGGATGAGGGAACTGGAAAGGCCATTTACCCAAGGAGCACAGAGCAAATGTAGAATCTGAACCAGAGCCCGGACAACATCCTAAGGTCAAACATACCTTCTAACCCTTGGCTTGAGACTTGAGGACACAAAAAGATAAAAAGTCCACAGAGATTGACATTCTGACAAAGAGGAAAGGATACTGTTTCTAGTGATCTTGATGTGGGCATAGGGAGCTGAAGGTGACTCTAATTCTGGATGGGCCAGATGGCGACGTCACTGCTGCCCAGTAGGTGGAGACACAGAGGAAACGGAATGTATTTGAAGTCATAGTCTGTATGGCTAGAGGAAGCTGTAAGTGCTTGATATCCTCACCATGGCATTGTGAGTTCTCAGCTTGCTGTACCGTACTTTCTCTCTTTGCCTGACGCATAAGGCCCGTCCTCTGCCCTAGAGAGCTCGATCAGTTCAGAAGTACAAATGACTGCTTACATTTTTGAACTAACAAGTCAAGGAATATATTAGAGAGAATAGACTGTGGCTGTCACCACCTGGCTCCAAGACATTCCCAGTTTGAGACAAATACTGTGCCATTTAAGTTCTTCATCAGTTAAGAACAAATATTCAGTCAATTTCCCAAACATCATCTTTTCCATATCAGAAAACCTTGCTCTCTGCTGGAGAGCAACTTCACAAATGGCATGGGATCTAACCAGCAGAGAGAACTCTGGGAGACATAGAACCCAACATCAATGAGACCCGATGCCAGAAGTGAGGGGGGAATGCAGCTCAGATCTTCATTCTCCGCCCCTCTGCTCTAATTTCATGTAACTCCCTTGTCCCCTGAGACTGGATGCCATATTAGAAGCCGTAACACATTGCCTAATGTTCCATGTTCTCTAACCTACAGCTTCTTTTAGTTTACTAGCTTTTCATAAGCACTTTGATATCAGAAATGACCAATATCTACTGGTTTCTTCCACAAACCAAAGTCTTTCTTCTCCTTTTCTACCTAGGGTCTGTAATACTAAGCTTTTAATGAACTCATGCTTGTTCCCAGTAGATGGCATTACTCACTCTCCTCAGAGGCTCCTGTATCATTTCTTCACCCACACCAATGCCAGCCACCACCCTATCCACCCCATGCCTCAGTCCAGAAAAGGTTAGTTAACTCAGATGTGGCAACCCTGAGAGGCAGTCTCTTCCTTGGAAGCTGTTCTGCTTGCCTCCTTATTCTACAGCTCCTGCCTATGATAAAAACTCCTTCCTAAAACACACCTTTCCCTTGCCTGTGCAGTCCATTTCTCAGGCTCACAGGACAAGCTCACTACTGGCCTTTGATTGTCCAGGGCCCTCACACACGTCCAGAGTTATGCTCGAGTGAGGCAAGAATGCCGCCGTTGTTCCCAGGGACATGCCACCACTGGTTTTCACTGAAATATATTGGTTCCCAGCCTGGTAGTCAGGGAATGAGACCACAGGAGCTGTGTAACATGGAGCTCCTCTCCCGTTTCACGCTTGCTCCATCTACAACCTGTTCCTCCATTTCTCTCTCTGGTTTTTTACCATCACCCTTTCACTTTTCTTAGGACCTTTCATTAATTGGGGGTTGGGAGAAGCACTTCTCCCTTTCCTTCTTTCTTTCTACCATCCCTATATCCCAGGCTGGGATACCAGAGGAAGTGAGCTGAGCTTAGTTAAGCTGGAGACAAAGCTGTCTGAGGCCTACAGTTTTAACCTTTCCTCCACGAACAAGTATCCATTCATCCTAACTTCTGAGAGCCAGGGAGTGATTCTTATTTTTTTCAAAACTATTGATCATGGTCTGAAGAAATCATATTAAATATTTGCCTTATTTCCCTGGCTTACGGTGCCACATAGTTGGAAGCTAAAAGTGCACCTGAATAGTACACCTGTTCTATAGGACAGTGGCTGACTGAATGCCTGGGTAAAGAGATAGCTGCTAGGCTAACGAGCACTTGGAAACAGCGGCACCTTGGAGGTCCATATAGATTTGTGACAGCCAATGCCAAGTCTGGGAGATGCACAGAATGCTGGCAACCCTAATTTATATCCTGCTTGTACAGGCCAACAAGTGATTCCCAAGCAAAGACCACAATAGATAGATTCCAGGTTCTTGCTTTCACCTCCAGGTTCAGTGACAGGGACAGGCCGAGGAAAGAGTGTGCTGATGCCATCACCTTCTGAGTTAAAGACTAGCCGCCAGCAAAGAGTAAGAGGGAACCTGGGTGTTTTGGTGGTCTTAGTTTTCTGTCTGAGGCTTCTTTATAAACCTGTGCATACTCTCAGGGGGAGGAAACTCTCTGCTGTTCACGGAGCCCCAATCTCAGTGCATCTGGACTTCTCTGGCCTTTGCTCTTCCCCTTGTCTTTAGCTGGGTGCCAAGGAAACACCCCTTTCCTCATTTCACCCTGCTCGTATCCAGATGCAACTAATCGTGCATTGTGGAGGTCACGTAGATAAGCCCATTGGAGGGGTGATGCCCCTTCACTCAGCTTGAAGCAGCCAGATCAGTCATCCTAGGTCCCCAGCAGCAGTTACGGCCACCTCTTCAGAGAGGAGAATAATGAGGAGACACTAGCTGGCCAGGCAATGTGGGGATACGGACTTCAATTGTTGTCCTTAGCCAGAAGCTAGAACTGTCCTTTGTTCTGTGCTAGACAGAAGACAGACATGCTACAAGTGATTGGGGCTCCAGCCCCTGGCTCAGCTTCTTGTTATCTTTCTTCTTTTACACAGCCCCCTGGAATTAGACCTGAGTGTGTAACCAAACCAACTATGCACACCTGGCACACAGACGTCTCACGGGGAGGCCAGCTGGACTGACCAGCTCTCCTCCATGCCTCAACCCAGTTTCTTCCATAAATCATGAGAAGTCGCTAAACTAATGGCCAAGGTCAAGTCTTTTGATGGTGACCTGCTCTGTACAGGTGTTCTCTGTCTCCAGCTCTCACCTATCTTACAACAAACACCTCTCTGAAACTGGCCATCTTAGGTAGGGCTTCTATTGCTGTGATAAACACCAGGATCAAAAGCCATGTGGGGAGGAAAGGGTTTGTTTCAGCTCAAGGCTTTCACATCATAGTTTATTATCCAAGGAAGTCAGGGTAGGAACTCAAGGCAGGAACTTGGAGTCAGGAACTGAAACAGAGACCGGGGAGGAGTGCTGCTTACTGACTTGCTCCTCTTGGCTTATTCAGCCCACTTTCTTCTGTACCCAGGATCACCTGCCCAGGGGTGGCCCTATCCAGAATGGCTAGGGTCTCCCACGTAAATCACTCATTAAGAAAATGCCCCACGGGCTTGCCTGTAGGTCAATGTTATGGAGGCATTTTCTCAATTGTGGCTCCCTCTTCTCAAAGAACCTTAGCTCAGTAAAACTGAAAACAACAAGCAAACAATAATCTTCACTCCGCCTTTGTCCATTAAATTTATTCTTTGAGTTCAGAAGCCACTGATCCAAGATGGTTTTGGTGGCCATTGATTGTTAGGGATAATCCATACCCAGTGTTTGCTTGCCTGAGGGAAGAAAGCCTCTATAACTGTGAAGTAAGCTCCCCAATTTCTATCATTCCTAGACACATGGGCACCCACAGAAAAATGCATGTCACATACATGTACACAAACGAACCTCAAATGTTCATAAAAGTGGAGACAATACACTGAACTCTGTGTGCCTAGCTCTCTGCTTGCACATGGCCAACGCTGCCTCGTTTATCTCTCTTCTATTTCCCTTCCTATCTATGTCCTTCCTTTAGGAATTAGATAACAAATTCTGTACAATATATTTTATACTCAAAATATTTCAGCAGGATTCTTGAAAAACTATGTATGTTTTATTAAATTGTCATTAAAATCATGGGGAACTAGAAAGATCATATTGAGTGAGTTTATTTTAGACCCAGAAAAACAAACATCACATGTTCCCTCTCAATTGAGGCTCCCGACTCAGAACCTTCAGGTATGAGGATAAAAACCTCCAGTGACTGCAGAATCCAGGCAAACAAAAAAACATCATTGTCAGGAGGAAGATCAATAGAGAGAGAAATAATAGCAGGATACAAGTGACTTGAAGAAGGAAATCAGAAAAACAGTAGAGCTCTAATTAGGGAAGGGGAGAAGTATAATACAGCAGAAGAGGAAGGGGGTAAAATAACAGTAGAGAGGAATGGAGATGAAAATGCTCTACCTGGGCTGCCAATGCTTACCCAAGCACTATAAACCATTTACAAAGACCCCAGCACAAAAATGAAAGCCTTCCTTTGGGTTTTTGGTCAGGGATGTCCAAGAGACTCCCAAAACATTATAGGCTATTGCTACTGTCTTCAATTGCCCTCTACCTCCAGAGGTTGCTTAAGGTACAATGTATCTCTACCCTGTGGCTAAAGATTCAATGTATTTCAGAAAGAGCGCCCAGAGGATCCAAACTGCATCTTACCTGAATGCCTTCTCCTTGAGGACTAGCTTCTGTGGTGCCAGGAGACTCCATGCAAGCTTCCCAAGAAGAGAAGCAACAATCCTACTCGGCTATGATGCCTTGAAACTGCATCAGCAACCAGCATGGTAAGATAACCCTCACGGCACAGTACTGTTATGCATTCCTCGGTAGCAACCAACTGCTCTCTAATTGGACTTAAGATCTGCTCAAAAAGACTGAAATTGTGCCTGGTATTGGCTAGAAAACTTATGGATCTTAGTGGAGAACCTACAATTGCCACTTTAATAAACCAGTGTCACCCTAACTACACTCTAAACCTCTGTCCGCATACCCACAGGTAAATATAGTTCTCACTCCACATCACGGAAACTTCTGTTTGTGATCCATCGCAGAAAACCATGACCAATCAAAACGCGTAGGTATAGAGCTCAGACTTAATAGGTACATATACAGATCCTGCATGTCAGGCTCAGGGAACACAGGAGAGGGAGCAGAGAGATTGTAAGAGGCGGGAGATCAGGGATTTTGTTGTGGCTTTGTACCTCATAGAGGTGTCATGAAGTCTAACCATCTTGGCTGGCTAGACATGAACTGAACAAGGACAATACCAATAGATGTGCTGCCATGAAAAGGGGCAAGGGGATGAGGCTTGGCCCTAGATAAGGAACGACCAGCAACTAGGGCATGCTGAAAGCATGGGGAAATTGTCTTCCCCTAGAAAGAGTACACAAGTTAGCTCTCCAATACTAAATGATCAGACCTGAAAACACACATATATTTTCTAAGACAAGTTAGAACAGGCCTCGGCTCTCCGGGAACCATGCATGGAAGGAAGAATGAAGAACTGTAAGCACTTATTGCCCCATATCGCCCTGAGCCACATCCCTTTGAAAAGACTGGAACCACCTTCCTGTGAGGCACAGAGTTTCCGTCCCATTTTTATAAAACTGTCTCCTCCATCAGTCTTTCTCCTGGTTTGTCTAGGTAGCAGTGGTAGGGACATAGGACATAGGACGCCGGGCCCTGCGCTGCCTATATGTGTCCTTATTCTCTATTTACTGCAAGATCCAGAGCACATCCAGAACTGGAAAACTGTTCTCTGGCATCGGACAGTAACTATCTCCAGCTTGGAGGACATAGTTTCTGACTCTACTACTCACTCAGCTTTGCCTGTAATGATGAAACAGCCACAGGTCAGACAGAAATGAAAGCATGCGGCTATGTGAATAAAGCTTTATTTACAAAAGTAGACAGCAGGCCAGACTGGCTTGAGAACTATGGTTTCCTGACTTCACATCTAGAAGCTTGATCAGATGCAGCTGCAGCTTTTGGTAGGGCTGTGGCACACACTATCAGGCTGCCCCTCTCCGTGGGACCTCCATCCTTTCTTGCCCTGATACTGCAAACCTACAGTGCTAGCTGAAGTCTGTCCACAATACAAAATGTCCCTTCATCAGCAATTTGCCTTCCCTGAGGCAGAATTTAAATAGAAAGGACAAAAAATTATTGATTTCCTTCAGAAACAAGTCTTAAAACAATGAATGGGTTACTTTGCATGCTCTGAGGGTAACCAAAGAGTGCTCTCTTTCCTTTAGTACCAGTATTAACTCCTGAATTCAATGCTGCTGCCATGCTGTGGTGGCATTCTTAGTGATGCTTCAGGGACAGCCTCTGCATGCTCCCGGTCTTCTGGACACTGTGAGGAGTCCCTGGCAATGCTGTGCTGCCTATACCTCAAAACAGACCAGTCCCAGCGGTGCAATTTCTGCACTGAGCCAATCAACTGTGTCTCCTCAGAAACATGGGGGAGGACTTGAATGCTGCTGGATTAGTTTCTAGAGTGGTTTAGAGAATATATTTTTAAAAGAAAAAGATTGTCGTGAATTTACATGCACTGACTTGAACTAATGTTTTCTATCTTCCTCTTCCCTTTCTTCATGCTGAAAATCCCAGTTCCAAGACCGCTGTGTGATGACTCAGTTGACTTTGGTGCCCCTGAATTAGTGCAGTCAAAGTGAAGGAGCCTAGATCAAAGACCAGCTTAGATGAGCTAAGAGAACAAGCTTAGTTCTTAGAAATGGGCTTCTCCATCTCTGAACTCCTTCGCATAGCATTCTGGGCATAGGTGAATGATAAGTGCCATTGATAGGTGGCCACAGTAATCCTGGCCACAGTAATGGCTGACTCCTTCAGATGGTAGACGCAAGCTCCCTGGGTCTCAGAAGGAAGGAGAAAGTGTAAGTCAAGTAACCTGGAGGGTGGGGACTGGGGGTGAGACAGGGATCGGGAGGTGGTCGTGACGGCGTCTGTGTCTGACAGTTGGAGGTTAATGGGCTTCTGTGACTGTACAAGGGATGGAATGCCCATTTCGGAACAAAAGTCATTGCAAGGAAAGGGGGAAGACAGGGGTCATGACCTTTGTGGATTTAGATCTTTCTATACATGTAAAACTGCATGACTATTGCACCAACATACAGTTTAATAAGGAGTTGAAGAAATGAAGGCTGTCATGCAGAATGTATAAGTGCATACATAATATTGATGCTCCATTCACTAATGAGAACTATACATGAAACACTGACCACAGGCCAGGATGTGCAAGATGCTGACACATCAAAGGTAAGGGACCAGCTGTGCCCAGGAAACACACAGGCAGGTGAAAGCCATTTAAGTCACGGGCGTGAGAATGGGAGCTGGCCATGGAAGAGGAGGCTGTGCTCAGGGAAGCCTCAGCCAGGCCTCTGTGGAGAAACTGACGCCTTAGTTCAGGGAAGCGTGGTTTGCTTCTCTACGTAGCCTACCTTCCTTTAGAAGAATGGGACTGTGCTCAGGTCTGGTGGCTACAACAGAACCGCAGCTGTGAGCGTCTTCTTCCCCAAGCAGAGCAGCCCCATTGAGCGTGTTGTGAGCTCATCAGACAAGAGCCTGTGGCATCGTTCACTAGACAGTGTGACCTGCATCCTAACCCTGCTTAAAATGAACAAAACTCTCCCTGGCCCCACCAGAAACCATCTTGACCAAGATTAGGACACTCTAAAGATGAATTTGTAGCTCTACCATTATCTATCAGACTGTGAAACAAGAAAATCCCAGGGAATTGAAAGTTTCCTCAGGAAACCCGTGCTGAGAGGAGGAAAAGGCTGAAACTTGGAGTGGAGGAGGGTTTGTCTCCTGGAGAGAGAAACCAGAGTTCAGACAGCTTCTCAGACCACCTTGAAAGATTAGAGCCAGGGACTGACTCATATCTCCTCCTTCTATTTAAAAGCTGCCTTGCCCTTAGGATCCCGAAGACCACACCGGCTTGGAAGGGCCACTGCACCTCTGTGCCCCTCTTGCCAGTGTGGGCATATTGACTAAGTATCTGACCTGCTTTTCATTCTCAATTTGGCTCTTTGGTGGGCTTGAGGCAGGTGTGTGGGCCAGACTGGCTCGTGAGACTCTCATATGAGCTCTCCAGTCCCCTGGCTCCCAGCAATCCTGCCTTTTTGTTCAGGCCAGGATACTGGCTAGAGATGCTCTCAGGACATGGGAAGGGAACCAAAGACGGCAGCCTGGAGAATGATTTAACGAAAGAAATTGGCTTCACTGCTTGGAAGAAAGCAATTCAGGGGCGTCTGTATCAGAAAAACTACAAGGACGTGCCTTCCAGGGAGGCACGAGGGAAATCCATGGGGCGGGAGGCAAATGGGCCTCTGAACACCTTCTGAGGAAGGTGCTTTCCTCTCATAAAGCCAGAATTTCTGCTAAAATGAAATTGCATGTAAATTGGCTTATTCTCAATATCACTTTAGTGAGAACATAAAAGCCAAGCATATTATAGTCTTTTGTGGGAGACTTGGGCTTCTGATGTTTAAAAATGTGTTTCTTGGGATTTAGGATGCTGTGGGTAAGTGTGAAGCCTCCCGTACCTCCGCTTCACCTCCACCATCTCCTCGCCTTTGCCCTGTTCGCCAGCACAGCCTGTGAAGGGCAGGTCAGTCTCTTGTCTCTGAGGGATGGGCTCCTGCTTTGTTTACCTGCCTGCAGCTGCCTCTGGTGTATACATCAATAGCGCAGGCATCACTAGGGCTGTGTGCCAACAAAGCAGAAACAGGCTGCTTACTTCCTTTTTAAATCAAAGAGCCTGCCTTACTCCTGAGTGATAAGCTTGTGCTTAAAAGTAGACTCACTAATGGAAGGAAAAAAAACTCAGAGGAAGAATTCAACACAATACCAACATTTAAGCATATGAGGGCATTTAAGGAGAGGAGAAGAGATGACATTGAGGGATCAAATAATCTCCAGCAAGGTAGCTAAACTTTCCACATCCTGGGACCTTCGTGGACAGGACAGAGGGCTTATATGACTTCTAGGAAAAAGTGGGTTTCCTGTGTCCAACTCATGTCACCAGAAGCAAACAACTTTCTTCCCCTTTGGTATAACCATTTAGCTTCTGCATGTGTGAAAAGAAACTTTTGATGTACCCAAATACTAAAAGGGTCCAGAACGTTGAAGATAGGAAGGGTAAATTCATTCTGCCCCCATAGATAATTAAAATCATGACTTCGCATAGTCAGGTGACTGTTTCAGACAGAAAATGCAATTTAGGGCCCACTGAGTAGCCTTCTCAAAAATACTGGGCCAGACCCTTCAAAGGTAGGCTGCAATAGACATATTTTTAAATTAAAAATAATATTTATTTTTAAGCAAATATGTAGTGACAAGAAAGAGTTGTTATCAGTCAGTCCCCTGGATATAATAGCCACAGAAAGAAGGGTGGGAAATCAGAGGTAGGGTGGACCCGTGTGGTCAAGCATTAATTTCCCTTTAATAGTAGGCAGAGGTCAAGGCACGGATTGGGAGGAAGACATCCCCTGTGGACAGGTGCCTACATGGAGAACACATACCTTCTTAATTTCGGATTTCAGGTTACAGGGGTTGCTCTGCTGGCTGAACAGGGACTTCTTGAATCTTTCTATAACCCTTCTCTTCAGATCATGGTGGAGAGCTGGAGGGAGCTGCAGAAAGCAAGAAGACAGACATGACCACCAACTCCTCCACAGTGCATCTGCCCTACAGGATGAGAGCACTTATACAGGGCCAGCACAACAATCCACCCTCAACAAGACTGAGGAAGAATCCAAATCAGCAAATGTTATGCTATAGTTTCATCCTCGGTATAGGGGTGGCTCTGCTATTTTGTTTTTTCTTGTCACCGTTACACTTACTGATAGCACTCTTCCCGTAACAACTATGCACATACACATTCCACTCTATTCATGTGTACATGTCTGTCACATGCCAGAACCATGCCAAGCACCCAGCCATAGCCTTCAAAAGAACTGATACTGTATTTGCCTGTGTGCCTGCCCGTGAGTGACAGTTCTTCAGCTGGTCAGAAACAAAATCCTACAGCCTAGTATTCCCAGGAAAGAATGTACTGACATGCATTATGACCTGGATAGGATGATGTGGATTTCATAAATACCTAGGCAGTCACTACAGAGTCTTAGAAAAAAGGGGGATTTAAAACAATGACCCGATTTGCAGGGTTTTGAAGGAAGAATTTACATGGGGGAATCAGAGTTCTGGTGGCATGGAGGGTGAGGTAAAGTCTGGGAGAAGAATAACACAAAAGAGGGAAGATCAGAATTATCAGACGATTTGGTCTTCATAAGCTTTTTTTAAAAAAAAAAATAGCTCGACATTAGAAGGAAGAGCTGAGGAATGGGGGCAGGAGGAGTTTGCAATGAGTGCTCCCAACTAAAACAGAAAATGATAAACCAAATGGTGGCCAAGAGAGGCAGGAGCACTGCAGAGAGGATCCCACCCCAGCCCTGCTTCACTGCCTGCGACTTCAGTTTGAGTTGCTACCTTGTAACTATTTGGAGCCAATAAAATATGTGTGCCACCGTGAAGGAAGGCTAATTCAAAGCCCTTGAAGTTCACATTTATTCTTGTCTTTCGCATAGAATAGAGGAGGAACGTGTAAGTGAAGGAGACAGTTTTCAACATTAGTCTCTTTGCCAGGAGAGGGGTGGAGAACTGAGAGGGTGGAGACCCAGCCTAGGAAGACAGGACTTGCTGACTGCTTGCTTTCTACCAGAAGTCTCCACCTCCACAGAGCAAACACCAGGGGGCAGTGGTGCCCTAAGTCCAACTAGCAACCTGTGGCTCGCAACAAGTCTGTGAATGGGGAAAGACTTCACACCCTGCTTGCTACAACAGCATTTTGAAGACCTGAATCACCAGTGAGCTCAGCCTAAGTCTGGAAGGTATCAGAATAATTGTCACGGAGATCTTGACAAGTCTTGCTATTCATTTAACTTGGCGAGCCTCTGGTTAACCTGGAGATTCATCTATTGCGCCTGAATTCAATGCATAATGGCTCACTTGAGTAAGCTCACATCCCTAACATCCTCACACAAACAAGTGTGTCTCAGTGGGATAAATGCTATTAGCACAGTGTCCCATCCATAAAGCATTCAGTGAGAATTTAAAACTTTACACAGAACGGTGATGGCTCATCTGTGGATGAAGTAAGTATAATAATGAAGTTGATATAAAAACAGAATCCTTTGCACTGCCGTTCTTCATCTCTCCCACAGCAGAGTAGCAAAGCAGGTTCTCTTTACAGTAAAGGATGAGTCGCATACCTTCCTTCTGAGGCGTAGGTGTTTGTGTCAGCCTTATCCCTAAGCCAACACCACTAGCACATGGCTGCCATACTGTAGCTCACAGCGTACAAACATTCTCAGGGACTCATTACATCTGAGACACACACAGCCCACAGAAACGCCCATTTTCCTGCTAAAGAAAATTATTCCAGAAAAGATGATATTTTCTTCAATCCAAAGCTGGAAATGGTTTTTATTAGACCACAAAAAGTAATAAAAGGAGAAAAAAATTCTGGCATGTCTTCTCAAACTTGCATCAGTGTGGAGTCTTTCCAATACCCTGCATTCTCTACCGAGATATACATTAGCAAGACACCAGCAATTTGCAGGGCTCCACTGGCTAAATAGTAGACCAAAATAGCACTTTATTCTATTTTGATATTTTGCTGCTTAACAATTTTTCCCTAAATGTTAAAAGCAAATGTTCTAAGATTCCCATTTAAAGAAATAAAAACCTAACACTTCTCTTGAATTTGGAGTCCCTAAAAGCAGATTTGGTGTGAGAAATATAGGTATGCTCTTACTCCCGCTACACAGTGTGTCTCTCTGAGACCTCAGGACGGCGTCTGCTGCTGCTGACACCCCAGTGATGGGCAACGCTGCAGGTCCTCCCCAAACTTCCTATCTCCTCTCTTGGAAACAGATGTGTTGTCATTTTTTAAGCTGTTAGATGATGACTTCAAAGCATATATTTATTAAACTGACTGAAGTCCAGTAGAGAACTAAAGGCAGTCTGATCCCTTCAGCTCTGCGGGTCTTATCTGTGCAATAACTACAGGGTAATATTTGAGCATTAGATACCAGCTGCTCAAAGACACGCTGATGGCCAGCATCTGAGATGGACTACGCATTGCCTCCTTAGCATGCCAGCCTTAAGACTGCCTTTCCAGGTTAGGGAAAACCTGCCCGGGTTAAGATGTGCAATCGAAGGAAGAAGCGTCGAACATCCTGACTTGTAGAACTGTTGCCATTAGATGACTGACTTTTGCAGGTATGTCTCCATGGAAACTGGGCAGGGACAGAAGCAGGGTTTTCTGTCAGTTCTCCTGGGAGGACAGTAAGAAGGGGGGTGCTCCAAGTCAATCAGACTTGGAGCAGGATTCCTTTATTCAGCTCGGTCTTGTGTGTGGTAAATGCGTCAGTGTGTCATCTCAGCTGTGTCCCTCTCCTTCCTATGATGACACTGGCTGTATCGAGCACTGTGTGTTAAAATTCCCCGTGGGGAACCTTTCCTCGCTGTGTTAATAATGTTAGGCTGAAAGTGTTCTAATAGCACATTTGGAAAATCTGCAGTCTTATGTCTGAACTGGCAGCATGGAATGAATGCATGCCACTGGCCGAAAAATACAAAAATCGTCCAGCCCGCCGACAGTTTAAGGGAATAATGACACATTTACAAGAGTTTCATCTTCGCTGTAAAATGCATGGACTCCCATAAAGAAAGAGTATACACCCATTTATACATAGGGATTTATATATAGAAGGTATGCTAAATTTCGAAG
Organism: Rattus rattus; assembly: GCF_011064425.1. Lineage (NCBI taxonomy): Eukaryota > Metazoa > Chordata > Mammalia > Rodentia > Muridae > Rattus > Rattus rattus. The sequence continues at coordinate 44,673,610 of NC_046154.1, read as the reverse complement.
GATATTTCTCTCAGCTTAATGATTAACAGATTAATTAAAGAGCTATTTCCAGATCTTCCTATAACACTAAAGGGTATTTCCCCAAATTCCTGGGCTAGTGCATAAATGGACATTAATTTCAATATGATATGTTTACTGTCTGATCTAGTAGGTGATACTTATCAAGTTCTCTCCCAGATGTTTGCTTATATTTCTTCACACGCTGTCATTTAATCAGTCAAAACGTTCTATGTGGCTACCTAAGAGACAGGCTGACAGCAGAAAATAGTGAGGAAAATAATTAATTTTATATTCTTGGGTCCAGAAAGGCAGTTGACTGAGAATACTAGGTTTGGGGCAACACTGTCTGGTAGGACTGATCTCTGAGCATAAAATGTCCCAAGGTGGGGGGCAAATGGCACCAGGGAAGCAAGGAGAACAGCAAGGCTGTGCAGTGTCAAGGAAGGGAGTGGCTTTGTCTGCCTGGTCCCTAGTGTAAGCGATGGTCAGTGCCTGACAGGCCATCCTGATTGTCCTGCTAGGACACCAGGGCATTTCTCCCTGGCTCAATGGCCATATACTAAGTTCTGTAGATACGAACTGTGAGAGACCCTGAGGAAGACGGAGCTTGTCCTTCTGAGTTGAGGATGCTCTGGCCTTGCTTGGCTCTAGCAGCAAACAGTTGTCTGTACCTGCTGGGATCCCAGCCGGTTGGTGCTTGCTCTTAGTTGCATTCAGTGGCTCCATCTGTAGGAGATAGTGTTCCAGAAAGTTCTACCAAACCCTGTCCTGTCCTATAGAAGGTGTTACACAGCACATTGCTCCCAGCGGTCTTCAGCAGGAATCTGCGTAGATTGCCTGCCTGTCTCCAAGGGAAGGCTTTATGCTTTCCCAGCACAGAACCTCAGCCAACCTCACTGAGCCTGGCGCAGAAGTTTCTGTTCCCGTATGTGACCTCTTCTTAGATGCAAGGCCTTGGCCCTAAAGGTACTAAATTGGGCCCCAGAAACATGAAATGGGGGCATCTTTCTGAACCCTGATGAAACTGGGAATTTTAAACCCAAGTCACTTTAGTATTTATTGTCAGAGGATACAACTTCTTACTCTGTTCTGAAAAAATAGACTCCCCTCCCCCTTCTAGAAAGTTGCAGAGATGACTGGGAGCAGGGATCTTGAGATGGCATGCATGCTCCCCACAAGACATTCAGGAGTGAGGGTCAAATCCATAACCCATCAGATCTCCATAGAGTTCATGGAAGCTAATCTCTGAGAGAGTTTAGGAGGAAGTGGTTTACATGCCCCAAACTCACAGACTGTACAGAGCAGTGCCACCTCAGAGTGTGTAAGATTGTATGTTTGCTGGCTATTGTATGGGGAGGAATTAATAGAGCACAGCGTCCAGCCAAGCCCTCAGGCATGGGGACTCACACTCGAGATTCTGCATGGGATGGGCTGGTCCTGCAGATTAACTGCTCCAAGGAGAGCTTGTGTTTAGTGGGGGTGCCATGCCAGAGCTTACAGAGGAGAGAATGTTCAGATGTTCCAAGAAGTGGGAGTGGTGGGTGATTTGGATGATGTATTATCTGCTGACCTGTGGTCTACACACCCCTCCCCAGCTGAGGTCAACCCAGAACCTCTGGAAGGTGTTCCTTCCAGGACAGCACATGCCCGTGGGGGCCCTGCATCCTTGCAAACCATGAGGTTTCTCTCCTTGGCTGGTCATGTGACCCTGAAGAATACAGAAATCCAGTGAATCTGACAACAGAAGCAGAGTGATAAAACCAGACCCCCAGTGGCCAGCTGGAGCACTCAGCACAGAGAAGCCGGCCCTGCTGACAGAACGCCTTGACTGTAGCAAGCTTTGGTGGAAACAGCTACTCGGGTGTTTCCAGACAGGAAGCTAATAGCTGTGTTGCCCCATGTGTTTGTTTGTTGTAACAGCAGAAAAGGAACCACGGGTTTTGTAGGCGACGTTCTGACCTGGGTTGCTGCCGTTTCAGTGAACTGTCTCTGCCTTTTCACACCTAACTCAACTCAGATACCCGCCAATGGCCCTGGCTAATATGGAAGCTGCAATTCCTGGATAAGGGACCTGAAACACTGTAACAGGAGCTCTCCATAAATTTTTTTCTGCACTCTCTCCAGGAAAATGTGCAACCATTTATCAAAGTGACTATCTACTGGGAAAAAGAATATGCAAGCTTCCCAGAAATATTAGGTGCTGATTATAAATCATCAGTGGTTCCTACAGTCTTCAACTGCCCCTAGCTTATAGAAATCAACGGCTTGGGTCTTGCCTTTCAAGATGGGGCTGGATGATAGATGAAGTCTGCGTGCACTTCTTTCTCACCAGGAGGCAGCTAGTACAAGGGCCTGAAGCGCCTTTCTGCAGACTCTGAATGTATAGCTAGACTTGTCATGAGTGGTTCCAACAACTCCCATGGTGGCGCTTACACTCTCAAGGTAATCAGGACATGGGCTAGTTATTTATCTTGTTGCATAGACAAAAAAACAAACAAACAAAAAAAGAAACCAAAGAAAAAAAACAACAACAAAAAACCCACTGACAAAAGCAATAAAAGGAGGGAGAGAGGGAAGAAGGGGACAGAGAGGAAGGGTGAAAGGGAAGGAAGGAGTGAGGAAAGGAGGAAGAGAGAGGGGAGAGAGAGAGAGAGAAATGTGGGAGAGAGAAATGAGGGAGAAGAGGAAAGAAAAGGAAAGGGGGAAGGGAGAGAATGAGAAAAGAAGGGAGGGGAGGAAGGAAGGAGGGAGAGCAATTTTACTTTGTCTTACAGTCATAGGGCTTACAGTCTGTCACAGCAGGGAAGGTTCCGTGGCAGAGCAGAATACAGCTGGTCACACTGGATGACTGATCCTATTCAGCTCCCTTTCTCCTCAATACTCAGGTCAGGACTCTAGCACATGATATGGCCACATTTGGGAGGAGTCTTCCCACTTCAGTGAATGCAGTCTGGTTAGTCCCTCATAGACATTTCTTTCATAGCGATTCTAATGCTCATCACGTTACAGTCAAGATCAACCATCATAAGACTATGCCTCGCAAAGCCTGGAACAGTATCCGGTGCTTGAATAGGTGCTTGCTAATTATAGGAAAACTAGGTGAAGGAATCAATAAATGAACCAGGTGACACTATCTTGAACTTCAAAGTACCTATTTTCTTACCCAAATATCTATGCTTCTTAAAAAAGGAAAAATTCGCAAATGGCCTTCATATTCTTGAGAGGCTGGGTTGTCAAAGTCAATGAAAGGAGAGGTCCCATTCCTTTTCTTCCTATGATAGAGTAGCTTGTAGAAAGAAAAAGCAACCCAGTTCTGCCCCTCCTTGCATTCCACAATGAAAATCCAGTTGTGTGGAAGTGGGATGTTTAAGAATGAGAGCACAGGCAGAAGCCATGGAGAAAACTGAATTTAATTCACATGCATGTGATCGGCGGGGTGAGTACGACTCCGTGTTTGCTCAACATCAAGGTCCCCCAAGGCTGTGTGTTCTCAGCTATGTGAGCTTTGGCCTGGAGGCTGGGAGGTGTACCTCTGTAGACACTGACCTGCGTGATGTAGATGACTTTGTGCAGCTGGATCAGGATCTGCTGAATGGGGTCGCAGATCTGCCGCACTTTCCGCTGGGACACAGCAATGCCTGCAGACGCTATGGGTGATAAAGTCGACAGTTAGTCAAGGCTCTTAGAAAAGTGGTGTTAGTGCAAAACAATAAAGTTCTGGGGGAGAAAGAACCCAAGATCTCATCTCACCAATGAGATACTATAACACTCTCGTGTTTTAGAATACAAAATAACCTGTTCTTTCCCACCACTACTCAAGCACCAAAGGAACAAAAATATTCCTTCCATAATATTTGAGAAACTAGATGCCCTTGGATATTTTGTCCGTAATTGTAGGAGGCTGTCATTGGGAGGAAATGGTGCCTCAGATAAGAAGTTCTGAGGAGAGCTTTTCCTTTGCTTACTTGCTCGCTCGCTTGCTCTGCTCGTTTTTAAATAATAAACTGTCCATACCTTCTAAAACACATTTTAAAGCTAATTTTATCAAAGATACTAGACACAAACACCAAAAACTCTATAGCAGAATTAAGTACTGTTCAAATCCTTAATTATTGTAAATCTTAATGTCTACTTAGATTTCTTTCTGGGGTGACTTGTCCTGAATTGTCCCTGTAAACCCACTGCACCTTCACAGATTCTGACTAATGGCTGTCAACGTGCTCAGGGGCTGCTTCCCCGGCTTCATAGTCCTTGGCACTGCACAGCGCTCTATTCTGGAGGACTGCAAAGCTAATATAGGAACGCCCCCCGCCCTGCATTAGCCACGCCCATCTCTCCTCATTCACGGATTGCAATGGAGTGCATAGAAGATGCCAGAAGATAATATCCCCTCTCTTCCCTCTGGAACGCACGCCACGCACGCCACTCACACACGCACGCCTGCACGCACGCACGCACCCCACGCATGCCACACACGCACGCACGCGCACACACACACACCTATACCATCGTTTATGCAATAATTTACCCTTATCTCATTAAAATTAAGTTTCTTAGGCCTCCTTTCCTTCCTTCCATACCATTTTAAGCATTTAAGAAATTAAATCTGTTATAGTGATTGCTTCAGCAATAGCCACAGTTTTAAAGACTCTTGTGTGTGCTTTCAGAAAATGATTGTGTGTCTCGCCATAATGGTTTGTTTTCAAAACATTTACAGAGAATTTTACATGGCTATTTAAAAGCATGAAATTATCCATTTCAGAAAGAAAACAAAAAAAGGTAAATAAAATATGAAGATTCTCCTTATGGCTCGCTCTATGTACTTGTTTGAAAATTAGCACAAGGAATAACCCAGCTCTGAGCCATCTGAGGCTAATTTCCTGTTGAGGTGTAAAGGCCCTGTCGCTTTTGAAAACTCCTTGTAAGCATAAATTATTGGATCATTAAGATGTGATTTAATAAATTACCCTTGGGGCAAAAAGCTGAGAAATCAAATCACAGGAGCCTAGCGGAGAGCAGCCATGCGGTCTGCTCCCCACCGTGCACCAGCCTGGGCGACAGTAGCCCCACCCTCTGCAACTGTGCTCCCCACCCAAAGACCCCCTAAAGGGCAGACTTCTGCCTAAGCCCCTGAAGACAGGACTTGGTAACGGCACTAAGTTCCTGCTGGCAGCAGAGGACTGGTGGCCTTAGGTTTGTCATCCTCATGACGGCTCGTCCATCATGATTTCCAGCTAAAGGCTCACAGCGTGGCCAAGCAGTTTTAGGCTTGTGACAGCAATTGAGTGGGCACCACAGACTTGACTCTACTTTACCACAAACGTGCACTCATCTGTGGCCCTACACACAAAAGCAAGGAGTTAGCCAGAATGTCTGCTGTTCAACATAGCTATGCACTTTAACTTAAAAAAAAACAAAAAACAAAAAACTGGGTTTTAAGTCCATCCAACCTCTGCGCCTCAGTTCTAGGAAACGTTTGACTTTTGCAAATTGCTTTGATCAGTTGCTTTCTTAAAATAAAATGTTAAAGGTTTAATTGCAAAAGCCCACCCCAACCCATAAATCAAGCAGACAAACACACAAAAATGTTATTACAGATGAGGCTCAAGGCTCGGGGAGGCACCTTTCCTCAGAGCCACTCAGTCAGAAATAACTGCTGACATCAGCCGTGTGTGCTACCCTTCTGCCTCCTGAAATATCTGTCTCACACACATGCACAAGTAACGCCCAACAGTAACCTTCAGACTGTCTTTCAGCCTTGACATCACTTTAATAGGTTATGAGCAGCACTGTGAGAAATGGACGCAATGACCTGACCAGAACGGGAGCGCTGCAGAGTACGCCACAGGCAGCTAGGGGCTGCTCAGTTAGCAATGGCGGACTGGTCGCTGAGGGCCGCTGTCAACACAGTTTGAAAGGCAAACTATACCTCTCTTGGGCATATACCCAAAAGATGCCCCAACATATAAAAAAGACACGTGCTCCACTATGTTCATAGCAGCCTTATTTATAATAGCCAGAAGCTGGAAAGAACCCAGATGCCCTTCAACAGAGGAATGGATACAGAAAATGTGGTACATCCACACAATGGAATATTACTCAGCTATCAAAAACAACGACTTTATGAAATTCGTAGGCAAATGGTCGGAACTGGAAAATATCATCCTGAGTGAGGTAACCCAATCACAGAAAAACACACATGGTATGCACTCATTGATAAGTGGCTATTAGCCCAAATGCTTGAATTACCCTAGATGCCTAGAACAAATGAAACTCAAAACAGATGATCAAAATGTGAATGCTTCACTCCTTCTTTAAAAGGGGAACAAGAATACCCTTGGCAGGGAATTTAGAGGCAAAGATTAAAACAGACACAGAAGGAACACCCATTCAGAGCCTGCCCCACATGTGGCCCATACATATACAGCCATCCAATTAGACAAGATGGATGAAGCAAAGAAGTGCAGGCCGACTGGAGCCGGATGTAGATCTCTCCTGAGAGACACAGCCAGAATACAGCAAATACAGAGGCGAATGCCAGCAGCAAACCACTGAACTGAGAATAGGACCCCCGTTGAAGGAATCAGAGAAAGAACTGGAAGAGCTTGAAGGGGCTCAAGACCCCATATGTACAACAATGCCAAGCAACCAGAGCTTCCAGGGACTAAGCCACTACCTAAAGACTATACATGGACTGACCCTGGACTCTGACCTCATAGGTAGCAATGAATATCCTAGTAAGAGCACCAGTGGAAGGAGAAGCCCTGGGTCCTGCTAAGACTGAACCCCCAGTGAACGTGATTGTTGGGGGGAGGGCGGCAATGGGGGGAGGATGGGGAGGGGAAAAAAAAAAAAAAAAAAAAAAAAAAAAAAAAAAAAAAAAGAAAGGCAAAACCAGAAAAAGAATGTGTGTGTGTATGTATGTACATGTGTGTATGCATATGCGTATATATGTGTATATTGTGTATATATGTGTATATGTATATGCTATATATGTGTATATGTATATTAATATGTTTATGTATGTGTATATATAGTATATGTGTATATGTATATGTGTATATATAGTATATTATGTATATATGTGTGTGTATGTATATGTATATGTATGTGCATATGTATATTTATATGTATATGTGTGTATATATGTATGTTTTTGTATATGTATATATGGAACCTCCCTTCTCGTTTATTTTCTCTTCTTTCCCCTCCACCTCCTTTTCAGCTAACCAGTGACACGTTATGTCCCAGACACTGCTGTTAGGGGTTACTGCTTTTCAGTGCACCATGGATAGAGCAGTTCTGGCTAGTTCCTTACGACCCTGGAAGAAGCTGTTGGTTCGCCTGTGCGCCCTGTGCTTTGTTTAGTTAACTTCTGTCCGGCCAGGACCTCGGCAGCCATCAATATCTCTCAGCTGTCGACGATGCCATCTGCATGTCTCACTAAGGAGCCAAGGGATACCAAGGCCAAAGACATACTCGCTTCTCATTGAAACAAATGTCCCCTAAAATGACTGAATTAAATCACACTTTGACCAGAAGGGAATGTATTATTCCATATCCCGATCAACACTACCTACTATCAAATTCTAATTATATCAGTCTGTATTTTTTCCTACTTTATAGTTTTGAAGGCTAGTGAAATTATTAGGCTTTTTAATTATTTATCATTGCTGTTGGACGATTGCTTATATTTTTATTGATTTGCAAATGTTCTTTGCATATCCTGAATTCTACTCCCTTTGAATTTTATGTTAAAAGTATCATATGTTTCTATGTGCTCTGTTACTTATGTTTGATTCAAAGATACTTCTCACCACTAACATATAGAATAAGGTGATTCTGAGTCCCACACGCTGCCAGAACTCTGAGATACCTGCTGCTGTCACACTATGCTGAGTTTAAGACTCCTGGGGGATGGGGGGTGTCTGTCACAGATACTATCCTGTGGCATGAGCTGGCTTTAGGAAGTAAAGGGAATTTCAAAATGAGACTGGCATGCAAGGAATCCTCTGTTACACTAGCAAGCAATGATTTCCCAGACAGCTTCAGGCCGCTGCAGTTAGCTGCAGTCTGCGAAGGAAGGGTCTCCATCTGTACCTGAGCTGACACTCAGCTTTCCTGAAGCCCCGACAGTGAAGGGTAACTTAGCCCTTAGGCAACCGAGAGCAATTTAGAAACCAAGCCAATGCAGTCTTTCCTTTTCCCTTATTTACTGATTGGTGATAAATACGATCAGGGCAATCCCAGTCACCTCGCGTTATCGTTATCTGGTTTTCATTAATTTCTTCTTAATTTTCTCTTCCAAATTAACTACCTGCCAATACTGTACTTATTAAGCATTGACAGAAGTGTCCAAATTTTTTCATCTTTTTAATAACTATATATTGCACTTGTCAGGTCAGCATGACACAGCCATGTGTGTCTAAGGTGAGTGGACGGTATACCATGGACGGTATAAGTCTAAGGAGAGTGGACGGGATACCATGTGTGTCTAAGGTGAGTGGACGGTATACCATGTGTGTCTAAGGTGAGTGGACGGTATACCATGTGTGTCTAAGGTGAGTGGATGGGATACCATGTGTGTCTAAGGTGAGTGGACGGTATACCATGTGTGTCTAAGGTGAGTGGACGGTATACCATGTGTGTCTAAGGTGAGTGGACGGTATACCATGTGTGTCTAAGGTGAGTGGACGGTATACCATGTGTGTCTAAGGTGAGTGGACGGTATACCATGTGTGTCTAAGGTGAGTGGACGGTATACCATGTGTGTCTAAGGTGAGTGGACGGGATACCATGTGTGTGTCTAAGGTGAGTGGACAGGATGCCATGTGTCTAAGGTGAGTGGGCGGGATGCCATGTGTCTAAGGTGGGGACGGATACCATGTGTGTCTAAGGTGAGTGGACGGGATACCATGTGTGTCTAAGGTGAGTGGACGGTATACCATGTGTGTCTAAGGTGAGTGGACGGTATACCATGTGTGTCTAAGGTGAGTGGACGGGATACCATGTGTGTCTAAGGTGAGTGGACGGGATACCATGTGTGTCTAAGGTGAGTGGACGGTATACCATGTGTGTCTAAGGTGAGTGGACGGGATACCATGTGTGTCTAAGGTGAGTGGACGGTATACCATGTGTGTCTAAGGTGAGTGGACGGGATATGTGTGTCAAGGTGAGTGGACGGTGTGTGTGTCTAAGGTGAGTGGACGGGATACCATGTGTGTGTAAGGTGAGTGGACGGGATACCATGTGTGTCTAAGGTGAGTGGACGGGATACCATGTGTGTCTAAGGTGAGTGGACGGGATACCATGTGTGTCTAAGGTGAGTGGACGGTATACCATGTGTGTCTAAGGTGAGTGGACGGGATACCATGTGTGTCTAAGGTGAGTGGACGGTATACCATGTGTGTCTAAGGTGAGTGGACGGTATACCATGTGTGTCTAAGGTGAGTGGACGGGATACCATGTGTGTCTAAGGTGAGTGGACGGTATGCCATGTGTGTCTAAGGTGAGTGGACGGTATACCATGTGTGTCTAAGGTGAGTGGACGGTATACCATGTGTGTCTAAGGTGAGTGGATGGGATACCATGTGTGTCTAAGGTGAGTGGACGGTATACCATGTGTGTCTAAGGTGAGTGGATGGGATACCATGTGTGTCTAAGGTGAGTGGACGGGATACCATGTGTGTCTAAGGTAAGTGGAGTGGTCGGGATACCATGTGTGTCTAAGGTGAGTGGACGGTATGGGTGGACCATGTGTGTCTAAGGTGAGTGGACGGGATGCCATGTGTGTCTAAGGTGAGTGGACGGGATACCATGTGTGTCTAAGGTGAGTGGACGGGTGTGTCTAAGGTGAGTGGACCATGTGTGTCTAAGGTGAGTGGACGGTATACCATGTGTGTCTAAGGTGAGTGGACGGGATACCATGTGTGTCTAAGGTGAGTGGACGGTATGCCATGTGTGTCTAAGGTGAGTGGACGGGATACCATGTGTGTCTAAGGTGAGTGGACGGGATACCATGTGTGTCTAAGGTGAGTGGACGGTATACCATGTGTGTCTAAGGTGAGTGGACGGGATACCATGTGTGTCTAAGGTGAGTGGACGGTATGCCATGTGTGTCTAAAGTGAGTGGACGGTATACCATGTGTGTCTAAGGTGAGTGGACGGTATACCATGTGTGTCTAAGGTGAGTGGACGGTATACCATGTGTGTCTAAGGTGAGTGGACGGTATACCATGTGTGTCTAAGGTGAGTGGACGGGATATGTGTGTCTAAGGTGAGTGGACGGGATACCATGTGTGTCTAAGGTGAGTGGACGGGATGCCATGTGTGTCTAAGGTGAGTGGACGGGATGCCATGTGTGTCTAAGGTGAGTGGACGGGATACCATGTGTGTCTAAGGTGAGTGGACGGGATACCATGTGTGTCTAAGGTGAGTGGACGGATACCATGTGTGTGTCTATGAGTGGACCATGTGTGTCTAAGGTGAGTGGACGGGATACCATGTGTGTCTAAGTGTCTAAGGTGCCAGTGGACTAAGGTGAGTGGATACCATGTGTGTCTAAGGTGAGTGGACGGGATGCCATGTGTGTCTAAGGTGAGTGGACGGTATACCATGTGTGTGTAAGGTGAGTGGACGGTATGCCATGTGTGTCTAAGGTGAGTGGACGGGATACCATGTGTGTCTAAGGTGAGTGGACGGTATACCATGTGTGTCTAAGGTGAGTGGACGGTATACCATGTGTGTCTAAGGTGAGTGGACGGGATACCATGTGTGTCTAAGGTGAGTGGACGGTATACCATGTGTGTCTAAGGTGAGTGGACGGGATACCATGTGTGTCTAAGGTGAGTGGACGGTATGCCATGTGTGTCTAAGGTGAGTGGACGGGATACCATGTGTGTCTAAGGTGAGTGGACGGGATACCATGTGTGTCTAAGGTGAGTGGACGGGATACCATGTGTGTCTAAGGTGAGTGGACGGGATGCCATGTGTGTCTAAGGTGAGTGGACGGGATACCATGTGTGTCTAAGGTGAGTGGACGGTATACCATGTGTGTCTAAGGTGAGTGGACGGGATACCATGTGTGTCTAAGGTGAGTGGACGGGATACCATGTGTGTCTAAGGTGAGTGGACGGGATACCATGTGTGTCTAAGGTGAGTGGACGGGATACCATGTGTGTCTAAGGTGAGTGGACGGGATGCCATGTGTGTCTATGTGTGTCTAAGGTGAGTGGATCGGGATACCATGTGTGTCTAAGGTGAGTGGACGGGATACCTGTGTGTCTAAGGTGAGTGGACGGGATACCATGTGTGTCTAAGGTGAGTGGACAGGATACCATGTGTGTCTAAGGTGAGTGGACGGGATACCATGTGTGTCTAAGGTGAGTGGACGGGATACCATGTGTGTCTAAGGTGAGTGGACGGGATACCATGTGTGTCTAAGGTGAGTGGACGGGATACCATGTGTGTCTAAGGTGAGTGGACGGGATACCATGGGTGTCTAAGGTGAGTGGACGGTATGCCATGTGTGTGTAAGGTGAGTGGGCGGTATACCATGTGTGTGTAAGGTGAGGGATGGTATACCATGTGTGTCTAAAGTGAGTGGACGGTATACTATGTGTGTGTAAGGTGAGTGGACGGTATACCATGTGTGTCTAAAGTGAGTGGACGGTATACCATGTGTGTGTAAGGTGAGTGGACGGTATACCATGTGTGTCTAAGGTGAGTGGACGGGATACCATGTGTGTCTAAGGTAAGTGGACGGGATACCCCTTTCTTATTCACAGCCACTGCCTTCCCTTTCTTCTCCCATGGTTCCCTCTTACAGATAAGGATATTTTATAAAACATGTTTGCCTAATTAAGGCAGGCACACACACACACACACACACACACACACACACACACACACCAGTAAACATATATCACACACACCACATATACGCCACCCACACAAACACACATGCACATAGTACCACACACACATACTAGACACCACACCACACACACACAAAACACAAACACACATATACCACACAATACCACACAAACCATATAGATACCACACATATACACCACATAAACACATACACCACATGTCATATACACATAACACATATATACACACACCATATACACACACCACACATATCACATATGCCACACAGACACATAGACTCACATACAACACCACATATATACCACATACACAATACACATAACAACACACACACAGCATATACACATATGTACCACACCACATACACACCACATGCACAATATATATACACCATACATAACACACAACACATACAGACTATACACAGCACACACACAACACATACACAACATACATACAACACATATACACCCACACAGCACATACACACCAACTACACAACATATACACATCATACATACCACACACACACTAGACTCCCCCACATACACACACACACACACACACACACACACACACACACACACACACACACACACACATTTAGAAAGAGAGAGAAGGAATATGTAAAGACAATCATTTATAATATGCTACCAATGTATTTCTTATAGCACAATATTACACATACATTGTTTGGTCTTATGTAAAGAAATTATTCTTAATAAAATAACAGTTTAGAATTTTAACTTTAAAATTCTTTATGGATTTTATTACTAAAAACGGAACAACCAAAAAAAAATGAAACATTCTGTTCTAACAGTTAGCCAGGATAAAGTATCAACCAGTTATTTTTCTGAATTCTTCCTGACGAGAATCAGAAACTCTGAGATAGGCAGACAAAATAGCAGCAGAGGAGGCAGGGCCTCCTGAACAAGGGGACGTAGTGCTCTGTAAAGACAAGCGAGGAATGGGGGCAGGGTGGATGTGCTGTGAGGACTGTAAAGGAAAAGGAGGCCTCTTCTAGACATGGGACACAGCTCTAGCATGATGGAGGGCACACGTGGCTGGAGGCCTCCAAACACAAGAATTTCACAAACGACATCATCAGCCAGCTCTGACCTGGTTGGGCAGTGCCATGAAAGATACAGTCAGTGCTCAGCAGGGAAGGAAAGCAGGAGCCACATGGACAGAGAGGAAGGCCTAGAGCTGGCAGAGGCCTGGATCGAGTGTTTCCTTTTCCAGGTACCAGCAGCGTGCTTTCAAGGAAGATGTGCTACTGAGTCCTAGCTTCCTTGTCGGAAGTGGGAGCACGGTGAAAAGGAGCAAACTACAGGAGGTTGACGCCGTGCACACCTTAGGGGAAACCTACAACATGTGGCAGCTGTCTGCAGAGAACCAGAGCCAAGATGGCTGTGGCAGTGTCATCCTCAGAGAATGACATTTACTGTTGTTTGATCTTGGTTTGTCTCGTGAATCTGTAAAAAAAATTCAACCTCTGTCATCATGTGATATTACTACATGGGTGTGATGGTTTGTATATGCTTGGTCCAGGGTGGGGTACTATTAGGAGGTATAGCCTTGTTGGAGTGGGTGTGTCACTGTGAATGTGGGCTTTAATATCCTCAACCTAGCTTCCTGGAAGCCAGTCTTCCACTAGCAGCCTTCAGATGAAGATGTAGAACTCTCAGCTCCTCCTGCACCGTGCCTGCCTGGATGCTGCCATGCTCCTGCCTTAATGATAATGGACTGAACCTCCGAACCTGTAAGCCAGCCCCAATTAAATGTCTTTATAAAAGTTGCCTTGGTCATGGTGTCTGTTCACAGCAGTAAAACCCTAACTAAGACAGTACCAGGGACTGGGGTTTTGCTGTAAAAGGCCTGACCATATTTATGTTTGGGAGAATGTGGATTTGGGGACATTGGATTTGGAAAGCAGTGGAATCCTTTAAGTGGGGCTTAATGGGCAATCCTAGTAGGAATATGGAAGACTTCGTGACTGAGAGTGGTTTGAACTGTGCAGATGTGACTTAAGAGGTTTCAGTGGAGAAGAATTTCAGTGTGTGGCATAGAGACTGATTTTTGTGGTAGAGAAGAATGTGGCTGGTTTTTGCCCTTGACTGAAGAGTCTGCCTGAGGTTAAGGTAAAGAGATTTATACTAATTGCATTGACATGGGAAATCTCAAAAAAGCCCAGCAGAGACTTGTATAAAGCATCTCTGAGTCCTCACGAGACCATCACTCCCTGACTATTGAATTCAAGATACAGAAATAGGGGCCAGAGAGGTGGCCCAGTGATTAAGAATTCTTGCTGTTCTTGCAGAGGATCCAAGTTCAGTTCCAACAACCTACGTCAGATATCACATAACACTTCTAACTCCACATCCAGTAGACCTGATGCTTCTGGCCTCTGTTGGCACTGACACTCATGCACACATATCCCCATACGAACATGCACACATAGACATAATTAAAAATAAAATATAAAAAATTATTTAGAAACATCCTCATCAACAGATAGCACCTTCCTGGGACCTGGCACACCTCCCTCGGTGTTTCCTGGGCAGAAGAAGGTAAGAAGCCAGTCATCACTGGTAAAGCAAGCTTGTCCCCTTGTCCCTCCCTCTCCCAGCCAAGTCTCAAGCCTAGAAGAAAAATTCTGGTGAGAAGCTTTCATCTGAAGTGTTTTGAAGAGAAATACTTTGAAGACTGGACTGCTTCATCTTTGGGAATAGTAGTGCATACTTGATGTGCTTTCTTGGGAGTGGGACTAAAGTTTGAATCCAAATTTCCTTCATAGTTCTTATGCACTCTAAATGCACAATAGTTTGTCTACATACGAGATACACACAACCTGACCACCATGATTTTGCACATCTTTACTGACTGGGATTTAGCAGGTCCCATAAGGTGAGAACCGTTCATGTCAGCAGCACTTAAATCTACTGAGTTTGAAGTGTTTCAGAGTTTGGACTTCAGAATAGATGTGAGGAGAAGCAAGAAAATTTGAAGCAATGGATCTACATTGCAAAGTCTGGCCTCATAGGAGGGAGGGAGTGTGTGTGTGTGTGTGTGTGTGTGTGTGTGTGTGTGTGTGTGTGCGTACATATGCTTACATACATGTAAAAGTCTATTCAAAATGCTTATCATCAAATTAAGAGACAAAAATAATATACTCCAAATTCCAATGGAAATACAGAAAAGTACACAATCGTGTGCCAGTTGCACTGTTGGGCCACTAGCACATGTACTTGGACTAAAATCTGCTGAGCTTATGAGGTCATTAAATAAAGTATTGATGGGAGGTGGCAGTGGTGCATGCCTTTAATCCTAGTACTTGGGAGGCTGAGGTAGATGGATCTCTATAAGTTCAAGGCCAGCCTGAACTACAAAGCCAGTTCCAGGACAACCAGATCTACATAGAGAAATGCTGTCTCATTTAAAAAAAAAAAAGACTGTGTGGAAAGGCATGTTCCAATAACTAACTGGGAAGACAGACAGAATGTAAACTGGTGGGTGAAAGGTTCAGGAAAAACACAGACTACTTTACTCAGGTCTTACTTTTATGAACAAAAAACACATAAAAAATAGATCATAGTCATTTAAAGTCGCCAACTTAGCAATCACTTCTATTGACAGTGCAGATGAGAACCTTTGACATTAACATGTCAACCCTGCTCCTGGTGTCATGTTCTAAGTGAATACTGAGGGAAGGAGGGAACCATCAGAATTATTGTAGCCATGTCAGGCCATGCTCTTAGCTGACAACACATGCATACTTAAGGCTCAACTTGGGCAGTCCTAAGCAGCACAATCGAGTTGGCCCTGTGACTAGGGGTGTGGCTGAGCCAGCCTGAGGTCATAAGAGTGGGAGAGCTGGCCCTGCTCTTTGCCAGCTACAGCTCCCTGGAAAGTGGGCCTAGCACCTAGCCTGGGCATCACAATAAAGCTGGCACTGGTTATGTTGGCATAGGAGAGCCTACCTGGGGGCATGAGAGGGGGTTTGTGAGAGCTGACCCTTGCCTGGGCAAATGGAGAAGCCTGACCCTGGTAGAGTGGGCATAGTAGAGCTGGCAGCCTGACCCACTCAGCCTCCACCCAGGCCCAGATCTATGGGTCTGAGTTGGTCCACCTATCTATGAATTACTGGAGCTCATGAAGGAGCCGTCCTGCAGAACCAAAGCTGCAGGATCCCCATGACACAGAGCAACAACAGGATGTCTGAGAGGAATACCAGTGAGGATCTGGTATTGATAGTGCAGCAGAAGCCAGAGGCATCAAACCAGACCAATGACTCACTGCAATGAGCATGTGCAAGTGAAGATGTTTGGGCAAAGCGTACACCGTGTGACACACTGCATCTTCCACAGAGAGATTTGTTGATATGGTTTGGTTTGGTTTGGTTTGGTTTGGTTTGGTTTGGTTGGGTTGGGTTGGGTTGGGTTGGGTTGGGTTTGGTTTGGTTGGGATGGGTTGGGTTGGGTTGGTTTGGTTTGGTTTGGTTTGGTTTGGTTTGGTTTAGGGGGAGATTGCAAGGACAGAGGGCAGATATGAAGAGACAGGGAGATGAGTGGTATTAGGGTTTGTGATATGAAATTCATGAAAAATAAATAAAATAGTTTTTTAAAATCTAGAAAAAAAAATTGACTTGGAGGCCTGGATGCTCCATGGGTTAAAGCACCGATCATTAGCATGAGGACATGAGTTGGGATCTCCAGCACCATGTAAAAGGCATCTCTGAAATTCCAGCCATGGGGGAGTGGAGACAGGGGCATCCTGAAATGTACTGACCACTTGGCCTGTCAAATGGATAAGCTCCAGGTCCAGTGACAAACCGTGTCTCAAGAGCTAAGGTAGAGTGTAATTGAGACCCCCTGACCACAGCCTCTGGCATCCACCACACCTGCACATACACATGCACACACCCGAACTCATTCACAAACTACACACAAATCCACATACATGAACAGAGATGTTTTTGAGGACTTTTGCTTATGTTTAGAACTGCCATCTCTTTATAGCAAAGAACAGTGCTTGCTCCCCATTACAGAGATAATATAAACATCTGTGATTTTGTTTTTAAGAAATTAAGAAAGCTTAGAGAAATGGCATCAATTTCACTCAGGTATGGTAAAATCTGTAATATCGCAAGTGACTAAAATAACTTATGCACTGATTCCTGGCCAATTCCTGACAATACTTCTACCCTAAGCTTTCAGTTCTGTAGACACGGGGCTACATCTTCCTCTGCCCAAGGATTATGAATATACTATACTATTGCTATAATATAGTTAACAGGATAAGATATGGCATTCATGGTTCCACAGGACTGGGATGCCTCATAGTTCTGCTGTTATGGACTCCGACACCCCTAAGAACCAGTCTGCATGGCCATATAAGACAGCAACATGCAAGTCCAAACTCACAGTTCTCACCTGTCTGTGCTTGTGTACTGGATGCCTTCCTGGGGGTTGCTCAGAGCCTGGCTAAATTCTCTCTTCCCTGACATTGTTAACAGAATATTTAGGAAATTTGGGGCTGGAGATGTTATGCTTAATTTCTAACATGTTTCTCCCCACATAAGAAAGCTGGATTTGATGTTAAATAAGTAAGAATACATCCCTTAAATAACATGCCTTAAAACACTACACGAGTCATTCACATGTGTCATGCTGTATGTCTTCTTCATAACTAAGCATGCTGGTGTAATTCATACCTGACACCCTAACACCTAAACGGTGGAAATTGGAGTCAATGTCAGCTCTTTCCTCTCACAGAGTCATCTCCAGATGTGCCAGCACCAGCAGGTGAGGTGACTGAGCAAACTGCCTGCTGCCAGCTACTTGTGACTTGTTAAACCAACACTGGTCGAATTTACCCATGACACTTTCAAAAGCACTTTTACAATAGGCAGAAAAGAAATTTAGCATTAAAATGGCAGAAGATAAAGAGCCAAAGTTCTGACTAAGAAGCAGGATAGCTCACGGGGGAGCCTGCTTCTCCCATGGGTGGGCGCGCTCCATAAGATGAGCAAAGACAAATCCCGCACTCAGCTAGTAAAAGGGGGCATTCACTGACACTTTAAATGCTTTAGTGCCATGTGGCTCATAAATCAACATTTTATAACGGCAAAGTATAAAGAAATTATATCTAAATTGGCAATATAAATCATTTTCGTAAAATCAAACCTATGCTATACCAACTTAACCCAGTCTTCAGAAAAAAAAAAAAGAATCCTTATGCTGAACTTCTTAGGCCCGTCCATGGTGGACATGGGTAGGAGCTCTGCCCTCACTGCTGAAGAGCTGAAAACAGCAGTCATCTGGATGTACACTTCTGCTCTTAACTCACTTTCGCCTGGCCAGCAGCATGGGAGCCGGGGTCCCTGTGATACTTTTGGACATTTTAACAATACAACCATCTTTGATTTGCATCTATGCTGACATTGTACAGCCTTAAGTTGTGAAAGTCGGTAACACTTTCCAAGGAAATTTAATAACTGCAGAGACATGGCCTCAAATTATTTATACTCCACCCACATTATCAGTGTAAACATTTAATGCACCAAACAAAAATGAATTAAGGAGTCGAAGTGGAATGGTACCGAAGAATAATTCCGAATAGCCTGTATACTAAATAAAACATCATACTCTCGTCTATGTTCAAAGCAGAATTAGCAAGCATCCACTGTGCTGTCTACACTTAGTTGATAATTTTACGGTTACTATTGGACACCAGTCTTCTATAATCATCCTTACTGGAAATTAGAAAACTATTCTTTTTGTCCCTCACCATCATTACAAACATTCATGTCTCGTGACATAATTTGGGGCTGCTGAGATGGGTCAGTGGGTAAAGTCACTTGCTCTTTAAGCCCAGTAACACGAGTTCAATCCCTAGGAACGGCCATGGAAGGAGACAGCCGATACCACACAGGGGTCCCCTGACTTGCATGCCATGTACCAGAGCAGGTATGCATAAGCACAGACAGACTAATACAGATAAAATAAATTCTGAGGATAATTCTAAACTTAAAGAAATTATGCAATAATTTCATTTCAACCAAACAAAAGTAGCTGTCTAGAAAAGTAACTGTGCAGAGCAAAAAAGAAAAACTATGTCAAGGAAAAAAAGTTGGGGAAAGGACCTTCTGGCATTGGAGAGGTTGAGTTTTCAAATATCCATATAGAAATGCCACTTTTTTTAGTAGTTAGAGATAATTTATAGCTTAAGCAATTAATAGTCTCAAAAAGGCAGAAATGCAGATTTTGGAAAAATACCCTATAATATTCTGGTGGGCAAGTCAGTCAGAATTCTGCTGTGTCAGGATTTCCCCTGGAGCATCATTCAAGGTATATTAGGCTCAACTTGTGTTCACGGTCATGTACTTAATATCAAAATGGCCTGCTGAGCACTGCCATGATGTTTGGGACTGTGGAGAGTCACAGCAGGCAGACTCTGAAACACCAGGCTGCACTGACTTGTCCTCGCCTGCCTTAGCTGGCCCTGGGCAGGGGTGGCGCCTTAGCTGGCAGGTGGAGAGACAGCAGAGCTGAAGGGAGAAGAGGGAGAGGAGGGGCTGACAAGCTCACTCACACTGGCTGGTAAGAAGGCATGACAGGGGTCCACTCTGAGTTACCTGGTCTTGGTCTTGATCCTAGTCCACCAATGAAGTCCCTGGAAACAGAATCAGACAGGAGCCATTAGGAAAGTTCCTCCTAATGATGAACACTTACTGAGAAATGCATTTTTCTGTATTCAGTAAAGAGATAGAGATAAATCAACATTTTAAATACAGGATGGATTTTCTACTGGTTAAACAGGCACATTTTGTTCTTCCAGGGATAACACACACACACACACACACACACACACACACACACACATTCACACACGCATATTTATATACATATATGTATATACACGTATGAATATATTATATATATATATATACACATGTGTGTGTGTGTGAATGGTAGAGTCTCATTCAGGCTAGTCTCAAACTTCCGTGTAGGTAAACTTTAACTGGCTATGATTTGTATATTAAAAGAATGAATACTAACTTTTTATGTCTTGTATTTGTCCATGATTTGTCTTTGAAATAGAAATAAAAAATAAGCCCCCTATATTTCTACGAGAAGAAATAATTTTACATTGCAGTAATTACTCCTCCACAGGGTCTCCACTGCTGTTAACATCCTTCTTCCTTGCCTCAAAATTGTAGGTTGTCCAATCATTTCAAAAGTCAGTCCCAGCGCCTTCTGGTGTGTGGAGGTGGCCTTCATCCATGTCAGGGACATGAATGAACAACCTATCCTCTTGCTCTTCCAAGTGGAACGCAAGCCTATTTCTCAGTCGTCTTTCGCACCCCGACAGGTCACATGGTACAGAGTGAGCACCAGTGAGGAGCACGGAGGAGTCTGCTCAGCAGCCCTGGGTGTGAGGACTTGGAGTAAACTCGGCTGACAGCTGTCCGCTCCAACCATTTTATGTCAGCACAGAGTTTCGGTATTCACTCGCAGCGTATGCATCACAAAGTTGGCATGCATTGACCAACCAGTCCAGCGCAAATGCTAGAAAAATCTCTGAATCTTAGTCTCACATCTGACTTTTCCCTTTATTCCTTTCTTCCTCCTTCTACCACTGACTTAAAACTTTCTCGGTGGACACATTTTTAAAAAGTAAAAAGGTGAGATTAAGCTGAGCGTGTGGTGCCTCCATTGCATATTTGTTTGTTCTAGTCAGCACGCGTGCCCAGCTATCCCCACATTAAACTCGGCAGACCTTTCCACAGGAGGCATTAGTCACCATCCCTACCCACCGCTTTAGCCAGGACATAGGGCTGCTGGGTCTGACACCCCATGGCGGATTAAAATGCAACTTGTGGGAAACTTTCCTTGTGTTTATGGACGGTTTTGAAAGGGAGGCAGCATACAAACCGAGTTAGCTGGATAGTCGTTTTATTGTCCTGAAAAGTCTTTAGTTTTAAATATTCCTATTAAGTGTATATGCGCTATGACTCAGGACCTGCATCTGGCAATTTTCCCTGCTACTCCGGGTGCTGAGCTGCTCTGTGGAGTTCTAGCTTCCTTTTTAGTAAGCTTTAAGATAGAGACTGGAAAGATGGCTCGGTGATTAGGGGCGCATGGTGCTCTTGCAGAGGACCCAGGTTCGGTTCCCAGACTATAAGACAACTTACACCCATCTACAACTCCAAGTTCCAGGGGATTTAATACTCTCTCCTGGCTTCTGTGGGCACATATAATCATAGATGCACATAAATACATACACATATTTAAAAATAAGACCAATCTAAAAAAAGCATTAGGGAATGTTCACATAAACATATCACACACACACACACACACACACACACACACACACACACACACACTTTCCTTGGAGGCCCTGTGCTACACACCAGAGATGGAAAGAAACTGTCCACACAGTTTCTGTGCAGTACAGCAGAAAAGCCATTAATTTCTTCAAAAATAAGTCATCAGTTGCAAAGATAGAAAGTCATTCGTAACTTCCCAAAAGCACACATCCACTGTGAATGGAAGCCACAGTGATGCCCAGCCATAGGTGGACAGATGGTGGAAATGTTACAGGGCCTGAGGAAATTCTCGACAGAGGCACACAGAATTCGTCTGATCTATGAAGCGTTGTGATTCCAGATGCTGACATTCCCACAATAGCTCGAGCTGGCCACAGGGATGGTTAAACAGGAGAAGCTTCAGACATAATTTCTGGTGAGAAGACTTAGCATATTAAAGATCATGTCTAATGAAAATTTTTGAATGGGCATAGATAGCTCCTAGAGCTGATGACAGTAGCAGTGTTTAGAGGCTGAATGGCCACAGAAGGCCATGACCTCTAGGTGTCCTTGGATCCAGCATGACCTGGTCCACAGCTCCTATTCCTTGAAGAGTCTTGAAGTGAAGACCGAGATTCAGCCTGCAAGTCCACCCACTCCAGTTGGCGGTAAGACAGAAAATACGGCCAGATTCCATGGCTTTTAAAATAGATTTTATTCAGAATAGATGCAAGCACAGTGTGAATTGGTTTGGTAATTATTTTGTCAGAAAAGCGTGAATTAGTTGGATAATTATTTTGTCATTAAAAATCCCAGCCATGAAAGAGATATTGCTCTAGAATTTTCTCTCGAGGAACTCCTTTAACTGCATCATCAGAAATGAGAAGCTTGGCTTACAACACTAAGAACCTGTCTTGTGAGGTTGCTGCAACTGTGACATACAAAGTAGCTAGAATTCTCGACATTCATCACCATGACAGCTGTGACAGGGGACTTGACGGGGGTTGGGCTCTTACGTTTAGTCAAGGTCTTCACCTGCTGCAATATTGACAGAGCTGCTGTCTCTGTGAGGAGGTGGGACCAGACTCCTGGCTCTCCCTCCAGACTGTGCTGATGGATGAAGGCAAACGAGCAATAAGCAGGCAATCTGAGAGCTGCCACAGAGCAGGGGCGCTGCTCTCACTGCTGCCACAGAGCAGGGGCGCCGCTCTCACCGCTGCATGGCACTGCCTGTTCGTGTGGCTAGGAAGACAGATTGCTGGACGGTGACACTGGCTGAAACCTGGTTTGTTTGGTAAGCAGTGATGGAGAGCACGCATTCAGTAAAAGCAAAATGAGACCCAGATTATGACTAAGAAGTGGACACAGAGTAGCCCCAAGTAGTGAGACGGCTGTTGGGAGGGAAGGAGCGCTCCCGAGACAGCTTGAGGGCCCTTCTGGTCACATCGGTGATGCTGCACGGTCAAAAGTCTCTGTAGCCACCTCTCTCCATAAAAACTGGAGTCAGGAGCACACCCTCTAATGAAATCATGCTCACAAAGAAGGTATTCACTGCAGGGATCTCTGACACTGCAAACATCCCATGTTTCAGAGCAGCCAGCTAACTACACCCTGTTGCCTTGGCAACAGAAGGCAAGTCGGCATGGAGAAATCTTGTTGCATAAGTAACAGATTTAAAAAAAAAAAAGTAGGCCTTAATTTATGGCTAACACTAAATTATTGGGCCACCCACCCTTCTCAAAAATTTAACCCAGAATTCCTCCTGTCTAAAGGAAACACAGAGACAAAGAGTGGAGTAGAGGCTGAAGGAAAGACCATCCAGAGACTGTCCCACCTGGGGATCCATCCCATATGCAGTCACCAAACCCAGTCACTATTGCTGATGCCAAGAAGTGCTTGCTGACAGGAATCTGATATGGGTGTCTCCTGAGAGGCTCTGCCAGAGCTTTAACTGATACAGATGCGGATGCTTGCTAACCTTTAGACTGAGCACGGGGACTCCAATGGAGGATTTAGAGAAAGGACTGAAGGAGTTGAAGGGGTTTGCAACCCCATAGGAAGAACAACAATATCAACCACCAGACACCCCCCAGAGCTCCCAGGGACTAAACGACCAGCCAAAGAGTACACATGGGGGAACCCATGACTTCAGCTGCATATGTAGCAGAGGATGGCATTGTTGGGCATCAATGGGAGGAGAGGCCCTTGGCCCTGTGAAGGCTCAATGCCCCAGGTAGGGGAATGTCAGGGCAGTAAGGTGGTTCTGGGTAGGTGGGAGGGGGAGCATCTTTATAGAAGCAGGGGAAGGGGTTGGGAGAGGGGGGAACCAAGAAAGGATTACATTTGAAATGTAAATACATAAAATATCCAATTAAAAAAAAGAAAAAAAGTGGGCCTTAATCTATGGCTAACACTATAAATTAATTCAAGGAAGTAAACAAGATTTCAGTCCTTTGCAGTAAGAAACTCAGAAAGTGCGATGAGAGGATTCATTAACATACTAATGCAAGCATCTATCAAACATCTGTGGTTTAGCATCTGTATGCAACATGCTGTACCAGGAGAGTGAAGGAGGAGCCCACACACAGTTCAGACTGAGCCTGGCATACCCTAATAAATGACCATAACATGAGATGGTTTTGTTTTTGAGATGGGGTTCTTGTTACATTGCCCAGGCTGGTCTTGAACTCATGGTTCCCATGAATCTTCCTGCTGCTATCTGGGGTGGTCAAATTTGAGAACTCCCTGCCTAAGTATGCTGTCTGTTTAACCACAGCCACTCAGGATCTCCTCACATCGTCACTAGTTGATGCTGGCTACAGAAAAGCCAAAAGCATCTCCAGGGTTGACTTTCCCTTTTATTTTTATTAGAGAATGGAGTATCATGGTCTTCCTTTATACTTGAATTTATCATTTGGTTTCTGCATATTTTAGAGGATTAATTCACTTTTCACGTTAATATACTACGAAGCTGAGGAAAATTCTAAGCAAAATAAGTAAAAATGAATGAGTTTTATTTAACGCCTGTAAGAGAAATAGAAATTATACTTTAGAGTTATCTCATTTAACTCAGAGAAGCCATTAGAATCATAGGGAAAGGAGTAAAGAATGTTCTGATCTCATTTCCCTTGCTTTGTGTGACAGGGCTGTTTGTTCTGTCCCATCCCCTGCCACAGCCCCACCTCAGTCTGCCCTGCGTCACTTTGCCCAGCCTGGACTGTGGCTGCAGTGAAAACTGTGCTTCCTGGTGGCTTGTCACACAGCACAAACCACAATGTGACACAGATACAAACATGGGCTTTAGGGCAGTTCTCAGCCACCTTGGACAGGGTTTGGGAAGCATCAGCTTCCCTGTGCTGGCCACTTGTCATGTTCCCAGATTCACAAGTACATGATAAAGACATGGCTACACAGTGTTTCTGCATCTGGATGAACTTCTGCCCACTAACTCTGATTTATACAATTTGTTACAAAACAATTAACTTATTTCTAGATTTAAAAAAAAATCCCAAGATAGAAAATATGGGGGTGGGGGGTTTAGTTCCTGGCTTTTTTGTTGTTACTTTTTTTTTTTTAAATTTTAAAGTCCTCTTTATTGTCTCAGGTTATGCCCATTTGATTATATAGTTTAAGGTGAAACTATAAAATCTTGTAGCTTGCTGAGAAAACCCATCGTACACTTATAAAATCTGTCCTCCAGATAGACCAGTGGAATAGAATTGAAGACCCAGAAATGAACCCACACACCTATGGGCACTTGATTTTTGACAAAGGAGCCAAAACCATCCAATGGAAAAAAGATAGCATTTTCAGCAAATGGTGCTGGTTCAACTGGAGGTCAACATGTAGAAGAATGCAGATCGATCCATGCTTATCACCCTGTAGAAAGCTTAAGTCCAAGTGGATCAAGGACCTCCACGTCAAACCAGATACACTCAAACTAATAGAAGAAAAAGTGGGGAAGCATCTCGAACACATGGGCACTGGAGAAAATTTCCTGAACAAAACACCAATGGCTTATGCTCTAAGATCAAGAATCGACAAATGGGATCTCATAAAACTGCAAAGCTTCTGTAAGGCAAAGGACACTGTGGTTAGAACAAAACGGCAACCAACAATTGGGAAAGATCTTTACCAATCCTACAACTGATAGAGGGCTAATATCCAAAATATACAAAGAACTCAAGAAGTTAGACCGCAGGGAGATAAACAACCCTATTAAAAAATGGGGTTCAGAGCTAAACAAAGAATTCACAGCTGAGGAATGCTGAATGGCTGAGAAACACCTAAAGAAATGTCCCAACATCTTTAGTCATAAGGGAAATGCAAATCAAAACAACCCTGAGATTTCACCTCACACCAGTGAGAATGGCTAAGATCAAAAGCACAGGTGACAGCAGATGCTGGTGAGGATGTGGAGAAAAAGGAACACTCCTCCATTGTTGGTGGGATTGCAGACTGCTACAACCATTCTGGAAATCAGTCTGGAGGTTCCTCAGAAAATTGGACATTGAACTACCTGAGGACCCAGCTATACCTCTCTTGGGCATATACCCAAAAGATGCCTCAATATATGACAAAGATACATGCTCCACTATGTTCATAGCAGCCTTATTTATAATAGCCAGAAGCTGGAAAGAACCCAGATGCCCTTCAACAGAGGAATGGATACAGAAAACATTGTGTACATCTACACAATGGAGTACTACTTACCTATTATAAACAATGACTTCATGAAATTCATAGGCAAACGGATGGAACTGGAAAATATCATCCTGAGTGAGGTAACCCAATCACAGAAAAACACACATGGTATGCACTCATTGATAAGTGGCTATTAGCCCAAATGCCTGAATTACCCTAGATGCACAGAACACATGAAACTCAAGAAGGATGATCAAAATGCAAATGCTTCACTCCTTCTTTAAAAGGGGAACAAGAATACCCTTGGCAGGGAATAGAGAGGCAAAGATTAAAACAGACACAGAAGGAACACCCATTCAGAGCCTGCCCCACATGTGGTCCATACATATACAGCCACCCAATTAGATAAGATGGATGAAGCAAAGAAGTGCAGGCTGACGGGAACCGGATGTAGATCTCTCCTGAGAGAGACAGTCAGAATACAGCAAATACATAGGCAAATGCCAGCAGCAAACCACTGAACTGAGAACGGGACCCCCGTTGAAGGAATTAGAGAAAGGACTGGAAGAGCTTGAAGGGACTTGAGACCCCATGTGAACAACAATGCCAAGCAACCAGAGCTTCCAGGGACTAAGCCACTACCCAATGACTATACATGGACTGACCCTGGGCTCCAACTGCATAGGTTGCAATGAATAGCCTAGTAAGAGCACCAGTGGAAGGGGAAGCCCTTGGTCCTGCCAAGACTGAACCCCCAGTGAACATGATTGTTGGGGGGAGGGTGGTAATGGGGGGAGGATGGGGAGGGGAACACCCATATAGAAGGGGAAGGGAAGGGATTAGGGGGATGTTGGCCCGGAAACCGGGAAGGGGAATAACAATTGAAATGTAAATAAGAAATACTCGTTAATAAAAAATAAATAAGTAAAAAAAATAAAATCTGTCCTTGGCTGGGTGTGAGTGTATAAAGGTGGTCTGCCTTTATGTGTGAACAGGAGTCATGGGCACACTATGGGGTGGGGGGCAGATCCTCAAGAAGAAGTGTGTGTCCCCAAGTTTACTGTCCACATCTTGCCCACGTTTGCCATGGACTGAGTCACATATCCTTGTCCTAAGGACCCACTGTCTCAGGTAACCTCACAGAGCATGGCTTGTCTGCTGTATTGGTCCAGTGTGTGCTCAGAGAGACTGGCAGTTTGGATATCACAGAACCAGAAGCAGAGTACACAGTGTCCAGGCTGAGGCTTAGCACCCTTCAGCCCACTAAAAAGCCATAGGTTCTGGCTCTGGGAGGCAGGAACTAACAATTGCTATGTCCACGTGCCCACAACGACTTCTGCTAGTCATGGGGCAACTTAATTCCAAGTGGCTAAGCGCTGCCTAGACAAAATACATTTCTAAGTCCACTGTTCCACAAAACAACATACCTTGCCTGTGAATGTCTTTCTCTTCCCGAAGCACTGAAACTTCTCTTTAAAATGCCTAAAACAAGAAAACAGAAATAAACGTCAATTACTGCTCCAGAAACTGGTTTTTATTGTTGTTGTATATTGCTTGTTTCCAGTGCTGGGAAGAGAGTCCAGGCCCGGTATATATGAGGCCAGTGCTCAGCCACAAGCTGCATCGTGACCTTCAGCACCCCTTTTCTAAAGGTCAAGGGTTCTACTTCCCTTCACTCTAGTGGCTATTTTTCTTCTTGACAGCATTAGCTCAAATATAATGTTAAACATTACTATGTACTGTGTACGTGCTCAGTTCTTCTGCCTTGGTGGTCGTTCTTCACTGTCACCACCATCACTATACACGTAATCTGTTGTTATAAGGCGTTTCCCTTACAAAGGAAAGATGCTAAGGAGATTACTATTAGACACGACAGCATGCCTGTGTCACTTTCACCCTCGCTTGTGTGCACGCCTCTCCATGTCAAGATCTGTCTCTCTTACTGCCTCCCCACTGCCCATCTCCAGCACTGTTCTAGAGATAAACAGTGTCATTCTTACCACCAAAACAAGAAGTGCTTCTAGAATGTGCTAAACATTTACATGTATGAAGAGTTTCTCCTGTGTGGTACCCACCATTACCCAAATACTAATCAAGGCACTTTATCTCCCAGGCAAGAGCTTTTAGAAAATATAGAACAAAGAATTGGACTTGGTGATTGTTCCAGAAATCTGTAAGATCTAGTCAACATTTTGATAGAGTCATTATGTGCAGAGAAGGCAAAGAATGTGGCTAAGTCCTTGGCAGTCCACATGGATCTTCAGGAAAGCATTTTCTGTCTTCTTTCCTGGGGTTTTTATAGCATAACCACTGAGGAGACAGAATTATTTTTACTTCACTTATTTTAAAGTATCTTTAGTTAGAAAACTTAAATCCAGTTAACATACTCTTCTGAGATATTTATCTTTTTTCCCATTTCTATTTTAACATTTCTTTCAGTTTCGTGTCTGCCAAACTGACTTGATCCTATTTTTCCATAATCTTTAAATTCTATCTATATATCATTATATCTTTTTTCCTACTCTTCAACATGTTTTTTAAATTTCATATTACTATTTCAATTTCAAACTAATTTTGGGGTGGATTTATATATCATATTTTTTATGGGCCTAGATTGTTAAGATCTTGATTTTACTTAGATGCACTAAACATCTCCTTTATGCTTGCTTTCATTCATCAATTTTATGCATTTTAGAGTCACCTGGGAAGAGTGTCTCAGATCAGCCTTAGCCAGGTTGGCCTGTGGGCGTGCCAGCAAGGGATTTTCTTAATTGAGTTAAAAACGTATGCATGCTGTGGTCCTGGGCTGTGTGCATAGAGAAAGTAAAACACCGCAGCATGCACACGTTCACATCTCTCTGCCCTCAGCCATGGCTGTGATGTGACTAAAGTCCCCGCCTCCTTGACTACCTGCTCTGATGCATGGTAACCTGGAGCCAAGAGCTAAAATAAACCCTTCCTCCCATAAGTTGCTTTTGTTAGCATTTTATCACAGTGACAGAAATGAAACCGGAGCAGTGAGAATGAATAAAATTGAACCCTAGTTAGTCTGCACTGTGGCTACTTTCTCTCCTAAGTTTCTAGTTCCTCTAACCCACAGACTGAATAATGCCACACTCATCGTTCCCAAGGAGGTTTGGCTGTCTGCAACCTCACCATTTCAGCTCCCTGGTCACACACAGTCTGTGTTGGCTGCCATAGCCCCACTCACTTCAGTTCCATGGAGGCAAATTTGTACAGAAAGCTTACTGAATGTAGACTCCTTTAGGGGGCTTGAACTGGAGCTGCTACAGTTGTCTGAGACGTCCAGCTCCTCATCTAGCTCAGAATACAGGTCTGCATGTGGAAAAGGAGAAGAGGGTGAGCCTAGCAGCAGAAGGGGCCCAGTGCCTGCCTACCCTCCCCTTGCTCTTGCTCTCAGCACACCCACCTTTCTCCACACTCTCCAGCTGGAAGTTGTCCTCTGACAGCTCCTCCTCGCAGCCCCTGTCCTCCTCCTTCCCACAGGGGATGTGGCAGCCCTCCCCAGGTAGCTCTGCACTCTCTGAAAGCTCACTTTTCAGGCTGGCTGCTCCACTGCTGCTGCTGCTCAGGCTCGCCTTCTCAAAGGTCTCCTGGAAGAAGAAGTCTGGTCCTGAGCATCTCATCGTCTCTTTCCTCTGCAGCAACCCACACGTGTTACTACGGGCATGTCAGCATCTAAGGCATCATTGCAAATACTTAATGCAGAAGCGATACCTTCCATCACGGGACCCATTTAACCCACAGCAAGAAGTAAATCTAAAATCAACCATCTGACAAAAAAAATAAATAAAATAAAAAATAAGAAAAATAAAAAGACTGGAGGCAAGGGTACCCACACAAAAGGCCTGTGAGAACTGGCAAACTAACTGTATCTCCATGGAACAGAGCTCAGGGGCCACTTTACCAGAAACTTCTCCCCTTTGAGCCTTTCCTCACATATTTCCTCACATCATCTGCTCAGCCCCATTATCTGTTAAGAGGTTTTCCAAAGAATGTTAGTAGCAGACAAGACAGGCCATGAGGAACAAGCAATGACATGCCCTACAGCAGCAGTGATGCGAACTCAGTCACTCAAGGCTCCAGCTCCTCTCTTGCAGAACTAAACACAAACTCATGCAGATCTTTCTAAGTAGATGAAGGTAGGTTGACTGTGAGACCACATCTGAGTCATTCATCTGGCCTAGGGCCTCAATATTCCACGACACTGTATTATAAACCATATGTAATATATCTCTTAGGTTCAATAAAAATAAAGATGTTCAATGACACAAAAGGCTGGCAGTTTGGGATTGTCAAAGCAGAAGACTCTGAAAAAAGAACTAACCAAGTAATTCTCAATACCGAAGATGCTGTGTGGGCCCACTCACAGCAAGCGTAAAGAACTGCTTGAGCTGCTGGCCCAAGATCACCAGCAGAGCTAAGATACAGAACAGGGACACAAACGGAGAAGCCATGAAAGAGGTCAAGCTCCCGGCAGAAGAGTAAGAAGGAAAAATGCTGTGACACTGGAGAGAGAAGCATTCTGGTGACCTGTCAGACGCTGTTCTCCTAAGTCCATCATTACTTAGTTACTAAGATGCCCGAAGTGAAGCAAGCCTTCTTGCAAGACCGGTTATGTGTTTGCCTACTTATTTTTCTGAGATTTTCCTACAACTCAAGCAGTACTCTCAGGCTCAAGGAGCAGGTTGTTCAGGATCCATTGGTGCCAAAATTTGTAGATGAAAAACTCAAGATCTCATGGTATACGATCAGTAATTCCATGACAGCATTCACATGCTTGTTACCTCAGCGAGACATGGGTCCACTGAAAACAGCCTGCCCAGTGGGACATGTGTGCACTGCAGGCTGCCTGCCCGGTTGCTATCTGGCATCCCACTTTGGGATCTTTTCCGCAATCTTTTCCTCAGGTTCACCAACTTCTATTTTGTTGAAGCTAATATGTGAGGTAAAGAAACACTTCTAATTTGATTTTCTGTAACTAGTCTTCCAGTCAATGTCCAGTCAGCTTTGACGAGCCTGGATTAATTTCTTAAGAGATCTCTAACATCTCTGCTCTGTCCATATCTAGTTCCTGAATCCAAACCTATGACCATCTTCTAAAATTTTACTCAGCATTCTCTGTACGCCTGGCCTCTTTTACTTCCTCTAAACAAAGACACAAAATTCTGCTTCTTCTAACTTTTCTCAGCTGCTATCCAGAAGAAACTATCCTAGAAATCAACACCGTACTTTTAGCTTTGTGCTCATGACCACATCAATGTAAATTAACTGTCATCTCCCTCGGCATTGTAAAGACCAACCCTTGGCCTTTCAAAGCCTTCTAAAGACTCTATCCAATATGCGTCATTACTGAGAAGAGATTGGGCTATAGATGAGGGACAGAGCTCCTGCGTATCATGATCAAGATGCTGGATCTAATCCACAACACAATAGGACACATTGAGACCTTTCCTGACGGCATCAGTGCAATTAGATGCGAGAATCTGCGAATCCTGCAGCAATGAGTTTTATCTGCGGCCAGGGCTAGGGAAAGGATCAATAAAAACAAAGCAAGTAGTGAGGCCCCATGGTGGCTTCATCCCATTGTGTTCACCACCTAAAGAAAATAACATAAAGAAGTTAATTCTGAAACCAGGGGACCCACATTATCCAAGTCAAAGTTGACAGAAAAACAGCAAAGCTGAGGACGTACACAGCCCAATTTGAGCACTGACAGTGCTCGCACATAGGCAGAGCTTCAGCCAGGGAGAATGGCATCTCCACAGGCTGCACAGGATGCTACAAGATACTGCATCCTGCAAACTTATGAGGGCAGAGGCAATGTGACAACTGCACTACAGGGAAAACGAATGCTCTCACCGTAAACATACTTCTCAATGCAAGATAAATACATACAAAAAGTGTCAAGCTTGGCCAAGGCACTGAGTCTATGGATTCAGGTTAGTGTCTGTGATGGCGGACAAAGAACCAGGACAGTTCACCTTGTGATCTGAAAGCAGGAGGCAGAGAAGACAAAGGGGATGGCCTGAGTCTTTTGGAACCTCAAAGCCTGACCTCAGTGACACACTCCCTTCAGCAAAGCCACACCTCCTAGTGCTCCCCAAACAACCGCCAACTGGGGACCAAATGCCTGAGACTTATATGGACATTTCCCTCAAACCACCGCCTTCTGTATCCTGCTCTAGGGACTGTTAATGTTTCCAACAATATATGGTTGGAAAGCTAGTGGTTTCTCTTGTGGTAAAGCACACACCTGCTTATGACCGACAAGTTCTATTTCAAAGTATTACCTAAAAGAAATGGAAACATATGCACAAAATGTCTCATGTCATAAAGTTCATAGCAGTCTTGGTTAAAACATTCCAATTTTGGAAATAACTACTCTGTAACATGACAATGAAACCTGGCAGGCACTTATTTTATATATAGACTATGGCATACATTTAGTATATAATATATTTAAATCTATAAATAAAAATTAATAAATCAGGAAAGTAAGGCAAGTCGGGATACAGCCTAATGCAAACAGAACTAATATGCATAAGATGGAGAACTCTTATAGATAGAGCTGGAATCCATACGTGAGATGTGTATGAAGCCCACCAGACCTCCAGCCCCAGCCCCAGGTAGGAGTCATCTAAGGTGGTGGGTGGGAGTTTTCAGATGGATGTGTACAGAATTGTGTGTGTGGGCCCAGCACTTAAACATACTAACAGTATTTATATGTAAAGTATGCTAATTTTAAGGGGAAGAGAGAATTGTATCTATTTG
Source organism: Rattus rattus (assembly GCF_011064425.1). Taxonomy (NCBI): domain Eukaryota; kingdom Metazoa; phylum Chordata; class Mammalia; order Rodentia; family Muridae; genus Rattus; species Rattus rattus. The sequence goes on along the minus strand of NC_046154.1, from coordinate 44,640,960 downwards.
GAGAGAGTAGAGCTGCTAAAACACTTGTTTTCTTGTTTCCTTAAATCCTAATAACCAAAGAACAATTCTCAACAAGCCGTGATTTCCTAATTTCTGATAATTTTTTTCCCTACATCACTACTTATTGCATTTTCAGGGCCTTGGGAGAAACTCGGTCAGCAATTAACCAGACAAAGCAAAATTGTTCACCCAGACACTGTCCCCTTAAAATACGTTATTTTCTGCACGGCTTAACTTAATCTCTTAGCGGAAGATTCTAGGCACGAGCTCTTAGCAGTGGGCTCAGCATTTGTGAATGACATATGGTATAATAAAAACAAGGCAAGTGGACAAATAAAAAACAAATTTTAAAAGTCCAAGTCCACTAAAATAGAAAAAGAGCATCCAGATGCTTGGGGACTCCTCAGTTTAAGCACCCCACTGTGAAAGTATCTGAGAATTTAAGGGAAAAAAATCAGACCTCTGTCAATAAAGTATTCTAAGAACATAGAACACATTGTGTTAGAAAGCTATTATCAGAAGCCCATCACGATGTGAGTTTGCGAAAGACTCATGATTTTAAAAATGATGCTTGCTGCTAATTAGTACACCAGCTGCTCCATTCTCCAAGTGGGATTTAAGACACTACTCCAGGAAGACATATTTAAGCTGCCTGACGATAAATACCGCGCTATCATAAACATGCCAATATAGTGAGAGCTGAAACGTTCCAGTGCACTAGCATCATCTTAACTGTAGAATGATTTGCCAAGGCCACGTGCATGGGTTTGTTTTATAAATGATAACTTGGCTGGGCATGTGAAGGAAGGCTGAAAGGGGACTACAGACTGTAGATAGTGTGGATGGTGCCGACCGAGTCTGTGGGTGCCCTGTTATGCACAACTGGGCCCTTCCCAGGTGAGGAGAATCTACCTATGAGTTCCTAGCATCTGAGCTCTCACCAAACAGTTCCAGAAGGTTCTTCCCACTCCTGCCTTTATGGCGGCCTGTCCTGACTCTTCAGGAACACAAGCCAGTTCCTCCCAAATCTGCTGGTAACAGACATGTGCTGCACTGGGTAGTTAGAATCCACAGTGACACTTTAGATCACTAAAGTCAGTCACAGGGGTAAGCAGAAATGACTGGGAGTTTGAGGGCTGGTCTACAAAGAGAGTTCCAGGACAGCCAGAGCTGCACAGAGAAACCCTGTCTTGAAAACAAACAAACAAACAAAAACCAATAACGACCCAGCATTCTCTAGACTGGCTTATAGAGGAAGTTCTGGGTAGCCTAAGGATGGCTGTCTACACACCGGACAGACTGAGAAACTGCAGCTTTCCAGTTCGCAGGGCTGGATGCCTTAGCATCCACAGTTTAAGGCCAGTACTTTAGCCAGGATGCCAGCTCTGTACTACCTACTAGAGACCAAGAGTCACTAGGGCACGTGTCAGGGAAACTGAGAGACCCACCTGCCTCTGCAGCCCAAGTACTGGGATTAAGGTATATACATATCATCACTGCCTGGGGAGAATCCCTTTCATAATATGTAAACACTCTATTGGTTATATTCCTCTCTAGAACCTGCCTAATTACATCACTAGGCTTACTCCAGTTCTGTGTCTGTTACCTATACAGGTGATGTCAGGCTGAGATGAGGCTTGGGTCAGACAAGCCACCCGGAGGCTGGGGCTGTGACATACAATGACTGCATTCGTTAGTAGAAATACAGAAGGGTTTGAGGAAAGTCCGATTACAGTCAGAGAAGATGGAGACACTTCAGAACAGCCCGAGCCCACCACAGTGCTTCACTGGCTCTAGACATTTACCCACGAGAGCCAAGGCCTAGTACGCTGTAAACACTGTGGTACCACGACTGCCTACAATATTGCCTGACACCTAGGAGGCCCACAGTGGGTGCTTGAGGAACAGATAACTGAATGGCAGGCGGGTACCTGGACCCGGAGAGGAGGAAGAATGGGGAGTTACCTGAGCTGGCAGGACTGAGATAGTGCCTCCGACTCCCACAGAGATGCCCATGGCAAGTGCACGCATGGATAGGCACCTCGAGCCCTCGTGTGTCCCAGTGAGAAGTCACAAGCAGGCCCCAGAAGAGGGGCAGGAATGGTGACCCCCCCCATGTTGGAGATGAGGCTTAAAGGATCATGAGAACATATGACATAGACATTTAACAAAGAAGGTTATTGTCACCAAACAACATTAGTGACAGTGGTGAAGGTCAGCAGAGGCCACCCCAGACGTCCAGAATGCAGTGTCTTCCCACTGGTGTAAGCATGCCTCAGCCTCCTCCTGTACTCAGAAGCCATCTCGCCAAGAAGAAAAGAACTCTCAAAATGGAAAACAAACATTTAGGTCCTAAGAGACAGATACAATCAACAGTGGCTACGACTACCTCCTACTCCACCAGCAGTGGCTGCATGCCTAACTTCTACCCAATTCTTACGAAATAAAACATATAGTCAGAGTTGTTCATATGCTTGCTACACATGTCTGAGGACCTGAGTTCCCAACGCTAATGCCTGCCACCTATCAGTTTTAAAGAATTCAATAAAGACCTCTTCGTAATATTCATATTGATTTCCTGTCTCAGATCTAAGCTAATACCCACAGGGTAATGACTGTGGGCTCAATGCATTGTGAGCAGTGCCAGAACCCCCAACATTTTCAGAATGTCGCAGTCTCCCATGCACCGTGTATGCCTCTCGTCGTTAGGCATTTGACTAAAGACTGTACCTTATTCTAGTCCAATTATTTCTTATTTTTAATAGCTCTCTGCATCAGCTCTCATTTGGAATTTCAGAAGCTAAAGGAAAAGTCTTGCTTCGCTTTCAGAGTGGGTCACTGCAGGCCCAGTAGGAAGGTAGTTAATGAAGCTTCCCTGGTTCTTCTGAAATACATATTTATACTCATCTTTAGCCGCCTATTATGAAAACTTCCATAATTAAGAATAAGTAAAGTATGGGAATAAATAGCACATGCCCCAAGAGATGGATTTCTGTGCCATGTTTCCTGACAGTTATGAGCTAACCCACTAATCTGCAGCATTCAGCTAATTCACAGACCTCCTTCCAGGTGTGGGGATCTCAGTGTTCCGCTAATTTCTCTTCCCTCAGGCACTGGTTTGTAATGAGCTGTGTGGCTACGTTATTGATATTAGCTGCTCTGGGACAGCCCTCCTCATACTTGGAATGATAATAATATTGCTTAAGGAAAGCAGAGACAGAGTTAGACACAGTCGGGATAATGGAGAAGGCAAGAGTTCACATGCGGCCTCAAGGCACAAAGGGGCTACTTAGGGGAGGTCAGCGGATATCAGGGGTAACAGAGTAAGAGAAGAGAGGGAAGAGTCAACTGAAAAGATAGTTCACCAGTGCAGCAAGGAAATTCAACTCTGCATATGCTAACCGAACACTTCTAATGAGAATAAAAACAACGAAGTGAAAAGTAATAACAACAACAGTGGTGCCCAGTGAGGATAATGCAGACTAGCTGCCTATTAAGCCTGTTCTTATTGGTTCTTCCATAAAGCTGTGTTTTTCTCTTGACTTTTGACTTTTGAAAGGGAAAGATTATTAGCCTGCCTAAGATAGTACAAGGAAAGAGGTGTTTTGCACTTCTTTAAGGCAGTCACGGAAACTGGGTCTGAAGTCAAGCATCTATCAATGGTTCACAAAGACTGAACACTCCATGAAGCACCTTGTGTGGGATCGGGGACCCAGTGACTGTGTTTATCCACGTGATTGACATGCATTGATTTATGGCAGAGCTGCCATAAGCCAGCAACACGGTAAAACTATCCTTCCAAGGCAGGCAATTACACATCCGACATAACCAATGCCATCTTATATCGTGCACCACGTAGCCAGGACATGAGCCACAAGGCACACCCGTTTTTTTCTTTCTTTTAAAATCATTGGTGTGTGTGTTTAGCATGTGGTTTTCGGTGTGCACAGGTGTTCATGCATGTTCATGTGTGTTGATGCTAGAGAACAACCTCAGGTCATTCCGTTCCTTTTTTTATTTATTGCTTTGTGTGTGGGGGCCCACATGTGCTTGGCATGTATGCTTGTGGAGGTCAGAGGAAAGCTTACACTCCTTCCTCTTACCCTCCATCCCTGGGACCAAACTCCACTCACCCTGCTTAGTGTCAAGTCCCAACTCACAGCGGCCCCATCTTAGTTTTGAGGCAGGGTCTCTGACTGGATTGGAGGTCAGCAGGCAGGACAGGCTGGCTGGACAGTGAGCCCAGGGAGCCGCCTTTCCCCACCTTACCAATGTTGGGATTGCAAGCATCTGCCATGGTGTCTGCAATTTTATTGTTCCCATTTTTTACTTTGTGTTTATCTGTGTGTGGCACACATGTGGGCCTCAAGAGGAGGCTGTGGACCACACACAGAGGTCAGAGGACAATTCCGTAGATTCGGTTCTCTCCATCTGCCTTTACTCGAATTTTGGGAATCACTCTCGAGTTGATAAAGCAGGGTAGCAAGTGTCTTCACCCCGGGCATTGAGCAGGCTCTGGTCAGCAAGTTTTGTCTTTTATTTTTTAGTATTTGTTATGCATTGATTTTCTTTTAACTAAAAGAAATGAATGAGAAGCTCATGGGACTGAGGAAGTAAATAATTCACAAAAAAAGACACTAAGAAGTTCCTGAGTATGACAAGATTCACAAGCCTTTCCCCGAATGCAGATGCAGGAAGCTGGCTTCTGGGATGCTCTCCCACCAGCAGTTAAGCTGCCTGCAAGTCTCACAAAGAACCCAGTCATGTGCTGTTGTCACCTGGGCTAGGGCAGCCTTTTGGTGATACAGATGCATCTGAAACATGTCTACATTTCTACATAACCCTTCATCTATGTTCCAGTAAGTGACCTTCATCTATATTCATCCAGTAAGTGACCTTCATCTATGTTCATCCAGTAATTGACCTTCATCTATGTTCCAGTAAGTGACCTTCATCTATGTTCATCCAGTAAGTGACCTTCATCTATGTTCATCCAGTAAGTGACCTTCATCTATGTTCATGCAGTAAGTGACCTTCATCTATGTTGCAGTAAGTGCCCGGCATTGGTTTGCTAAGTCGGACTCTGGTGGGCTCATTGCTCTGCTGTTGGTACCCTGTCTGATGTGAGTAGACGCCTCTCAGTTCTCCTAGGGAAAGTCACGCAGCCGTACCAGGATTGAGCTCAGCCCAGGGTTGAGCACTTTATTGACTTCTCTCCAGCCCTGTTTTCCATTTTTAAGAAACATTTTTGAACTTTGCATTTTTACTTTTTTGTGTATAGGCATTTTGCCTGTCTGTACACTGTGTACTGCATGCAGACAGTGCTCACTGAGGCGGGATTAGGACCTCTGATCCCCTGGGACTGGAATTACAGACAACTGCGAGCCACCATGTGGGTGGTGGGAATCAAAACTTGGTCCTCTGGCAGAGTAGCCTGGTTCTCTTTATGCTAAGCCATTCTCCCAGCTTCCTGTCTCCTGGGTATTTTGTTTTCCAACAGATAATGTGCTGCTATGAAGCTTATGTAAAAAGCATTGCCTGCCTGCAGACCGCATGGGTCAGTAACTTCAGAGAATTCTTACATCACAGATCCACAGTCCACCATGGCAGATGCTTGCAATCCCAACATTGGTAAGGTAGGGAAAGGCAGATCACTGGACTCACTGTCCAGTCAGCCTGTCCTGCCTGCTGGGATGTAAAATCGTCAAAAAATGCATGCTTACAATTAAAGAATTTCTGTCATACTCATATGAAACTAAATCAAATCCTTTGAAAATTTGTATTTGACTTTTTGAAGTTATGCTGTAGATTTCAATACACTAAATTTTTGAACCCAATATTCTCTGAAACTGGCAAATACTTCTTCAAAACCCCTCCTTGGAGTCCACAGAGTGTCCTGTTTTGTTGGCCATGGCTTGATATTCTGATGTCTCCAGTTGAACCTTGTCTCCAAACACACACTGCTGAGTACAGTCGTGTGCATCTGGGATTGACTAACGAGGTCTGAGAAGGGCTGGGAGTGGGAAGGAGACGAGACAGAAGTGACAGAGATGCGCTCTGAGGATCCAAGAGCTAGGGCTGGAGGCGGGGCGGAGGGAACCATTTAGGGATATGTTTGAGATTTTCCACAGATATACTTTATAGCTTAGAACTGAAAATAAATATATAAAATGGTCCTTCTCAAGGTGCTTTGCTAAAGATAAGAGAATTTGTATTGTTCAATGTTAAATGAAATCTTCCTGTTCCCACGTCAATCTAAAAAAAAAAAAAAAAAATGATCCCTTTCATATCCAACTGAAAACTGGCCAAGAACTGTGCAGCACAGAATTTAACGCCAGGCTGCAAACTCTCACTAAGGCAGAAACAGCTAAATCTCCCGCATCTTAATCTACTAAAGATATGTAATATGCATGGGAGGGCTGCCTGATTCTATGAAATCAGGTAGAAAATAACAGGGAAGGTGAGCCCTGCCCCCCACATGGAGCAACAGCAATGAGAGCCATAGTTCCAGGTCCCATCGAAGAGCCTCAGTGTATCAGCCTCGAGTCACAGCTGGGCTCAGCAGTTAAGGGAATGAGGACGAGTCTTCCCCAAGAAACAAAACCATGAAACCCTCAACGTCAAGACAGGTGAGTACATCAGCATAAGCTCACACCACACAACCAGGACACTCACTCCACAGCATGGGGACAGGCTCAACCCACAGCAGTGGGGACAGGCTCACTCCACAGCAGTAGGGACAGGCTCACTCCACAGTAGTGGGGACAGGCTCACTCCACAGCAGTGGGGACAGGCTCAACCCACAGCAGTGGGGCAGGCTCACTCCACAGCAGTGGGGACAGGCTCACTCCACAGCAGTGGGGACAGGCTCAACCCACAGCAGTGGGGACAGGCTCGCCCCACAGCATGGGGACAGGCTCACTCCACAGCAGTGGGGCAGGCTCACTCCACAGCAGTGGGGACAGGCTCACTCCACAGCAGTGGGGACAGGCTCACTCCACAGCAGTGGGGACAGGCTCACTCCACAGCAGTGGGGACAGGCTCAACCCACAGCAGTGGGGACAGGCTCACTCCACAGCAGTGGGGACAGGCTCAACCCACAGCAGTGGGGACAGGCTCACTCCCAAGCAATGCTTTCCTTCCCTTTAGAACACCTTTGAAATACTGTTGCTGAAGAAATCAGAACTCTCTCTTCTTTGAGATTGACTCTTGCCTCATTCCCTCACAGACAGCAAGTCTTTAGGACAGTGAATAGAACTCAATGGCCAGGTATGGTGACTAAGAGTGACTCCTGTGGTCCTGTGGTCCTGTGGCCTGGAGTCCCACCTTTGGGACAGGAGCAGCATTTCCCAGTGGCCACTGAGAGGTATCCCCAGTAGTCACTGGACAAGACAAAAGCACTGGCTGCCACCGTGAGGCCAGACCAAGGCTCCTGAATCCTTAAACTATGCTCAAAGATACACTAGACAGCAAAATATTTTACAGATCAAAGAAAAACTGAACAGAAAAAACTCAAAAGTATTCAGATTCATTTTGCATCAAGGTCATTACACTAGATGCAGATAAAGAGTTTACACAGACCAGTAAGAAAAACTCAAAGGCAAATATTATTTTCTTTCTCTGAATGAACTTACATGTTTATCCTAAAGTACATCAAGATGACTTAGGAAAATAAGTGTATAAGCACTAGGTGCCACACATACAGCCCATTAGATTAGCACAAGCCCCGTCTAAGCTTTTCCTGATGCTCTGGCTTCACATTAGACAATGAATCATGGATAAGTTCTGCAGAAGACAAGTAATTCTGAATTATCTAAATTGATTTAGAGAAAATAATAATGGATACAAATGTGTAACTATATAGTGATTAAACATTTCAGATTTTGACTATTTTCCTTGCTTTAGGCAAGGTTTTTTAAGACAAACATGAAGAACTTCAGACAGACTATGAGACGGCCTCAGGTAGGATCAAGAGAATTGTTTTGTTACCTGGGACAGCAGAGATAGCTCATGGTGACACGTGACAGCATTCCTGTTGGCTTCCATGAAATATCTCTGTGTGCGCCTCCTCTCCCGTTCCAGCTTCCTCTCCAAGGCTAGCTGGGATGTGGACAAGCTGTCTAAATACTTCATCATGATATCTGATATCATGGAACTAACTTCTACAATATCTGGACGGGCTTCCGCATCAGGAGTGAGGCATCTAAGAGAAGACAAAGTATTGTAACAAACGTCATCAATGTGATGGCATTGGAGGTTGGGGCAGGGCAAGTTCAGTGCAACTGAGTGTCCATCATGAAATCTGCACTCAAGATCAGCTCAGACAAGACAAGCATCAGACCAGGCTCTGAATCCAGCACTAATCAAAAGATGTCGGAACTCTGGGGAAAGGGGGCAGTTATAGGGCTTTGCACTTGAGCTCATAGCCCAGGGTGGTAGGCAGGCCTTGAATTCCAGGTCTCTTGTCCAGGTGAAAGAAGGGGTCATCTTCCCCTGCATGCTTGACTGCCTTCCAAAAATTATAGCCTGCCCACTAGTCAGCAAAACAAATAAGGTCCCTTTGAAGCAAACTAAGAAAGGAAAGATTCTGGGAGGTCGCAACATTTGACCTTTTCCAGCTATATTCAGTCAACATTAACACAACAAGATTAGTAGAGGGTCTTACAAAACACAGACAAATATAAAATCCAGTGACTTAGATTTTTATAGATGATGTTTATAGAATCAAAAGTAAATTCCTACCACTCAGGAGTCTGAGTCAGGAAGTTCTTGAACTTGAGGCCAATCTGTGTTACAGTATCTTAAGGGGGGGGCAATTTTAAGTATATTTTTAATTTTTTTAAGATTATAGCTTATCTTGGCATACAAAAGAACAGTTCTTAAACTGTGAGAATCTGAGCTAACAATGAAAAACTGATGTGTGAGAGTCAATTAAACATAAAGCAGGGTGCATTTGGACCTTTCTTACAACTGGCTATCAGTGTTCTCATCCTTTTCAAAGCCAGCAGAGGTGTTTGCACTCGTTCTACCTGACTAACTTCATTTCACTCAGGCTTGTTGAGTTCTTAATATTCTGTGTTTTACCTCTGATAACAGAATTTCAGTGGCACAGAGATGACTTAAGTTAGGATACATTGTTATGGACAGTCCTCATGGGAATATGTCCTCAATTTCTCTTAAGAACTTTTGCTTGCCAAGTAACTTGGCACATTGAATGCTAATGATTCTATGGTCTTGGAGGCAGGGAATATCATCTGGCATGGTGAAGTGAGTGCCATTCCCATTTCATATAGCCACTGATAGAAGGCCATTAACGTAGCCGTGGAGCCAACTGGCAAGATCATTGCAAATGCTTGCATTTCGGTTTATAAACTATTGCATGATGGGATTTTAATGTTCTAATTAATCACTACAATACAAACTTCTTGAGAGGAGAAGGCTGTGCCCCTTCACAAAGACCTTAATTAGCATGTAAGATTCAACTGACTCCTGAGAACTATCCAGTGAATGACCAAATGAATGCCTACAGAATTTACCTATCCTTAACCAAGATATCTGGACAGACTTGTGCATTTCCAGGAACACAATAGCAAGAGTTCCCATGGAGCACTGTTCCTCGTCAGAGTATCTCAGACACCTTCTTCAGAGACACAAATATGCTAAAGACTGGCATGGGGTACTGGCAAGGCAGTGTTGATTGGAGGTCTGGTCTACACCAGGTGCTCCTCTGCTACTAACCAGGTTAGAACCAAAGTAACAAGTGTCTGCTCTCAAGTCTAACTACTGAAGGATACTGAAGCACACAAGAGCAAACGTGTGCTTGTGTGTGATATTTTAGGGGCTTTTCTTGGTTATTGTTATTGCTGTCACCAAATATTAATATCTGACAAAAAGCAGCTTAAGGTATGAAGAAGGGTTTATTTCCACTCCTGCTTAAGGCAGGATACAGCCCACCATGGTAGAACAGGACAGCAGCAGGAGCATGAGGCAATGAAACGTGAGCGGCTTCTAGTTCAGTTTCTGGCGAGATTCATGTTCCTTCCCGAGACTTCAGGAGTGGCCACGGAGCCCTGCCTACCACACTCTGGAGCTGCTTTAGCCCACAGCTCCAAGCTCTTCCACCTTTGTTCCATAAACCAGTCACACAAAGTCTACAAACTCAGGTTTCTCACAGCAACAATGCCAGGGTCAGAACCAAATTTATGTTTCTCCCTCCTTGATATCACAGTCAAATCACCACACAAAAGCAACTCTAGGAAAAGGGCTTCCTTTTGGCTCATCACATAAGATGAGATATAGTCCCTCATGATGAGAAAGCGTGAGAGCAGTCTGTGATGTAACTACACACATTGTGTGAGGAGAGAGAATGCCCGTGCTCAGTCCCCCCCCCTCTTTTTTCAGTCTGGGACCCCATCCCACACGGTGGTACTGCCCATATTCAGGGTGGGTCTTCCTTCAGCAGTTCAAACTTTCTGGAAATTCTTCCACAGATATATCCAACAGTATGTCCCTGAGGTGACTCCAAATCCATTCAAATTGATGACAAAGGTTAATGGTCACAGAATTTCAGACATGGGTTTTTAAGTGGTCAGAAGGGCACCTAGGCAGTGAGATAGTCAGCGAAGTTTCCTGATCTGAGATGTTTCTGTGGCAATTCGAGGGGATGAGGATAAGAGCCATGCATCTGTCTGAGAGAAGAGAGTTTCAGAAGAAAGAGCAGCAGGTGAAAAGTTATGAAGGGAGTGGCTGGAACCTAGAGCAGCAGACAGGATCAATCTGAGTGTGAGGTAAACAAGGACAGCTCCTGAAGTGAGGAGGGACCTGACACAGGTCTGGGGGTGCAGAGAGACGATGACCTTTATTAAACTCCTGCTGTATTAATATGGAAAGCCTCTTACTTTTTGAGAACTCAGTATAAAATACAGTATTACTAACTTTTAATAATATTTTCAGTTTTATCATCGTTCACAGCTCTTTTTAGCTTACATGTTACTCTTTTTTCCATATGTGTACATATTTCATTTATTTCACAAAATAGAATTTCATACTTTTAACTTAGTTTCACATACACACTCACACATTTTTCATGTTGACGTAAAGTCTTGTAGATTGACCCAGTAGCTGTACAACATCTCAAGTTCCACTCAGATGTCCCAATGGTGTCCAAGGAGCCAATATTACTAATGATGCTTAAACACCATGCTCAGTTTGGATTGCCTGGGCAGCCTTTCGTAAGTAGCTGCCAATATGTAGTGAATATATACATAGAGGCATAAAGTATTTTATGGCAGTTACTTTATGTTGTAAATCGTGAGACTACGAACCTTCTAATGGTCTCTGTCACTTTTTCAGAGTAGATACCTTCAGGCACTGGCTCATACACAGCCTCTACTATCTGCAAGACAAACAGAAAACAGCAGCAGCGTCAGAGGACCAAGGTAATTATCTGTGGCTACAATGTGGCTTGCCAATAAATGATATAACGTTACACACAAATTTTACTCAGGAATAGAAACATCTCAACAAATGAAAATCAATGCAAATCAGACAGTTCTAGACTAGAGAATCATTTTCTCCAAGCTGAGGTAAAGTTAATCTTAAGCTCATGATAAAGTAATAGATGGGATGGCATTATATGGTGGTTTGTAGGCCTAATGCATGGGCTGGCGACATAGCTCAACAGGATAGCACTTGCCTAGCATGTGAAGGCCCTGGGTTCCATCTCCACCACCACAAAGAAACGGTAATCACAGATTCATTTTTTATAATTTTATATGATAAATGGATATAACTAAGTAGAACTATATGTGCAGAATAATAGATATTTAAGGCAGAATGGGTTATGTAGGAAACCAAACAGTACATGCTTTAAATGACAGTGGGGTAAGTCACAATGGTTTATGAAGAACAGGGTATAGCCATTAGCAACAAGAGGCCCCTTTGTTCCCAATGGCATACTTTAGTAGCCAAGGAGAGCATGTTGGTGCTACAGAAGGGAGGATTCAAAGTCGCCATCTGATAAAGGATGCAGCCTGCAGCCCAGACATCAGCCTTCTCTCCATATGGCTCGCTCTTCAGGACCTCTGGGCTGAAATACATAAGGGATGTTATTACAACACCGTACAGGATGGAAAAGGAACTGGTACCAGAATAAGTCCAGTTTTCAAGTTGGTGGTGTTGATATAAAAAAAAAAAAACAAATCAATAGACATTAAAATGTCTCCTAACAACTTTGCACTGTACCCATACTTCTCTCAACCCTTCTTGGAAAGTGTCTCCTTGCAGTAGATAGCACTTAACACAGACACCCTCAACGAGTCAGTCTACAGGTAATAAAAGATTATGGGGTGCTCGGCCCTAAATGAGAAATACGGGTTACACCCCTCGCCCCTGAAGCCACAGGAATCTTCACAGAGGAGAGGAACATTCTAAGAATCAGAGGCAATGAATAACATTAAATAAAGAGTTGTTTCCAGACACAAGAGGGCAGAAGCACTTGTAACTTACACTAATTGTAACAGTACACACAAGACCTATGTAAGCTCCAGACAGACAAATCTCAGCATAGAAGGGGAAGGTGGTCACAAAAACCCAGCACAATCTAAGAAGCTACTAGTATTTGATAGATACTGAGAAAGATGGAGTCTGTTTTCTCTAAACTAGACTGTATGAAGAAAGACAAGAAAGGAAGGAAGGAAGGAAGGAAGGAAGGAAGGAAGGAAGGAGCGAGCAAGTGAGCAGAGTTGGATAGGAAGGGATAGGAGGGGGAGAAAGTGGTTATGGGAGGAGGTGAACAGAAGAATGTCAAATTACATTGTATGACATTCTCAAAGAGTTCATAAGATATCGTTTAATATACATGTGTACGTGGGCTGACAAGTCCAAGGCCTGCCATCAAGAATGAAGTTAGGATAGTCAAGCTGCAGGAGCCCTGCAATCCAGACTTCACCCGGATCTGAATGTCTGAATGGACCCGGTCAAAAAGCTCCCTGCACCCAAATCCCATAAGAGGGAGAGTTAGACCTTCAGAGGGGCAGACATGCCTGGGAAACCAGAGGAGACTATTCTCTGCCCACATTTCTGACTCTAGAGGAAAACACCTAGTGCCATCAGGGTCCCCTGCACACAGGGACAAAGAAGTAGGGGCAGGCCCTTCTGGTTGCTGCCCTCAAGGAGAGCTGAAACCCAGCCCCGAGGAGCGACTTCGGGACCGAGGCCAGAGGTAAGACCTCTGCTCCAAGCGACCTGCCTGGTGGACACAGGACACATGCCCACAGGAGCACCTGAAAGCCAGTGGACAGGAACCACTACATGCCTGAAAGCAGAGCACTCTGTTCCCCTAACTGGCTGAAAGAAAACAGGAAAACAGGTCTACAGCACTCCTGACACACAGGCCTATAGGACAATCAAGCCACTGTCAGAAATAGCAGAACAAGGTAACACCAGAGACAACCTGATGGCGAGAGGCAAGCACAGGAACCCAAGCAACAGAAACCAAGGCTACATAACATCATCAGAGCCCAATTCTCCCACCAAAGCAAACACAGAATATCCAAACACACCAGAAACGAAAGATCTAGATTTTAAATCACATTTGATCATGATGATGGAGGACTTCAAGAAAGACATAAAGAACTCATTTAGAGAAACTCAGGAAAACATAAATAAACAAGTAGAAGCTGATAGAGAGGAATCACAAAAATCCCTGAAAGAATTCCAGGAAAACACAATCAAACAGGTGAAGGAATAAAAAATAGAAATAGAAGCAATAAAAAAAGCACAAAGGGAGACAACACTGGATATAGAAAACCAAAGGAAGAGACAAGGAGTTGTAGATATAAGCATCACTGACAGAATACAAGAGATACAAGAGAGAATCTCAGGAGCAGAAGATTCCATAGAAATCATGGACGCAACTGTAAAGATAATGTAAAACAGAAAAAGCTACTGGCCCAAAACATATAGGAAATTCAGGACACAATGAGAAGATCAAACCTAAGGATACTAGGTATAGAAAAGAGTGAAGACTCCCAACCCAAAGGCCCAGTAAATATCTACAACAAAATCATAGAAGAAAACTTCCCTAACCTAAAGAAAGAGATGCCCATAAACATACAAGAAGACTACAGAACTCCAAATAGATTGGACCAGAAAAGAAACTCCTCTGTCACATAATAGTCAAAACACCAAATGCACAAAGCAAAGGAAGAATATTAAAAGCAGTAAGGGAAAAAGGGCAAGTAACATATAAAGGCAGATCTATCAGAATCACACCAGACTTCTCTCTAGAGACTATGAAAGCCAGAAGATCCTGGACAGATGTCATACAGACCCTAAGAGAACACAAATGCCAGCCCAGGTTACTGTATCCAGCAAAACTCTCAATTAACATAGATGGAGAAACCAAGATGTCCCATGACAAAACCAAATTTACACAATATCTTTCTACAAATCCAGCCCTACACAGGATAATAAATAGTAAAGCCCAACATAAGGAGGCAAGCTACACCCTACAAAAAGCAAGAAACTAATCGTCTTGGCAACAAAACAAAGAGAAGAAAAGCACACAAATATAACCTCACTTCCAAATATGAATATAACAGGAAGCAATAATCACTATTCCTTAATATCGCGCAACATCAATGGATTCAATCCCCCAATAAAAAGACACAGATTAACAAACTGGATATGCAAATGAAAAGGGAGACATAACTACAGATTCAGAGAAATTCAAAAAAAATCATCAGATCTTACTATAAAAGCCTATATTCAACAAAACTTGAAAATCTACAGGAAATGGACAATTTCTAGACAGATACCAGGTACCAAGTTAAATCAGGAACAGATAAACCAGTTAAACAACCCCATAACTCCTAAGGAAACAGTCATTAAAGGTCTCCCAACCAAAAAGAGCCCAGGTCCAGATGGGTTTAGTGCAGAATTCTATCAGACCTTCATAGAAGACCTCATACCAATATTATCCAAACTATTCCACAAAATTGAAACAGAAGGAGCACTACCGAATTCCTTCTATGAAGCCACAATTACTCTTATACCTAAACCACACAAAGACCCAACAAAGAAAGAGAACTTCAGACCAATTTCCTTATGAACATCAACGCAAAAAATACTCAACAAAAATTCTGGCAAACCGAATCCAAGAGCACATCAAAACAATCATCCACCATGATCAAGTAGGCTTCATCCCAGGCATGCAGGGATGGTTTAATATATGGAAAACCATCAACGTGATCCATTATATAAACAAAGTGAAAGAACAAAACCACATGATCATTTCATTAGATGCTGAGAAAGCATTTGACAAAATTCAACACCCCTTCATGATAAAAGTCCTGGAAAGAATAGGAATTCAAGGTCCATACCTAAACATAGTAAAAGCCATATATAGCAAACCAGTGGCTAACATTAAATTAAATGGAGAGAAACTTGAAGCAATCCCACTAAAATCAGGGACTAGACAAGGCTGCCCACTCTCTCCCTACTTATTCAATATAGTTCTTGAAGTTCTAGCCAGAGCAATCAGACAACAAAAGGAGGTCAAGGGGATACAGATCGGAAAAGAAGAAGTCAAAATATCACTATTTGCAGATGATATGATAGTATATTTAAGTGATCCCAAAAGTTCCACCAGAGAACTACTAAAGCTGATAAACAACTTCAGCAAAGTGGCTGGGTATAAAATTAACTCAAATAAATCAGTAGCCTTCCTCTACACAAAAGAGAAACAAGCCGAGAAAGAAATTAGGGAAACGACACCCTTCATAATAGACCCAAATAATATAAAATACCTCGGTGTGACTTTAACCAAGCAAGTAAAAGATCTGTACAATAAGAACTTCAAGACACTGAAGAAAGAAATTGAAGAAGACCTCAGAAGGTGGAAAGATCTCCCATGCTCATGGATTGGCAGGATTAATATAGTAAAAATGGCCATTTTACCAAAAGCGATCTACAGATTCAATGCAATCCCCATCAAAATATCAATCCAATTCTTCAAAGAGTTAGACAGAACAATTTGCAAATTCATCTGAAATAACAAAAAACCCAGGATAACTAAAACTATCCTCAACAATAAAAAAAAGGACTTCAGGGGGAATCACTATCCCTGAACTCAAGCAGTATTACAGAGCAATAGTGATAAAA
Source organism: Rattus rattus (assembly GCF_011064425.1). Lineage (NCBI taxonomy): Eukaryota > Metazoa > Chordata > Mammalia > Rodentia > Muridae > Rattus > Rattus rattus. The sequence continues at coordinate 44,624,796 of NC_046154.1, read as the reverse complement.
ACTGCATGGTATTGGTACAGAGACAGACAGATAGACCAATGGAATAGAATTGAAGACCCAGAAATGAACCCACACCTGGTCACTTGATTTTTTTTGACAAAGGAGCCAAATCCATCAATGGAAAAAAAGATAGCATTTTCAGCAAATGGTGCTGGTTCAACTGGAGGTCAACATGTAGAAGAATGCAGATGATCCATGCTTATCACCCTGTACAAAGCTTAAGTCCAAGTGGATCAAGGACCTCATCAAACCAGACACACTCAAACTAATAGAAGAAAAACTAGGGAAGCATCTGGAACACATGGGCACTGGAAAAAATTTCCTGAACAGAACACCAATGGCTTATGCTCTAAGATCAAGAATCGACAAATGGGATCTCATAAAACTGCAAAGCTTCTGTAAGGCAAAGGACACTGTTGTTAGGACAAAACGGCAACCAACAGATTGGGAAAAGATCTTTACCAATCCTACAACGAATAGAGGCCTTATATCCAAAAATATACAAAAAGAACTCAAAAAGTTAGACCATTGGAGACAAATAACCCTATTAAAAAAATGGGGTTCAGAGCTAAACAAAAATTCACAGCTGAGGAATGCCGAATGGCTGAGAAACACCTAAAGAAATGTTCAACATCTTTAGTCATCAGGGAAATGCAAATCAAAACAACCCTGAGATTTCACCTCACACCAGTGAGAATGGCTAAGATCAAAAACTCAGGTGACAGCAAATGCTGGCGAGGATGTGGAGAAAGAGGAACACTCCTCCATTGTTGGTGGGATTGCAGACTGGTACAACCATTCTGGAAATCAGTCTGGAGGTTCCTCAGAAAATTGGACATTAAACTGCCTGAGGATCCAGCTATACCTCTCTTGGGCATATACCCAAAAGATGCCCCAACATATAAAAAAGACACGTGCTCCACTATGTTCATAGCAGCCTTATTTATAATAGCCAGAAGCTGGAAAGAACCCAGATGCCCTTCAACAGAGAATGGATACAGAAAATGTGGTACATCTACACAATGGAATATTACTCAGCTAACAAAAACAACGAGTTTATGAAATTTGGAGGCAAATATACCCACCAAAACTAGATAAGACAGATGAAGCTAAAAATGCGCATGACCATATAAAGCCAGAAGATCTGGACAGATGTCTTTCAGATCCTAAAAGACCATAGTTGTCAGACCAGACTACTAAGCCCAGAAAAACTCTCAATCAACATAGATGGAAAAAAACAAGAAATTTTATTATAAAACCAAATTTAAAGAGTATCTTTCTACTAATCCATGCCTGAAGAAGACACTAGAAGGAAAACTCCAACACAAGGAGGATAACTACAACCAAGAAAACACAAGAAAATAGTCATCTTACAACAAAACCAAAAGAAGAGAATCACACACACACACACACACACACACACACACACACAAAAACAACAACAACAACAACACTTCCAACATTAAAATAATGGGAACTAATAATCATTGATCATTAATATATCTCAACATCAATGGGCTCAGTTCCCCAATAAAAAGACATGGGCTAACAAATTAAACACATAAATAGGATCCATGATTCTGCAGCATACAAGAAACACAGCTCATCAACAAAAATAGAACTACCTCAGAGTAAGGAGCTGGAATAAAGATTTCTAAGAAAACAGATCAAGGAAACAAGCTAGTATAACCATTCTAATTTCTTTTAAAAAGAGAATTTCAAAGCCAAAAGTTCTTAAAAGAAATGAAGAATGACACTTCCTATTCAACAAAGGAAAAATCCACCAAGATGACATCTCAATTCTGAAAATCTATACCACAAATGCAAGGGCACCCATATATATCGAAGAAACTTTAAAAACTCAAACTACACATTGAATTTCAAACAACAATAGTGCAGGACTTCAACACCCTACTCTCACCAATGGACAGGTAATCAAAGCAAAAAAGTAAACACAGAAACAATGAAACTAACAAGTATCATGAACTAAATGGATTTAACAGATATCTACAAAACTTTTCACCCCAAAACAAAAAAAATACACCTTCTTCTCACCACTTCCAGAATCTTCTCCAAATTTGACAATATAATCAGGCACAAAGCAAGCCTCAAGAGATAGAAGGTTTCAAAAACCTCTTCATTCTGTCAGATTACTATGGACTAAAGCTGGACTTCAGCAATAGAATCACAGATACTCATGGAAACTGAACAACTCTCTACTCAATGATAACTTATTCAGGAAAGAAATAAAGAAAGAAATTGAAGACTTCTTAGAATTCAATGAAAATGAAGGCACAAATACACCCAAACGTGTTGAGTAAAGAGTTGTTCAGTTTTCACAAGTATCCCACGAGAAAGTGGGAAATAGCCTGGAATTCACTTATACAGGAAAAATTTTCCTGAACAGAACACCAAAACCTCAGGCTCTAAGATCAATGATTAATAAATGGGACCTCCTGACACTGAAAAGCTTCTGTAAGTCAAAGGACACTGTCAGTGAGACAAAACAGCAGCATACAGATTGGGAAAAGATCTTCACTGACTCTACAACCAATAGAGGACTAATATCCAAATATATAAAGAACTCAAGAAATTAAACTTCAATGAACCAAATAACCCAATTAAAATGGGTTACAGAACTAAACAGGAAATACTTGACAGAAGAGTCGCAAATGGCCAAGAAGTACTTAAAGAAATGTTCAGCATCCGTAGTCATTAGGGAAATTCAAATCAGAGTGACCCTGATATTCCACCTCACACCAATCAAAATGGCAAATGCTGGCAAGACTAAGGAGAAAGGGAAGACTCCTCCATTTGTGGTGAGGTTGCAAATTTGTACAACCACTCTGAAAATCTATCTGGCAGTTTCTAAAGAATTGGAACTAGTTTAACCTGAAGACCCAGTTATACTGATCCTTGGCATATACCCAAAAGATGCTCTACCATACAAGGATTTGTGCACTACTATGTTCATAGCAGCTTCATTTGTGATAGATAGAAACTACAAACAACCCATATATCCCTCAGTTGAAGAATGGATACAGAAAATGGTGTTCATTTACACAACGGAATACTATTCATCTTTTAAAAACAAAGACATCATGAATTTTTCAGGCAAATGGATGGAACTAGAAAATATCATTCTGAGTGACATGCACAGTATGTACTCACTGATAAGTAGATATCACTTAAGTACAGAATAACTATAATACACCCTGAAGACCCAAAGAAGTCAAACAAGAAGGAAGGTACAAGCAAGGATGATCTCATCACACTTAGAAGGGGAAAAATATTCATAGAAGGCAGAGGAAGAGAGTGATCTGGGTGGGAGACAGAATGGGGATGGGAATAGGGAGGCAAAATTTTTGGGGGTAGGAGGAGACAAGAAAGAGTTCCGGAGGGACAGAAGAATGAATGGCAATCTGCAGCTGCTGGGGGAGGAGGGAGGAGGGATCTCTAAGAAGTCCCAAAGACCTTTAATAGGGTAGGCTCCCAGAATTCAAAATGGGTGATCATAGCCATGATAACTAACAGTAGAGACATGAAATCCAAGAGGCCTCCCTGTAGCCAGGCAATGGCTCCCCAGAGGAGGGATTAGACACCAACCCCTACCACAAAACTTTTTAATTCAAAGTTTATTCCCCAATGTAGGGGAATGTCAGGGCCAGGAGGCAGGAAGAAGAGGTGGGTGTTTCCCCAGAAAGAAGGAAAACAGTGAACTAGATTGTTGGGGAGAGGGGCAGTAAATGGGGAGGATGGAAGGAATAGCTATAAAGAAGGGGAGGAGGATTAGGGGATGTTTGCCCAGAACCGAAAGGAATAACACCTGAAATGTATATAAAAATACCAAATTAATAAAAAAAAGGGGGAAAAGGAGAAGATGGAAGTTTATGGAGGGGAAACACGGAAAGGGGATAACATTTGAAATGTAAATAAAAAATACCCAATAAAAGTATTGAATTATAAATAATAATAAGTATTTATCTATTGTTTATCAACATAATTTCTTCTTTATTATCTTGTTTTACTAACATTGGTCTATGTTACATATATCTTTGGGAAGCATGAATAATTTTAATTTTTATATTTTAATTAGCCTACAAAGTAACACATTTAATGTCACACTTCCATTCATGTTTAGTTCTGGTTAATTCTTCCATCCCAAGTGTTCATCCCTACTTCTGCACAGCATACCATCTACACTGTACCCTTATCAATATTTCTATTTCCCATTCCATTTTGATATTAAAATATACTCTATTATGCTGTCTCTCACTTAAAGCATTTCTTTTCAATTTGCTGGCTTTTATCCACACATGCCCTGTACTAAATGCTCAAAATAACAGAAGCTAGGAGCTGCATAAGAGAAAACACATGGTATTTGCCTTCCAGAGATAGTGTTATTTCACTTAACACATTAGTTTATCGATCCATCATTTCTCTACAAAGTTCAGTTTCAGATTTTATTTTATGGCTGGGTAAAATCCATGTTCATATATGGATCACATTTTTTGATTCGATGTTTTATTTATTTACATTTCAAATGTTATCCCCACTCCTGATTTCCCCGCCCAGGCATTCACCTACCCTGGGTATCAAGCCTTCATAGGAACAAGGCCTTTCCTCCCACTGATGCCAGACAATGCCATCCTCTGCTACATAGGAGGCTGGAGCCATGGGTTCCTCCATGTGTACTCTTTGGTTAGTGGTTTAGCTCAGGGAGCATTGGCAGGTCTGGGTGGTTGATATTTTTGTTCTTCCTATGAGGTTGCAAACTCCTTCAACTCCTTCAGTCCTTGCCCTAAAGTCTCCATTGGGGTCCCCATGCTCAGTTCAGTGGATTTAAGCATCCTGATCTGTATTTGTCAGGCTCTGGCAGAGCATCTTAATGTCAGCAAACACTTTGTGGCATTCACAATAGTGTCTGGATTTGATGGATCCCCAGGTGAGGCAGCCTCTAGATGATCTTTCCTTCAGTCTCTGTTCCACACTTTGTCCCCGCATTTCCTTTAGACAGGAGTTATTCTGAGTTAAAATTTTGAAGATTAGTGGGTAGTCCCATACCCCAACTGGGGGCCTTGCCTAACCTCTGGATATGGTCTCTGAAGATTTCCCTCCCTTTCGATATGCATTTCATCTAATCTCATCCCCTTTGTGCCCTGGGAGCCTCTTGCTTTCCTAGCATCTGGGACTTTCTGGTTGTTACCCCCAGTTCCCCATAACCCGTTGCTATACGCATCTGTTCAGTTTCTTTTTTTTTTTTTTTTCGATCTTATTAAATTGGGTATTTCTTATTTACATTGCAATTGTTATTCCTTTCCCGGTTTCCAGGTCAACATCCTCTAAGCCCTTCCTCCCCCTTCTACATGGTTGTTCCTCCCCAACCTCCCCCCATTACCGCCCTCCCCACAAAAATCCCGTTCACTGGGGGTTCAGTCTTGGCAGGACCAAGGACTTCCTCTTCCACTGGTGCCCTTACTAGGCTATTCATTGCTACCTATGTAGTTGGAGCCCAGGGTCAGTCCATGTATACTCTTTGGGTACCCTGGAAGCTCTGGTTGGTTGGTATTGTTGTTCATATGGGATCTCAAGCCCCTTCAGCTCTTTCAGCCCTTTCTCTGATTCCTTCAACAGGGGTCCTGCTCTCAGTTCAGTGGTTTGCTGCTAGCATTCACCTATGTATTTGCCGTATTCCGGCTGTGTCTCTCAGAAGAGATCTACATCCAGTTCCTGCCAGCCTGCATTTCTTTGCTTCACCCATCTTATCTAGTTTGGTGGCTGTATCTGTATGGGCCACATGTGGGGCATGCTCTGAATTGGCATTCCTTCAGTCTCTGTTCTAAACTTTGCCTCCCTATCCCCTCCCAAGGGTGTTCTTGTTACCCTTTTAAAGAAGGAATGAAGCATCGCATTTTGGTCATCCTTCCTGAGTTTCATGTGTTCTGTACATTTAAGGTAATTCTATCAGTTTCTTAACCCTCTGTATATCATCCTTGTCTCCTCCCATACCTGATACTGCACCCCTTTTCCCCTCCCCATCCTTTTTTCCTCCTAAGTAACTCCCATACTCCATCACTTGTGAGTATTTTCTTTCCCCTTCTAAGAAGGACTGAAGGATCTACACTTTGGTGTTCCTTCTTCTTTTTTTTTTTTTTTTTTTTTTTGGTTCTTTTTTCGAGTGGGACCAAACAGGGACCTTGCGCTTCCTAGGGCAAGCCAGCACTACCACTGAGCTAAATCCCCAACCCCGGTGTTCCTTCTTCTTAAGCTTCATATGGAAGCAAAAATCACTGGTCCTCAATATCTCTTACCACCAATGGACCCAATTCTCCAATAAAAGACAGACTAACATACTGGATACATAAACAGGATTCAGAATTTTGCTACATACAGGAAACATAGACAGACACTACCTCAGAGTAAAAGGGTGGAAAAATATTTTCCAAGCAAATTATTCCAAGAAACAAGCTGGAGTAGCCATTCTAATATTGAATAAAATCAACTTTCAAACAAAAGTTATCAAATAAGATAAAGAAAGACACTTCATACTCATCAAAGGAAAATTCTACCAAGAACTCATAATTCTGAGCACCTATGCTACAAATTCAAGGGCACCCACATTCACAGAAAAAAAAAACTTTGCTAAAGCTCTAAGTGTACACTGTACTTCACTCAAAAATAGTGAGCAACTTCAACACCCCACTGATGAATGGACAAATCATGGAAACAGAAAATAAACAGAAACATAGTGAAACTAACAGAAGTTATGAACTAAATGGAACATTTTCATTATCCATTGTTGTTTGAGTGAATGTCTAGGCTGACTCCATCTCCTTGCTGTTGTGCAAAAAAGAATGATAAACATGAATGTGCAGGTATCTCTGTAGCAGGATGTATTATACTTTGTGCATATGCTCTGTAGTGCTATAGCTGGGGCATGTGGTACTTATGTTTTCAGTGTGGACATTCTCAGAAAACCACCACTTGCCTCTTATTTTTGAAAGTCTGGTTCGAAATTATTTTACTCTTGTGTTTTAAGTCTCTTCTAATTAAGCATTATATATTTGAGACTAATTTCCTCATTTTTATCAAAATAATAGCTGTATATGTTCACTAGTTATATTGTAAAAGTCAGTGTCTGTATGCAACACATAATGATCAAACCAGGGCAATAAGCATTTACACCATTTCAGTCAGTAATAATCTTGTGTGATGAGAGGTTTGGAATCTTCTCTAGTCATGTTTAAATGTAACAGATAAATCTATGCTATCTCAGCACATATAGGGCTTACTAGGCAGATTACCTGAATTGAATACTATCAATATAAAAAAGAAAGAAAAGGGGAAAGGAAGGAAGGAAAGAAGAAAGAAAGAAAGAAGAAAGAAAGAAAGAAAGAAAGAAAGAAAGAAAAGAAAAAAAAGAAGGAAGGAAGGAAGGAAGGAAGAAAAAGAAAGAAAAGAAGAAAGAAAGAAAGGAAGGAAGGAAGGAAGGAAAAGGAAGGAGAAGGAAGAAATAAATAAATTACCCAAAGTCTGTAATCCTACTATTGGAGAGAGGTTGATATAGGAAGAACCCTATGGTTTTCTGGGAAGCAATCTTGTTCATTCAGAGAATACCAGTTTCATCAAAAGACCCTATTTGAACATATAAGGTAGGAAAGGATTGAAGAAGATTCTTGACATTGACATTTTATATCTACAAACATGAACATATGTGCATGTATAACACGTGTATGTATATGCATAACAGACATAACAAATACATCATAAAAACACACACAAAACACATATGTACATATACCTATCACATGCACACACATAGCACATACATACTTAAAACAAACACCTAAAACAAACAAATGCAGGCACACATATCACACACACACACACACACACACACACACACACACACACACACACAAACACATTACAGCTTGTACAACCAAGAGTTTCCCTCACCTACTTTATCAGGAACAAAGCTAATTCCTTTACAATATCATTGTGCTCTTTGCAAAATTTGTCTTTAATGTCTTTCTTTGTCTTTTAAATATTTATTTATTTATATCTTTTTATTGTTTATTTTATTTATTAACATTTCAAATGTTATTCTCTTTCCTGGTTTCCCCTCCACAAACCACCTATATCACTCCTTATCCTCCTGCTTCTATGAGGGTGCTCCCCTACCTACCCACCCATTCCCACTTCACCACCCTGGAATTCCTCTACACTGAGACATTGAGCCTTCACTAAAACAAGGGCCTCTCCTCCCACTGATGCAAGATAAGGCCATCCTCTGCTACATATGCAGCTGGAGCCACGGGTCCTTCTATGTGTACTCTTTGGTGGTGGTTTAGTCCCTGGGAGCTCTGGTGGGGTCTGATTGGTTGGAATTGCTGTTCTTCCCATGGGGTTGCAAACCCCTTCAACTCCTTCAGTCCTTGCCCTAACTTCTCTTTTGGGGTCCTCGTGCTCAGTCCAGTGGTGCATGTGTTCATGGATTTGGTTTGTGAGAATTTTATTCAGTAGTTTTGCATCATCTATATTTTAAAGGAAACTGGTCAACTCAGGGCTTAACTCAACCAAATATACTCAAAGAGAACTATACAAAGAATCAACAATCCAGGCGCTGGTTCTTTGAGAAAATCAACAAGATAGACAAACCTTTAGGCAGACTAACCAGAGGGTACAGAGACAGTATCCAAATTAAGAAAATCAGAAATAAAAAGGGAGACATAACAGAAACATGAAGTTCTAAAATCATCAGATCCTACTACAAAGCCTATGCTCAACAAAACTGGAAAATCTGGATGAAATGGACAATTTTCTACAGATACCATTACCAAAGTTAAATCAGGATCAGATCAACCTTCTAAACAGTCTCATAACCCCTAATGAAATAGAACAGTCATTAAGTTTCCCAATCAAAAGAAGGCCAGGACCAGATGGTTTTAGTACAGAATTATATCATACCTTAAATGAAGACCTAATACAAGTACTCTTCAAACTATTCCACAAAATAGAAACAGAAGAAACACTACCAGATTTGAAGCCATAATTATGCTTACATCTAAACCATACAAAGATCCAAGAAGGAAAGTGTCTTACATGATCTAATTAATGTGTTCTGCTCTTCTTGAGGTTCTTACCTGTCTGAATTTATCTTTCTTTTTATTGCTTAGGAATAGCCTTATTTGAACAAAACTGCTTCTTTACCACATTTCCTTAGACATAAATCTCTATTTTATTACTGACTTAAAACTGTATTTTCAACTCACAAACCTAATACACTAACACATGCAACCATTGGACTGACCACAAGGATTCCAAAAGAGGTGTTAGGGCAAAAACCAAAGAAGCTGAAGGGGTTTGCAACCCCATAGGAAGAACAACAATACCAACCAACCAGAACTTCCTAGAGCTCCCAGGGACTAAACCACCACCAAAGAGTATACATGGAAGGACCCATGACTCCAGCTGTGTATGTAGCAGAGGATGGCCTTATCTTGCATCAGTGGGAGGAGAGGCCCTTGTTCTTATGAAGGCTCAATGCCACCGTGTAGGGGAATTCCAGGGTGGTGAAGTGGGAGTGGTTGGGTGGGTAGGGGAGCACCCTCATAGAAGCAGGAGGATAAGGAGTGATATAGGTGGTTTGTGGAGGGGAAACCAGGAAAGGGGATAACATTTGAAATGTTAATAAATAAAATAAACAATAAAAAGATATAAATAAATAAAAATAAATAAATATTTAAAAGACAAAGAAAGACATTAAAGACAAATTTTGCAAAGAGCACAATGATATTGTAAAGGAATTAGCTTTGTTCCTGATAAAGTAGGTGAGGGAAACTCTTGGTTGTACAAGCAATGGGCGTGCACACACACGCATGTGTTCATGCATCTGTTTGTTTTAGGTGTTTGTGTTAAGTATGTAAATTGTATTAGCAACTGTGTTTGTTGCTATGTGGATCACTGCAATTTTAATATTCTAACTAGATTTTCAACTTTTTATTTAAAGTAAAGTAATTTACTCAAAACCTAACAGTGGAATGCAAACTGTGTGCCAAGGGTTTCTTATCATCTATAATCATCTGGGCATGTCTAAAATTATAGAACCATATTTATTTTCTTTGGAGATCTCAATACTCTAGTCTCTATTAATGCAGTTACAAGTAAGAAAATACATACATTTGTAGTCCCTTAACTTTTGTAAGCAATCAGTCAGGGGAATAATGTTTAGACTAGATACTGTTAACTCGTGTCTTATACTAAAAGTAAGGATATTTGAGAACACATGTGATTATATACTGAGGTCCTGTGAGATACCAGAAGTATTTAGTAAAACAAAAGTAACAACAGAGTTTCCTAGTTTAAATCCATGAGAGGAAAATACACTTAAGGAGGATTCTGAGGGTAAAATGAGCATCTTAGAAAGCAGCCTGACTGGACTTGATTATTTCTTTGGAAAATAGAGTAAACAGTGTATTGAGAAAAAAGAACCAGAGATATTTGTTGTCTTTCTGTCTGTGTGTCTGTCTCTCTCTAAATTCTTGGGACTAAGTTAATAACGAACTGCCACAGGTTATGGTTTACTCAGTTTTGCTATTGAAAATAAAATTGGTGCTTTTATGAAAGATATAAAAAGTTATCCAGGATGTGTGTAGTTTTTAAAGATTTTATGAAACTCCCTTCATACCCATATACCCCCTTAACTGGAAACTTCCAAAGTAAAAGGTATACAATTGTATTATTAACCCTTCAACATAGAAGGAGAAACATACTGCTTCAGGAAAGGGTATAGAGATTTCACCTACACACAAAACCTCAGACTGTAGCCCAATATTCCAACAAAAACTTTGACAAACTGATGTGAATGCAAGATAATGGCATAGTTACTTTCTTGGCAGAAGATTGATACAGAATGTTAATTTGTATTACAGCATGTATACACATGTCTATTGCCTTCTGTACAGTCCAACTGTTGAGTTTTGATTTAGTACTACTGAGGCTTTTAAAGTATTCTTATTTTGGCTTCTCCACCTATACACCAGCAACTTCAACAAAAATTTTATAGAAAACCAAGCAAAAATGTAAATATAGCATATTGTTCTTTTGCATTTAATTCATGGGTCTATTTTGCTTAATAACTGCTCTGCATCATTCATAAAACTTATTACAACTTTTGTTTCATTTAGAGCAAAGCTCACTGGAAATAAGATTATAATTTATTAACACTATATGCATATTCTGTGTAATAATTTAAGATTGTGGGTTATTGGTAGATCAAATAAATAGGTGTTGAAAATTTCTTTACTGGCTTACTTTTTTCATATCTCTTTCTGGTTCCATAAGGGCAATACATTGTAAAATAAAAGAGAGGCATTTAGCTTTAGACATTAGCTATGGAATGTTTCCAAGATGTGAATGTACGGTTGGGAATTTCTGGCCCCATTCCTTGTAAAAAACATGCATGTTTCTCCCTGAATAAATTATGGCATTGCATTATCATTTTAATTAGTTTATTTGATTACTTTTCCAGACCAATTTTCCCTACCTCTTCTCATCCCAGCCACCCCTCCCCCTACTGCACTCCCCTACTACTATCAATTCCTCCTCCAATCTTCTTGAGAAAAGGACAGGCCTCCATGAATATCAGCTAGTTGTGGCCTTTTTAGTAGCAGTGAGACAGGGCACCTCCTCTTCTATTAAAGCTGGATGTAGCAACCCAGCAGGTGGATAGGGTACTAAAAGGAGGCAACAGATTCAGAGATTGCCCTTGCTCCCACTGTTAGAAGTCTCAGCAGAAGATCAAGCTACACAACTGTAGCATATTTGAAGAAGGCCTAGGTCAGTCCTATTCAGGCTTCCTGGTTGACATCTCAGTTTTTATGAGCCTCTATGAATCCAGGTTAGTTGATTCTGTAGGTTTTCTTGTGATGTCCTTGACCCCTTTGGTTCCTACTTTCCTTGCCCTTCCTTTGCAGGATTCCCCCCAGAATTCTGCAAAATAGATAATGAAAGGAGATAAGGAGGGGAACTTCATTCTGACAAAGGAGATTCTCTGCCTATCATTTACAACTGGATTTCTCCACTGCCTACAATATTTGAAGAATTACTTAATGTTTAGATGTGGTTCTTTTGCATCTGTTTCCATCAGTTGCTGAGAAGTCTCTCTGAGGATGATTATGTGGCAAATCTATGAGTATAGTAAAATATTACCAGCATCATTTCATTGACATTTATTTCTGTCATGGTTGTTTCTATACTATTTCTCTGGGCTACTCTGCCTTTGGGTCCTGGCCTGCAAGGCAATGTCAGGGTGGGCTGCTTCTCATGTCATGAGTGTCAATCTGGACCAACATTTCCATCTTAATATTTGAGATGAGGTGGGAACAAACCTTGCAAGACTTCAGAAAATGGATGAAACATAGTAGTCTTCCCACTTTTTCCTGACCCATTTGTCAGAAGTGCAATCAGATCTGAGTATGACACTAGCATCTGAGGCACAAAGATGACTATAACTATATTCCCCAGATCCAGAAGGTCATTGTGGAGCACATACATGCTTTCCACTTTTTTGAGTTAAGATAAAGTGAGTAGCAATTTCAACATTAAGACATCTTTACATCATACCAAAACACACTCTACGAGTCAAGTCAACACACTTCTCATCCCATTTACCTCTCAGTTTGAAGTATGTGTAGGAAATGAGCATGGTAGCAGAAACCATCAGTGAACACAGGATTACACTTAAATCTTCCACCCACAAAATGTCCAATTCAAAATGTGCATCTGAAACAGGAACTGAAGAGAGTTGCAAAAGTTAGAAAGGTGGCAGCAGAGATGGTGCAGCTGGAACACAGACTTACGACAGATGCACTTCTCAGGTTGCACTGCTCTGTGTTTTCTGGATTTATGAGTGAGGGAGAGAAGGCTAACATATCCCAATATCTTACAAGATAGACAACGAAAGGAGATAAGGAGGGGAACTTCATTCTGACAAAGGAGATTCTCTGCCTATCATTTACAACTGGATTTCTCCACTGTCTACAATAAGAATTACTCATAGAACAAGCATATTGATGAATTTGTCTGTTAATTCTAGTTTGATTTTTGGCAGTGCCCATATCTCACAAGAGAGGATTAATTTAAAAAAAATTACTAAAAATACAGCTCGAGTTTGTGAATTCTGCTTTGGGTTCTGAGCTATAACTCAATTGCTATAAAGAATTGCCCCATCTTCATTTTCTTTCACTTCTTTATATAGCTTCTGTTACAACTATAAAATTAAAGAGTCTGCAAATCAAATTATAAGACAGGTAGGTGAGGAGTCAATGGATCTTGCAATCTAAGCCACCGTCACTCTTCTTTTTTTTTTAACAGTTCTTTTTTTTATTTCTTTTTTTTTTTTTTTATTAACTTGAGTATTTCTTATATACATTTCGAGTGTTATTCCCTTTCCCGGTTTCCAGGCAAACATCCCCCCCCCCCCCCCCCCTCCTTTTGGGGGTTTCCCCCCCCCCCCCCCCCCCACTGCTGCCCCCCCCCCCACAATCTAGTTCACTGGGGTTCAGTCTTATGGGACCCAGGGCTTCCCCTTCCACTGGTGCTCTTACTAGGATATTCATTGCTACCTATGAGGTTGGAGCCCAGGGTCAGTCCATGTATAGTCTTTAGGTAGTGGCTTAGTCCCTGGCTCTGGTTGCTTGGCATTGTTGTACATATGGGGTCTCGAGCCCCTTCAAGCTCTTCTAGTTCTTTCTCTGATTCCTTCAACGGGGGTCCTATTCTCAGTTCAGTGGTTTGCTGCTGGCATTTGCCTCTGTAAGTGCCTTACCAGTGACAAGGCATTTGGGAAAAGAAATATTTGCTAGAAGTGTCTACATACTTGATAGCACTTACCTCTTTGTTTCAAATGTAAATACCCCATGATTGATATGACAATCACCACCGAAAATATCATTATTAATATGCCTGTCACCCAAGGAGCATCACATGTACACCTACACCCTGGAGAAACAAAGTTATAATCACCATTTATGGTGTAAATATTCTTATGGTTTGGAAAGTATGTCAAGAAAGCAGGAGCTATAGTCTGATGTCATATTTCTATGTTCATTAGAACCTAGTATGACTTAAGACTAAAGCTCACAGAACTGCTGGTGACATGATGGAGGGGCAAACTGTTTCTAGGATGGAATGAACTTAAAGGATGTTCTGAGACTGACAAGCACACAGAAAGAAGCTCTGCTTTGCTGCCTCTTGTCAATCAGTCTGGGATGTAATAATTCTCATTACAAAGTTAATATTTCCCCCTTGTAAATGATCCATTCAACACTTTCTACACAAAATTAGTAAAATGATAAGTGTTCAAAGTGTGCCAATGAGAAACAGTTGAATAATGGGAGGAGATTTTTAGAGTAAAACTCTATTTAGAATTATTTTTTCTACTGTAAATCTCTCAAGAGCTTTGGGAAAGTCATATTTAAACCTTAATACCTGAATAAATGGATACACAGAAAATGTGTTCTACATTTAAAAAATGTTTTCTATATTTTTAACATTTTAAACAATGTAAGTTTACCATTAAATATATAAAACATCTGCATATGGCATTAGAATCCCAAGGGTGCAATATTAGCATGAATGCCCTCAGAGGTAACTAACATCATAACCTGCTCAACAAGAAGGAATCATGCCTGGTACTGGAGTCCTGGATAAACATCCAGGGCTAGCAAAATTAGGTATGTTAAAGGAGAATCTATAAGTGTCAACTTACTAAGCCTCCTTAATTTCTAAATACAGTGTAAATATTTCCTTAAATCTACATTTTGAAAATATGCAATATCTGTATGCAAATGTAGCTCAGATAATAAAGTGTATTATAGTCTGCACAAAGCCCTGGGATCCATCCCCGACATTGTGTAAAACCACGCTTGCAGCACATACCTATAATATTAGTATTCAGGAGTTTGAAGAAAACAAAGGAAATTCAAGGTCATTTCCAGGGATAGTAAAATTGTGAATAGTATTGGCCACATGCTTCCAGGCATTCCTTTCTACATTCTTTAGATGCAGTAGCAAAAAATGTGAGCTTCTTGACAAGGCTAGGAAGCTCAGACTAAAATAGAATTTTTCAATGTTCAGAGGAAATTAATGAACTTACCTTGAATAACAACAATGTTCTCAAGAATACATTGTAAAATGACTATACAGAGATCACTGATCACAGCAAAGGGATAAGAGACAACAGAGGGAGGTGTACTAATTGTGACATCACAAGTCTGAATTCCTTAACTGATGGCTAAACTATACTTGGAAGGAAATCTAGGATACCTATTGTGCTCTTCCAAAAGCAATCCCTATTTGAGGCCTTTTAAGTGGAGAGTATCCTCAAATCCGAGACAGCTTTTTATTAATTAATTTATTTCTTCACTTTATATCACAACTTCTCCTCCCTCTTCTCCCAGTCCCAGTTTTTGTTTGTTTGCTTGTTGTTGTTGTTGTTGTTGTTGTCTTGTTTTGTTTTCATTTTATTTTTATTTTGCATTGTATTTTTAGGGGAAATTCTTCTCTTGAGCACAGCATAGTTGAGAATGTATGCAAACTTTGTCTCCTATAGTAAATTAATAACCTGATATCAAAATTAGCACCCCTCCCACTGTATTCTATTCAATTTGCTGAGATGAGTGACCTCTCCATGGTCATTTTGTCACGTACAGTCGAAAACATTGCTGTAACTACAGATAAGGTCATTCGATCCTTGAAGAAGTGAAGTGACAAAAGCATTAAGTGTTAAAACATTTGTTAGGTGGGTTTGAGTCTTCAACATAACCAGACAAAAATGAGGTTCTAGAAGACAAACAGCGTTGTCAAGAGATCCAGCAGAAAGAAGTACATGTTAAGAACAAGGGTAGACAGCTAACTGAAACACACACACACACACACACACACACACACACACACACACACACACACACACATACAAAATAGAGCACTTTAAAAGGGAGCCCTGCAAATCAAGGCTCATGCAAAGTTAGCTTCCTTCCCTTCTCCCACATTGCATTGCCCATCCTTCAGCAGTACTTACTGTTATGTTCAGGATGTAGGAGAAAACTAGAAACCAAGATGGAGAGCACCATCACAAATAATATTATACCCAGAATCATTTTCCAAATTATATTCCATGAAAAAAATGCATCTGTAATAAAGGGTTACAAATCTTATAACATAGAAATTAACATGTCTTCAGACCAATGCATTTCAAATGATGAACTTGCAAGGCATGTTCCTCTTCAAGATCTCATATCTCTGGCAGATTAGATGTAGTACATTTTGGAGAAAGTTATCATGGGACCAATGAAAAGCACAGCATTGTCTCTAGTAGAGCTAAGCCAGGCATGAATAAGTTCAAGACTGATGCAAAGTTAAATGAGAGCACTTTTCTTATGCATCCCTTCCCACTTCCTCTCAGGAGCTTATTTGGTAAAAGAGAAGAGGCAAAGCTGCGGGTTCCTTTTCCCTGTCTATGGCTAAATCACAGGTTTCCAGGAACCATGGTAAGTCCATTTTCCAGCCCTTTGTCTAAGCTCTCATACTGTGTGCAGTACTGAATTCATATGTGGATTACATTGAATTTCTGATCCTCCAGCCTTTACCTCTCTAATACAGGGATTACTAAAGCACATAGGAAAGTGCAAAGTATATGGTACTAGGAATTCAACTTATGACTTTGTGCATTCTAGGCAAATACTCTACCAACTGTATTAAAACTCTAGACCTCAAACATGTTTTAAAACAGTTTATCTTCTCTAAGGAACTACTGACTCATACAATATACTTTGTCTGATTTACTTAAATTGTACATAAATAAGAAGTATCTCCCTTTTGTTATTTTTTATATATGCATAAGTTTGTAGGTGCATTATACATGTGTCTATGTGAATGTTTCTCTCTCCCTCCCCCCCTCTCTCTCCATATATATATACATACATATATGTATATATATGTATATATATGTGACATATATACATATATAAAACATACTGTGTGTGAAAGAGAGGAAGTGTGTGTAAGTACATATATATTATATACATATAGGCTATGAACTCTAAAAGGAGGATAAAATATTTAAATTTAGTTCTTACCTTGGAATTATTTTACATTCCTATTTCTGCAACTGTTGTACAAAGATTTACTTTTCCATTGAAGATGTAATTGAATGAGAAAATGCAGTTAACTATAGAAACTAAATTGTCAAAGGCAGAAGGTGAGTTATTCCTATATCTCTTGAGTTCTCAACATATTTCCCTTCATCTCAGTATTCCATTGTCATCATGAGCACATATAAATGCTGACACATGCATGACTGTTTGGCACTTTAAAAGGCACCCTTTAAATTTTATTTTAATTCAGTTATATACATTGGCTTATATAAATATAAATTAGATAATATGATATGCAGTATTTGAAACAGTTTGCAGACATCAGTATATACAAATGACAAGTTTAGACTTTTATACTTTTAATAAATAGGTAGATAAGGGACCATAAATAGAATTGTTATACAATGTGTTAAAAGGAAATAATACTAAAAGAATAAGAAGTTGAAAAATAACAGCATGCCAGATGTATGCAGGGGACAGATGACATGCTTTTAGGTTGTTTTGTATAAGTAGTCTTTTATAAGATGGTTGACAATTGAACAAAGAACTGTGGAAGAAAAGAGGAAAATAAGTAGTATATGCAGAATTTTGATAGTAAAAGGCATTCGAGTGAAGATCTCACAGTCTCCACAGATGAGAAGCAGCAGAACACATGTTGATAGATTTGTGTGGACAATGAAGACCCTTAGTGGATGAGATCAGATAAATTAATGGGCACATACAACACAGAACACTGTGAGGCACTGTTCTGGAAAAAAAACATTTTAATAAGTCTTCCCTCCTATTGGTTAATTATAATTAGTCATAGGCAAGAATGGCAATAAGTAATTTCCAGCTTCCTATTGATAAAACTGAACATGGGTGACTGTGTCTTAAAATTGAATGGTAAGGGTAATATGGTCAAAAGACGTGATAAAGAATCCAGTAAACTTGAATGCATTTTTTCTCTGCCCTGTTATTTTATGAGATGCTCTGTCTCTAAATATATCTTAAATTTGAGAAACAAAGGTTTGACCAACACCTTGTACCCCAGGACTATAACCAGTAGATTCCTCCAGTCCTTAGAAAAGCAACAGTTTTCTTGGTTCCATTACCATGGTATCTTCCTTAAAACTCCTCAACCCTTTCATTTCTTCAATCCCTATATAATATGACAGCACCTGATGCTGCTAGTAGAACATCCACCAAATTTGTCTTCCCACTTTGACTACACGAAAATTAAAGTTACTTATTATGCATTACCATCAAAATCATTTTCTAAATTTTATTAAGCTTATAAATGTGTGTGCATTTCTATGTGTGCACATGTGCTCATGCATGCACATTTAAATATCAAAGAACTACTTAGGCTAGGGGGTTCTATCTTTTTACTTGTGAGTCCCTGTGATCAAACTCAGTTCATTGCCCATCAAGTCCTTTATCTGTTTTTCATTTCAAATATAGGACTGAATTTATGTCATCAAGTCCTACAATCAAATTTCTGCTTTAACATCACAATAGCAATGAGACACTGGATAGACCTACTGCTTTCCCATAAAGAAAAAAGTCAAGCATTACTTCAAGAATTTTGTTCAGAGAATCTGAATATATGAAGAGTAGTTTGTAAGGCAACGAATTCATCAAGCTTCCCTCATGGTGGCTAGCTTGTATAGTATTGGAAGTTTCTATGTGGGTGGCTGGGAGAGAAAAGGCATTAATGGTCCTACCTAATGCTGAACTCTGAATAATTCAATACTCATGTTTGTGGCAAAATGTGCTACTGGAGCAATAGCACAACTATAAAAGAGTAACTGCATTCTGATTTTGATTGTTTGAGACATACTCCACAGGAAGGAATTTCGTGCCTGTTACTGGAATCCTACTCAAAAGCACAGAAACTCACAAACACTAGTGTTGAACCTGCTGTTGATATTTTTCTCAGTTGCTGTGTGTTGAATTGTCTTCTAAATAATTATGTTTATACCCATAATCATAGACTCCTCTCAACCTTGGTCAGAGAAGCTTCTTGTGCAATGGGCAGTAGTCAATGGTCACAATTAACTGAGAATAAGAAATAGAATATTCTCAGCCCCTGAATATGACATCTATATTACATCTATATTAGTCTCACCAGCATTAGGTCTCTGGGAACATTTCTGAAGTGAGAACAGAAAGACTATGCTAGCCAGAAGATAGGGAGGAGTGCTATAAAGGGATATATTTTGGATGTGGTATGGATTATGCAGTCGTGAACCCACAGCAGCTGTGCAAGTCCTCAAAAGATCAAGCAGTCAAAATCCTAGCACAGATAGTGGTAACTGGCGTCCAGGGTCCACTCTGAACTATTTACAGGAGATAGTTGCTGAGAGACAGTAATTCATTCTCTGTTGCAACATGATCACTGGAAGGTTCCCACCACTTCCAGTGGTGCCTCCACAGCCACAGTCACATGAAAAAAACTAACTGGATAGAGTACATTATCAATAACAAAAAGGACATGGAGTTGGGAGATGTGTGTATTGCGGAGGATACGGGAGGGGTGGTATTTAAAGGTAGAAAGGGGATAGGTATGATTATATACAACAATATACATGCAAAAATTTTCCCTAAATAAATTTTTTAATTGCCATAGAACTCCAATATGAGTAAGCAAAAGTGAAATAAAGAATGAGGGAAAATAGAATAATCATGGTAAAAGTAATAGTATAAATAAAACCAAAATAAAGTAGAGCTTTAGAAGTCAAGTCAAGAAAGAAAATGAATCATTCTGTTTATCTTTAAACTATCCTGCAATGGCTGATACTAAAAAACAATTACACAAACTTTACCTGATAAGATAACACTTGTCCTTCCCTCTTGGCCTGTCAGAGGGTTCTGAAGGCAGCAAGTGATTTTCTGGAAGGAGCTGTCACTAATGAGAAGGGATATCTTCATATTGAACAGTCTGTCTCCACCCTGTGAATGGGATTTTGATGCAGCTGGAATGACCTCCCCTCTGCTGTCTCTCCATTCCATGAGAGGCCGTGGGAACCAACCTCCAGAGTGACATTCCACTATCACACCTTTGGTATTAGGTGGATGCACATGAATCTGTACCCGTAAGTTTATAGCTGATTGGGAACACAGGAGTAAAACATTATTTTTATGTTAATAAAAGGGGAAATAAAACTGAAAAAGTAAAATTCTCTCTCACATTTTAAGTAATTGCTAAAACCTGAAGAGGCAGGAGGTCTGGTGGCTTGAGTTTTCAAAATAGAAAAGTACCTGATAGAAATCACAGTACTACTAGCAACATATTCTATATTGTTTATTTATATATTAATTCACTCAAAATGCTATTTTTATATGGACTCACACAAAATGTTTTTTATTAAATCGAAACAAGCTTAGGTCCTTGAAATATAATACAAACCAAAATCAATATCCATATACTATAAAATCAATATCTATATACTATAAAATCTATGGTTTAAAATGTTTTCTCCATAGACAATGCTTAATCACTATTGAGACCAAATTTTAAATGATGAAGTCAACAATATCATAATAAAATTTTGATTCTTTAATTGAAACTTCAACTGTATATTTTGAGTATATAGCTGATGCTTTTGTACAGTATATTTCATATAAAATAACTAATACATTAGTGTTTTCAAAATGCATTATATACCAATTTGGATCAAGTTAATGTCTTTGAAAATGTTCGGACATTATATGGGATATAAAATTTGACTAAAATGTGAGAGGAAAGAACTGCGATTTAACCCAACCCTAAAACAACTCTGTTTTACAAATCTTTCTGGTATAACAAAATTAGCTTATATTGATGTTTGATACAGTCCTATATTCTCCATGAGAAGGTTAAGCTTCTGAAATATGGCAAATGATATTTAAGAAGAGAATGACAAATTTTAAGTTTTATACATACATACAAACATACATACATACATAAATACATACATACACATATAGCTTTGCTGTGATTCTCTCTCTCTCTCTCTCTCTCTCTCTCTCTCTCTCTCTCTCTCTCTCATCTCTCTCTCTCTCTCCCTGCTCTACTCTACAATCCTGTCTGGCGTAGAGCTCTCTACATGGACATGAGTCTCTTAGAACTCTGTGTAGACCAAGCTGACCTTGAACTCATGGAGATTTGCCTACCACTATTTCATATGTACAGGGAACAAAGAGCCATGCCAATGCACCTAGCTTTAAAATATAAATTTAATTAATTATATCGCATTCCTTTAGGTTAGTTCTTAATTATTGGTTTGGAAACACATATGAGGTTCACAAATATTATCTATGAGCTTAGAGGCCAAAACACACATGATCAAAGAATCACTTTCTTTTTTCAATTCCTCACTTTTTTGTATTATTTTCAGATTCATAAGTTTACACAGTGAGAAGAAAAATGTAAATGTGATAATACTTGCAGAGATGATTACTCAGGAAAATTATTCTCTCACAAAATACCCAGTGGATTGATTTAAGGAAAATTGAGACTAAGAATCACCACAAAGAAAACTATTTTAAAATTTAAATCACTGGTAGATATCACACTTTATTAACATATTGTTAGAAATCACTAAGAGGATAGCACAAAGTGTCTTATTGATAAGTTAGAAATCTAGCAATCTGTGTAAACAAAAATCAGAATTTACTGGTGTACTTGATGTATACACAGACATATTTTTAATCTAAGTAAAAAGCAAAATTCATGATACTGAATTTGGTAATACTAATTTTATTTATACACTGAAACACTGAAAATCTATCTAAGTTTCAGACCATGATGAGTTAAAAATGTTGATTTATAGAAATCTCAGAAAGATCCATGCCTACCTGTGACCTTGACCTCTGTGATGTGCTCTTCATAAAAATCACCTTCTTTGAACACGCAGTGGTAAAATCCATCATCATCAACAGTCACATTATAGATCCTAAGGGTCACTTTCCCTTCTCCAATCGCATCTTTTAGTAGTTCTGTCCGTTCCACATACTTGGAGATAATCTCTCCAAACATGTCTTTACCATCTCTGTATAGGTGCACGGGCTCTCTATAGAGGTTCCGGAACCAGCGAATCTCCATGTGCTGGGCTTGTTGTGGTGGAGACAACTGACAACTGAGTTCTAAGTTTCCACCCAATGAAGCCAAGACTGGCCCATCTGAGCCAGTCACTGTAAATAGCTCTGGGAAGGAAAATAAGAATATAAGATAGTAGAGACAGGACATAACTTTTGTTTAAATCAGTCTCTCTCCCTGATCCCTCTATACCTCACCTCTCCTTTCCCCTTCCCCTTCTCCTTTCCCTTTGCCTCCTTCTTTTCAACACACTACAGAAACAAAAGCACCCCTTATTTAAAATCAGCTACTTCATCCCAAAGATATCATAATATATACATTTAGCTGATTTTTGTATTTGATATACTTTATATTACACTATTGTATATAGTGTCTCTTCTTTTTATCATACAGTTACACAGAGTTTTTTGAACTGTGTGATTCTTACCTTTGTTTATTTCTGAATAATTCCTATTTATTGAATATTTTTCTCCCTTCTTCATTCACTATGTTACCATAGTACCCTCTATTATCTGTCTTCAGAATCACCAGCAAGATATAATAAACTACCATAATCTATCCCATTAAGTACCCCCTAGTTAAAGTGTATCTTTGTTGTTGCTTTTCCTTTTAATAAAAGATGGGAATAGTATATTTCTCTTTGGTTAGAGATTCAGAAATTCTCAACTTTGACAACAAGTATCTGAATGGAATAAAATACACAATACCCAAGCTACACTCCATGTACCCAAAGAAGCTAAACAAGAAGAAAGGTTCAAGCTATGATGTTTGAATATCAATTAGAAGGGAGAATAATATTGTCATAAGAGGCTAATGGAGAGAAGAAACTGGGAGGGAGAGGGAGTGGGGAAGGAAATGAAAGGATTTGGGATCAGGTGTCTGGAGGGCAGGAGAGATGGCCAGATGGCCATGAGAATGACCAGTAAATTGTAACTGACAGGGGTATAAAGGAGGGGAGCATCTCTAGGATGAAACAGAGATCTAGTATAAAGGAGGTACCCAAGAATCAATAGGGGTAACTTTAGGTAACCTTAGCTGTGTCTCAGAGAATTGGAGAGATGAAACTTGAACAGGTCATCTCCTATAGCCAGGCAAGAACCCCAATAGAGAGGTAGAGACAGCAACCCATCCACAAAACTTTCAACACAAAATTTACCCTGTCTACAAGAAATGCCGGGTGAGGATGCAACTAAGACTAGGAGATTAGTCAACCAATAACTGGCCCTACTTGAGACACATTCTGTGGGCAAACACCAATCCCTGACACTAGTAATGATACTCTTTTATACGTTCAGACAGGAGTCTAGCATAGCTGCCTTCCGAGAGGCTCCATCCATCAGTTGACTCATATAGATGCAGACACCGAGAGCCAAAAAGTAGATGGAGCTCAAGAACTTCTATGGAAGAATAGGGGCAAGGATTGTGGCCTGAGGGGTATAGGATTTCAACAGTAAGATCAATAGAGTCAACTAATCTGGACCATTGGGCCTCTCAAAGATAGAACCACCAACCAAAGAACATGCACAGGCTGGACCTAGGCCTCAGCATACATATGTAGCAAATAAACAGCTTCGTCTTCATGTGGGTCCAGAAAAATTGTGAGTCTATACCAAAAGTTGTTGCTTATCTGTGAGATATGTTCCTCCAGCTGGGCTGCCTTATCTACCCTCAGTAGAAAAGGATATGCCTAGCCCCACAAAGACTTGATGTGCTAGGGTTCAGGAGAGACCCAGAGGAACTCTGCTCAAATAAGAAGGGAAGTGGGCATGAGAGAAGTATTGTGAGTGAATGGGAGGAGAATAGGGAAAAGAATGTAAACTGAAGAAATAAAAGTAAATAATTTACTAGTAGAGAGATTGATAAATAATAGATAAAATGGGACCATAGATGTCTATTCTAATGACCATGTAATAATATTAGTGTGCTTATATAATTAATAATTAAAAACAAATATCTGAGCATTGCTAAAAATAATTTTATTTGCTTGGGGAAAAAATCTGAAGATTGTGACTTGGGAACCTCAGATGAAGAAAAAATGAGGCATTTGTTTTCAGTGTCTGGCTTACCTCACTCATTATAACTTTTCTACTTCCATTCATTTTACTGTGAAGTACATGATTTCATTTTTCACAGCTGAATAAATAGTATAGTCTAGTATATAAGTGCCACATTTTCATTGTGGAGTGAACATCATGACTTGAAGTTCATTTAAGTTGTTTCCATTTTCTCGCTATTGTTAATAAAGTAGCAATGAAAACAGATAAGCAAATGTCTGTGGAGCAGGATATTAAGTCCTTTATGCATATGCCAAGATACATATTTAGAGTTATTTTTATCTTTTTAGAGGGATCTCCACACTGATTTCCAGAGTGACTGACTGTACCAGTTTACAACCCTATCAACAATGAAGGAGGGTTCTGTTACCCAGTCATTCCTACCAGCATTGGTTGTGCATTGTTTTCTTGATCTTAGTTACTCTGAGTGGGGTAAAATGAAATCCCAAAGTTGTAATGATTAGTATTTCTCCAATCAGTAAGGAAAATGAATACATTTGATATATGTCTTGGTCGTTTTTATTGCTTCACTTCAGAATTCTCTGTTCAGATTCATAGCCCATTTTTATTTTGGCTATTTTTCTTGACTCTTTGTTTTCTGAGTAACTTATACAACTGTATCATAATCCTTTGATTAATAGGTTTGATTAATAGCTGACCAAGAATATCTACTATTTCATGGGATTCCTTTTTGCTCAGTCAGTCGGCTCCTTGTGCAGAAGCATTCCACTACTACTGCCACTCTCCTAATTCAGTATAATTCCTAACTACACACTAAATTTGTATGTTTAAACACAGAGGTCAGGTTTAAACCTGTGCCCTGAGCAGACCTGGAATGCTGACCCCCACTCCTATAACACCTAGAGGAAGCCTGACTCCAGGTGCACTGAAATGCCCATGATCATAAGAGAGGCCACAACATCTGGCACAATATTCACAGTAACTTTAGGTGCTGGCTCCCCACCCACTCCTGCAACACTCAGAGAGGCTTGACTCCAAGGAGCACTGAGACAACAGGAGCTTAGGAGTTTGGTCACACCAAGTCACAGAGACAGCTGGACTCTGAGAAGTTACAATGCAACCAGGATCACAGGAAGACATCCTAAAGTCAGAGACAGCAATAACAGTTAACACTAGAGATGACCAGATGGGAAGAAGCAAGTACAAGAACATAAGCAACAGAAACAGAGATGACTTGTTATCATCCGAATCAAGTTCTCCCAACACAGCAAGTGCTCGATAACCCATCACACCAGAAAAGCAAGATTCCGATTTAAAATCACATCTCATGATGATAATAGAGTACTTTAAGAAGGACATAAATAACACCCTTAAGGAAATACAGGGCAACACAGGTAAACAAGTAGAAGCCCTAAAAGTCGAAACACAAAAATCCCTTAAAGAAATATAAGAAAACAAAAAACAAAAAACAAAACAAAACAAAAAAACAGGTGAAGGACATGAACAAAATATCCAGGATCTAAAACAATAGAGAAATCACTAAGGGAAACAACCCTGGAGATAGAAAACCTAGGAAAGAAATCAGGAATCATAGATGCAAGCATCAACAACAGAATACAAGAGATAGAAGAAAGACTCTCAGATGCAGAACATACCATAGAAAACATTGACACAAGAGTCAAAGAAAATGCAAAACACATAAAATTCCTAATCCAAAAACATCCAGGAAATCAAGGACACGATGACAAGACCAAAGCTAAAGATAATGGGTATAGAGGAGAGCAAAGATTCACAACTTAAAGGGCCAGTAAATATCTTCAACAAAAAGTATAGAAAAAAGCTTCCCTAACCTAAAGAAAGAGATGCTCATGAACATACCAGAAGCCTACAGAACTTCAAATAGACTGGACCAGAAAAGAAATTCCTGTCACATAATATTCAAAACACCAAATGCACAAAATAAAGAAAGAATATTAAAAGCACTAAGGGAAAAGGCCAAATAACATATAAAGGCAAACCTATAAGAATTACATCACACTTTTTACTAGAGATTCTAAAATGCAGAATATCCTGGACAGATGTAATACAGATCCTAAGAAAACACAAATACCAACACAAGCTACTAAACCCAGCAAAACTCTCAATTAACATAGACAGAGAATCCAAGATATTCTGTGACAAAATGAAATTTACACAATATCTTTCCATAAATCCAGCCCTACAAAGGAAAATAGATATAAAAAAAAAGCCAAACTCCAACACAAATACAGAAACGTCACCCTAGAAAAAGCAAGGAATCTTCTTTCAAAAACTTCTCCCAAAAAATAGCCACACAAAAATAATTCCATATCTAAAACAAAAATATCAGGAAATAACAATCATTTTCCTTAAGGTTAAGAATATCAATGGGGTCAATTCCCCAATAAACAAGCATAGACTAACTCCCAGGATCCATAAACAGAACCAGAATTTGGCTGCATACAGGAAATTCACTTCTCTGACAAAGACAGACACTACCTCAGAGAAAAGGCTGGAATTTTTTTACAAACAAAAGGTCCCAAGAAACAAGCTGGCTTAGCCATTCTAATATCAAATAAAATCGACTTTCGACCAAAAGTTATCAAAAAAAAGTAGGGAAGGACACTTTATATTCATCAATGGAAAAACCTGCCTATATGAACTCTCAATTTTGAATATC
The DNA here is from genome assembly GCF_011064425.1 of Rattus rattus. NCBI lineage: Eukaryota > Metazoa > Chordata > Mammalia > Rodentia > Muridae > Rattus > Rattus rattus. Next base: position 44,597,862 of record NC_046154.1, on the reverse strand, counting down.
TATGCCTTAAATGCAAGGGCACCCACATTCATAAAAGAAACTATATTAAGCTCAAAGCAAACACTGCACCTTACACAATAATAGTGCGAGACTTCAACATCCCACTCTCAGCAATGGCCAGATCATGGAAACAGAAACTAAACAGAGACACAGTGAAACTAACAGAAGTTATGAACCAAATGGATTTAACAGATATCTATAGAACATTTCATCCTAAAACAAAAAGAATATACCTTCTTCTCAGCACCTTACGGTACCTCCTTCTCCAAAATTGACTATATAACCCATCATAAAACAGGCCTCAACAGATACAAGAAGATTAAAATAATCCAGTGGATCCGATCAGATCACCACAGGCAAAGGCTGGTCTTCAATTACAACAAAACCAATGTAAAGCCCACATACACATGGAAGTTGAACAATGCCCTACTCAATAATAACTTGGTCAATAAAGAAATAATGAAAAAAATTAAACACTTTTTAGAATTTAATGAAAATGATAGTACAACATACCAAAACCTATGGGACACAATGAAAGCAATGCTAAGAGGAAAACTCATAGCTCTGAGTGTCTGCAAATGTAAAGTGGAGAGGGGATACACTAGCAGTTTGAGAGCACACCTGAAACCTTTAGGACAAAAAGAAGCAAATACAGTCAAGAGGACTGATGGCTGAAAATAATCAAACTCAGAACTGAAATCAAACAAGTAGAAACAAAAAGAACTAAACAAAGGATCACCAAAATCAGGAGCTAGTTCTTTGAGAAAATCAGCAAGATAGATAAGCCCTTAGCCAACTAACCAGAGGGCACAGAGAGCATATCCAAATTAAAAAATCAGAAATGAAAAGGGAAACATAACAAAAGAAACTGAGGAAATTCAAGAAAATATCAGATCCTATTACTACTCAACAAAACTGCAAAATCAGAAGGAAATGGACAATTTTCTAGACAGTTATCAGGAACCAAAGTTAAATCAGGATGAGGTAAAACATCTACAACATTCCCATAATTCATAAAGAAATAGCAGTCATTAAATTCTCCCAACCAAAAAGGACCAGATGGACTTAGTGAGGAATTGTATCAGACCATCAAATAATACTTAGTACCAGTAGCCTTCAAACTATTCCACAAAATAGAAGCAGAGGGAACATTACCCAATGCACTCTTTGAAGCCACAATTACACTTATATCTAAACAAAAACTGAACAAAGAAAGATAACTTTGGGCCAATTTCCCTTATGAATATCGATGCAAAAATAAGGGAAAGATTAGGAAATCAATGCCTATACCTAAACATAGTAAAAGTAATATACAGCAAACCAGATGGTATGATAGTATAATTAAGTGACCCCAAAAGTTCCACCAGAGAACTACTAAGCCTGATAAACAACTTCAGCAAAGTGGTTGAGTATGAAATTATCTCAAACAAATCAGTAGCCTTTCTCTACTCAAAGGATAAACAGGCTGAGGAAGAAATTGGGGAAATAACACCTTTCACAATAGTCCCAAATAATGTAAAATATCTCGGTGTGACTCTAACCAAGCAAGTGAAAGATCTGTGTGACAAGAACTTCAAGTCTCTAAAAAAAGAAATTGAAGAAGATATCAGAAGATGGAAAGACCTTCTTCTATGCTCATGGATTGGCAGGATTAATATAGTAAAAATGGTCATTTTGCCATAAGCAATCTACTGATTCAGTGCAATCCCTATCAAAATTCCAATTCAATTCTTCACAGTCAGTAAGAGCAATTGGCAAACATGTCTGGAAAACAAAAAACCCAGGATAGCACAAACTATACTCAACAATAAAAGGACTTCTGGGGGAATCATCAACCCTGGCCTCAAGCAGTATTACAGAGCAATGGTGATTTAAAAAAAGCTGTATGGTATTGGTACAGAGACAGGCAGGTAGATCAGTGGAATAGAATTGAAGACCCAGGAATGAACCCACACACCTATGGTTACTTGATCTTTGACAATGGAGCTAAAACCACCCGATGGAAAAAAGATAACATTTTCAACAAATGGTGCTGGTTCAACTGGAGGTCAACATGTAGAAGAATTCAAATCGATCCATTCTTATCACCCTCTACAAAGCTTAAGTCCAAGTGGATCAAGGACCTCCAACTTAAACCAGATACACTCAAACTAATAGAAAAAAATTGGGAGGAGTCTTGATCACATGGGAACTGGGGAAAATTTCCTGAATAAAACAGCAATGGCTTATGCTTTAAGATCAAGAACCGACAAATGGAACCTCATAAAACTGCAAACTTCTGTAAAGCAAAGGACACTGTCGTTAGGAAAAAACAGCAACCAACAGATTGGGAAAAGATCTTTACCAATCCTATATCTGATAGAGGGTTAATAACCAAAATATACAAAAAAAACTAAATAAGTTAGACTCCAGAGAGCCAAATAACCCTATTAAAAATGAAGTGCAGAGCTAAATAAAAATTCTCAACTGAGGAATATTGAATGGCCGAGAAACACCTAAATAAATGTTCAACATCCTTAGTCAGCAGGGAAATAAAAATCAAAATAACCCTGAGATTTCACCTCACACCAGTCAGAATGGCAAAGATTCAAAAACTCAGGTAACAGCAGATGCTGGCGAGGATGTGGAGAAAGAAGAACACTCCTCCATTGTTGGTGGGATTGCAAACTGGTCCAACCACTCTGGAAATCAGTCTAGAAGTTCCTCAGAAAATTGGACATCGCACTACCTGAGGACTCAGTTATACCACTCCTGGGCATACACCCAAAAGATGTCCAACATATAAGAAGGACACAAGCTCCACTGTGTTTATAGCAGTCTTATTTATAAGAGCCAGAAGCTGGAAAAAGCACAGATGTCCTTCAACAGATGAATGGAAGCACAGAATGTTGTACATTTACATCATTGAGTTTTACTCAGCTATTAAAGACAATAACTTCACTAAACTCATAGGCAAATGAATGGAACTAGAAAATATCATCCTGAGTGAAGTACCCCAATCACAAAATGTCTCACATGGCATGAACTCACTGATAAGCTTAAACTAGCCCAAAAACCTAGGAATACCCAAGAAACAATCCACAGATCATATGAAGCTCAAGAAGAAGGAATACCAAAATGTGGATGCTTCAGTCCTTCTTAGAAGGGAGATAATACTCATGGGAGGAAATACAGGGACAAAGAGGGGAGCAGGAACTGAAGGAAAGGTCATCCAGATCCATCCCATATGTAGCCACAAAACCCAGTCACTATTGCTGATGCCAAGCATCAGCTGACAGGAGCCAGATATGGATGTCTCCTGAGAGGCTCCAACAGAGCCTTACTAATACAGATAAGGATGCTTGCAGTTAACCATCAGCTGAGCACATGGACCCCAGTGGAGGAGCTAGAGAGAGGACTGAAGGAACCGAAGCAGTTTGCAATCCCTCACGAAGAACAACAATATCAACCAACTAGACACCCCAGAGATTTGGTGGACTAAACCACCAACCAAAGGGTACACTTGGAGGGACCCATGGCTTCAGGCACATATGTACCAGAGAATGGCATTGTCTGGCATTAATAGGAGGAGAAGCCCTTGGTCCTGTGAAGGCTGATTTCCTCAGTGTAGAAGAATGCCAGGGAATTGAGGTGGGAGTGGGTAGGTGGAATTGGGAGCATCTTCATAGAAGCAGGAGGAGGAGAGGGGTGTGGAAAATGGGAGAAAGAGGATCACATTTGAAATGTAGATACATAAAATATCAAATAAAAAAAGAAAATATCCAGTTAAAGAAAAGAAAAAAAGCAAAAAATAAAAACCCAGAGGCAATGTAGCCCTCGCCTCTCGTTGATGTAGCTTTTTTTGCAGAAAGTTATAAGTGGTCAAAGTACAGAAAAAAAGTGACCTTTGCCTGCTTAGCCAAATATATAACACAATTCATATAAATAAAGCATAGTGTTTTCTTTATATATTTTTATATTTTAAACTATGGATAAAGGAGTCAAAATGATTATAAGAGCAAGAGGTACTAAGAAATCTCCTGTGAGGTTCTATCTAATAGATAAGACAAGAAAACCCCATCCATGAAATCTCAATAGTAAGACTAAGACTAGAACAACATCTGCACCTGTTGACATGCCAGTATGGATGGGGAAATTCCACTGGGCTCACCCTTAGATGAATAACTACAATCAGTTTATGATAACTGAGAGAGAAATCATTAATCTTCTCCACAGAGAAGCCCACTTTTTGGTAATCCAATTCCAAATGGTCAGGTTTAAAAGCATTTACATATAATCAATACTAAATATATTAAATATTCTATTTATATATGCATTTGTGTGAGTGTTTGTGAGTGTGTGTGTGCGAGTGTGTATGTGCAACAATTTTAAGGAAAGAGGCCAAGAATTTGTGAAGAATTAATGGAGGGGTATACTAGGAAGGGTTGGAGAGAGGAAAGAGGTAAATGATGTAATTATATTTTTCTTAATTTTTTTAATTTTATTTAATCCTTTTTTTACACTCCATATTTTATTTCCCTCCTGGTCCACCATCTGACTATTCACTGTTCCCCATCCTGTACCTCTTCTCTACCACTCCCCATTCCCAGGCAGTCACCATAGGACACAGGAAGCCCCCAGGCCTCCCACACACACCCCACCCTACCAGACCTCTAAACTCCTTGGTGCTTCCAGCCTCTTGAGAGTTTGGTGCATCTTCTCTGACTGAACCCAGACCTGGCAATCCTCTGCCGTATATGTGTTGAGGGTCTCATATCAGCTAGTGCATGCTGACTGGTTGGTGGTCCAGTGTCTGAGAGATATTGGGGTCCAGGAATTTTAAAATGTACTTCCTTGGGATATATTTTAAACAAATAAATATTCATGACTTTAGTTTGTTGCTAGGCAACTTTAGAGTCAATGGATATTAGTTTAGAAGTAAAGGTAGGAACAATATACAATTCATTAGGACCTAGGAACTAGAGAGAATTACTCTATCAATTAACTATTTAAACTTAAATTCTGTTAGTAATAATCTATCTATAATGAACTCATTGTAATAAATGTATCATACTAACTAGAGATGTTAATAATTAGGGAAATTCTATACATTTGAAATAGGAAGAGTTGGATTATTTTGGAAACTGTGTGTGTTTGGTGCATAATTTTCCTATAAACCCAAAGATGGTCTAAAGATTATACAATGCTTTAATGGTAGAGGCCAAAAAGAGAGAGAATAAAAAAGAACATAAAGTTTGTTGGGAGGGAGGTGGGGAAGAACTAAGAAGAGTTGGGGAGAGAAAGGAATATGAACAAAACCTATTGCATAAAAGTGTCTTATAAAATTTTTAAAATTAAATGTTAAAGAGAAAAATAAAACATGATTGAGACCTACAGAAACTTTGTCATCAACAAAATTATAAAAAGTCGGAAAAAAACTCTTCTACACATGTCAAAAGTATTTATCAGTTTTTTGAATTTTGTTAAGACAAAAGTACTTGGATAAAATATAACACAGAAAAGCAAGAGGTTCCCAGGACCCAAGGGGATGACATTAGCTGAAACACCCAAAAAAAGGGAGGGAAAACCTGTAGAAACCATATCCAGAAGTTAGGCAAGGCCCCTGGTTGGGGGATGGGACCACCCACTCATCTCCAAATTTTTCACCCAGAATTGTTCCTGTCTAAAGGAAATATGGAGATAAAGTGTGGAGCAGAGACTTAGGGAAAGGTCATCCACAGACTGAACCACCTGGGGGTCCACCATCCCATATGTAGCCACCAAACCCAGGATGCCAAAAAATGATTACTGACAGGAGCTTGTTAGAGATGTCACCTGAGGGGCTTTGCCAGAGCCTGAGAAATACAAAGAGAGACGGATGTTAGCAGCCAACCACTGGACTGAGCACCGGGACCCCAATGGAAGAGTTAAAGAAAGGACTGAAGGAGCTGAAGGGGTTTGAAATCCCATAGGAAGAACAACATTATCAACAAACCAGACACCCAGAGCTCCTAGGGACTAAATCACCAACCAAAGAGTACACATGGAGTGACCCATGGCTCTACCCACATATGTAATAGAGGATGGCCTAGTTGGGCATCAGTGGGAGGAGAGGCCCTTGGCCCTGTGAAGGTTCAATGTCGCAGTGTAGGGGAAAGCCAGGGTGAGGAGGCAGGAGTGCGTAAGTAGGTAGGGGAATACCCTCATAAAAGCAGTGGGAGGGAGATTGGATAGGGGATTTCCAGAGGGGAAACCCACAAAGGACATTAACAATTGAAATGTAAATAAATAAAATATCCAATTAAAAAATTAATAAAATATCTGTAAATAACACAGAAGCAAATTAATTCTTAAAATTAAGAGTTGTTAAAAATCAAGGAAAAGAAGATCAGAAATGTAAAGGAAATAAGGCATAAATGTATTTCAGAGAAAATGAAAGGCTTTGAAATATACTTGGCATTACTGATTAATTCAAAAAGAAAGTGTAAAAAGAGACTCTATTTTCTCATCTGTAGATGTCATTAATGACTTTGACATCTGTAAGAAATATACCTGAGGAGCTCATACATGGCAACAGTGCAGAATATCATTTCTAATATCATAGTAAAATACTAATATATAGACATGCACTAGCAGATCTACTCACAGAAATATGTGTAAAAAAAATACCTTTAATATAAATGTAAGCAGTGAATTAATTTGGCTGCTGCACTTTATATTATGCTAGTCCCCAATAACCACACAAACAAAACAAAATTTATTTGAAACTGTCCCTCAATCATTGAGCAGTTAAATGAACTTTGTTAACTTTCTATGCTATTCTATCCACCTCCCAGTCCCATCTTATGATACTTTTATATTTTTATTGATCTGGAACTTTGGGCTTCAAATGTATTTTCGTTGTCTCTCTTTGAACCAATTCCTCCATTGTCCTGGCTAATCTGATCCCCCTCTCTCCCTCACTCCTTCCTCTGGCTGGTCGACAGCCAGCCCTATTCACTATTCCACCAAGTCATTGGGTGATCAGCATTTATTGACAAGACAGATAATAAATGGTAATAATTGTTTACATGATTTGAGACAGGAGTTCTTGGTATAAGTACAATAATGCCGTGTTCCAGTTGAAACAAGATATGAGACCAGGGAAATCGACATCTGAATAACACAAGTATAGACTTTATACATTGTTCAAAAAGATTATGCCCACAAATATGTTTATAGCCATATTCATAGTTATGTTCAAAACTCTGTGAAGACACATTTGTGGCAACCTAGTCAAATGTGAGCCCCAACTAAAAAGGACTCAATAAGAATTTTATCACTTAACGTGCAACTTTTACTGGAACATTCTACATTTCTGTGCCATTTACTGCTTCATACTTTGTTTACTGTACCTCCAAAGAAGCTACATGTTGATTGTATAAATTCCCTTACAAATAATTGAGCAAGATTTTAATTTTCCTCATTTCATTGTGTTGATAATTCTCATGTATTCCCATAAAAATCCACATCCTTGACCACTTCCTCAAGATAAAAGTGGTACATGAGACACATTTGCTCGATGTGAATACTGAGCTCTCAGGAGCAAGAAGCTGGTGTTCTTCACCCTTTTTTTCTCCAAAGAACCTGGTACAAATCTAAGAAAACAAGACATTCTGGTTGGAAATGACTCATTATTTCTACCCATGTGGTTACTGTGTCTGAATTAAAGTGGATCCCAGGGCTCATATGTTTGAATACTTAGCCTCCAGTTGGTTGAACTACATGGAAAAAATTAGGTGTGTTCCTGTTGGAAGACTTGTGTCACTGAAGGTTGGCATGAGTCACAGTGAATATTCTGCTCAAGATATGAGTTCTCATGGATGTAGATCTCTCCTGAGAGACACAGCCAGAATATGGCAAATACATGGGTCAATGCCAGCAGCAAACCACTGAACTGAGAACAGGATCCCCGTTGAAGGAATCAGAGAAAGAACTGAAAGAGCTTGAAGGGGCTTGAGACCCCATATGAACAACAATGCCAAGCAACCAGAGCTTCCAGGGACTAAGCCACTACCCAAAGACTATACAAGGACTAACCCTGGGCTCCAAATTCATAGATAGCAATGAATAGCCTAGTAAGAGCACCAGTGGAAGGGGAAGCCCTTGGTCCTGCCAAGGCTGGGCCCCCAGTGGATGGGATTGTTGGGAGGGTGGTAATGGTAGGAGGATGGGGAGGGAAACACCCATATGAAAGGGGAGGGGGGGAGGGGGATGTTGACCTGGAAACCAGGAAAGAGAATAACATTTGAAATATAAAAAAGAAATTCCCAATTTAATAAACATGGAAAAAAAGATATGAGTTCTCAGTTGTTCTGGCCACATGCCTTCTGCACCATCATGGACTATAACCCTCTGAAATGTTCAGTCCAATTAAATGCTTTCTTTTATACTTTGCCTTGTCTGTGGTATTTTATCAGAGGAATAGAAAAGTAACTAATACAGTTACCTAGGTCCTTAGGAATAATAGTTTTAAAATCCTACCCATTTTATTCTTCCTTATTATTCCTAACAAGCTTGATATTGCTAAAGCTATATAGTGAGTGACACATTTATACCTGAGTTTGCTGTATTCATCTGAAGAAGGAACATAACAACACAGTGTCCATAAAAATACAGTCCTGTGGATCCCATTGCACCTGTTAAAAATAAGGATGCAAGTTACAAAGTATTAAAACATTAAGAATTTGCAGAAGTGAAAACAGACTTGGGGGAGAAAAAGAAATAGATTGGTCACTATAAGAAATGATATTTGTAAAATTCTACTGCTCTTCACCATTTCCAATAGACCTAGAAAATGGATATAAGAAATGGGAGTTTTCAAATGTTAAAATGGTTATTTGAGAAGACTTTTGGAGAATTAAGCAGTTTGTTTTGCTTTGAAGAAATTCCCCCATCTTCTCCGTTATTATAGGAGCTAGTAATAAGACTTAAGTTTAGCTTCTGATTTAAATATGTGCAGAATTGGGGCAACGTTGAATTTAAATATTTAATGTGCTAAATATTAATCTAAGTTAAGAACAATGAAAGGTAGCCTGAAATTCATAGAACTGGGGTAAGGAAAATTTTGCACAAAAATTAGAGTCTTACATGTGATAACTAACATGCATTTCTTGACAGTCAAAACAATTCATTTCTAACTAAGGTCCCTCATGGTTATCTGGCAGCATCTGCCATAGATGATTAGCTACTTTCCTCATTACCAAATACCAAAATTAATAGAGTGAAGTTTTGTTTTGCCTTATAGCTTAAGAAGTGTTATAGTACACCATATTTGGAAATACATGGTGGCCAGTGTGTAAAGCAGTGTGTAAAACAACATTGAGTCTGCAATCAGGAAGCATCGAGAGAATAGAAGTGAGGTCAAGCTATCAAACCACAAGGCCTGTCACCAGATGACTACCACATCAGAGCTCCACCTACTTAAAGTCCCATGACTTCCAAAACAACTCCAACATCCAAGAACAAAGCATTTAGACCTGTGGTCCTACGGAGATTGTGACTGTAAATATTGATGGCCAACATGAGAGTATATAACATCACCTAGGAGATAGCTCTCTGGGCACATGTGAGAAAATTTTGATACCAGGTTATTTGTAGTAGGAAGACCTGGCCTAACTGTGAAACAGTATTCCATGGAGTGTGATCCTAGAATAAATATAAAGAAAAAAGACATAAATAATCTCCTTCACATCTGTTTACAGTGACCAGCTAGCTGACTCATGTTTCTGTCAACATTATTTTTCTTGCCAAGATTGGCTTATTTTTTTGAATATTAGGCTGAAATAAACCTAACTTTCTTAAGTTGCTTTCTTATCTGGCATTTTGTGGCAACAATAAAGAGGACAGGATTTCAGATTCAGCCCACATTACTTTCTTATCCTCATAGGCTCATATTCATCTTACAATGGCAATGCATTTGTTCCAAATCTAGAAGTTAACATACTCTCTAGTGGTCTTAATGTTATTTGAGTGTTAAAAGTCTCTTCTGAGACTCAAGGTGTAATCTCTTAACTAGACCACTCTAAAATCCAACAACAAGCTACGTACTTCAAATACACAGTGACACAGATCAAACATTCCAATTCCAAAAGTAAGGAGCAATGAAATAGAAATATTAGGACAAAAGTAAGACTAAGAGCAAATAGAAAATACTGCAGCTCAATGCCTGGTGTCTGGAGCTCACGGTGTCATTATCTGTTTTCTAAATGTAACCTTTCCCCAGAATTCTGCCCTCTCCAACACACATAACCTTTCTGGTGGGTTAGACCTATTCTGTGCATTTAGGTCTCCACAACTGATGCCTCCTGGGCCTGCCATCCCCAACATCCTGAAGTTTCCATTGAAACTTAAGCTTTCCTTCCTTGTTTACTACAATGTTTTTTGTGGAACTTCCTATCAGGTTTTCAAACTTTGCCACATAGAGTCTTTTGTGGGTTTGGGAAACTTCCATACAAGTTTCCATTACCCTGCACGGTTGTGTGTTCAGTGCGTTCAAAGCTGGTACTATGTAAATGATGTTGCCAAGTTCTGATGCCACTTGAAAACCCCAATAGAGGAAATAACAACTTATCTTCAGCAGATAGATACTCTGTCATTGTATCTGGCTTCCCGGATTATAGCAATTCACATGCATTGATACATGTTCGGTCTTTTCATTCTCATGTTGTCTTAGGCACACTTATTTCTCACCAAGTGATTCATTTTGCAACTAAGTAAATTTCCAGCATACTGAAGAACAGTAAATTCTCTTGTCTTGTCATGTGCAGTTGATTTATGACAATAAATCTATGACATATGATCTATGCTTTAAACCCAGGGCTGACTGTGCCACCTCCCACTGTAGAATGCAAAGGAATCCAAATCATAAGGTAGGTATTTAAGATTCTGATTTCACTAAGTGGGTTTAGAACCTATATTACCACTTTCTTTACCCTTTATGCTGGATGTTTAGAGATTCTAAGATTCTGAGATCTCACCAGAATATTCAATTAAGAATCTGATTTATTGGAAGCTGAGACTTCTCCCTAGTCATTTGGAGAATCTTACATCAGTGAATGTGGGTCAGATGGGTGTGTCACTGTACCCTGTTGGGAGTGGGTGAAAGCCAAAGTAGTTCCTTGACTGATAATTGCAGTCAATAGTAAACTGAAGTGTCTCACAGCTGCCTGTAACTCCAAGTATCTGATATTCTCTTCTGGCCTCCGTAGATATCTTCTGCATTCATGAACCATACAAATAAGAAAAACATACAGTCATAAAAGAAATGAAGCAAATATTTAAATAAGAACCTCCCTGTCAACACTGAATGTGCAGGTATTATTAATAGTTTGGAGTTCAGTAATTAGCTTACTTGTAACTCCTAGAATAGCGCTTTGTCCTTACCAATGAACTGTGACAAGAAGCTCAAGGCACGTTCTTCACTGATAACTTCAGAGAAGTCACCTCAAGAAAATGACTGAAGAGAAGGCTGACTGATCACCGAAACTATCAGTTACTGGCTTCCATTGACAATGTGTAATGATTTACTGCTGACATTTGTATATTCCTGATGCTGGATAAGAGAGCTACATATCAGTGTCCTGCTTCAACTTACATCACTGAGGCATCTCTACTGTTCTGTTATAATCAGAACTGTAGTGCTAAGAAGTTCTCACCACATGAGAAGTTCAGAAGCAATCTTTCTGTGGAGGGTGAGAATGATTGTATACAAAGTAGAGAAGTATCCAGTTATGTGACAATCTTTATGTAATAAAGTTTTATTTAAAGTTAAAAAACAGCTATTTTTAAACACTTAACATTTTGGCATAGTTGTTTAAACTAATATTAGTGGCAGCAGTATAAATTTTAGACCAGAACTGTGGCCAAACTACTAGTTAGCATGCTAACATCTTATAGGTTCGGAAGTTTGTCATGGTGCTGTTGTAAACTTTCATGCACCTATTGGAAAATCTGAGCTGTGGACTAGACAAAAGTCAAAGGTTAACTATAATGAATAATGTCTTTCTTTATCCATAGTCACTACTCTGAGTTATTTTGTAAAACCATCTCAGTGAAAGCCAAATATCAAAATATTTGCAGTGTTGAAATCAAAGTGATACTCCTATGAGAAAATGTGTGCTTTGGAACATTGCTAAAGAGACCAACAAATTGCATTCTCACTTAGGTGAAGATCACAACCGTTCACATGTCTCAGGCTGCTGATCAATGTTCAGCTATTTAACAGTAGTGAGTTAGGTGTTTCATGATGTAGAGTTTCAATTTATGGAGATAAAAAATGTCTAGAAATAGAACATGAAGGTGGTTGCACAGTAATGTGAATATATTTAATACTACTGAACATTGCATTTTAAATAAGTGGAAATTTTAATTTATTAAGAAATTTTTAAACTATTTTACTAGTTCTTTTAGAATAGTATATAATATATTGTGATTGTACTCACCCCCTCCATCAACTTTTAACAACTTTTAACAGTTTAATCACCCTTCCCTACCAACCCACTTTGTGTCCTTTGTTGTTGTTGTTGTTGTTGTTGTTGTTGTTGTTGTTAAACCATTCAGTCCTATTTAAGATGCCCATCAAATTTTAAGTGTGGCACCTTCCACTGTACCATGGTCTATCCACTAGGAACCACAACATTGAAGAAAGTTGACTTTCCTTTCTCAACCATTTTCAATTGTCAATATCTCCTCGAATACCACTGGGACTTCAGGCCCACGTCTCTACTCCATGCTTGGATTTTGTTTGGCTTGAGTTTAAGTTGGTGGGTGACTACAATGAGTCAATATTTTCCAAACATAAAAGGGCTGCTGAACTTGTGGACTCATAGCAGTTGTGACAGCCTGTAGCACCTTTGGTACACTGAGCCAGTTAGTTTATTTTTCCTGAATTTGCTAAAGATTTTACTGTAATAAACCAAATATACTTACAATTTATACAGAATTTAAACTAATAAAGGTACAAAAAGTAATGTCAGGAAGTGTAATGTTAGGAAAGAAGTTCATTGGCAACATGAACACACTCTAAATTATTCAATGTCTGGGTGACTACTATTCATCCTCTGACTCACAAGATTTCACTAATCTTCAGATGTAGGTCAAGTGACAGAAATTAAAGAGAGCACAGTTCATGAAGCATAGGAAATGGAAAGGAATGAGAGAGAGAGAGAGAGAGAGAGAGAGAGAGAGAGAGAGAGAGAGAGAGAGATCATTGTAGGGAAAGAATATATCCCCATATCTTACTAAAAACTCTCACTTACTTGGTACTGGAGATCCTGGGTCAGCTCCCTTTTGTTCCTGTAGAGATAGTCCCAGTTAGATCACTTAGATGTCTGACAATGCTTTTGAGAATATCCTTGAGCAAGGGCAGTGTATGTCAGATGCAGATGGGAGCCAGGAGAACTCATTACCAAAGTTTCTTTTTTGCAGTCACACCTGGATATACTATTCTCTAACACTGATGTTTGCATTACTTTCCAAGGGAAATTTCCAATAGACTGATTACCTCAGCATGTAAATGAAACAATTATTTAGCTCTGTCCTTACACTTGGCATTACACAAGTACTAACATGACTCTTCTCACTGTGGGAAGAGGCAAAACAAAATCTGACTCATAAATGTCAAGTAACTAGCAATGCAGTCAAGACCGTTGATAATTTGATTTTAAAACCTTTATCTGTACTTAGAAAGAGACAAAAAAAAAGATTCCCCAACTAAAGTAGACATTCAAAGAATCAGAGAGCCAATGACCATTGCAAGGAATCTTGCCTTCAAGGCAGTTAAGTAAAGAAATACAGCAGGTATTCTAGGTTGTGGGCAAATGTTTTTTAAAATATTGAATGGAAAATTCACAAAAAGTAAATCACTGTTATTGGAATAGGTGAAAAGATGGAAAGCAAAGGAGAGAGGCAATCTGTACAGACAAGCAAATGTGAAATTTTAAGAAAAAAATTTCCACTTAATTTTATGTTTATATGTATATACTTAAGTCTACTAAAATATATATATACAAATGTATATATTTGATATTACATAGACAATAATCATATAGATTTATAATAATTATCTATGAATGCATATATAAGCATATAATATACACATGTAACACAATTATATATATATAATGAATGTGTTTGTCTACATGCACATAGAAATAAGTTTATGTATAACACATATATAGGTGATAATGCTCATATGTATTGATATACACATGTGGAAATTCTACATGTATACAGATATATGACAATAAGATCATATGTGGATATATATACTTCCTCATATATAATTCATGAACCATATACACATTATTTATACACATGCATGTTTATATACATACACAAATCCTATCTTAGAAAATATAAATATAACAAGTTATATTACTGTGAAAGCATCTACAGTACACTTGGAAAAGACTGAACTCTAGTTGGGGTATAGAATTGATAGAATGATAGAGTACAGGAAAATATTACTTAGAATGCCTCTCAGATTTTAGTGTTTTCCAAACAGGATAAACAGAGGGAATACTATGTGAAGTATAATTTCATGAATGAAAAGCTCTTAATAAATGAGTAAGTGAATTCTTGGTGTGGAACATATTTACATTTGTGTACCTATGTTATACTCAAGACAACTTGATTGACTAGGTCTCATGGTATGTATTTTGACTGCACTTTTAGTAATTCAGATAGGGACCATGTCTACAATCATTTTACTACCAAGACCCTAGAATACTATGCCTTGGTTCTTCTTGTTCACCTTAAGTCTTTGACCAGATTAACCCCATTCAGACTCCCCACTGAAGTCACGACTTTCAGAAGAATAACGCAATTGGGTTTGTTTTCATATTTCTTGTATTTCTTGGATATTTTATGTATTTACATTTTAAATGTTATCCCCTTTACCCCCTCTCTCATAACCCCTCCCCCTGCTTCTATGAGGATGCTCCCACTCCCACCTCAATGCCCTGGCACTCTCCCACATTGGAGAAAGGAGCCTTAACAGGACCAAGGACTTTTCCTCTTATTGATGTTGGACAATGACATCCTCTGCTACATATGCAGCTGGAGCCATGAGTCCTTCCATGTATATACTTTTTGGTTGGTGGTTTAGTCCCTAGGAGCTTTGGGCGGTCTGGTTGGTTGATATAGTTGTTCTTTCTATGGGGATGCAAATCCCTTCAGCTTCTTCTGTCCTCTCTTTAACTCCTGCATTGGCATCCCCATGCTCAGTCCTATTGTTAGCTACAAGCATCCTCATCTGTATCAGAAAAGCTCTAGCAGAGTCTCTCAGGAGACATACATATCAGGCTCCTGTCAGCAAGCACTTCTTGGCATCAGCAATAGTGACTGGATTTGATGACCATTGCAGATATGCCAACTAGAAAAATCACTGTTTATGTTATGAGTGTCTTACCTTGGCCTCTCTTTAACTCCATCTTTATGATCTCGAAAAAATGAACTTGGAGAAGACATACATAATATAAAACATAGGTGATTTATTGCAGAATTATCAGGGTTAGTAACAATAAAAGTGAGCAGTAGTCAAAGGAATAATTGCAAAGAAAAACACTTTCACTTTGTGAGCATGAACCCTAGTGAAAGGAATAATTAGGTTGAGCACACGCTTTGGGGTTAAGAGTAAACAACAGGTCAAGAAACAACTATACCAATTTAAAAGTTTATGTGAGTTTTATACTATTTGTTAATAGTATAAATAGTATAAACAAGACAAATTCCTTGAAAGTATTTTTCATCTACTGATGATTGAGATTTCATTTCAATTAATTCCCAAGGGAGGGATAAATAATGTGTCCTCGACCTTTACCAGAAAGCATTTAGGTAGATAATAATTTTATACTTTTGGAAAGAATAAAATGTCACAAGTCTAACCATACCACTGTTTCTACCACTAACCAAAGTCCTGATACTTTATACGTTGATGATCATAAGGGAAGTTTCACTATGCAATAATCTTCAAGATTGTATCTAACTAGCTACCTAAAAATACATAATATTTGTATAAAAGCCATGTCACTGTTTTACCAGTAGTCACATCTGGCCTGCAGGTTGATAGTATAGCATGCAGGGTTAAATCTAAGTAAGATTGTTGGTCTCCCTCAGCAGCCTGAATAACACCTTACAGCAATACAAAAGATACCCTACAATGAGAGAGCTTCTAGTTCAGTCCAGCATGTTTTTCTGGATCCTGAGATCAACATAGTATTATGAAACAACAGCAATGGCAAAGAATGTTTTGTGAGGATTCTACATATTCCTTGGTCAATAAGTCATAAGAGGATCCTCATACCTGGCATAAGGGTTTCACTCAACGACATTATAGATGTTGGTGATGGTATGAAATTTGATTCATTGAGGATGAAGCAAGAGAGAGTAGTACCACTATCCACTTTGAGGACATCCTCCATATGAAGATACTATCAACTATAGCTCAGATTTTAAAGTAGCTAGAATCTGCCGATCGCACTGTGCTAGGATTAGAGACTTTGCAACCTGAACCTCTGACGGATGTTTAAAACAGAAATGTATGTCATTCTACCCCTACCCTCCAAAATATCCATTCCAAGAGAATCAAAATTACAAATGCCCCAGCATTGCTCAAAAGTATTAAACCCGTAGAACTATAGTCAAACTTGACAGTAAATGAAAAAAGGAAGTTATACGTTTCCACTATATAATGCAGACCCAGGCAGAGGGCAAATATTCCTATACAAAAAGAGAAGGAAAAGGAAATACAAAGGACAAAACTGGTGAAATATAAAAAGTTCTAGCTCTGTTTCTGATTGTGGAGGAGCACTGTGGTGGGGTGTGATCTCCCAAGGGCTTGGCTGTCTTTTGGTCTGGCTTTGCCCATTGCATGCAACCTCTCTTGCCTCCATATTGTTGACATCTCTGCTGCTGACATCTTTTAACTTAGCTCCAGTTTCATTTTCTTTTCTGCCAGTTACCTTGTCCAAGGCTATGAATAGGGATTCTGACCCTTCAACACACAGCCTGTCTTCCCAGGTTGTCTTTGAAATCTTGTTGGAGCCTTACATGACTCCAGAATTCTTACAGTGAACTGGCCTATAACTCCATAATCATGTAAATGATAAGAATTGAAGTAAGAGTGAGTTGTGACCAGTCTTATTTTAAACATATCTGCAATGGCCCTTCTGCCCTTTGCTGTTGAATACAGAAAATATTTCCCTGGAAGTTCTCAAGGAACTGAAACGCCGCAGGGATCTCTTGTAGATACAGCAACATAGAAAGGTCTTCAAATAAATTTATAACTCTCCATCTCTGAGCTGTGGAGAAGTAGAGACTCACCAACTTCTGATATGTCTTAAATGAATAATTTCTATCATCTAAGGACAAAGCACTTGACGTATAATCCTTCTTGACCAAAATTTTTTATGTTCTCTTTTATTTACCAAGCTGTCCTACTCTATTACTCAGGACTCTCTACCGAATATATTTATATGTATATGTGTATATAAATATATACATATATATTTATATGTATATATTACATTTTAATTTTATAAATATATAATTATATTTAATTTTATAAATATATAATTATATTTAATTTTATAAATATATAATTATATTTATTTTATAAATATATAATTATATTTAATTATATAAATATACTATATATATTTTAATTAAATAGAATACTATGCAATTATGATTACATATATTTGTCCATGTACATATATACTTGTATGATGTATAATTTTTTTCTTTATTAACTTGAGTATTTCTTATTTACATTACGATTGTCATTCCCTTTCCTGGTTTCCGGGCAAACATCCGCCTAACCTCTCCCCCTCCCCTTCTATATGGGTGTTCCCCTCCCCATCCTCCTCCCATTACCGCCCCCCCCCCAACAATCACGTTCACTGGGGGTTCAGTCTTAGCAGGAACAAGGGCTTCCCCTTCCACTGGTGCTCTTACTAGGCTATACATTGTTACCTATGAGGTTGGATCCCAGGGTCAGTCCATGTATAGTACATACAGATGTTTTACTAGCTTGGTTAAAGTCACACCGACATATTTTATATTATTTGGTACTATTATGAAGGGTGTCGTTTCTCTAATTTCTTTCTTGGCTTGTTTCTCTTTTGTGTAGATGAAGGCTACTCATTTATTTGAGTTAATTTTATACCCAGCCACTTTGCTAAAGGTGTATATCAGGTTTAGTAGTTCTCTGGTGGAACTTTTGGAATCGCTTAAATATATTATCATATCCTCTGCAAATAGTGATATTTTGACTTCTTTTCCGATCTGTATCCCCTTTATCTCCTTTTGTAGTCTGATTGCTCTGGCTTGAACTTCAAGAACGATATGGAATTAGTAGGAAGAGAGTGGTCAACCTCTTCTAGTCCCTGATTTCAGTGGGATTGCTTCAAGTTTCTCTCCATTTAGTTTAATGTTAGCTACTGTTTTGCTGTATATGGCTTTTACTATGTTTAGGTATGGGCATTGAATTCCTATTCTTTCCAGGACTTTTATCATGAAGGGGTGTTGAATTTTGTCAAATGCTTTCTCAGCATCTAATGAAATGATCATGTGGTTTTGTTCTTTCAGTTTGTTTATGTAATGGATTACGTTGATGGTTTTCTGTATATTAAACCATCCCTGCATGCCTGGGATGAAGCCTACGTGATCATGGTGGATGAATGTTTTGATGTGCTCTTGGATTCGGTTTGCCAGAATTTTATTGAGCATTTTTGTGTCATATTCATAAGGGAAATTGGTCTGAAGTTCTCTTTCTTTGTTGGGTCTTTGTGTGGTTTAGGTATAAGAGTAATTGTGGCTTCATAGAAGGAATTCGGTAGTGCTCCATCTGTTTCAATTTTGTGGAATAGTTTGGATAATATTGGTATGAGGTCTTCTATGAAGGTCTGATAGAATTCTGCACTAAACCCGTCTGGACCTGGGCTCTTTTTGGTTGGGAGACCTTTAATTGCTTCTATTTCCTTGGGAGTTATGGGTTGTTTAACTGGTTTATCTGTTCCTGATTTAACTTCGGTACCTGGTATCTGTCTAGGAAATTGTCCATTTCCTGCAGATTTTCAAGTTTTGTTGAATATAGGCTTTTGTAGTAGGATCTGATGATTTTTTTAATTTCCTCTGATTCTGTAGTTATGTCTTCCTTTTCATTTCTGATTTTGTTAATTTGGACAAAGTTTCTGTGTCTTCTCGTTAGGCTGGCTAAGGGTTTGTCTATCTTGTTTATTTTCTCAAAGAACCAACTTTTGGTTCTGTTGATTCTTTCTATGTTCCTTTTTGTTTCTACTTGGTTGATTTCAGCTCTGAGTTTTATTATTTCCTGCCTTCTAATCCTCCTGTGTGTATTTGCTTCTATTTTTTCTAGAGCTTTTAGGTGTGCTGTCAAGCTGCTGATATATGCTCTCTCCTGTTTCTTTCTGCAGGCACTCAGAGCTATGAGTTTTCCTCTTAGCACAACTTTCATTGTGTCCCATAAGTTTGGGTATGTTGTATCTTGGTTTACATTAAATTCTAAGAAGTCTTTAATTTCTTTCTTTATTTCTTCCTTGACCAGGTTATCATTGAGTAGAACATTGTTCAACTTCCATGTATATGTGGGCGTTCTTCCCTTATTGTTATGAAAGAACAGCTTTAGCCCGTGGTGGTCTGATAGGACGCATGGGATTATTTCTATCTTTCTGTATCTGTTGAGGCCCGTTTTATGAACAATTATATGGTCAATTTTGGAGAAAGTACCATGAGGTGGTGAGAAGAAGGATATCCTTTTGTTTTAGGATAGAATGTTCTATAAATATCTGTTAAATCCATTTGGTTCATGACTTCTCTTAGTCTGTCTATGTCTCTGTTTAATTTCTGTTTCCATGATCTGTCCATTGATGAGAATGGGTGTTGAAATTTCCTACTATTATTGTGTGAAGTACAATGTGTGCTTTGAGCTTTAGTAAGGTTTCTCTTACGTATGTAGGTGCCCTTGTATTTGGGGCATAGATATTTAGGATTGACAGTTCATCTTGGTGGATTTTTCCTTTGATGAATATGAAGTGTCCTTCCTTATCTTTTTGGATGACTTCTAGTTGAAAATTGATTTTATTTGATATTAGAATGGCTACTCCAGATTGCTTCTTCTGACCATTTGCTTGGAAAGTTGTTTTCCAGCCTTTCACTCTGAGGTAGTGTCTGTCTTTGTCTCTGAGGTGTGTTTCCTGTAGGCTGCAGAATGCAGGATCCTCATTGCATATCCCGTTTGTTAATCTATGTCTTTTTATTGGGGAATTGAGACCATTGATGTTGAAAGATATTAAGGAATAGTGATTATTGCTTCCTGTTATATTCGTATTTGGATGTGAGATTATGTTTGTGTGCTTTTCTTCTCTTTGTTTTGTTGCCAAGACGATTAGTTTCTTGCTTTTTCTAGGGTGTAGCTTGCCTCCTTATGTTGGGCTTTTCCATTTATTATCCTTTGTAGCGCTGGATTTATAGAAAGATATTGTGTAAATTTGGTTTTGTCATGGAATATCTTGGTTTCTCCATCTATGTTAATTGAGAGTTTTGCAGGATACAGTAACCTGGGCTGGCATTTGTGTTCTCTTAGGGTCTCTATGACATCTGTCCAGGATCTTCAGGCTTTCATAGTCTCTGCTGAGAAGTCTGGTGTGATTTTGATAGGTCTGCCTTTATATGTTACTTGACCTCTTTCCCTTACTGCTTATAATATTCTTTCCTTGTTTTGTGCATTTGGTGTTTTGACTATTATGTGACGGTTGGAGTTTTTTTTCTGGTCCAATCTATTTGGAGTTCTGTAGGCTTCTTGTATGTTCATGGGCATCTCTTTCTTTAGGTTAGGGAAGTTTTCTTCTATGATTTTGTTGAAGATATTTACTGGTTCTTTGAATTGGGAGTCTTCAATCGCTTCTATACCTATTATGCTTAGGTTTGATCTTCTCATTGAGTCCTGGATTTCCTGTATGTTTTGGACCAGTAGCTTTTTCCGTTTTACATTATCTTTGACCGTTGTGTCGATGATTTCTATGGAATCTTCTGCTCCTGATACTCTCTCTTCTATCTCTTATATTCTGTTAGTGATGCTCGTATTTACGGCTCCTTGTCTCTTCCTTTGTTTTTCTATATCCACAGTTGTTTCCCTTTGTGCTTTCTTTATTGCTTCTATTTCCATTTTTAATTCCATCCCCTGTAAGATTGTGTTTTTCTGGAATTCTTTCAGGATTTTTTGTGATTCCTCTCTATACGCTTCTACTTGTTTATTTGTGTTTTCCTCTGTTTCTCTAAGGGAGTTCTTTATATCTTTCTTGAAGTCCTCCATTATCATGATCAAATGTGATTTTAAATCTACATCTTGCTTTTCTGGTGTGTTTGGATATTCAGTGTTTGCTTTGGTGGGAGAATTGGGGTCTGATGATGCCATGTAGTCTTGGTTTCTGTTGCTTGGGTTCCTGTGCTTGCCTCTCGCCATCAGATTATCTCTAGTGTTACTTTGTTCTGCTATTTCTGACAGTGGCTAGACTGTCCTATAAGCCTGTGTTTCAGGAGTGCTGTAGACCTGTTTTCCTGTTTACTTTCATCCAGTTATGGGGACAGAGTGTTCTGCTTTCAGGTGTGTAGTTTTCCCTATCTACACATCTTCAACTCTTCCTGTGGGCCTGTGTCTTGAGTTCACCAGGCAGGTTGCTTTGAGCAGAATAGTTGTCTTACCTGTGGTACTGCAGCTGAAGTTGCTCATGGGGCGCTGCTTTTTAGCTCTCTGTGAGGGCAGCATCCAGGAGGGCTTGCGCTGTATTTTCCCTGAGTCCCCGTGCACTGGGGTCCCAGATGGCATTAGGTGTTTTCCTCTGGAGTCAGAAATGTGGGCAGAGTGTAGACTCTTCAGGCTTCACAGGCATGTCTGCCCCTTTGAAGGTTTAGCTCTCCCTCCCACAGAATTTGGGTGCAGAGAACTGTTGATCCTGTCCCTTCAGGTCTAGGCGGTGTCTGGACTGCAGGGGACCTGCCACTCGAGTGCCCCTATCTTCTGGTTCCCAGAGGCCCTATACAGTTTCCTCTTGGGCCAGGAATGTGGGCAGGGATGAGCAGTAATGGTGGTCTCTCCCACTCTGCAGTCTCAGGAATGCCCACCTGTCTGGGCGGTGAGCTCTCTCTCCCAAGGGGTTTGGGAACAGTGAGCTGTGGGCCGGGATCAGCGAGGTTGGGGCTCCAGCTAAAAACCGGAAGTGTCCAGTCCCAGAAGAATTTTGCCTCTGTGTGTCCTGAGTCCACCAGGCAGGTCGCTTGGAGCAGAAAAGTTGGTCTTACCTGTGGTCCCGTGGCTCAAGTTGCTCGTGGGGGGCTGCTTTTGAGCTCTCTGAGAGGGCAGCAACCAGGAGGGCCTGTGCTGCCATTTCCCGGGGTCCTCCATGCACTGGGGTCCCAGATGGCATTAGATGTTTTCCTCTGGAGTCAGAAATGTGGGCAGAGTGTAGTTTATTTATTTATTTATTGTGTACGTGTGTGTGTGTGTGTGTGTGTGTGTGTGTGTGTGTGTGTTTCACACACATATACCATAGTATACATATGGAGGTAAAAGGACAACTTGAGAGAATTAGCTTTCTACCATGTGCATTCCAGGGATCAAACTCAGGACTATAGATTTAGTAGCAATCACTTTTACCTGATGAGCTTTTTCACCAGCTCCAAGGCTTTAATAAAGAAAACAAAAATGTGAGAATGTCATACATTTATATCTAGTAAGTTATAATATCTAGTTAGCTCTTACTTTTAAATATATTACCAGCCATTGATATTTAGTGGTTAAATGATGAATATGTAGCCATCCATTTCTATCCATGAAAAGTTAGTTCCAGGATCCTCATAGATACAAAAATATACAAATATTTAAAGTCCTTGAAATAATATTTTACATTTACATAAGACAATGAAGAACTTCTCCAAGATATTAAAATACTTCCATATTAAACATAACACCTAATACAATAGACCCTATCTGTCTCTCTGTCTATTTCCCTTCTCTCCAACTTGTGGATAAGATGTATACTCTATGCTACTGCTCCAGCTACTGCCTGTCTGCTTTAAATTGCAGACCACATAATGGTTATAGGTTTACCCTTTGAAACTAGAAGCAAGCCCAAATAAACACATTCTTCTAAAACTTGCCTTGGTAATGATGTCTCTTTACAGCAATAAAAAAAGACATAAATGAGGAAAAGGTGTAAATAATGCTCAATAAAGATTAAAACAATAATTATCAGTAAATTGAATACATAAGAGCAGTGTAAAGTAATCTATATAAAAAACTGTTTCTTTAGAAGATCATCAGATAGTAAGTATTAAAATTTCTCTATATGTTAAAAGAGAAGTATTAAAAAACCACCTCGGATGCACAGTAATGACCCTGTGAATTACTTATGAAAGGACACCATAAAAAAATATAAGCCTGAATTCTCTATGATGACATACTTGCAGTAAAATACAAGTCATTCATGAAAGAGAAACCTGAAATTTTCCATTAGATTACTAATACATTACTTAAATAAAGCCCATATTTCATATATCTTGTTTTGCTTCAGGAGCAGGCAGAACCTTAGATAGCAATGATTAATAAAATGTCCTATTTAAAGTGTAAACTACTCCCTCCATCTGCCTATTATGACTATTTTATCCCCCTTCTAAATGAGAGTCAAGCATTTGGGCTAATAACCATTTATCAATGAGTGCATACCATGTGTGTTTTTCTGTGATTGGGTTACATCACTCAGGATGATATTTTCCAGTTCCATCCATTTGCCTATGAATTTCATAAAGTCATTGTTTTTGATAGCTGAGTAATATTCCATTGTGTAGATGTACCACAAAACTTTTAACACAAAATTTATCCTGTCTATAAGAAATGCAGGCATGTATTATAAAGAAGGCTGCTAAGAAGATGTTGGAGCACATGTCCTTGTTATGTTTTGGAGCATCTTTTGGGTATATGACCAGGAGTGGTATAGCTGGGTCTTTTGGTAAAGCTATTCCAAATTCTCTGAGACACCACCAGATTGATTTAAAGTGGTTGTACCAGCTTGCAATCCCACCAGCAACTGGAGTATTCTTCTTTCTCCATATCCTTACCAGCATCTGTTGGCACCTCAGTTTTTAATCTTAGCCATTCTGACGTGTAAGGTGAAATCTCAGGATTGTTTTGACTTGCATTTCCTTGATGACTAATGAAGTTGATCATTTCTTTAAGTGTTTCTTGGCCATTTCCTCAGCTGAGAATTTTTTGTTTAGCTTCATACCTCACTTTTTAATTAGTCCCAGACATCAAGGATGTGAGAGGCTCCCAGTACCTAATGAGGATTACCTTAGTGGAAATACCCAACAGTGGGGAGATAGAACCTGAAGACCACCTCCAGCATGCTCTTCAGTGGAGAGATGGGGCCACCCACCTATCAAAAAAATTTTAACTCAGGATTGCCCATGTCTAAAGGAAATGCAAGGACAAAATGGAACAAAGACTAAAGGATGGCCATTCAGAGACCTCCCCACCATGTGATCAATTCCATCTGTAAATACCAAACCCAAACATGATTGCTGATGCCAAGATGTGTTACAAATAGGAGCATGGTATGGCTGTCCTCTGAGGGGTTCTGCCAGCACCTGACTAAGACAGATGCAGATACATCCAACCACTGGAATAAGGCTGGGGACCCCAATGGATGGCCATTGAAGGGTGAGAGGAATTGCAGAACATGGTTCCTAGCACTAAACCACCAAGCAAAGAGTACACATGGATGGGTTCATGGCTCCAGTTACATTTGTAGCAGAGGATTGCCTCATCTGGCATCAGTGGGAGGGGAGGCACTTGGTCCTGTGAAAGCCTGATGCATCAGAGTAGGGGGATTCTAGGGGGTGAGGTAGGAGTGGGTGAATAGGTGGGGGGAGTACCCTCTTAGAGGCAAAGGGAAGGGGGAAGGGGTGGAGGGTGCATGAAGGGGAGATTGGGAAGAGGATAATATTTGAAATATAAACAAATAAAATGATTCATAAATAATGAAAATTTAAGAACCCCCCCCAAAAAAAGAAATGCCAGCATAGGGGATGGAGCAGAGACTGAGGAAAAGGCCAACCAATACCTGGCCCAACTTGAGACACATCCCATGGGCAAGCACCAATCCCTAACACTAATAATGATACTCTACTATGTTTGCAGACAGAAGCAAGCCTCCACCCAGAAGCTGACTCTGACAGATATAGATACCCACAGCCAAGCAGTGGGTGGAGCTGGAGACTCTCATGAAAGAAGAGGAATGAGTGTTCCTCTGAAGAGGAAAGGAACTCCACAGGAAGACCAACAAAGTCAAGTAACCTAGACCCTTGGGGCTCTCAGAGTCTGAACCACCAACCAAAGAACATACACTGGACCTAGGCCTTCCTGCACATATGTAGCATATGTGCAGCTTGGTCTTCATCTGGTTTCTGAACAACTGTGGAGAGGGTATCCTAAAAGCTGTTACCTGTTCATGAGATAAGGTCTTCTAGCCAGGCTGCATTGTTTGGTCTCAATGGGAGAGGAAGTGCCTAGCCCTGCAGAACCTTGAAGTTCCAAAGTGGGTAGACATGGGGAGAGGGGAGCACCAGCTCAAAGGAGAAGGATGTATGGGGGAAGGATTGTGGGAGGGGTGAAAAGAGGAGGGCAGTGAGTGGGATGTAAAGTGAATTAATTAAAATTAATAATATTTTTTAAAGATGTAATTAAATCTATACAAGTAGAATATCTCAGTCATGACTTTTCTCATTTTTAGTAAGATTTTTGTTAACATTTGAAATTATAATTTAATTATAATATTCTTTTCACTTTCTTCCCTTCAAACCTTGCCATACAACCCTCCTTAAGCATTAAGTCCATGACCTCTTTTTTCAATAATTTTATTGCATGCATATAGTACACATGTGGATATATAATGTACATATAATAAATGTAATAATATATATATTCCCAAAATAACTTGTTCAGCTTGCATAATGTGACTTTTATGTATGTTTTCAGGGCTAATGTTTTGACACTGGACAATCAGTTGGCAGCTCCTTCCTGTGGAAATTATCTTTCCTGCTCCCAGCTTTTTCTCGGATGTTATCTATATAGGGTTGAGACTTTATGGGCCTTTCCCAGTCCTGGTTTGCTGTCCATGATGACATCCTTGTTCTTCTACTGTTTATTCAGACATGTGGGTGAAAGTCGCCTTAATATTAAGGCAATGATTGGTAAGACAAAAAATACTGTCAGAAAAAGTATCACAAATAGCAAGTCCTTTATCCATTTGTTGTATAAAGGAAACTGGGGATCTGAAAGAGAGACTAAAGAAGGTGACAAAATTAGGAAACTAGTGAGACTGTGTACAACAGGGTCAACTTTTTTAAAAATAACATTTAATATTCCATTGCATGCTACCAATTGTCTTTAATTAGGGGTGAGTACTGTGATGCACACCTCTATTGTTAGTGGTTTGGAAGATGGGGCACTCAAGAAGTCAACAACAATATGGTCTCTTCAGCAAGATCTGAACAATGAGTAACAGCTGATGGGCCAACATAGCTGGCAGAAATCCCACAAGGCCCTACCCCTAGATTAAGAGCTGCAGGCCATTGTTGGCTGCAGAGAGAAAAAAATCAGTCTTCTACAGAGAGAAGCCCCTGAGAAGTTTATCAAATACCAAATTCTTAGCCCTAAACACATATACATATAAGCAGCACTTAGCAAACTCAGCAAATTATATTTATGTATTATATATAAACATATATATTAAGAACCAGTAATTATTAATGAATAAGTGTTCATACGTTTGAAAGGTTGAAGAGACACAAGAGGATTTGGAGTGGGAGAAAAAAAGTGAAAATGATATAATTATAGTAGTCATGTATGAAACTCTGAAGAAAAAGAACATTTAAATTTAATAAATAAACAAAAATCAAATACAATTCTGAAGCACATATGGCACCAGAAATTTATTCCCAAGTAGGCTAAAAGACCTTGTACATAAAATTCAAATTTGAGGATGTCATAATTCAAACTACATAATTTTGTTTTCAGCTTCAAGGACTAAACCTAGAGTTTTATGCTTGCTAGACTACCTCTATACCTTTGGACTAAACCTCCAACTTCCAAACTCCAGTGCAATGATACAGCATGAAAACAATGCAGCACTGACACAAAAACAGGTGGATTCATCAATGGAACAGCACAGAGAGCCTAGAAACACACCCATTTATTTGTAATCAATTGAAGTTGACAAAGGCACCATATATGTGCAATGGAAACAAAATACTACTGTCAGTGAGTGGTCCTGGGAAAACTAGATGCCCACATGTAAAAGAAAAATGTCAAACCTCTGT
This sequence comes from Rattus rattus, assembly GCF_011064425.1. NCBI lineage: Eukaryota > Metazoa > Chordata > Mammalia > Rodentia > Muridae > Rattus > Rattus rattus. Next base: position 44,570,445 of record NC_046154.1, on the reverse strand, counting down.
ATTACGTCACATACCAAAATATCAATTCAACAGATTAAACATGTAATGGTTGGCATTTGTCTCTGCAATGAAACAGAGACAAAAGAAGCAAAACTGGGAGAAACTACTGGAAACCAGAAGCTTCTGGAAAACAAAGAAAATAAACCTGAGTAAAAAGACAACTACTGAAATGGGAGGACAAGAAAATTATTTGTAATCTATATATGGAATATATGAGTATATGTATATATACATATACTCAAAGTTAATACATATGAAACACACAACTCAATAGCAAGTGCTGCCTTTTCTATTTTTAATGATGTGCAAATTATTTGCATCTTAGTAGTTACTTAAGCATTACACATATATTCAACATATAATCCAGCTCAATTTACAGTTAATCCTTTCCAAAGTAATCTCTGTGTATTCAGAAAATTCAAAAGATCATTTATAATCAAGAATAATTCAAAAGCTGAAATGGTCTTTGTCCTAGTCTTTGCCTCCTCACATTTTCTCCTACAGAATATTTAGAAGCAAGAAGAATTTAGTTGAATGCAGATGTTTTGAGGAATTTGGGATTTGGTTTGGTTTGGTTTAGTTTAGTTTGGTTTGGTTTGGTTTGGTTTGGTTTATTCCCACTTTGGATTTGTGTGTTGATATTTTCAATAGCAATGTACTCATTTTAATTGCACAATAATGAAGGATTTCTTTTTCTCCCTTGGTTTCATAAATTCCAAGGTTAGATGCTATAATTTTCAGTAGAGATGTTTGACATACCTGTCTATACATATTCTTTTACAGGACCTATCTAGCAAGATAATGGGAAATAGAGGAATAATGAAAGCCTTGCTGGAACCCCTATAACTTTAAATTTCTCACTTCTGCTTGGGATGTCATGCTAAAAATAATAAAATGAAATGAAATATAAAATAAAATAATGAAAATTTTCTTTGCTTTGATTGATGTTAACTCTTCTCTACATGAATCTCCCTGTAAGCCTCTAAATAATGGAGAGCTGCCAAAGCATCAAAAGCAATTAGCATAATTATATCAATAATTAATTCACTTTTAGATAATAGCCACATCTTATTAGAAATGCACCCACAGAAAGATTTCAAAGTTTCTTAAATTCCCTTAAAGGGCATATTTGTTCAGGATATTTATTAGCAGTGGAAGTCATTGGGAAAAATTAAGATCAATAATGGTGCAATGTAGACTGTGAACCCCAAATAGTCAGTAAAAATTGACTTGGTGTCATGGATTCATACTGAAAGTTAAGTGAAACCAATACTTAAATACTTAAAAGTGATTCACTAAACTTGATCATATTTTCTGACCATGCTTTTGTTTCCCTCTTTGTGGTAGAAAGAGCAGGAAGCTCTGATACCTACCACAGCTAGAACCATTGTGGAATCACTGAGAGTGCCTCTAGTCCTTAACATTTGCAATTTTAATGCCGGAAAATGGTCTTGTGAGATGTCATTAAAAGCACAGGTTCTCCTGGTAATGATGTAATTCTCACATAACTAAGTCTCCAGGAAACAATGTTTTAGCAAAATGAGGTCAAGTAACGGATATCCCACCACTACTAATCTCATTTACCTCTGGACCGGTGAGGTAAGTATATACCAAAGAGTAGTCCAGTACAGAATAAGAAATTCAGTATTTGAACCGGCCATGAGTTGAACACACAAAAACATTTAGACAGGTATCCAGATGCACATCCTAGAACAGAGAAAGGTAGAATATACAACAAGGTGCACATGATTGTATTTTACTAGCCTACAGGCAATAACCTGAAAGGTAGGAGTCACTATCTCATGACCTCTTGATCTATTTAGCAGGGATCCATCTGAAAGTTTGGTTTGTAACCAGTGGCAAAACAGAATGAGATAAAGTTGCTGTACTCGGAGATCTATATTTGAAGCAGCACAAGTTGAATCTATTCCATTTTGAACTGAACTACTTCTGAAAAAGGAAATTATTCCTTTAATTTCAAATTTTAATTTTTCATTCATTTTATTACTTCATTGTATACTTCTTTAGAGCTATAGAAGTGACTATGGGAACTAAGAGGTCATAAGGCATGTCAATAGACACAATCCATAAGAACGCCCATGTCTTGGGAATCTCAATGTTCTCAATATGAAATTCAACATTTCTAAGATGAAAAATAATCATAATTCTGCTTGTAATAAGCATCACACTGGAAGATCAATACCATTTAGCTTTGCCTAACACTCACATGACTTGGAATAAAATTTCTTAAAAGATCTCTTAATTATTCTACCTTCATCATATAATTACCTTGTCTTCTGCAAAAACAGCTGATGAGTAGAAGAAAGCTGATGATGAAGAGTATTATGCATGCAATGATAACTAAAATTTTCATCCAAATATGGTCTTCATAAAAGAGTTCATCTAAAAGAAAGGACAGAATGTCTTAAAGCCAATATGAACACTATAAACCACATCAATGGTTTGGGAAATTGCTGATCCTAAATACCCTTATTCTCCTTAAAGTCCTGGAATCTGATGTCTATGATGTATTCATTATACAATGTCCCTGTGTCAGATTCATTTTGTCACCTTGTTATCACTCTAAAATATGTTTTACTATGTATAAAACATATGCATAAATCCCAAATCTCCACAGAATTTGTAGAATATCTCTCTGTGTCTCTGTCTCTCTCTTTCTCTCTCTCAGCAGGTTTTCACTTTGTACCCTAGACTGTCCTTCAACCCTCCATCATCCTTACCTCAGGGTTTACAGGCATATGTCTTCATACCTGCCTTCAATTCATGAATTTTGCTGTGATCCCAGAAAATTCCTTACATATTCACATATACACACGGAAACATTTATTTTTCTGTTTGTTTTCTAATCTTCTAAGTGGAGAGAGAGAGAGAGAGAGAGAGAGAGAGAGAGAGAGAGAGAGAGAGACAGAGCCTCTTGATATTAAAAAATGATTCCATGAAGTAAGAAATGAAATCTAAGGTACAGTTACCCCCACACCATTCTCCTAGAATCATCCTTAATAGAGCCTTGTTAGATAAAGATAATTTTTATATACACTACAAAATCTTTCTGATTCATCTTTGGTATTCACATATTACATGTCCAAACAACAGACAAGAGTAAGCAGTCTGTGCTTTAGTAACACATGTTACTTACAATGTTACTTACTTACTGATTTTCCTGGATTCTGTAGACTACCATTCAGCACTACACTCAGATGTAAGAATGCTACTGAATATTGCATGATAATGCTAAAACTTTTTTGCTTAAACTCATTTAGGATTCATAATGTAAAAAAAAGAAAAAGAAAAAAAAACATTCATACAGATTGGCCACAGGCACCATGCCACATACTTTCCATCCCAGCACTCACATGAAGATCTGAGTACATTCGAGACCAGCCTAGTAAATGATGAAGATACAGTCCAGCCAGAACTTCATGATGAGATTTTTTCTCAAAATCAAAAATAAATGAATAGACAAAAGTAAAAATATCATTAAGTGTAGGGTGCAGTAAGTAAAACTACTTGCCACAAAAACTTGAGGACCCAAGTTTAAACCCTGAAACCCAATGTGGGAGAAGAAAACTTAACTCAAGAAAGTTATTCTCTGACCTTTACACATGCTTCATCATATATGCTCACATGTGTGCACATACGTGCACACACACACACACATACACACAAATAAATGAAATAAAAATTAGAAGCATGATGTTAATTATATATTCATTTGCTAGATCTATAAGAACGTAGATAAAACACATAGATAAAATATAAATAACATAAATAACATTAATAAAACTAAATAAGTATATCAACATTCTTAGTTACCAAAAATACATATCTTGTTAAACTTACACAAAAATATTATGTCTACTGAAATAACTCTCAATGTCAATCAAGGTGTTTTTATTATAGACTGCCTTTGTCTTTGTCTACTTGCCTTCTGATACTCTCATCATACCTCATGACAATACTTGCTTACTAAAACCCAAAGGGAACTCCATAATATAATAAGCTTTTTTCATGCTTATTGCCTTCTTAATTTTGTCTTTATGCTTCCAGATCAACAGCCAAACCTGATGAGAGTACTCACTTGCTAGGATGATATTTGTTTGCTTCTCTTCACCTGTTACAGGGTTAAAAATACAGCAAATGATGTTGCCCTGTAACCTGTTTGTGAGAAGAGCCATCTTCATGTGGAAAAATCTGGCTTCATCCTGTGAATATGATTTCATTGAGTGTCGAAGTGTTTCCCCATTACTATCTCTCCACTCCATTTGGGGTTTTGGGAACCACCCTCTTGAATTACACTCCACTATGACTCCATCAGCATCAGGAGCCTGAACATGGATCTCTGTCTCCAATCCAACTGCTGGAGAAAATGAGAAAAAGTACAATCAGGATATTGTGTTGAAGTTGAATTGACAATTTCAAGAAAAAAAATAGTTTGTTCTACGATCTCAGAACTTTAGTGAATTAATACAATACTTGATTTACGAGTTACAGTAACCAGTTGGCACTTGATGTCTATCCACTACACAGTGTATTTTTGAGTTGGCCATATGATTTTTACTCATTACTTTAAAGTTTTAATATTTTCTGAAGTACCTGCTTCAACAAATGGATCTGAGAAAACTGGATGTTCACATACAGAATTAAATTAAACTAGAGTTGATCACTTTGCACAAAAACTAATTTCAAGTAGATCAAAAACATAACCATGAAACCAAGAACTACTAGAAAAAAATAGGCCTCATACAGCATGACAGAGGTTTAGAAAACATTTATTACTATCCCATTTCCCCAGGAATTAAGGTTAATAGTTGATAAATGGAAATTGATGAAACTAAAAGGCTTCTGTACACCTAAAGAGACAATCAACTAAGTGAAGAGGAAGAATCATTGTCAGCAATGCATCTGACAGGGGATTAATATAAACAATGAATAAAAACTCACAAATGAAAGAAAGGAAGGAAGGAAAGAAGGAAGGAAGAAACCCTTTCAAAACAGTGACCCTGGGACCTGAACAAACGTTCTCAAAAGAAGAGGAATAAATGGTAAGTAAAGTCTCAAAAAAATGTTTATCATCCTTAGAAATTTAGGAAATGCAAATCAAAGCATCTTTGAGATTTGATCTTACTCCATGTAAATGGCAGAGATTAAGAAAAAACACCACCAAATGCTGAAGGAGTGGGGGCAACTGATAACCCCGATTCATCTCTGGTAGGACTGAAACTGGTGCAATCATTTGGGAATCAGTATGGAGAATTCACAAAGGTAAAAGTAAATCTACCTTATATTCCAGGTATATTACTTCTTAGCATTTGTCCAAATAAGAGATATATGGAAAGATTTGGAGGGAATGAATGGAAGAAGAATATTATGTAATTTTTAATGTAATCTCAAAAAATCAAAGAAAATTTTCAAAGCAAATTGATATCACTGAGCTAGCAGATGAGAGCAATTAGCTTATATGGATGCCTCAATGTTTCAGTGTTATCTTACATATATATATTATTTTGATAAATAATAAAACTTTAATACTTAAAATTTTAAATATAAAAAAAGAAAATCAAAAATCACCAACATAATTTGCAGGTATTTCAGTTTATTGGGCATAAATGCTCATTGTGCACAAGAAACTTACCTGTCACATTGAGGTTCATGCTGGCCACATCAATGAAACCACTATCATTAAATGAACATCGATAAGGTCCATCATCCAAAATGCTGATATTATGAATTCGGAGGGTCACTTTGCCTTCTCCAATGGCCTCCTTCATAAACTGTGTACGATTTGCATATTCAGGAGCAGCTTCTCCACTCATGCTATGGCCACCTCTGTATAGGTAAACAGGTTGGGAATGGCCACTCCTGAACCAACGCACCTCCATATGCCCCACACTCTGTGGTGGGATCACCTGACAGCTGAGCTCAGCCTGGCCTCCTACTCTAGCTAATATGTGTCTTGTGGGAGTAGTTACCATCCATTTCTCTGTGGAAGTACAAAGAATACCAATTAGTCTGATGCCAAGAATCTTCCGTCTCTACACTCTGTTTTAAAAATACATACTAAATACTGCCTATTGCACATAGCTGACCCAATGTTCAGCTCTGGCTATATTCCCTGTAGTGCATCAATATTTTACTTTTTGAAAACACAATACTATTTTATTGTACCTTAGAGATATACTGTGAATGATTGTAGAGCAGAAAGCACCAATAATTTCTTTCTCTACTTTAAAAACAATCATATGGAGAAAGAATTTCCCTGGTGTATTTTTTTTTAATTTTACAGGATATAAAGGCCTTAGAAGAAGTCACTTGCTGGGAACTGTGATGGAATTCCTCAAAGAAACAATTTAAAACAGGGGAGATTTGCTTTGGCTCCTGGTCTGCTAGTCATCTCACTTTTATGGAGCTACAATGATTTTCTGATTTCTGGGGTTTTACTTGTTATAACAATGGAAAGATGACTTTCTGCTCCTCAAACGCAGAAGAAGACATCGGAAGTGAATCTTAGATCCCATGCGCAGCAAAACTTTGAGTAGAAAAAAGTAAACAAGTTATCTTCAAGTTCCTTCCTCTAAAATTAGTGCCGAGCAATGCCTTCATCAAAGAAGTTCCCTGTTGCAGGGTGTGTTCCCTAATTCAGAAACCCATGGCTGGCCAGTATAGTGAGATTGAGGGATGCTCTGCTCCAAATTGAACAGCTATATCATTCCCTTCAAGGCTTTAAAAACATTGAAGCAGAGAGGCAAAATGAATAAAGAGGGAAGAAATGTTAAGAAGTGCAGGACAAAAGTCCTCTGGATATAACACATTGTACTCATGCAGTCATGGCAGCTGTGGTCACAGACACAATCACTGCACATTATCAAATCTGTCAAAACTTCATCATGGTCACGTAGGGGATAAAGAGCCCACACACATGCCAGAGTATCTATGGGAACTGAATGGTTTCTGGGATATAGAATTTCATTGTTTTCAGTAATGTCAGTGTGGGACTTGAATGGAAGAAGGGCTTTAGTAAGAGAAGGAAGGTAGGGTGAATGGGGAATGGAAGTGAACACAACTTAAATTTACTATACATGTGTATAAAATGGCCAAAGAAAATATGAAAAGGTTTTAAAAGGGAAAGGTAAATGAAAATAAGCTAATAAGCTTCTTACCTAAAGAAATTGTTACTTGCAGAAAAAGAAAGTACACACACAATCCAGAAAAGTAAGAGAACTCAGGCTTCATCATATCTGAAAATGATCCCAGAAAGAGGTCATAAGCAATGAGATGTAAGGCTTACATTGTCTATATAGATAGATGGTCTTCCTATCTATAAAATGGTCAAGCTTATTATATGTACTTTTAAATACTAAGGTTTACCAGTGTTTGATAGAATGTCTCTATCCTCATACATCATTCTGATTAGGAAATATCTTCTCCATACATTTACCCACTGCCTCAAACTCTTCTATTTCATCATGTTTTATGACTCAAGTATGGCTAGACAGGATGTAGACCCTAGGAAAAATCTATTGGGGGAGGTGGTCTGGTGCTTTGATCAGGAGTCTGTGTGTGAAACATTGAATGTCCTGTTACCCAATTGGTTCTTGATCAATCAATAAAGATGCTAGTGGTTAATGGCTGGGTAGAAAAGGGAGGACTTCCAGGTTCCAGTAAGTAGGCTAGAAGACGCAGGAAGAAAAAGAGATTCTCCATGATTCAGAGAGAGAGAGAGAGAGAGAGAGAGAGAGAGAGAGAGAGAGAGAGAGAAGACCACCCATGTGAGATCTCAGATGGAGCAGCCATTGGCCGCTTCTCCATCTGGGCCTAGAGTAACAGGCAGGAGACTAGAAACCCAACTAAGCTGAGGTATTAAGCTGGTAGTAAAGGTAAATGAGCAACTAAACCGACGGAAGATACAAAGGTGTTAAGTTGGGAGTGAAGGTAAGGTCATATTAGCCATGTGAGGCTTAGATGTCCCCAACTATTGAGCTAAACGTATATTAAAGTAAGTTAATGTTTGTGGTAGGCAGAAGCTGGAAACAACCCAGATGTTCCACAACAGAAGAATAGATACAGAAAATGTGTTCATTTATACAATGGAATACTGCTCAGCTATTAAGAATGAGGGTGTCTTCAACATCTTTAGTCATAAAGGAAATGCAAATCAAAACAACCCTGAGATTTCACCTCACACCAGTGAGAATGACTAAGATCAAAAACTCAGGTGACAGCAGATGCTGGTGAGGATTCACTCCTCCATTGTTGGTGGGATTGCAGACTGGTACAACCATTCTGGAAATCAGTCTGGAGGTTCCTCAGAAAACTGGACATTGAACTGCCTGAGGATCCAGCTATACCTCTCTTGGGCATATACCCAAAAGATGCCCCAACATATAAAAAAGTCACGTGCTCCACTATGTTCATTGCAGCCTTATTTATAATAGCCAGAAGCTGGAAAGAACCCAGATGCCCTTCAACAGAGGAATGGATACAGAAAATGTGGTACATCTACACAATGGAATATTACTCAGCTATCAAAAACAATGACTTTATGAAATTCTTAGGCAAATGGTCGGAACTGGAAAATATCATCCTGAGTGAGGTAACCCAATCACAGAAAAACACACATGGTATGCACTCATTGATAAGTGGCTGTTAGCCCAAATGCTTGAATTACCCTAGATGCCTAGAACAAATGAAACTCAAGACGGATGATCAAAATGTGAATTCTTCACTCCTTCTTTAAAAGGGGAACAAGAATACCCTTGGCAAGGAATAAAGAGGCAAAGATTAAAACAGAGACAGAAGGAACACCCATTCAGAGCCTGCCCCACATGTGGCCCATACATATACAGCCACCCATTAGACAAGATGGATGAAGCAAAGAAGTGCAGGCCAACAGGAGCCAGATGTAGATCTCTCCCGAGAGACACAGCCAGAATACAGCAAACACAGAGGCGTATGCCAGCAGCAAACCACTGAATTGAGAATAGGACCCCCGTTGAAGGAATCAGAGAAAGAACTGGAAGAGCTTGAAGGGGCTCGAGACCCCATATGTACAACAATGCCAAGCAACCAGAGTTTCCAGGGACTAAGCCACTACCTAAAGACTATATATGGACTGACCCTGGACTCTGACCTCATAGGTAACAATGAATATCCTAGTAAGAGCACCAGTGGAAGGGGAAGCCCTGGGTCCTGCTAACACTGAACCCCAGTGAACTAGACTGTTGGGGGGAGGGCGGCAATGGGGGGAGGGTGGGGAGGGGAACACCCATAAGGAAGGGGAGGGGGAAGGGGGATGTTTGCCCGGAAACCGGGAAAGGGAATAACACTCAAAATGTATATAAGAAATACTCAAGTTAATAAAAAAAAAAAGAATGAGGGTGTCCTGAGTTTTGCAGGCAAATGAATGGAACTAGAAAATATCATCCTGAGTGAGGTAGCTCAGACCCGAAAGGGCATGCATGGTATGTACTCACTAATACATGGATATTAGCCACAATAAAGGACAGAATTTACAAGATAAAGTCCATAGAACTTAGAAAGTTTAACAAGCCAAAAGGCCCAAGTGAGCATGCTTCAATCCCACTTGGGAGGGAGAAGAAAATAATCACATAATGGGGGAGGGAGGGAGGGACCTGGGTAGGAAAGGGTACTGGGAAGGGAAGAGGGTAACATGATCGGGTGGGGTAATAGAACTGAAGCCCTGAGGGCCAGCAAAAAGAATAGAAACAGGCAACCTCGGGAGACAGGAGGTAGGGGGCCCTCAAGAATGTACCAGAGACCTGGGAGGTAAGAGATTTTCAGGACTCAAAGGGAAGGACCTTAGATGAAATGCCCTACATCGAGGAGAGGGAGCTTGTAGAGCCTATCTCCAACAGAAAGACCAGACATCAAGTGAGAAAGGGACAGCCAAACTCTGACCCAGAATTGTTCCTGTCTAAAATAACTGCAGGGACAAAAACTGCAGGAAAAGAAACTAAGGAATAGAAGGTCCAGTGACAAGCCAAAGTGGGATACAGCTCAAGGGGAGGTCCCAAGGCCTGACACTAGTACTGAATCTATGGAGTGTTCACAAAAAGGGACCTATCATGACTGCCATCTGTAAGACCCAACAAACATCTGAAAGAGTCAAATGAAGGTATTTATGCCCAAATAATGGACAGACGCTGTTGACCCCTGTGGTTGAATTAGGGAAAAGCTATAAGAAGCTAAGGAGGAGGGCAACCCTGTTGGAGGACCAACAGTCTCAACTAACCTGGATCCCAAGATCTCTCAGACACTGGACCACCAAACAGGAAACATACACTAGCTGATATGAGGCCCTTAACTCATATACAGCAGAGGACTTCTGTGTCTGGTTTCAGTCAAGGAGGATGAACCTAACCTCAAGAGACTAGAGGCCCCAGTGTGTAGAAAGGTTTGGTGGGGTGAAGGGGGTGTAGACATCTCGTAGAGATGAGGGTAGGGTGGAGGTATGGAATGTAGAACAATCAGAGGGTAGACCAGGAGGCAAATAAAACCTGGAATGTAAAAAAGACTAAATAAAATTAAAGAAATAATAATTGTGTGTGTGTGTGTGTGTGTGTGTGTGTGTGTGTGTGTGTGTGTGTGTTTTCATCCATGCACCTGGGGTGGCTCCTGGATAGTGGTTAGTAGTGTGGTCCACCCAGAACTTAAAGTGGGGTAGTAGAAACTATATGCTATAAAAATGTAGCTTAGTTTGCTGCTAAACTGACATAATATTTAATTGACTCCTAATGATTTATCCTAGCACTCACAGACTATGTCTCCTAATCATCATCTCAGGAGCTGGTATTTTCAGTAGATAGTGATTAAGAAAGATAACTACAACTGGCCAAAATGTGGAAAATAAGATACTGAAAATGATTAGCACTAAAGGAACTTATATTCCTCATTTCTCTCCCTCCCATGGCTCAAGAATCATTAGTTAAGGGGGTTCAGAAGCAGTATAGTAATCAACGGTGGTAGATGATTAAAAGGAAACACCTTCTGCACACACTAGGGCAGATGATATGATACTGTGCATATAACTTGTGCACACCTAATACATGTCAAATGAAAAAGAATATTGGGCACATAAATTCGCCCCAATGCTTAGAACAATTGGCAATTGGCAGCATCTGGAAAAAAGAGCTATATTTCTCAAAGAGTATAAGAATTAGAAAGTTGACCACACTCCATTGGAGGACTGTACATCCAAGACAATCTAGGTAACATAAAATTGGTCTTGAAAGGCTTAAAGTGGACAGATAAAGAAAGGGATGGAAGAACCTTCCTGATCCAAGCCCACAGCTCACTGCTCCCAAACCCCTTGGGAGAGAGAGTTCACTGCCCAGACAGGTGAGCATTCCTGAGACTGCAGAGATGGAGAGACCATCAATACTGCCCACCCCTGCCCACATCCCTGGCCCAAGAGGAAACTGTATAGGGCCTCTGGGAACCAGAAGATAGGGGCACTCCAGCAGCAGTTCCCCTGTGCTCCAGACACTGCTCAGACCTGAAGGGACCCAGACAAAACTCCTCAGCACCCAAATCCCATGGCAGCGAGAGCTAAAGCTTCACAGGGGCAGACATGCCTGGGAAGCCAGAAGAGACTACACTCTGCCCACATTTCTGACTCCAGAAGAAAACACCTAATGCCATCTGGGACCCCAGTGCACGGGGGCTGAGGGAAAAGGCAGCGCAAGCCCTCCTGGATGCTGCCCTCATGGAGAGCTAAAAAGCAGCGCCCCATGAGTAACTTCAGCTGCAGTACCACAGGTAAGACCAACTTTTCTGCTCAAAGCAACCTGCCTGGTGAACTCAGGACACAGGCCCACAGGAATAGCTGAAGACCAGTAGACAAGAAAGACTACACGCCTGAAAGCAGAACATTCGGTTCCCATAACTGGCTGAAAGAAAACAGGAAAACAGGTCTTCAGCACTCCTGACACACAGGCCTATAGGATGATCTAGCCACTGTCAGAAATAGCAGAAAAAGGTAACACCAGAGACAACGTGATGGCAAGAGGCAAGGGCAGGAACCTAAGCAACAGAAACCAAGAATACATGGCATCATCGGAGTCCAATTCTCCCACCAAAGCAAACACTGAATATCCAAACACGCCAGAAAAGCAGGATGTAGATTTAAAATCACATTTGATCATAATGATGGAGGACTTCAAGAAAGACATGAAGAACTCCCTTAGAGAAACGCAGGAAAACATAAATAAACAAGTAGAAGCCTATAAAGAGGAATCAAAAAAATCCCTGAAAGAATTCCAGGAAAACACAATCAAACAGGTGAAGGAATTAAAAATGGAAATAGAAGCAATAAAGAAAGCACAAAGGGAAACAACCGTGGATATAGAAAACCAAAGGAAGAGACAAGGAACCATAGATACAAGCATAACCAACAGAATACAAGAGATGGAAGAGAGAGTATCAGGAGCAGAAGATTCCATAGAAATAATCGACACAACATCAAAGATAATGTAAAATGGAAAAAGCTACTGATCCAAAACATACAGGAAATCCAGGACTCAGTGAGAAGATCAAACCTAAGGATAATAGGTATAGAAGAGAGTGAACACTCCCAGCTCAAAGGACCAGTAAATATCTTCAACGAAATCATAGAAGAAAACTTCCCTAACCTAAAGAAAGAGATGCCCATAAACATACAAGAAGCGTACAGAACTCCAAATAGATTGGGCCAGAAAAGAAACTCCTCCTGTCACATAATAGTCAAAACACCAAATGCACAAAAAAAAAGAAAGAATATTAAAAGCAGTAAGGGGAAAAGGTCAAGTAACATATAAAGGCAGACCTATCAGAATCACACCAGACTTCTCACCAGAGACTATGAAAGCCAGAAGATACTGGACAGATGTCATAGAGACCCTAAGAGAACACAAATGCCAGCCCAGGTTACTGTATCCAACAAAACTCTCAATTAACATAGATGGAGAAACCAAGATATTCCATGACAAAATCAAATTTACACACTATATTTCTACAAATTCAGTCCTAAAAAGGATAATAAATGGAAAAGCCTAATATAAGAAGGCAAGGTAGACCCTAGAAAAAGCAAGAAACTAATCGTCTTGACAACAAAACAAAGAGAAAAAAGCACACAAACATAATCTCACATCCAAATATGAATATAACAGGAAGCAATAATCACTATTCCTTACTATCTCTCAACATCAATTGCCTCAACTCCCCAATAAAAAGACATAGAGTAACAAACGGGATATGCAATGAGGACCCTGCATTTTGCTGCCTACAGGAAACACACCTCAGAGAAAAAGACAGACACTACCTCAGAGTGAAAAGCTGGAAAACAACTTTCCAAGCAAATGGTCTGAAGAAGCAAGCTGGAGTACCCATTCTAATATCAAATAAAATCGATTTTCAACTAGAAGTCATCAAAGAAGATAAGGAAGGATACTTCATATTCATCAAAGGAAAAATCCACCAAGATGTATTCTCAATCCTAAATATCTATGCTCCAAATACAAGGGCACTTACATACATAAAAGAAACCTTATTAAAGCTCAAAGCACACATTGTACTTCACACAATAATAGTAGGAAATTTCAACACCCCACTCTCATCAATGGACAGATCATGGAAACAGAAAATAAACAGAGACATAGACAGACTATGAGAGGTCATGAAACAAATGGACTTAACAGAAATTTATAGAACATTCTATCCTAAAACAAAAGGATACACCTTCTTCTCACCACCTCATGGTACTTTCTCCAAAATTGACCATATAATTGGTCATAAAACAGGCCTCAACAGATACAGAAAGATAGTAATAATCCCATGCATCCTCTCAAACCACCACGGGCTAAAGCTGGTCTTCAATAACAATAAGGGAAGAACGCCCACATATACATGGAAGTTGAACAATGCTCTACTCAATGATAACCTGGTGAAGGAAGAAATAAAGAAAGAAATTAAAAACTTCTTAGAATTTAATAAAAATGAAGGTACAACATACCCAAACTTATGGGACACAATGAAAGCTGTGCTAAGAGGAAAACTCATAGCTCTGAGTGCCTGCAGAAAGAAACAGGAGAGAGCATATATCAGCAGCTTGACAGCACACCTAAAAGCTCTAGAACAAAAAGAAGCAAATACACCCAGGAGGAGTAGAAGGCAGGAAATAATAAAACTCAGAGCTGAAATCAACCAAGTAGAAACAAAAAGGACCACAGAAAGAATCAACAGAACCAAAAGTAGGCTCTTCGAGAAAATCACGAAGATAGATAAACCCTTAGCCAGAGTAACGAGAGGACACAGAGAGTGTGTCCAAATTAACAAAATCAGAAATGAAAAGGGAGACATAACTACAGAATGAGAAGAAATTCAAAAAATCATCAGAGCCTACTACAAATGCCTATATTCCACAAAACTTGAAAATCTGCAGGAAATGGACAATTTCCTAGACAGATACCAGGTACCAAAGTTAAATCAGGAACAGATTTAAAACCATTTAAACAACCCCATAACTCCTAAAGAAATAGAAGCAGTCATTAAAGGTCTCCCAACCAAAAAGAGCCCAGGTCCAGATGTGTTCAGTGCAGAATTCTATCAGACCTTCATAGAAGATCTCATACCAATACTATCCAAACTATTCCACAAAATTGAAACGGATGGAGCCACAATTATTCTTACACCTAAATCCCACAAAGACCCAACAAAGAAAGAGAACTTCAGACCAATTTCCCTTATGAATATTGATGCAAAAATACTCAATAAAATTCTGGCAAACCGAACCCAAGAGCACATCAAAACAATCATCCACCATGATCAAGTAGGCTTCATCCCAGGCATGCTGGGATGGTGTTAGATATGGAAAATCATCAACGTAATCCATTATATAAACAACCTGAAAGAAGAAAACCACATGATCATTTCATAAGATGCTGAGAAAGCATTTCACAAAATTCACCACCCCTTCATGATAAAAGCCCTGGAACGAACAGGATTTGAGGCCCATACCTAAACATAGTAAAAGCCATATACAGGAAACCAGTAGAGAACATTAAACTAAAAGGAGAGAAATTTGAAGCAATTCCACTAAAATCAGTGACTAGACAAGGCTGCCCACTCTCTCCCTACTTATTCAATATAGTTCTTGAAGGTCTAGTCATAGCAATCAGACAACAAAAGGAGATCAAAGCAATACAGATTGGAAAAGCAGAAGTCAAAATATCACTATTTGCAGATGATATGATAGTATATGTAAGTGATCCCAAAAGTTCCACCAGAGAACTACTAAACACGATAAACACCTTCAGCAAAGTGGCTGGGTATAAAATTAACTCAAATAAATCAGTAGCCTTCCTCTACACAAAAGGGAAACAAGCCGAGAAAGAAATTAGGGAAATGACACCTTTCATAATAGTCCCAAATAATATAAAATACCTTGGTGTGGTGTAACTTTAACCAAGCAAGTAAAAGATCTGTATGATAAGAACTTCAAGCCTCTGAAGAAAGAAATTGAAGAAGACCTCAAAAGATGGAAAGATCTCCCATGCTCATGGATTGGCAGGATTAATATAGTAAAAATAGCCATTTTACCAAATGCAATCTACAGATTCAATGCAATCCCCATCAAAATACCAATCCAATTCTTCAGAGAGTTAGACAGAACAATTTGCAAATTCATCTGGAATAACAAAAAACCCAAGATAGTTAAAACTATCCTCAACAATAAAAGGACTTCAGGGGGAATCACTATCCCTGAACTCAAGCAGTATTACAGAGCAATAGTGATAAAAACTGCATGGTATGGGTACAGAGACAGACAGATAGACCAATGGAATAGAATTGAAGACCCAGAAATGAACCCACACACCTATGGGCACTTGATTTTTGACAAAGGAGCCAAAACCATCCAATGGAAAAAAGATAGGAGTTTCAGCAAATGGTGCTGGTTCAACTGGAGGTCAACATGTAGAAGAATGCAGATCGATCCATGCTTATCACCCTGTACAAAGTTTAAGTCCAACTGGATCAAGGACCTCCACATCAAACCAGATACACTCAAACTAATAGAAGAAAAAATGGGGAAGCATCTCGAACACATGGGCACTGGAGAAAATTTCCTGAACAAAACGCCAATTACTTATGCTCTAAGATCAAGAATCGACAAATGGGATCTCATAAAACTGCAAAGTTTCTGTAAAGCAAAGGACACCATTGTTAGGACAAAGCAGCAACCAACAGATTGGGAAAAGATCTCTACCAGTCTTACAACTGATAAAAGGCTTATATCCAAAATATACAAAGAACTCAAGAAGTTAGACCGCAGGGAGACAAATAACCTTATTAAAAAAAATGGGGTTCAGAGCTAAACAAAGAATTCACAGCTGAGGAATGCCGAATGGCTGAGAATCACCTAAAGAAATGTTCATCATCTTTAGTCATAAGGGAAATGCAAATCAAAACAACCCCGAGATTTCACCTCACACCAGTGAGAAAGGCTAAGATCAAAAACTCAGGTGACAGCAAATGCAGGCGAGGATGTGGAGAAAGAGGAACACTAATCCATTGTTGGTGGGGTTGCAGACTGCTACAACCATTCTGGAAATAAGTCTGGAGGTTCCTCAGAAAATTGGACATTGAACTACCTGAGGATCCAGCTATACCTCTCTTGGGCATATACCCAAAAGATGCCCCAACATATAACAAAGAAACATGCTCCACTATGTTCATAGCAGCCTTATTTATAATAGCCAGAAGCTGGAAAGAACCCAGATGCCCTTCAACAGAGGAATGGATACAGAAAACGTAGTACATCTACACAATGAAATATTACTCAGCTATCAAAAACAATGACTTTATGAAATTCATAGGCAAATGGATGGAACTGGAAAATATCATCCTGAGTGAGGTAACCCAATCACAGAAAAACACACATGGTATGCACTCATTGATAAGTGGATATTAGCCCAAATGCTCGAATTACCCTAGATGCACAGAACACATGAAACTTAAGAAGGATGACCAAAATGTGAATGCTTCACTCCTTCTTTAAAAGGGGAACAAGAAGACCCTTGGGAGGGAATAGGGACGCAAAATTTAGAACAGAGTCAGAAGGAACACCCATTCAGAGCCTGCCCCACATGTGGCCCATACATATACAGCCACCCAATTAGATAAGATGGATGAAGCAAAGAAGTGCAGGCCAACAGGAGCCGGATGTAGATCTCTCCTGAGAGACACAGCCAGAATACAGCAAATACATAGGCGAATGCCAGCAGCAAACCACTGAACTGAGAACAGGACCCCCCGTTGAAGGAATCAAACAAAGGACTGGAAGAGCTTGAAGGGGCTTAAGACCCCATATGAACAACAATGCCAACCAACCAGAGCTTCCAGGACTAAGCCACTACTCAAAAACTATACATGGATTGACCCTGGGCTCCAACCTCATAGGTAGCAATGAATACCCTAGTAAGAGCACCAGTGGAAGGGGAAGCCCTTGGTCCTGCCAAGACTGAACCCCTAGTGAACGTGATTGTTGGGGGGAGCGTGGTAATGTGGGGAGGATGGGGAGGGGAACATCCATATAGAAGGGGAGGTGGAGGGGTTAGGGGGATGTTGGCCCAGAAACTGGGAAGGGGAATAACAATCTAAATGTAAATAAGAAATACTCAAGTTAATAAAGATGGGGGGAAAAGGGTTGGAAATAGGATGCTTTTGGAGGTTAGTATGATCAAAACTTATTATATAAAACTGAAAAGTCTCAAAGTAATAATAAAGCAAAGACATAATGATAGATGTTAGATTGATAGATAGATAGATAGATAGATAGATAGATAGATAGATAGACAGATAAATGATAGATAAAACATTGGCATTTCCTAAATTTAAACTTCATATTTTACTCTAAATTAACCTTTTACGCAAAAGCATTGTACATATTCAAATTTAATTTTAAAGAAATCAAGTTTTATATGAATATAACTGAATCTTTGAATATGCCGTGTCAAAATGAATAAAGTACTTCAAACTTAACTGATATCCTGCATTTTAGGTAAACACAAATCACCCTAAAGTCATGGATATGAGTTTATTCACTGTGTTAGCATGCCAAGTCAGCCTGCTAACTAACAACTATGAAGAGTTTCAAACAACACATATATTAAAAAGAAATACAGGACTTTGTTAAAGCCTTAGCCATATGTACTAGAAATGAGTCAAGATCAGGAGGTGAAAATCCCTATGGCCATGGAGATTATCAAAATCCCTCTGCTACTGAAAGGTCTATTGGCCTTTTGTGGTTAGAGTACATTAAAGCTAATTATATATTTTTCATTTATAAAACAAGTTATATAACCTTACTTCATCATATGATTTACACACATGCTGTGGGTAGGGTATTGGTTGGCTTATTATCTGGAATAGCAGGTTACAGCAAACAAGGAGACATAATAAGAAATGTAATCTCTAAGTGACTGGTATGATTCTGGTATCACCTTCCATTACGACATCACAACTTTCAGAACAATTAACCTAATGATTGAATTTATTAAAGATATTTATTCTTAAAAGAAAACTGCAAGAGAAATAAAAGTGCATAAGTCTTGTATATAGTATTGATACATTAAAAGCCAGTAGCTGAAAATAACCATTTATCTGACAATAAAATAGATAAACAATCTATGGCTAGTCATATAATATATACATCAGTAAGGGGAGCGAACCATTTCTGTGTCAGATATCAATCTCTAGAGGATTTGGTAGCATTGAGTCATATGAGATTTACTCATATGGTATAATTGCAAGTACACAAATGTCTAGAAAATAAATAATCATTATAAAAATATATGAGTGGGTTTTTTAGGGAAAAAGAAAGGGGACAGGAAGGAATGGTCCCAAAATTTCAACAAGACAGTTTTGAGGTCACGGTTATAAGTTATGTAGACCATAGGTGGCAATTTCTTATATGAATATATATATAACAAATTATTTCTTTTAAATATAATGCAGACTTCATTGCATTTAAGTTAAACATTAATGAATCTCTTTACAAAGAGTACTTTTAAATAAACAAAGTATTGATGTGATCTTTTGGTGAATATTTATGTGTATACTTTATCATATATGTCTTACTATATAACTTATAGTTAGTAAGCAGACTTTACTAACTGAATACACCTCTACTGGTGAGTATCGAGTCTAAAACACTAGCCCCACTACCTTCTCTCTGATTCTTTATTTTTACAAAAGGCTGTGGAAATAGTATAATTTCTGAAACTCAGAGCACACCAGACCACATCTGCCATCTTAATAATGAAATTTGGAAACAAACCCTCTCTTTTGAAGGACTTAACTTCCTGACAGATTTATAAGCTCCACATATAATGAAGAGCTGTCTAGCTATTAGCTATTAGAGTTAAAAACATTAGACTAGACTTACAGAGGCAGGAAATACACTTGTCTTCAAACAGCATCCATACACAGATCACTTACTTGAGCTCCAGAATCTAGGAAGAATTTCTTCCCTGGTCTTTCAAAAATCCTGTGTGCCTGCAGGTGGCTCATCAAAGCTCCTTCATCAGTATTCATTTACACATCCTCTAGCTCAGAGTTGGGTGCTCTCCAGGCTCAACCAGTTTCCTCCAGGGTGATGTTATCACTTGTCATTCTCGATTACATATCTGTTCAGAGAGAAAACTGGAAGATTTCTACTTTGCTTATTTCTATAAAAAGCCGTGTGAGCTCACACACACTGCAGCACTCCTGAGCTCTCTGTTGTTTACAGCAGATCTGTTCCAACATGACTTGCTTGTCCAGTGATATCTGAGAGGAGGCATGGCTTTTCACAATATTTTCCCTAAATTTTGCTTGAGAACACTAGAAAAACTGAAAGCAAACTTGTTTGTATTGATAGTCATATACTGTTGAAAGTACCATTTAAACATTGATGTTATTTAGATTTTTCCAAATGCTTTTGGTACTTTTTGATACAAAATATGTTCCCTTTCTTATTATTTGCAATATTCCATTTAATGGAGGGCACAGAATAGGGCTGGAAATAAGTGCCAAAGCTTTATAATATAAAGTAGATAGTAGGATTTTTATTGAAAATTATTTTTCATACAATGTATTCTGATCAAAGTTCTCCTCCCTGAACTTCTCCAAAATTTTTCCTCCCTCCCTCCAACTGTATACTTTCTTTCTGTTTAGAAAACAGGCAAACATCAAGTAGCAAACCAGATTTAAAGATCAACAACGACAAAAATAATGTTTAAAAAGAACAAGCAACACACACACCATAAAAACAGAAAATCAGAAAACGTAATATAAGGAAAAAACCAGTAAGACAAAACTGATCAAAGTGATATGAGACCAAAAGTCTAGAAAATTACCATTCAGTTCATTTTGTGCTAGCCATCTACTTCTAGGCATGGTGTCTAACCTTAATTGTAGAACTCATTGTAGAAAATTATTTTTTCCTTTGCAAGCATATCTCAATTGAATTGAGAAAGATTCTTAGTTAGAGACGGGAGCTTGTGTCCACTTTCGCCTAAACCCGGACAGGCCTTGTGATGCTGCCACAGGATCTATGATTCACGTGTGCATCGATCCTGTTGTGTCTGGAAAGCAACAGTTTGTTTGGTGTGATCCATCCCCTCTGGCTATCACAGTGTTTCTGCTTTGTCTTTTGCATAGCTCCCTGACCCCTCTTGGAAGGGTGTGATGATAACATTCCAGTTAGGACTCACTGTTTCAAAGTACTTTAGTCTCTGCATGTAATCCAACTGTGGGTCTCTGTGTTCATGCCTATCTTCTGAAAAAGTAAGATTGTCTGATGATGGCTAAGCAAGGCAATAATTTGGGGGGTAGGAGAATGTTTTAAAATAGTAAATTTGTATTTATTTGTGCTATTTATGGTATATATTAAGTGATAAACTAGTATGTTTCATTGCGCCATTTTCATTCATGTCTATAATGTACTTTGGTCATATTCATCTCTTCTTTTGTCTTCCTCAACCATTTCTGTGTGCCCCTTCTACTTTACAAATAGTCCCCCTTCTAATTTCATACCCTTTAAGTAGGGTATATTCTGTGAGGGAAATCCTTTTCTACATATACATATACAAAAGATTAATGTACAGAACACGTAAAGAACACAAGAAGCTGTATATCAAAATAGCAAACAACCCAATTAACAAATGGGCTAATGAAAAGAACATAAAATTCCTCAAAGATGAAATGCAGATCATCAATAAATAGGAAAAGTATTCTGCATCTTTTGCTATCAGTGAGATGCAAATTAAACCTATACTAGATGTCATCTGATTCCAGTTAGAGTAACCATCACTAAGAAAACAAACAACAATGAATGCTATCTTATAAGTACTTCCAGCTGGAGGCATCTAAGCATGGAAACTATTACTCCCCTTCTCTGCCTAAGAACTGGCTTCAGAGTTTCTCATGAGAAAGAAAACCACCTTGTTTCACAATTGCAATATCCTACCACAGAGATTGGAAATGGATGTTGAAATGGAACAGCACAAATATCCTTACTATAATAACCTTTCTCTTCCCCTAGATCAGATCCACCTTTACCAGGAGCACATGTCTTTTAGGAGTTTTCTCACCACTGGTTGCCCAGTTCAAAGCTTTTTTTCTCTTTAAAAATCCAGTTCCTTTATTCATTTATTTAAATTTTAATTACTTTATTTATGTACATCCTAAACATCGTCCCCACATCCCTGTCCCTCCTCCCAGAGTTCTTCACCCCCTCCGCTCTCCCCTTTGCCTCAGGGTTCCTTTAAAACTCTAAAATCTTTTGTAAAAGATAAATGCCCTTTCAACTGGTGGCACTTGTAAAACCAATATAAATAAAATACCTTCTTACTTCAAGAAGGAAGAATCTGGGCAAAGTCACCACATGAACAAAGCAACACAAACTGAAAACTGTGAATAATCTAGTAGCCAATGGCGGGGATTCCCTGAAGATCTTCTGGGCACCTGCAAAGGAACTGGGTTACTTCTTCAGTTCTACCCTCTACAGTACACACAGTGGTCTCAAAGGTTCAGCCCAGTTCTCCATGGATGTTCCTGTTCTTGGCAGTTGTCCCATGATATTGGCACCTCATAAAGGTCTTCAATGGCAACTGCACTGATCTTTCACTGGTAGCCTCTTCACCAATAGCCTTTCACCAGTGGCTTTCTTCAGGGACTCCAGCATTTCCACATAGTGCGAAGCCCCAGCTATTACCCATGACCACTTCATGGCTTCAAAACCAGTACCACTGGGGTGACTCCTACACGACAAAGTTCAAGTGCAATCATGAGATACAAACTTGGCCTCTTCTGAAACAACTATTATTTGTGTTGACTGAGAAAACACTTTCCAGAAGAATTCACTTCAGTAATGCTGGCCTCCTCTTAATTACCATCAGTTTTCAGCTCTAGCTAACCACCACGAATCGTTCCAGTAAAACAAAGGTTTCATTCAGTGGTGCTAGTCTCTTCATAGTCAGAGCTAGTTCTTCAGCCACAACTGACCATAACCACAGTTTCTTAATTCAAGATATTGCATAAATAGTCCAGATAGTCTTTGCTTTCCCCTGAAAAGTTACAAGCCAGGTATCCATTGTCTGCATTTCTTTCAAAACTCTTGTCTTCTGAGCTCCCACAGACTGGCTCATCAATCTTTCAAGGCTCAGTGGGCTTTGTAGTCTTAATTTCCAAAGTCCTATCACAATCCTGTAAAAAACACAGTCACCTCACTCAGTATTTTTTAGATTTAGCTGTTTTCCTGAAAAGTTCATTCTTCTTTACAGCTTCGTAGAATTCCAAATAGACCAAAGACCTCAATGTGAAACTTGAAATAGCTAGAAGAAGACATAGGCAGTGAGTTACAAGATGGGTGTAAGAAAAGAACTCTCTGAATAGGATTCCCTGCATTCAGGAATTGTGGCCAATGACTGTAAATGACCTCAGAATTTAAATCCTTCTGTATATCAAAGAAAATTATTGAGCAAAGAAAAAGCCCATACAACAGGAGTAAATGTTTCCTAGTTATTCACATGATATAGAATATCTTCAGAATATACAAAAGGCCTATGCGTCCAGAATATAAACACAAAGAATCAAGGGTGGTGGTGGGCAATTAAAACACAGGATATGAGTCAGAAAAAAGAATTTCTAAAGAAATAAAAATGGCTATGAAATATTCTTTTTTCATTTTATTGGTTGTTTTTATCTATTTACATTTCAAATGTTATCCCCCTTCCCAGTTTCCCCTCCACAAATCCCCTATCTCTTCTTCCCTCCCCCTACCTCTATGAGGGTGCTCCCCTACCTGCCCATCCACTCCCACCTCTGTGCACTAGCATTCCCCTACTCTGGGTCATCGAGCTTCCTCAGGACTGAGGGGCTTCCCCTCCCTTTGATGCCAGATAAGGCAATCTTCTGCTACATATCCAGCTGAAGCCATGTGTTCCCCCATGTATACTCTTTGGTTGGTGGTTTAGTCCCTGGGAGCTTTGGAAGGTCTGGTTAGTTGATATTATTTTACTTTCTATGGGGTTGCAAACCTCTTCAGCTCCTTCAGTCCTTGCCCTAACTTATCCATTGGCATTCCTGCACTCAGTCTGATGTTTGGGTCAATGCATCCACATGTGTAGGGGACAGCTTACACCAGGCTCCTGTCAGCAAGTGCTTCTTGGCATCAGCAATAGCATCTGAGTTTGGTGTCTACAGATTGGATGGATCCTTAGGTGGAGCAGTGTTCATCATCCTTAGCAACTAGGGAAATGCAAATTAAAATTATTTTGAGATTTCATTTTATTTCAGAGACAATGTCTAAGATCAAGAAAAATACTGACAAAATACTAGAAAAGATGGGGAAAGAGAGTGTTCACTGTTGATGAGAGTGTAAAGTGGTACAGTCACTCTAGAAATCAGTGTGCTGAACTCTCAAAAAGCTAAGAGTAGGTGTACAGGACTTGATATCCTACTCCATTGACACTTGCTCAGCCATGTTCACTGCTGCTCTACACACAGTAGCTAAGAAAGGGAAACAACCTTCAATTAATGAATGGATGATATTCACAATATTCACAATAGAATTCTACTCAACTGAATAATAAAAGCATGAGCTCCAAAGTTATTATTTCCCCTTTAATATAAAAAAGATTTCTACCGTAAACATATAAATGTTTAAAGAAATTTATACGCTGATCCTTTTATAAATAAAATGAAATTTACATACATAAATATTTATATGTTAATCTATTTTTTCACTTAAATTCTTCCACTCAGATGAAAGAGGTTTTAACATACAGACTTAAAAGGTATCCTGTCTCACAAGCTGGAGTCACCTCTCCTTTATAGCTCTCTGTGTGGGTTTGTTCCCTGTTTATGACCCAGTCACTAAAGCTCAGCTTCTTGGAATCCACATTGGTTCTGATATGAAAGAACATACCCATTTCCAAAATAGGTGGTGCCTTTGGAAAGAAAATTCAGTCCGTCTAAGATGAGGCATGTAGTATGTGTCTGTCATGTGCAGGGGATAATATAACAAGCAAAATGTGGATCATCATTGCTCACTGGAGTTATGGAAAGAACACTAATAGTGAGAGTCAAAAGCAGAGGGACAAGAATAGGAAAGTTCATTGAGCAAAAGCAATGATAGCAGGAAAAATACCCAGTCTGAGAATAAAGCTAACACTGGGGTGATTACGAAAACACAAAGAAGTGAGGGGTGAGATCGAACTCACATGCAGAAGCAGTTCACTGACTGGTAAACTGAACTAAGGACTTCTGGGCTCATTTGAACAGTACTGGGACACCACTGAATGATTTTACCAGAGTGTAAAACTTTAGAGTGACATATATGAAGACGTGCATCACTTTTGCAAAGCTCTCTCTGGCTTTAGTAAAAGAATTGAAGCAAGGACAGATTAACAAGTCCCCATCTGGCTTGTTCCATTCCAGACCCTGAGGCAGGACAAAGCAGAGACAGGAAGGCCTGTTCTACCCACCTGTCTTTTCTTGTCCATCTTTGCCATTAGCTTCCTTCTTCCATCAAACTCCCTCCATGTGGAAGCTTGGTGGAAAAACAGCCTGGCAAGAAATTGCATGTTTATTTACAGACAGCCTTCACTTTTCACACTAGCTCTCTAGAGTGTGGTCTCCAGTTCTAGCACCATGAACGTTTGCGCCACGATTGCCCCAGCATATCGTGCAGGTGGGTCAACATCATAGACCTCAGAGTTGTAGCTGGGTTGGAGGTTACCTTTCTTCTCTGGTAGTGTACAGAATACCATTCAGTACGTGAACACTGGTCACTTGGCAGGGGGATGGGGGAGATGAATGGGAGGGGGAGACTCTAGTCTAGTTAGACACTGATTTGACTTCAGTGAGATGTGTAAGTGATGTCTTCAGCAATAGGGTCTTGCCATCAGTTTATGAAGAGTAACCAACAGCCTTGCCAATAGCCTGAGTTGTTTGGGGATTTGCATGACTGCTTTAGTCAATGATTCTATTAGATGTAAACTATTCCTGGCATTAGACGGTTCTGATTCACCTGGTGGCAAGCATCATCTCTCCTGTTATTTTGGTGATTCCATTCAGATTTCTTTCATATATGTATATATTTTGAGAAAAGTCTACAGTAGTATGTGTCCATGTGACTCCTCAAATAGTATTAGTTATCCCTCCATCTTTTCCCTCTTTTATTCCTTCCTGCTCCCAGTTTAGTCCTCCTACTCCAGCTCTTACATAATTATAAATTCTATTTCCCTTCATGGGGCAACTCTCCCCATGCCCAGTCCTTTACTTGTTATTCTATCTATGTGTTTATATGGATTTTAGTAAGCCTATTGAAGGCTTAATAATATCATATAAGAGAATACATATAGTACTCTCTCTTTGGGTTACCACTCAGACTGAGTTTTGTTTTGTTTTTGTTTTTGTTTTTTGTTGTTGTTTTTTGGGTTTTTTTTGTCTCTATCCATTTACCTGTGGGTTTTGTGGCTTTTTTAAAGAGCTGGATAGTATCCCATTGTTGTGTAAACATGCAATATTTTCGTTATTTAGTCACTAATGAACATCTAAGCTGTTTCCAGTTTCTGTCTATTAAGAGTAGGGAAGCAATGAACAGGATAAGTCCTGTGTCAACAAGTTCAAGACTATTCCACATTTTTTCCTCTACAAAATACAGAATATCTAGCCTTGTGTTTAGGGATTTGAATTATTTAGAATTGAGTTTTGTGCAGGGTGTAAACTTAGATCTATTTATAGTCTTCTACATGAAGCCATCCAGTTTGCCTAATTCTTTTAATGAAGACAGAATTAACCAGATATATAAACTACACAAAGACACAACAAAGAAAAAATTACAGACCTCCTATGAACATACATGCAAACATCCTCAATAAAATACTTGCAAACAGAAGCCAACTAACACTTTAGAAAGGTTATCCATCATGATCTGTATGATATTAACAGAGGATTAGTTCTGATGACTCAGCACATTTGTCAACATTTGGCCAAAAACAAAGCTAAATTGTTAGGTTGGTGGAATGCTGCTCCAGGTTCCCATGGTAGTATAAAACACTACAATTTTCATCAAGCATTTCCCAAATGATTCTGGAGTCTTCTTCCTGCCTCTTCTCCTCCGTGGACTGCAGAGCCCTCTACCTCCTATGGAAACCTGTACTTTCTCTCCCACACCAGTAATTTGAGGTGACATTCTTCAGGAAACATGCCTTACTTCTTTTATTGTAAGTTCACACTTCCTGTCTTTAGAAATTTTCGTAACATGTCTCAAAACAGATATGAAAGTTCCTCAGTACCAGTTAATAGTGTCACTGTGCTGAACTTATTAGTGCATCTCCTGGTCATTGCCCCGTAGTCTATATTCACTTAGGACCTATGTCTCCACCTTTTTAATGGAGCTTTACTGCATTATCCCTGCCCATCTCAAAGCCAAACCCCTTCAGTAATTCTCCCATAGCAGGCCCACTGAGTGTGGTTTTTTCCTACTTTAAACTTTGATCAGCCTTATGAAGAAGAGGGTAGCTCACTCCTTTAGATGGGCACTTAATTTGCATTCCACAAATAAAAAGCCATTATGCCATATTGGACCATAATTTTCTCCTTTCCAAAGCATCATAGGACTGCTGTTATGTTAGGCCACCTTAGAAATAAATTTCACTTGGTTAGTGCTCAGAAAAAAAGACAACAGTAATTTCTAACTCTTGCTGAAATTAGACTTGCTTGTATTATTGTGTTATGAATTTATCTTTCCATATTTCACCACTTCTCCTGCCTCACCAGCCCCTTGCCACCATGAGAAACATAGGAAGAAAATTGAATTTAAAAGTCCAAATTCTAAGAAACGAGAATACCCATTTATCATTTAAAAAAATCTGAAATACTCTAGATTTCTGTGCCGTACAGGCCAGAAACTATTAGTACAGTTATTTATATTTTAAATTAGTTAAAATTTGCACTCCTTTGAGACAGCAACCAAACCTGAAGTATTCACATGTAGTTAATTGCTATCATTTCAGACACACATTTACTGAAGAGGGGTTTATTGAATGAGACTGGTCTACACATTAAACACAATGCTGTCTTATCACAAGACAGCTCAGACTTCCTGCTATCCAGCCAATCCTATCTAATGCTAAACTGTGCAGGTTGACAGGCTCATAGATACTATCTCTACCATTTAATGCGGTTTCTTTTCTCAATGTGTACAGACAGTGCTCAAGCCTGTTTTATGGTGCCACCCTGTGTCCAATACTTAGTATTGCACTTGCAAAGTCAGTATTAAAATCTAGAGTCCAAAAGAATGTATGTATCCAGAGAAGGTATGCAATGAACTTATACAATACACCTTCTAAAATTCTAGGGACTTTCCAAGTTATTCCACCTTTCTACCAAATTGTGTACAAACTATAACAGAAGCTCTTTGTTTCCTTATTTCTTAGCTTGTGGAGAATCATGAGTCACAGGTGCTTACCCAGGCATTTGTCGTTTAGCAACCTCTTCTGAGCCACAACCACAAAGCCAAGGCCTAAGGATTGCTCCACTACTCGGAAAACACCCATAGTGTCAATGATTACTTTCTCTACATCACAAAAGAAAATTTTGGAAGGAGACAAGCAATTTTCTAAAGGCTACAGAAACAGTATCAAAACAATATGGAATCAAACTTTAGAAAGACTGACCCCCAAATGCCATGCTCTTTTCTGCTTCTAACTTGATCTTAACATATTTGGAAACTACAGGTGCTTGTGAGTGTGACGATTTTGTGAAACCAGTCAGTTTCTTTGATATCCATTTACCAAATGATAGGCTGTGGAAGACAAGGGACTGGGTCTCTGAGGTTCAGAGAGGATACTGTTTCAAAGAGAAAAGGAAGTGGGAGAAAGATTTCCAGAAAGATCTAGACTCAAGAGATTTAACAAAGCTTATCTTGAAGCATTTCTGAAAGTTTTAGAGAGATACTAAGGCATCCCTAAGAAAGTTCCCGAAAACTTCAGGTGTAGAAACCTGTAAATTTTGAAAGGAAATGAAGAGAAAGAAGAGCAAGAAGGAGGAAGGGAGTGGGGGAAAGGAGAAAAGAGGGAGAGGGA
This sequence comes from Rattus rattus, assembly GCF_011064425.1. Classification (NCBI taxonomy): domain Eukaryota; kingdom Metazoa; phylum Chordata; class Mammalia; order Rodentia; family Muridae; genus Rattus; species Rattus rattus. The sequence continues at coordinate 44,541,796 of NC_046154.1, read as the reverse complement.
GGGGAAGAAGGAGGGAGAAGAAGGGAAAGGAGATATAAAGAAGGGGGGATTTGAGAAAAATCACACAGATAACTGAGAATATCAGAGCAAATTTGGGGAAAAATAAACATCATATGTGGTCAAATACTACCAGGAATGTCTCAGGCTATTTAGCACCCTGATTGTAAATGAAAACCCACAAGGGGTCCCTTTATCACCTACAGATTCTGCATATGGGCCCATAGCCCCTCAGACAGAATAAGATATGGTGAGACCTGGAGTGGGACACTGAGTAGAAAAGTTGGTGTTCTGTTTCACTTTTTGTGGCTGTGACTTATACTGATGTTCTGAAAACAGCTAGTTTTGCTTTAAAAAAAATACTAATACTGATTCTCAATTACACTCTGCCACCAAGGCACTATAATAGAATTCACACTTGAACACTGTCTCCTAACTGACTTTACATGGGCGTATGTGAACTTATGCCACCATTGTTACCACTAACATAAACATGCTCCAGGGAACTTACTGGACTTTCACACACACACACACACACACACACACACAGAGAGAGAGAGAGAGAGAGAGAGAGAGAGAGAGAGAGAGAGAGAGAGAGAGAGTTTTAAAAGTTTTTAAATGATATATATAACTATTATATTTACATCATTTCTTCCTTTCTCCCTCATCCAATTCCTTCTTCATTCTACTACTCTCTTTCAAATTCATGGCCTATTCTTTAATTATTGCTTTACACACACACACACACACACACACACACACACACACACACCTGTGGAGGTCATTTAGTGTGGCTTGTACGGATAGGTAAGTATTTAAACCTGACTACTTTGAATTAGGTAACCTACAAGTGGTCTCATTCCTGGAAAAGACTGACTTCCTCTTCCTCAGCAGCCAACACTTGACTGTAGCTCTTCACCTAGGGATAAGATCTTTGATATTTTACCCATCCTTGTTGGAATATCAACTTTTTTTGGAGCTTGGTTTCGTTTTTTTAGCCATATTGTTGGATTCCCTAACCTTGTTATACATGGAAGCCTTTATCCCAGCTGACATCTGATCCCCTGGTTTTTAGGATCTAATCCATTCTCCCCTTCATCAGTGCTCCCTGAGCCTTAAATTTGTGTTGTACTGGGTACCCCCTTGTAACTAATTGTGGGTTTCTTTAGTGATTTATGTTTGCTGCAAAAATAAGCTTTTTTGATGAGGCATATCTTTACTTATCTAGGGGTATAGGATAACAATTTTGAAAGCAATTTAAGAAAAGGGCAGTATTGTTTTCAATGGTACATGACTTCAGTAGTCATGGATATTTGGTTAGGTTTACAGAATCAGGCATGAATTCCCTCTTATTAAGAAGGCTTTCTACATGTTGACCTCCAGTTGAACCAGCACCATTTGCTGAAAATGCTATCTTTTTTCCATTGGATGGATTTGGCTCCTTTGTCAAAAATCAAGTGACCATAGGTGTGTGGGTTCATTTCTGGGTCTTCAATTCTGTTCCATTGGTCTATCTGTCTGTCTCTGTACCAATACCATGCAGTTTTTATCACTATTGCTCTGTAATACTGCTTGAGTTCAGGGATAGTGATTCCCCCTGAAGTCCTTTTATTGTTGAGGATAGTTTTAGCTATCCTGGGTTTTCTGTTATTCAGATGAATTTGCAAATTGTTCTGTCTAACTCTTTGAAAATTGGATTGGTATTTTGATGGGGATTGCATTGAATCTGTAGATGCTTTTGGTAAAATGGCCATTTTTACTATATTAATCCTGCCAATCCATGAGCATGGGAGATCTTTCCACCTTCTGAGGTCTTCTTCAATTTCTTTCTTCAGTGTCTTGAAGTTCTTATTGTACAGATCTTTTACTTGCTTGGTTAAAATCACACCGAGGTATTTTATATTATTTGGGTCTATTATGAAGATTTCCCTTTTCTTTCTCGGCTTGTTTCTTTTTTTGTGTATACTTTTATTGAGTTAATTTTATACCCAGCCACTTTGCTGAAGTTGTTTAGAAGAATGCAGATCGATCCATGCTTATCACCCTGTACAAAGCTTAAGTCCAAGTGGATCAAGGATCTCCACATCAAACCAGACACACTCAAACTAATAGAAGAAAAACTAGGGAAGCATCTGGAACACATGGGCACTGGAAAAAATTTCCTGAACAAAACACCAATGGCTTATGCTCTAAGATCAAGAATCGACAAATGGGATCTCATAAAACTGCAAAGCTTCTGTAAGGCAAAGGACACTGTGGTTAGGACAAAACGGCAACCAACAGATTGGGAAAAGATCTTTACCAATCCTACAACAGATAGAGGGCTTATATCCAAAATATACAAAGAACTGAAGAAGTTAGACAGCAAGGAGACAAATAACCCTATTAAAAAATGGGGTTCAGAGCTAAACAGAGAATTCACAGCTGAGGAATGCCAAATGGCTGAGAAACACCTAAAGAAATGTTCAACATCGTTAGTCATAAGGAAATGCAAATCAAAACAACCCTGAGATTTCACCTCACACCAGTGAGAATGGCTAAGATCAAAAACTCAGGTGACAGCAAATGCTGGCGAGGATGTGGAGAAAGGGGAACACTCCTCCATTGTTGGTGGGGTTGCAGACTGCTACAACCATTCTGGAAATCAGTCTGGAGGTTCCTCAGAAAATTGGACATTGAACTGCCTGAGGATCCAGCTATACCTCTCCTGGGCATATACCCAAAAGATGCCCCAACATATAAAAAAGACACGTGCTCCACTATGTTCATCGCAGCCTTATTTATAATAGCCAGAAGCTGGAAAGAACCCAGATGCCCTTCAACAGAGGAATGGATACAGAAAATGTGGTACATCTACACAATGGAATATTACACAGCTATCAAAAACAATGACTTTATGAAATTCGTAGGCAAATGGTTGGAACTGGAAAATATCATCCTGAGTGAGCTAACCCAATCACAGAAAGACATACATGGTATGTACTCATTGATAAGTGGCTATTAGCCCAAATGCTTGAAGTACCCTAGATGCCTAGAACAAATGAAACTCAAGACGGATGATCAAAATGTGAGTGCAGATCGCTCATGAGAGACACAGCCAGAATACAGCAAATACAGAGGCGTATGCCAGCAGGAAACCACTGAACTGAGAACAGGACCCCTGTTGAAGGAATCAGAAAAAGAACTGGAAGAGCTTGAAGGAGCTCGAGACCCCATATGTACAGCAATGCCAACCAACCAGAGCTTCCAGGGACTAAGCCACTACCCAAAGACTATACATGGACTGACCCTGGACTCTGACCTCGTAGTTTGCAATGAATATCCTAGTAAGAGCACCAGTGGAAGGGGAAGCCCTGGGTCCTGCTAAGACTGAACCCCTAGTGAACTAGAATGTTGGGGAGAGGGCAGCAATGGGGGGAGGGTTGGGAGGAACACCCATAAGGAAGGGAGGGGGATGTTTGCCCGGAAACAGGAAAGGGAATAACATTGAAATGTATATAAGAAATACTCAAGTTAATAATAAAAAAAAAAAAAAAAAAAAAAAAAAAAAAAAAGGCTTTCAAACTCAATTATGTGGCTATTGCTTATCTCCCAAACCTAAGTGACACAATTGCACCACTAGGGATTTCTTGCTAGACTGGCCATTGTTATGGTTCACAGGCTTTACAATTAGGTAGGACTATTAATTTCTTCCCCCCATTGATAGTTTGCATAGCAACTTCAAAACCTGTGAGAGCTGGTCCTCAGAGAGGAGTCTTCCAGGACAGCTCCAGTTCAATTTCTCCAAGTCTTGTGACTTGTGTATAGTAGTACCTTCAGCAATAGGGACTTACCTTAAATTTCTAGTAGAGAATTTGGAAGAAAGGCACATACTATGATGTTTTGGAGTCTCTTGAATACCACTTCCAGGTGTCAACCAGAAGTGAAACAGAAAAGGTCCCATTTCAGCACATTGCACCTTACCTACTATCACATTTAATGTTTGAATCAGATTAGGAAACATGTGTTACCATTCCACTTTACAAATGCATTGTCTTGGACATTGTCTCAGTTAGGGTTTCTATTCTTGTGAAGAGACACCATGACCAAGGCAACTCTTATAAAGGAAAACATTTAACTGGGGCTGGCTTACAGGTTCAGAGGTCCAGGGAAGCATGACAGGAGCATGCACGCAGACATGGTGCAGGAGAAGGAGCTGAGAGTTCTACATCTTGCTCCTTACACAGCAGAAAAGAAATAGCAACACTGGGTGTGGCTTAAGTATCTGAGACCTCAACACCCTCCCCCTAGTGACACAACAGAAACCACACCTTCTCCAGCAAGGCCACATCTTTTAATAGTGCCACTTATTTTTTACCTATGGGGCCATTTTTATTTAAACCACCACAGACAATATGTATAAGGTACTCCTCCTAGTTCCACATAGAATTCAGTTTTCTGCTTCTCTAAGCTGCAGTTTCAAACCATAAAAGAGGCTATAACCTTCCATCCTGGAATCCTGATAGGACCCCAGGAAAGGCATAACTGCTAGGGAAAACAAAAAACACATTCTTAACCACTTTTATCTTCTTCCAACAGCTTGTGAGATGGTAATTATCTTCTTCTAAAAGACAAAAAGGAGAGAGAAAGGCAAAGTGCTTTGTACCCCTGGCCCAAGGGACAGGTTTAGGGAGGAACTCAAGTGAATCTGAACTTCTTCTACTTTAGACTCGCTTTCCCTAAGCAAGCTCCCAGTAGCTGGAGGAGAGTGCTTGTGGGGATACCTCTCACACCTGTGCCTGAGCTGTGGTCCAATCCCAACACTACTTTGAATATCCTAACTGCCTGATTTCCTTTCAGCTATCACTGCGGCATGTTTTGAGGGAGACAGGAGAGAATTTCACTTAGGTTCTCCAGCCTTACGAAAACAGCTAACAGTCAGTTCTGGTGGCAGCAGGAGTACTAGTCCTGCCCTTGCTGGCCCAATAGAGGCCCAGGCTGACCTACTCAACTACCATCCAGGCCCACATCCAGAGCTTTGAGTTGGTCCACTCCAACATCTACTCCATTGGTACTGGTGTGCTGTGGAATCTCCATGGTTCTGGGCAAAAGCAGTATATTTTAGATGAGTCTCCACTAGGGCTTCAGAATTGATGGTGTAGTAGAAGCCAGAGGTCTTAGACCACATCAATAATGATTCCATATTGCAATGAACATTTGCATGTAAAGCTAAACAGTACCACCATAATGACCGAAAGGAGAAGTGGTAAAGATGGAGGAGCATACTGGTACAGGCTTGGTGAACTTGACTCAGCTGTGATGGCTGTAAGAGAGGGCTGCAGTTCATGCAAGAACAGGTTGTTACACAGTAAGGTCAGCAGGATGATGTGAAACAACCTGGAGCTTGTGCACACTCATTCCTTGAAGAAGTTGCCTGGCCACATGATCACCCTGACTCGGAAAAGTGAAAGGATATTTGAGATGAAGAGTGATTAATTTACTGGCTTGAACCTCCTTGAAGGACCTCCATGGTTGTACTTCTCCCAGAAGCCATGCTGGCCCATGACTTGTGCCTTGGCAGAGGACCATGTTGATGTCCAAGGAGGTCCATGGTAACTGCTGAGGTTGGAGACCATGTGGATATCCTGTAGTCTGTTCTATTTGTGGTCTTGCTCTTGCCAGAAACCATGTAGAAGCCCAGAATTTATGCTCCTGTGGACTATAAAGAACAAGAAGGATACTCTCACAGTGATATCGATGACTACAGATGAACAATTGAGAAAGAGGAAAATAGAAATCCTTTCCTCCATCCTACCACTACCCCCAAAAAATAACAACCTACAAAGGAAGCCATCAAATAAAGTCCTTAAAATTTGTGGTAAGGATAAGTGTAGCTCTTCAAAATTGATGGCTCTGGAGGGGGTACAGGTCGAGACGGACTCAGTTTTCCTTAGTGGGCTGGCCACGTAGAATTTGACCATGCTCCAAGTGAGTATATAAACAATATAAAATGGACTTTATTTTTTTCTTTCTCTTCTTTTTTTTCCTTTTTCTTCTTTTCAGGGAAGGTCACAAAAATGAAAGAGAAGAGAGGAGAGATGAGAGGGAAGAAGTGTGATTGGGGTACATGATGTGAAGTTCAAAGAATCATACAGATCTTATGTTGAAAGAAAAACATAGTTAAAAAAGAAATTATAAATCATGATATAACCATATGGAGTTGTGTAACTTTTATAACTTTATATTATAGAATGATTGACTTCATCAAGCTCACATTTGAAGCATGAGGTGAGAATGCACCAGCTATACTGCTCATTGTGTTCCAAGCACAACATGATATGATCAAGCAAAGATACCACGATATTCATCAGAGCCCAGAATTTGTTCTTCTGGAAACTGAAATGCTGTCTTCCTGCCTTGAGAAACCTGTTTGCCCAGGTGTGAGAACAGACTGTGACCACAACAATGACAGAGCCTCATACTGAGCTGTGTCTCCCTTCCCACATCCCCTGGCGGCCTGGGCAAATCTGAACCCGAACAGTGTGTTCACTTTATTACAGAATCACACCTTGCCACAAGAGCAGACACTGTCTCTCAGAAACCAAGGCCCAGTGACTGGAGTGAAATTCAGGGCCTTTCCTGCCACCCTCTGGAGAAGAAGCCAGGGCTCCTTCTCAGTCTTCTGTGATTGGGGGAAGTTGTTAAATGTCACACCTTGGCACTGAAGAGCTTGAGGCTCAGACACTAAACCCAGGAAATTTTGACTAGGCCAGGCTGCACAGGTATGTTTTGGGTGAGTAAAATATGAGTCTCTCTCTCTCTCTCTCTCTCTCTCTCTCTCTCTCTCTCTCTCTCTCCTCCCTCCCCTCCTCCCTCCCTCCCTTCTCTATTTTTGGTACTCTGTTGCCATCTTTCTCAGACTTATACATCTACATTCTTTCCCCTTACAATTAAGAATCTATCTTGTGCACACAGGGTCTCCTTTTTTCTTCAGGAACCATCTGGACACTGGAGACCCCCAGAAACTTTGCCTTCGACAGTTGGAGAGAGGGACCAGTGAGCAGAACAACAGGTATCCACTCTGGCCCTGCAGACCATGTGATTTCCTTGCCAGGATCCAGACCTGGCCCTGTGAGAGTGTCTTGTTCTACGGTGGGATGCTGCTGGTGTTGCTCTCTTAGGGGTAGTGTACTCTGCAGTGGTATGGCACAGCCTGATCTGGGCCTGACATGGTTAGTGAATGAGATCTGGGTTTGAACTGAACTGAACATGGGCACGTGAAAAAAGCATCCCCAGGCCTGAAGGTCTGAGGATTACAAAAGGCAGGGCGAAGGACTGAGTGAAGACTGCAATGGAAATCACTGGCATGGAACCAAGACCCAAACCTGGGGAGCCTCCCATTCCTAGTTTAGCTGCATTTACAACCTGCTCTGAGCTCAAGTTAGAAGGAACAGCACAGAGCAGATCTCTAGCCAACCACAAGCAGGAATAAGTCCTTCTCTGTTCTCTCTCTAGAGACAGAGGGTAAGGAGAGAAGGGAGCATGGTCCTGAGCACTTTTAGAGTCATCCAAGCCCAGAGTCAAAACCCAAACAAGCCCAGGAGTTAACTAATATTTTTCTGCCTGAAAATAATAATAAATCCATGTCCAGATGCCACTGTTTGTTATGTAAGTGACCCAGTATTATAAGCGGTAATCTTAAACATTAGTCTCCTATCCTTTATTGTTGTCAATAAGGAAGTTGTCAGTAGGGACCCTGGCAAGGACTGGTTTTACAGGAAGAACTTGTACGTAGCCTGGGTACAGGCCAGTAGGAGGTACACAGAGCCTGCCCAGCATTACCAAAGTAAGGAACCCTACAAGGAGACAGGAGTCACGTAGGCAGTTGCATGAATGGTCCTTCCCTTTCATGGAAGAACTGATTGTATAGTGCATGGAAAGGGAAAGGCTGGGTACTTCTCTGATTCCATGTACTCTAAGCCTCCCATCAGCAATTCCTCCGCTTGGTCAAAAGCTCCAACTGACCTTTGTTGGGGGAAAATATCAGTCCTTTGGGTTGAATCAAAATTGAATATGTTTCACATTAATGGCACTAGGGACTACGTGAGAAAGACTCCAGGTGGTTGGGAAGACCCTAAGGGAAAGAACCATGCAAGTCAGCACACATCTTGCTTAGTAAGAACAGCTAGGTCTGACCTTTTCATCTCTCCCTTGCTCTATGCCCTGCTCTGTTTACAGCATAGCACCAGCTGCCTCATTCTTGCCTATCACATGCACTGGCCTCAAGAGGAATTTCTAAAAGACCAGTCCCAGCACATCCCCTCAATGGCTTTGCTCTAATCAGTGGGAATCATGAATAAAAATAAGACTGTTTGAGAATCCAGGATCTCATGTCTAAGGCAGTCAGGCCCCAAACCAGCAATTGCATTTGGGAAAATGAGCAGGGCACTCTGGAGCTCAGGATGTCCCCAGGCTTCTGAGAAAAGAAGGTGATGGAGGACATAGCACTCACAAATTCCAGAGATGAGGCAAGCGTGCCTCACCCCCATCATATAGCCCAGCAGTGAGGAAGCACAGGAAGGATTTTCATCCCAACTCTGAGGAGTGTGAGGAAAGGAAGAGCTCCCAGAAGGTGCCCATAGGCCAGTGCACTATGATAGCTGGCAAGGCAACCTGTTCACTTGTACCCGGCAGAATGACCAAAGGGGAAATGACATGACAGACACAGCAGGAGAGGCTAAGAGTATGTGCCACATGAACTGTCCAAAGTGACTGAAATGATAGGAGGTGACCAAGAATGGTGAGCCTGAGAAGTTATGGGATTCAATACTCTAGCAAGGATTCCAAGAATTCCAAAGTCTTCATTAAGGACCCAGTCAAAAGCCTAAAGGATACCCAGCTAAGATGCAGGAGATGGGTCCGCTCTCCCATGTACTGTGAGCTGTAGGTGAAATAGGCTGGACTCAGGGAAGTGATCCTAGAGCAATTTTGTTAAGCTGCCTGTTCATTGGGACATTCTTCTCACATTCCTAACTTAGAATTCAGGTCATTTCCTGGTGATAATTGCATGGAAATTCTGACATTTTAGGACTGAACATATAACCTCAATTCAAATATTATTCAGAAATTGTAATGCCAAGTACCCCACGCTGTTCAATACTTCATTTAGTCTTTATTCAATAGTCAGACTTCTCTTCCCTGTGCATCCTACCCTCTCTAGAGTTGAGTTCTCAGAAGTGCTGCTGCCAAGTCTGGTAGCTACAACCAAAGGAAGAAGAAGAAATGTTCTTGGTACAGAAATTTTGACTTGAGTAGGGCACTCCTGAGAAGACTTTGCTGGAGAACAAGCAGAAGGCTGGCTTTTTTCTAGGGGCCCCAAGACACTTCAGGTCCTTGGCCTCCAGTATTCAGTGTTCACTGCCATGTTCTGATAGCTTTGATAGTTTGTGGCCAAACCTGCTGGTTTAGGATTAGACCAGCTACGAAACTTGTGGGCTCAACCCCAGGCACTTGTGAGGAGACAGCTGAGGACAGGTGTAGGGTGATTAGGCAGGAGATCCCTAAGGACCCAGATGGCCTTTGTGAGTGGAGAGAACAGAACATTCTGGGTTCAGCTCTCTTCTCCCAGCTATACCCTCATCCTTCTCTGAAGAAATGAGCCACAGAAGCACTGTGCCATTCTCAGGGCCCTAGCCTCTATCCCTCTGGAACAACATCCAAGCAATAGCAAGCCTAGTTACCCCTCTGCAAGGAGTGCACCAGGAGCTGTCCTTCATTTGTTGCTTATATTGCTAACAGTGACTGAGCTCCTTACCCCTCTCATTTACCTGATAAATACTTGTTTACATGTAAATACATGCCTCTCTGCCCTTCTGTCCTGTAACCCAAATGAATGTTATACTCTATTCTACCTACTCCAACTGGCTACCCTGGCAGATCCATGCCCAACTCCTTGTGGCTCTGGATGGCCTATACTTGTTTTGGGCTAAATGGCCAACCCAAAAGAGGTGCACACCTCTGCTTTTTACTTGCTTTATCCTCTAATTAAAGTCGAAGAGAACCTGTTCCCTTCACCCAGGTCTGTGCTTTCCCACAGCACACTGAGGTGGGGATGCATGGTCAGTGGGGCCCCTTTACCAATCCCCAACTAGAAACTGGCCTGCTTATGCACAGGAACACAGCGCTCACAGATCACAAGGTCTAAATATAGCTATTACAGAATGATATTAACAGGCATGCCTTTGCCGAGTTTTAGGACCCATTGGGTAAATGGTGGCTAATACTTGTTTTTCTGTCTTAGCACTGACCACCAAATAGCCCAGAGTTTGAAGGGGAACTTGGGATCACATTGGCACCTCCTTATTGCAGTAAGGTAAGCAGGATACAGGGTGCACATTTATGAGAAGGATGCCTAAGTTTAGAAACAACAACTTGCCCAAAGTTATCACAAGTGTGGTAAAAAGACGTGGTAGGGACAAGGAATGCAGCTGCCTAAATCTTAAAAGATGATCTTCTTCAGTGAACGCTACCTTTTCCCAGGTAGACTCTGACCTCAACCATTTCACCTGTCACAGCCAGGGACAGGAAGTGTGAATTGAGTACAGCAAATGTAAATTTGGCCTGCCTTGACACAGATGACCCCATTCTTTACAAGAAAACTTAATTAAGCTTTTCCTAGGTTTCATTTTCCTCCATTGTAAAAGAGGGAACCTTGGTGAGGGTTAGAAGTGAAGGTCTATGAGGTAGCAATGGCTTTACAAAGATGATCATAGACTCTTCTGTCTTCCCTCTTCAGCCTCTTATTGAGTAAAGGAAAGTTGTATTAAACTGATGACTAAGAAACTGGAACTTCAGCCTCGGATCCACAATCGCTGTACTTAGTTCCTCTTCTACAAAGCAGATGCTTGAGTACCTTGATTTCTAATGTGTGTGTGCATGCAAATACATGTGCATGCAGGTCTATACAATGGCAGCAGGCAAAGAGAGGGAGGGTACAAAGTATGCAGGGGAAGGCACTGCAGCTAGAGGAAACGTGGGCAGGACCTCACATGCCAGCAGAGCTCCTCCCTTTCTCAAAGGCTAATAATACTTGGGTTTGTCTAATCATTAAAGGAAAGGAATGAAGTCAGCAAGACATCAAAGTCCAGCCTTCTGAGAACCAACAGTAACAGATGAGCAAGGAGCTAGCAGCAATGGAACCTGGAGCTTCAAGGGATGGACTCAGAGCTGAGACAACATACCCAGCCCTGGGCTCTGGAGTCAGCCTGCACACCTATGACATCGTGGTGGTGGTCATCTACTTTGTCTTTGTCCTTGCTGTGGGAATTTGGGTGAGTGGGAATTAAGTCGTGTTTAAGCCTGGCAGGGAGGAAGAACAGGCTCTTATTTTGAGCTTGGAGAGAAATAAGAGAGAGATGACTGAAGCCCAGAGAGGCCCATGGCCTGCCTGAGCGATGGATTCATGGTGAATGAGGCAGGTCAGACCAGGAACTTTGACTCCTCTCCCCTTTAGCTTCTGTGAGTCTGACCCTCCTCTCTTCTGCCTCAAGATTCCTAACTCAGAGAAGACTCATTCCCTAGCCTTTCTCTATTTCTATTCATATCTTAAGGAGCTGGATGCAATACTCTCTTGGGGAATAGCACTTTCCAGATTCCAATGTCCCTATTGTTCACAGAAACCACAAAACTGAGACCAGGTGCAGAGTGTTGAGGTCAGAGAACCCTGAGCCCAGAGCAGTCAGAGCCATATGGCCCTGAGGATGTGGAAACCTTTTAGCTCCCCATGTATTTGCAGTTGATTCTATTGAAAGTTATAATCATTCAGTGACAGGACACATACAAGCACCTGGCACAGTGCCTGGCATGCAGGTTCTGGGCAATAAACAGCGACTCTTATCAACACAAGATTCTGTGGAAAGGTCAGTACCTACTGACTACTGTAAGGTGGATTATCACTGTACTCTGTTAGTCAGGAATTCCTATGGACCTTAGTCCTCTCCTCTGGGGAGGGGTTAGCCCTTGCTTCACAGGCTTTGTATGGGGGAAGAGGTCACTAGGCAGGAGCTCATCAGCCCCTGTGAGATGGCCAGTGGGAGACCCCTAATTCCTTTTCCTTTTCCTTCCTCTACTTCAAGGATCTCTCTTTTCTCAGATAGAGTCAGATTTGTGGCCTCCCACTCTGAAGTAACTTTTACACCTGTGTCAACTTTCAGTTGTGACAAAATGTTGTAAATCAACTTAAAAAACTAAAGGTATATTTAGGCTCCAGGTTTCCGAGGCCTCAAACTTCAGCCAGCTATTATAATGGATGCATGGGAAGGCAACAGAAGCATGGAATGGAGGAGCATCATTATCTCATGGGTACTGGGAAACAGACAGGGAGAGAGGACAATGCTGGTGACGAGACATAACCTTCAAATTCACACCCCCTGTGACCCACTTTTTTCTAATCAGGACTCATTTTCCATGGTTTCTACCACCTCCCAATAGCCAATTCAATCTTTAATCCATCAATGTATTAGCATACTAAGCCAGAGTCCTCATAAAGCAAACAGTTCCTAAAATCTCCATGTCTGATTGTACACTGAGAAGTATTTAACACAAATTGCAACACACCTTTACCCACTCTCAGCCCACATCACAATCTCTCATCATACCCTAACAATCTCTAGACACCCTGAGCCTAACTTATGCCCTCTTCTCCACATCAATACCACAGATTTGGAGAATCCATAGCTATCATTCCAATTCTGCTGATGTCTTGACCAAGACATTGGTCTCTTGTCCCCAGAGAAAGTACTTACACTCACATCCCAAAACAGGTTATTGACTGACCACCTACTGGCTCCTTCCAGGATCCTCAGTGGGCTCAGTGGTATGCTCCAACTCCAGGCCATATCAACAAATGGCCCAAATAGAGTTCTTCATTCTGCCCAGTGTTCAGAGACCTTGGCCAGACAGCTACGACAGTGTCTTCTTCAGTGTAGAAGTCCACCTGGGAAGAAAGAAGAGGCTAGCTCAGGGAAGAGCTGGTCATTATGGCCCTGAAACCAATTCCAACTCATCTTTTGGAAGAAGCTACTAAAAGAGGGGGGAATAAGGGTACCCTGATTACCATCCAGAATGTTTTCACGGCATTCTGCTCTTCCTGAAGACCCTAGCAGCCATTGCTTCCTTTGCTTTTCCCATCAGTCCTGAGAAATAGATGGTAGGCAAAAGTAACAAAGATAATGTGGCTCTCCCACAGACTATAGTTTAAAGATACTGACACCATCAGTATACAGACAGCTTTGCTCTACCTCAGTTCTTGCCTTCTTTGTTCTCACAATGCCTGCACCAAGTGGCCAGTTAATTGGGGATGAAAGGGGAGGACTGTAGAAAGACTTGGAAAATACTAACATATCTGCATATTCTTTCCAGTCGTCCATCCGCGCAAGCCGAGGGACCATTGGTGGCTATTTCCTGGCTGGAAGATCCATGACCTGGTGGCCAGTAAGTAGACCTCCCACCCTCCTCTCCTAGGATATATTCTCAGCTTTCACCACCTATGACCTCCTCTCAGCTTTTCTCTCCAGAATTACATTATTACCCTCCAAATGTTTTTCCCAACTCTGGGATCCTCTCTTGCCCCAATCCACCAGCAACCTGAGATGCCTCTTGTGTGTGTCGCAGATGGCTCTCTAGGGGTTCTTTTGTTCTACCTAGTAAGAAATCAAAGGTAAAAGGGGGCACTTTGTTGATAGCACTCAATTCCAGAGGTTTGTAAGCTGGGATTCCAAACAGAAGCTTACAGCTCTATACAATAGAACTGAAGTCTCATGGCTCCAAAGAGTTCTTGTTCTAGGTACAAGCAGGGGTTGTTGTTCTTAGCTTGAAGTTCCAACACCCAGGGAGTAAATAGAGTTATGTCTCTGAGCTTTGGCTGTTGGGCCCCTTTGGGGTCTCAAACATTTTCATTGATCGAGATTTATAGTCCTGTACTCTCAGCTACCATTCAGCACTTAACAGCCCCTTTGGTGCTCAGTGGTCCCACTATAAGTTTCTTGCAGTGTTTTTTTTTTTTATAAGTTTTTAGCCTAAGGTTCTGTGTCACAGCTTTGAACATCAGGGTCATTAGCTCTCAGACAGTTCTGAAACTCAGCTGCCTCCTCACCACTAAAGCTGGTATGCTTTGTGGTCTAATATCTACTTTTCATGCAACAAAACCAGTATGTTCCCTGAGTAGGAAAAGAGATCATTCGAGCCAAATGTGCCAATACTGAGATGCAGTTTGGAGTTTTGGGGGATACACAGGAGAGAAGGCTTCCAAACTAACAAAAAAAAGTGACAACTGATCAATTTATAGGCCAGAAAAGAAGTGAAGGACATTTTACTCAGAATATTGTTCCCACAGTTACATCATTGTACACACACAACTTCCAGGTCTAATAATCACACTCATTAGATAAAGACCAACCACAAGTCTCACACTGTACAAATACAGACTTTTCCTGTGCCCCTGAGGAGATTCTCCTCCTCCTGTGTTATTGAGTATCTATAGAACAAGTAGTCATCTATCATCCACAAGTCTAGTCTAGCCTAAAGTGTGGTCTTCCCAATTTAGTGCATGTTTTCTAAAGTGGTCATGACCACAGCACAGGCTCCTAAAGTAGCCATGTCTATGGCATCATAGTTGCAGCATCCATCTGAAGCTTCACTGTTAGTCTCCTCAATGGATCCATAAAGTGTTTGAAGCAGCTGAGATAGCATGATGACAATCTGGTCAATCACGCAATAGGAGCTCCTCAATTGACAGCTGCCCAATTAAAGCATTAGGGCCTAAGAGAAGAATTTGTCAGCTGTCAGTCTATGTACAAAGCAGCCCATACTCTCACAGTGCCACTCATTCAGAGGAGAAAAGTTATAAGACTTCAGAAATAAATATCCTTAATAACACTTGATGTTCTCAACCTTGTATCCACATACCCAGGGAAAGTTGAGTTTCCCTCCTCTGTTTTCAAATGTGGGTCTCACGTTGGGCACTGGATCTATCAAAATATATCTGGAGTTTTCTGCTATAGAAATGCACAGAGCTATGTGGGCATATAAACTCATGTAAACAATATAATCAAACCTGGAGTAGAGGAATCACTGGGGTTACCCATTGCTTGATGAAGTTGCTGGGTCTCAGGCAATAAGTAGATAGGAAGTAGGAATTATTTTCTTGAAAGACTGACACCTACACTTAATACTAAAGAATAGTGATGTGAGACTGCTTCCAACAGTCTCCAAAAACGAATCCCAAACATTTTTAAATCTTATCTCTCATCAGACCACACCCAAAATTTCTACTAATCCTTGAAAATTAACTTCCTCTTCCCAAAGTCAGATGAAAGGAGGTCAGGCCTATGTAGAAGCCCAGTCACATCAACTATACACACAAATTCTCACATGCTCATTCATGTACTCATACATTCTCACCTTCTCTCAGTCACACACCTACACCTTAAGGCAGATAGATGCACACACAGACATTCATAAAAGCCAATGTTCACCTATACTTGCACTATGTGCCCATTCACACAAGCCAACATTCACATATACTTGCACAGTGGACACATGTACTATCCCCATTCACTCTAACACACTCATTCACATAACATTACATTTAACAACTCAACTCCCACACACTCTCACCTACTCAATTACTCACTCACTCTCTCATTTGCTCACATGTGTAATGCCTGCTATGTTTGCACCTCCATTTTGTTGATGCTCACCATGCCTGCTTGCTTGACACTCCTCACATTCTACTCTTGCTTTAGTCTCTCTTAGAAGGGGGAACAAATAGTCACAACAGTAAGTACAGGGACAAAGAGTGGAGCAGAGACTACCCAATATGAGGATCCATCCCATATGCAGCCATTAAGCCCAATCACTATTGCAGATGCCAAGAAGTGTTTGCTGACAGGAGCCTGATATGGATGTCTCCTGAGAGGCTCTGCCAGAGCCTTACTGACACAAATGAGGGTGCTTGCAGTTAACCATCGGACTGAGCACAGGGACCCAATGAAGGAGTTAGAGAGAGCAGAAGGAGCTGAAGGGATTTGCAACCTCATAAGAAGAACAACAATATCAACCAACCAGAACCCCCAGAGCTGCTGGGGACTAAACCACCAACCAAAGAGTACACATGAAGGGACCCATGACTCCAGCCACATATGTACCAAAAAATGGCATTGTCTGGCATCAATAGAAGGAAAAGCTCTTGGTCCTGTGAAGGCTTGTTTTCCTAATGAAGGGGAATGCCAGGGTGTTGAGATGGGAGTGGGTGGGTAGGGGGGAGAGCATCCTCAGAGAAGGAGGGGAAGGGGGTATGGGATAGGAGGGAATCCTAGGGCTAACATTTGAAATGTAATTAGATAAAATATCCGGAAAAAAAAAGAGTAGAGAAAACCCTGATAGCTTTCAGGAGCCTGTAAACGTTTTGGTTATCTGGAGCAAGAAGTCTAAGGACAAGGAAACTTATGTCTGTTTAACATGATAGACTACCTGAGCTGGGAACCTAGAGTCTCACAGGGCTAATGGGAAATGGCTTGTATTTCTAGTTGCACCCTTATGAGGAGAAAGAAGAACCCTTGGAAATGCTTCCACTTACTTAGCCAATGCCTCAAAAACCTCTAGCTGCTTCCACTGTGAATGGTCCTAAGCCCAGATGGCTTCAAACTAACTCTGACACCTGACCCTCAACCTCACTTGTACCTTGCAGATTGGAGCATCTCTAATGTCCAGCAATGTGGGCAGTGGCTTATTCATCGGCCTGGCTGGAACAGGGGCTGCTGGAGGCCTTGCTGTGGGTGGTTTCGAGTGGAATGTAAGGAAGCTAACCTGACCGCTCCAGAGTGTTGAGGGTCAGAACCATCTCCTGTGCCTGACCTTAGAGATGAAAGATCTCTTGGAAGAACTTGGGCAGCTGTGTGGTAAACAGAAGACCCATTATCTTGATAATTACATCAAGGCCTTAAGAGTTTTTTAAAAAGATTTAACTGAAGTTATTCAAAAAAGCTAGGATGAGGACCCAGGTCCTTCATTTCCTTATGTGGGGCTTTCCCATACAAAATGCTATCCTCAGGTGGGAAGTTCAACTTGTCTACAATCAAAATACCTTCTCTGTGTTCTTCCAGGCAGCTTTTCTGCTTCTGGCCCTGGGCTGGATCTTTGTCCCTGTGTACATCGCAGCTGGTGTGGTCACCATGCCACAGTACCTGAAGAAACGATTTGGGGGACAGAGGATCCAGGTGTACATGTCAGTCCTGTCTCTCATACTCTACATCTTCACCAAGATATCGGTGGGTATGACTCCAAGTTGGATTCCTTACTATGGGCATTATGCTGAGCTCACTGATAGCAGGGAAGGAGGGAGGGGAAAGGGGGAGAGGGATGGATGGTGGGAGGGAATAAAAGGAAAGCATGTATAGATGAAATGAGAGATAAAAAGAAAGATCCATGAATACACAGGACCTCAGAGAATGACTCCATCCAGAAATGGGGCAATCAGAAATGAAAAATAAATGGTTTAAGGGAATATTATCTTTCATTCAAAACACTATCAAACAAGAGTACATGGTTTCACCTTTACATTAATTGCTGCTTCTTCATTCAGCAACTATTAGTAGCCTAGAATGTTGGAGTCAGAAAGATTTCTACTGTCACTTTATTGAACTAAATTCAGAAAACAAATCGAGACATGCGATGTGAATTATCCAAGTCTACACAGAGGAATGTCTAGATCTGGAATCAGAATTGGATCTTGACTGCCATACCACCAGAGAGTACACACACACATACACACACACACACACACACACACACACACACACACACACACACACACATACACACACACACACAACACATATTATAGATTCTGAAATCAGTTTATAAAAAAATCATGTGATGTGCTGAGGAAATGAACTGAAGGGAACAGAATCAATCAGGTGCTAGATCTAGCAATCAAATTCCTTTGAGGACCAACATTGTAAGTTGGTGCAAAGCCTATACCCCAAGTCCCACAATAAACCCAAGCACATAGATTATCCAGAATTGATGGTTGCCTGCCCAGCCATCCCAACAGGCTTGTGCTGTCACAGAGCAGCCAGCAACCTGTGTGCCTCCTATTCTCCCCTCCCATCTGCTGTCTTCTCCATTTCCAGCTCCTAGCTTTACTTCCTCCACCTTCCACTTCCATTGTTAACCTCCTATGCATAATAGACAAATAATTCATGTCTAGATGTTTTGTTTTTTAATCAAAGCATTATACAGTACTATTTTCCTCTAAGTTCTACCATGCCTTCATGTCTGCAAAGTCATTCCCTAGTGTGGCACTTTAACATCAAGAGCAAACTCATCAGCATGGCACTTCAGTCTTGTCTTCATTGTTTGATGACAGCTGAGGACAGGCTGAGGACACCGACTGAGGTAGGTGACACACCCACAGCAACCACCCTGGACGCTTTGGGTGCCATGGACTTGTGGGTGCTGGCTTTCTGCAGACTGATATCTTCTCTGGAGCCCTCTTCATCCAGATGGCCTTGGGCTGGAATCTCTATCTCTCCACAGTCATCTTGCTGGTGGTGACAGCTGTCTACACCATTGCAGGTAAAAATGGGGAAGAGCCATATTGAAATGTAGAGATGATAGGTGAGGAAGGATGCTTTCACTGAGACAGAAAGATAACGATATAGACATGCAGAAGACTTGTTATCCTGAGAGAAACAGTAAGAATAAGAGACACAGAGACAAACAAATGAAGACAGAGATCTAAGATGAGAGAGCTCACAGAGAAAGATTAAAAGACAGAAAAGGAGCAGGGAGTACATATATGAGGTAGGAAGTACAGAAATGAAAAATTCACTCCACAAAGACAGAGAATGAAAGAGATGTGGGCTGCTGCTGAGGACAGGTTGCACAAGGACAAGGTAGAAGATCTGTAAACTACAGTCTGGGTCATAATCACTGTCTCACAAGCCATGAACCCACTCTGCTCTCTTTCCTTTAAGTTATAGAACTGGTATTCTGCCACACCAGCCCAGGACATAACAACTTAGGGCTAAGTTACTTGTCTTTGAATGATGGTGCCATCTATGTGGGCTTGGAGAGGGAAAGCAGAAAGCCTTGGAATATTAATAGCAAGAACAATGGAGTGTTGATGGTGTGGTGACCAGACCTGGACAGGGACAAAGATAGTTACATCAGAACTCACTGGTCTGTAACCAGCCTCCATTTTCCTTGGGTGAGATAAAGAGAGAGAGAAGAGAGGGAAAAGGGTCTATCACTAAGGTTCCCTGCTAAGAGGTCTCTGTGTCTTCTCTGGTCTCCCAGTGTATCTAAACATAGAGGTAGGCCACAGAGAAATCTCCCATTGATGCTGACTGGTGTATTCTCTTCTTGGGTACCCAGGGGGCCTCACAGCTGTGATCTACACAGATGCTCTACAGACCGTGATCATGGTTGGGGGAGCCCTGGTCCTCATGTTTCTGGGTAAGAAAAAGGTCTACATCTTGACCCCTAGAACTTTCCATAGCTCAAAGCCATATAAATTTTCTAGGTCAACATTCCATAAAATCGGGGTTCTGACTACTCCAAAGCCCAGCTCCCTTGCCTATTCCCAATCTTTCTATCAGTTCAAACCCAGAGGTTCACATGGGGCTAGGAGTAGGGCCTCAGGCGATTTCTCATACTCTGTCTCTCCCACAGGCTTTCAGGAGGTCGGCTGGTACCCAGGCTTGCAGCAGCTCTATAGACAGTCCATCCCCAATGTCACAGTTCCCAACACTACCTGTCACCTCCCACGGCCTGATGCCTTCCACATGCTTCGAGATCCTGTGAACGGGGACATCCCCTGGCCAGGTCTTATTTTTGGCCTCACAGTCTTGGCCACCTGGTGTTGGTGCACGGACCAGGTAATGTCCCCAGCCTGGCTTGGCCCAGCAGGGACTTCCTGAAAACCAATAAACAAACAAACACTTCAGCATATAGAGGATTGGACATTTTCCTGGGACTGAATGAAGGCAAAAAGTGGCAAGTTGTAGGGCTCACCTGCACTGAACTAAGCCCCTCTCTGACCTAGCGGCATCCCCACTGCTACTGTTTCAGGTGATTGTGCAGAGGTCTCTCTCGGCCAAGAGTCTTTCACATGCCAAGGGAGGCTCGGTGTTAGGGGGCTACCTAAAGATCCTCCCAATGTTCTTCATTGTCATGCCCGGCATGATCAGCAGGGCCCTGTACCCAGGTAAGAGCTAATGATGTTCTCTGTGCATTGTGGGTTTTATAAGGCATTTACAGAGAACTATTTCTGGGATGGGTAAGCTACAGCAGGGGCTGGCAGGATTTCTCTCCTAAGAGAACATTCAAAAAAAATTTTAGACATGTTTAGATATCATGTAGCTCCCTTCTTTTGCAGATGAAGTCGCCTGTGTGGACCCTGACATCTGTCAGAGAGTGTGTGGGGCCAGAGTTGGATGCTCCAATATAGCCTACCCCAAGCTTGTTATGGCTCTCATGCCTGTGGGTGAGTCTCAGCCCCCACACCCATTCCAGCACTCAGTACTGAGTCCTCTAAGACTCATACCTAGGATGAACTGAAGGACAAATAGATGGAAAGAGTGAAGAAAAAGACCCATCTTCATGATCACTCTAGCACATGCACACACAAACACACACCCACCTACACACCTACCCCCTTAAGCTTCCCTAAGACATCTGCTATGTGTTCCAGGTATGGTAGGTACAAGGCTAACCTAACAGGCAGTTTTCTGATCCCAGGCTTTATAAACCTGGGCTCCCCAAAAGTATAAGTCATGGTGACCAAAAGAGCCGAAAGGAGGTTTGACCAAGCCTAGAGAGGGTCACAAAGAATTATCCAAATGAAGGCAGTACTGCCAAGTCATAAGAAATACCTTGTCAGAGACCAAGAGCATGTGAAACACTGTTCCAGGAAGATGCTGCATCTGCAGATGACAAGGGAGCAAAGACCGTGCAATGTACCATCAGCAGAAAGGATGAATGAACAGAGCTTTCCATGGGAATGCTATGGCCAAACACCATGCAGAGAAACAGCCTTTGCTCTGAGAGCAAAGAAGAACACTGGATACTGGGGGATTTTAATTCAAACATGAATGATTAGATTTGTGCTTCTGTAGGACCACTATGTTTAGAAAATTCAGCATGGAGACAGACTGGGGGGGAAGGTCGAAGAAACATAAGTGAGGATCCCACAATGCTCCAGATAAGCGGCACTGATGACCTGACCTGACCAGGGTGGTTTTAGAGATGAAGAGAAAGCATTAAGTCATTTGTGAAGTAATAGTTGGCTGGATTTGATTACTCAGTATCCATTACTGACTAGAAAGACAGAGACCCAAAGACAGTTCTTGATCTTCAGAGGTTGTACTTCGTCAAAGAAGTGGAAGGCAGTATATGAGTGGTTATTGCTTCCCTTTAGTAGTTACAGACAGTCAGAGAAATAGCAGAGATAGTGAAGATCCACTTAGGGCCAAGCAGTTAACAAAAAAAAAGGAGAGGGGAGAGACAAGAGAAGGGTCTAGGATAATGATATCTGTGAGGGAAAACAGTAAGGTGGTTTTTTTTCCTTCCATTTTTATTAAATTGGGTATTTCTTATTTACATTTCAAATGTTATTCCCTTTCCAAGTTTCCTGTCCATCTGCCCCCTAGCCCCGTCCCCTAGCCCCTCCCCTTCCCCTTCTAGATGGATGTTCCCCTCCCCATCCACCCCTCATTACCGCCCCCCCAACAATCCCCTACACTGGGGATCCAGCCTTGGTGGGACCAAGGGCTTTCCCTTCCACTGGTGCCCCAGTCTTTTGGTAGTGGTTTAGTCCCTGGAAGCTCTGGTTGGTTGGCATTGTTGTTCTTATGGGGTTGCAAGCCCCTTCAGCTCTTTCAGTCCTTTCTCTAATTCTTTCAACGGGGTTCCCATTCTCAGTTCAGTGGTTTGTTGCTGGCATTTGCCTCTGTATTTGACGTGCTCTGGCTGTGTCTCTCAGGAGTGATCTATATCCGGTTCCTGTCAGCCAGCACTTCTTAGCTTCATCCATCTTATCTAGTTTGGTGGCTGCATGTGTATGGGCCACATGTGGTGCAGGCTCTGAATGTCCGTTCCTTCAGTCTCTGCTCTAAACTTTGCCTCCCTATCCCCTCCTATGGATATTTTTGTTCCCCCTTTAAAGGAAGAGTGAAGCATCTGCATTTTGGTCATCCTTTTTGAGTTTCATGTGATCTGTACATCTTGGGAAATTCGAGCATTTAGGCTAATATCCATTTATCAATGAGTGCATACCATGTGTGTTTTTCTGTGATTGGGTTTTCCTAACTCAGGATGATATTTTTTAGTTTCATCCATTTGCCTATGAATTTCATGAAGCCATTGTTTTTGATAGGTGAGTAATACTCCATTGTGTAGATGTACCACATTTTCTGTATCCATTCCTCTGTTGGAGGGCATCCGGGATCTTTTCAGCTTCTGGCTATTATAAATAAGGCTGCTATGAATATAGTGGAGCATGTGTCCTTGTTATATGTTGGAGCATCTTTTGGGTATATGTCCAGGAGAGATATAGCTGGGTCCTCAGGTAGTGCAATGTCTAATTTTCTGAGGAACCTCCAGACTGATTTCCAGAGTGGTTGTACCAGTTTGAAATCCCACCAACAATGGAGGAGTGTTCCTCTTTTTCCACATCCTTGCCAGCATCTGTAAGGTGTTATTAGCCAGAGGGAAACAAAGAACTGAGGAGGAAACTCAAGTGCTCTCAAGGTTTCCAGGGAGACACCAGGACTTAGTTAACCATGTGCATTTGAGAGAAAGAGGCCCTGGGTGGGCAGAAGAACTACTGGGATTAGGGTCATCTCCACAAAGTTAAAAGGTTATTTCCAGCTTGACCATCAGAGGTAGAGACTTTAAATATTAGTGCACCCTCCAATATTTCTTTTGTCCAAATGGAGAAAATGGAAAGTAGAGGAAAGAAAAAATTAGGAAAGGAAAGGAAAGAAAACAAAACAAAACAAAAGAAAGCTACTAGTCCAAATATCATCCATTTAGCCAGCTATCTACCAAGTGAGGAACAAGTCCAGGTTTCTGTCTCCAAGGCTGAGACTTCAGGTAATGACGATAATGTGATTTAAAAAATCACTTTTTTTCAAAAGCATAGAAAGCATATCACAAACATTTAAAAAATGCTAACAGCCACCCTCTTACTCCCAGCCTCAGAGATCCACAACTGGAAAACAAGACTGCAGAAAACCTATCAGCTTGACTCATGTACACTTTATGGTGCACAGGGGCCACCCAGGGCCACAGAGCAGAGGACAGATCTTGGCTTCAAGCACTGCAGGTCTCCTGATGCTATATCTCTCCTAAATGGAACCCTCACCAGCACTCACAGTTTCCATTTTCCACCCTAAGATTCCTGGCTTTGTGTGATTCTGAGGCAACTCACCATGTCTTGGTAGAGTCCTTAAATAGACAACTTTCCACCCAGCTCTGTCTCTCCCCAGGTCTGCGAGGCCTGATGATTGCCGTGATCATGGCTGCCCTCATGAGCTCACTCACCTCCATCTTCAACAGCAGTAGCACCCTGTTTGCCATAGATGTGTGGCAGCGCATCCGCAGGCAGGCATCGGAGCAAGAGCTGATGGTGGTAGGCAGGTATGTGACCTATGCCTTCAGAGAAACTCTCTCTCTCCTCTCCCATCCCTGCTTCCTGGGAAAACTGACTAGGCTAGACCCCAGGCTAGCACTAAGAACAGTGGGTTCTGTGTAACTTTGCATTAAGCCCCACCCCAGAATAATGCCACCTCTCCCTCTTTAGAATACCGAGTGTCAGGGGGTGTCTATCCTTACCTATTTTACTGCCTCTTGTACAAGATCTCCAAGGTCACTGTGAGATTGTAATGGATGTCAAGCAATGGTTCTCAACCTAGCTAGTGCTGTGACCCTTTAATACAGTTCCTTGTATTGTGGTGACCCCCAGCCATAAAATTATTTTTGATACTTCATAACTGTAATTTTTCTACTATTGTGAATCATAAAGTAAGTATTTGATATGCCGGATATCTGCTCAGTGACCCCTGTGAAAGAGCTGTTGAACATGAAAGGAGTCATGACCCACAGGTTGAGAGTCACTGGTGTAAACCCAGCCTGACAGTATAAGAACAGGGATATCGCAATCCCTGAAGTCTTTCGAGCCAGCTCTGGCTGTTATACAGGACATGAGAATGTTATTAATCTAACCCACCAGATAGACCTTTAACATACATCATTCAACACACTCTTGTACTGGGGACACAAGGATACATGGTATAGCCCAGCTCTCAGGGTATCCCAGCTTACTGTAAAGAGGGTACTTCAAGGGACAGTGAAGGGCAGTCTTATGGAAGATGTTCATAAAGAAGTTGTCTCTGAATGACCCACAAGCCTTGAACATCAAGCTATGAACATTGAGCTTCACCTTGAATGTAGCATTTTATGTTTTTAAAAGAGTAACTTAGTGGCAAACATTCTTATTCTCTGTAGACTAGGGATTGATAGTTCATGTAAGGGTAAGGGGGTTGTGTTCTGAAATCTCTGTTTCACAATTCACGTCTACCTAGTTCTGGCTTTGGAACTAAAGAGCACATTCCATCCTCCTTGGTGGTTAGAGATCTGAGATTAGATACCGCGCTCTTCACGCTCACTCTCGGTTCCTCCCCAGTGTTTGGTTTCTGCCCTACAGACTGCCCATCTGGATACTGCCAGACAGTGGCCCAGACTCTAAAAGTAGGACAAGAGAGGGAACTGGTAGCAAGGGGGACACATGGGTAGTTACCTCTCTAACAGGGCCCAAGAAAGGCAAAGTAGGAGTAAAAAGAGAGGAGAGAGAAAGTTACTTCAGAAGTATTCCTCTTCTCTGCACGCCAACAGGCTTATCGTTCTCAATTAGTGTGAGTTTGGCGCCATCTGCTGACCATATGCATTACTGCATCGAGTCCATCCAATAAAAGTCCATTGGGTTTGTTTTTATAAAACCAGTAACTAGGAGTGAGGATCAGCTAAGAGGGGGTAAAAAGAAGAAGCAGAGATTCGGGGGGGGGCGATGAAAAGCTGGAGCCACTCTAGAGAAGCTAGCCACTCTAGACAGTGCTGAGTGCAAAGAAGAGAAAGGAATCCTAAGCAGAGACTTTTCAGTGCATGGCTGGGGTGAAAGGTATGTTTATTCCTCATCAGTGCACAGAACAACCTGAAGTCATTTAGTATGTGAAAACGAAGATTTCTTGAATTCTGGAGTTCTAATTTCTAGGATCTTACTATCTAAATGTCTGCATTCTAATAGTTGATATGCTAGCCTCCAGACCTTCTGTGGCCCAGGGACCACTCACTTTTTTTTCGTGATTCCCATTCACACTCTCATGATCACAGGCGTGGCACTCCCATAACCCTGTGCTCTTCCCACAGGTTGTTTGTAGTCTTCCTGGTACTCATCAGCATCCTCTGGATCCCCATCATCCAGAGCTCCAATAGTGGGCAGCTCTTTGACTACATCCAATCCATCACCAGCTACCTAGCCCCACCCATCACAGCCCTCTTCCTGCTGGCCATCTTCTGCAAGAGGGTCACTGAGCCTGTGAGTGAAACGCCCTGCCCCTCCCCCACACACAAGGTCTGGGGTGACACTGTGTCACTCTTCTTAGCCCAAAGCCTTAGGACCTTTGGCGGAGCCACTGCCTTCTCTAGGTTTTTAACTATTACCTTCAAGTTAAGATTCTCTCAAGCACCCAGTAAATACTTAATCAACCCAAGTATGACATCTTCAAGAATGTAATAGTTTACAAGGTTCACATGGATCGGCCATCTTGAGCAGACAGGAACAAAAAAATTATTAAGTAAGCAATAACAGCAAAAAAGCTATGGCCTCTGTGAAGAGAGTAGCCAGTGAAGAGGCTCCTAACAGGTGCAGGAAAGACTTCCTGGAGGAAGCAGCATTTGAGACAATTCCCAAAAGGCCAATGGTAGAGGAAGAGACTGCTGCAAAAGAGAGAACTGCGAAAGCTCAGGGCAGACGGAGGTTCTGTGGTCTCTGCTCCAACTCTAAGCCTGGATCCTTCTATGCATAAGCAAAGCAGCAACAAGGGCACCAATGTTAACCCAGTGAGTGTGAACTCTTGGGGTGATGCGCACACAGCTGTCCCATAGCTACACTGAATTCCGACAAATGTGAGAGGGGGTTAGAGATGCCAGGATGGGAACCGTGACTACATCTCAGGATAAAAGGAAGACACTGCATGCACCGAATCTGCTGGAAGTGCCTTGAAAAGTTAAAGGATGTCATGTTCATGACTCCACACAAATGAAAGAACTCAAGGTCATGACAAAGGCCATCAAGGGAACCCTTCCCTTTATTCCTCCCTAAGCAGTATGTCTACTACTTGCAAGATTTATTCTTGCTGACATCCACAGAGCACAGAAAGAGCCCATAGAATTCTGGGTGCTCATGCTCATCCAAAGAACTGAAATCAAGATCAATATCTCGTTAAAATCTCAGTCATCTGACCAGTTCATACTGGGAATGGGTGTGGCTTAAGAACCCTTGGAATTATAATTAACGTGAGGTCTGAGACTTTCTTTTGTAAAAAGGAGGGGTGCAGCTCTGCTCTAATTTCTAATTCTCATAACAGAATTTGGCAAACAGGCTCCTGGTGTTCCTCGATTAATAGAAAAACACAGCTTGTTCGATTTGAATATTGAGCATCTGCGACTCAGTACCTGCTAACCTTTCCATTCCACGGAAGAAAACTCTGAGCCAGGCTTAAGTAAGCTCTGGAGCTCATCTCCACCTCAGTAGACTGCTCCGGCTGCCTTTAAGTCGAATCAGAGTGTTGACGGGGAACTAGAAACCAGTAGGAAGCCAGGAAGAGAGAGAGATTAAAGCAGGGAGTCTCGACTTCCTAGGAACTCCTCCACCTCACCCCAGTCTCACTCCTCCCTGTCCATTTCTCCACTTTCTCCTTAGGGTGCCTTCTGGGGCCTCATGTTTGGCCTGGTAGTGGGAATACTGCGTATGATTCTGGAGTTCTCATACTCAGCCCCAGCCTGTGGGGAGATGGACAGGCGGCCAGCTGTTCTTAAGGACTTCCACTACCTGTACTTTGCCCTCCTCCTCTGTGGACTCACCGCCATCATCATTGTCATAATCAGCTTCTTCACGGAGCCCATCCCCGACGAAAAGGCAAGTTGTGTGCTCAGTATGTGGCTACTGGAAGCAATTCCTCTGCTTCTCATGCCTGGAATGCCCCACTGGGTTTTATCCTGCTGGATTAGGGTCTCACCAGCTGCTAAGCAGATATCTTTTGGAGGACATGTTCACTGGGGTATGAATTTCCAGGCAAAAAGTAACCCACTATGAGTAAAGTGTGGTGCTGGGGTTACAAAGATAAATGGTCCCTGCCAACAGATGCCAGCACAAACTATTAACTACACAAAAAGGAAGTACAGAAGTACTAGTCTTAATGAGAGGAACTAAGCACAGCTATCCAGAAACAAGTACACTAGCAATGTCTCTCTGAGTTGGACTTAGAGATTACATATAGAGAGATATTAATATGTATACAGAGTACACTGGTTAAGAGAGACATACATGAGAAAGGATCCAGAGAGTATCCCATCCTCTGAATATTGATGTGATCTCCTCCAGCTTGTTTGGTTTACTAAGGCCACCAAAATTGCTTATCACTGACTAGACAGCATAAACATCAAGAATCTATCACATCACCATCTGGAACCAGGAATCCTGGAAGCCTGGGGTCAAGGGAGAGGCAGGTTATTTTCATCTGAGGGCCCCTCTGTGGCCTGGACATGGCCATCTTCTTCCTGAGTCTGCACATGATCTTCCCTCTGTCTGCGTTTGGGACCTGATCCCAGTAGGGCTTACCCATGCCACCTGATCTTGCATGAATTACTTTGTAACAATAGTGTCGCCATATGTAACTATAATCCGAGTTATAGGAGTTAAACCTTCAACATAGAAAGTCTGGTAGAACATGGTGTGGTCACTGACAAAGCCTGTGGTAGAAGTTGAGTGGCATTCACATTGAGTGGCAGTCACTGATAACGCTCTCACCTGTGTGGGACCTGGGAGTTTGTACAATGATCATATGACTCTTCCAAATAAGAGGGGCTCTAACAGATGAACAAGTGAGGCTGGCTCTTGATGTGGCAAGACATGACCTCTTGCTAATGGGGGTCTCTGATTTTCCCTTGTCTAACTCACTCCACATATCAAAGCCATTCCCACATTAGAATCCATCCCAAGGACCATCTCTGTCACCACTGATGCTGGTTATAGAAGTTGTGTTTTAGACCTTTGGGCCACTGAAAAAAAGGGGTGGGGATAAGAAAAAGTTCAGGGATACCATCTTTTTCTCTGGTGATGGTTGCTTCTCTACTCCCTCTCTCTACAGATAGCGTGGATAAAAACCAGTCCTCATTCCAAGTGTCCATTCCTGTCTGCACCCCCTCAGCCCACTGCTGTCCCCAGAACACCATTGAAGTTGTTCTCATTGAAGCTACTCATATTCTTGTTGCTCAAATGAATGATTAATTCTTGTCACTCTCTTATGTCAGTTCTGAGGAGAGCTAGACACCACTGACCACATCCTGACTGTTGAAGGCCTCTTCTCTACTGATACCTGGTATATTTTTGCTTCTAACTTTTGTTTCATTTTTCTAATCTTCTGGTCTCTTCCTGGGCTATTCTTTTACCTTAGAAAAAAATCTCTGTGGCATGTTACCCTAAAGCACCTGTTATCAACCTGCTAATCACCAGCCTTTGGGGGGAGGTCATGTGTCAGATATCCTGCACATCAGCTATTCACATAACAATTCATAACAGTCCCAAAATTACAGTTATAAAGTATCAATAAAATAATTTTATGGTTGGGGGTCACCACAACATGAGGAACTGTATCAAAGGGTAGCAGCATTAGAAAGGTTGAGAACCACTGTCCCAAATGTCCCTGGGCTATCAATTTAACAACTATTTATGGCTCTCATTTCTGTCTCTTCTCTATTCACTCTCTTAAGACTGAAGCTAAAAATCTAACTGCCTCCTGGTGACATGAAGACACATTGCCTATGTGCTGTTAGTGACACGCAGAGTGAACATGAAGTCCATACATTTTGCAGAGATGTGTAGAAACAAACAAACCTCCCAGTTCTCATACTTGCAGACAGAGGCATACTTGAGTCTGACAGAAATAGTGCAAAGTAGGACTGCAGAACCAGGCAGGTGGCACCTGGCTCTGCATGTAACAGACTGCTGGGGCAGGGAAGGAGTTTTGTTAAAAGAGACCTTCAGAGGCACAATCATGTTTGGGGGGGTCTAACATCACTGATGTGAGATAGAGAAGCTGCACTTCCGTCTTTTGGACCACAAAAAACTGAGATAAGTTGCCATCTCCATCCTTGGATAAGGACCATCCAAGAGGTGTAAGGTTTGGTTTTCCTTACTGAAGATCTCAGAAGCATTACAGACACCTCAAGCTCACCATCATATTTGTGCGCACATTTTCCCAGTCTTCTTCTCTCACAAAGCCCCAAACTCACTCTTGCATCTCTTCCCCTTTGGAGGGGCTTTAATTACCCATGTCATCATCTGAGCCAGGAAACAAGACCCATGGTAGTCTCTCCTCTTCACATGATCATTCTGTAAGTCACCATATCCTGTGAGTTTTACTCTCCTAACATCTCTGAAGGCTGCCACCTCCTGGAATGGGGAGGTCGATGGGTGGTTGAGTATTTGCCTAAGTAAATGTTTGCCTGGGTAAGGCCTAGGTCTGGCTCCAGGCAGTGCAAAGGAAATCAGTGCATAGATAAATGCAGAGATCTTTCCCTCCTACCTGTTTTCTCCAGCACCTAATATTTCTTTCACTATGTCTTGTTTCCCTTTTCAACCATTTCCAGGCTGGAGCATTTCAATTCACTTTGAGAGAGCCTTGAAAAATCTAGCCTACAGATCTTTCTCTTTGACTAAAGGCTGCAATAGCTCTTGCTGGTTTTCAAGTTTGTTCTTGCCAGTAATCAGCTCCTCCCCTGGGACCTTCAATGCTTTTGATTGGTGATCAGGCATCTACTTACTGTCTAGGCTTGTTTCTCCCAGCTGCCGGGGAATTCCTGACTCAGATCTAAATTTCAGCACCCAGCGTAGGCCTGACAGAAAGAAAGTGGCTACTCCAGAAAGGCTCATATTTGAAGAAAAGAGAAAGCAATGGCTTTCCCACCTCACCTTCTTCTTCAGTCTGTCTTCTATGGTTCTGTCACTCCCATGGGTGAGACTTCCTTCTCCACAGCAGGACTGTCCTCTGACTCCAAACTTTGTTTCTTCTTGTTCTAGCTTGCTCGCCTGACCTGGTGGACAAGGAGCTATCCCATATCTGACCTACAGAAGAAAGCCTCTGTGAGTGTGAACAATACAGAGAGTGACAACTCTCCAGCACTGGCAGGGAGGCCAGTGCTGGAGGGCCCTGCAGGAGATGAGGAAGAAGCAAACACCACCCCGGAGCCTGAACAACCAGAAGGTAGGTTAAGTGCATTTTGGGGCAATATAATGGGGCATAGAGGAGCTTGAGGACAAACATAATGTTGAGGATCCCCCAAGGACCAATTTTGTGGTTACTGGGGATGTAGTACTCTGAGAGAATCCAATCAAAATCACCCTTTGACTTTCCCATGTTCCTATTAAACCAGTTAAGACAGGTGAGAGTCTAAAGATTGACTTGATAACTCATGAGGTGGCTAGTTTTAGATTCTATCCACAGGGAGGTGTACTTTCTAATACTGAACCCATCATTAAACAAAGAAGCCCACCCATTCTCCAGAGGATCTAACCAACAGCTCAGCAGAAGAAACCTATGGGCAGGAAACTGAACAACATTACAATTCTTGAGTGTACTCCATGTGGAAGGTAGCATAGATTTCCTTCCTGGGACCTCGAGGGTCCTCGTGGCAAGAGTGTAGAGCATGTCCACACACTTGTGTTGTTGTTATAGGGATATTGCAAAGTGGCTACTTTGCTGCCAGGTTCTTAGAGCTGCTTATGCCTTCCCAGAGGTTGTTAATTGTGTTAGGATAGTACATTAATTAAATCAAAGCCACAGTGTGCCAGTTGACAATATAATGAGGTCATAGCCTTCCTGTAGTGAGATTAAATAATAATATTAAGGCATCACAATGATAGAATGACATCACTATTGAGATTTTTCAGCTATAATATTCCCAAGGAAAAATTTAAAATTCCAAAAGTCACATCAGTTGTGAGTTAAAGTCCAAAGTCAATTATCTTTCCCTTATGAAGCAGAAATTTAATAAAACTGTAAGTGCTGTGTTTATTTCCAGCGTTAGTTAGGTAGTCTCAGTGCCTGGATGGAGCTGGGATCCTCTTGCCAGCTGCTTGACATAGAATTGGGCAAAACTCCCTCAACCTTCAGAAAGCCTGGGTGTTGTACCTGCCTCTGTGGTGCCCACCTTTTTGTGTCTGCAGGAAGTTAAACCAGACACCTCGCAGCGCATCACTGCTGGACCCCCACATTTGTCGATGTTCTGCCTCCCAGTTCTTCTACATTCACTGGGTCTGAAACCCTGCATTGCCCCTCAGGCTTGAATGGATCCCACTTTTTGAGGCCCTTCACCTTAATTCAAGGTCTTCATGCTATACAAATGACCACTATCTAGTAGCTAAAGATACCATGAGCTCCAGAGCTACGAACATCTAAGGCTCAAAACTTCTTGCCCAGGCAGTGGTGGTCAAAGGTCAATGAAGCAGTCTGAAAAGGAGAGATACTTAGTAGATATAGAGATGGTCATTTCAGATGCATCAAAGGCCAAAGCCACTCTCTCTGACCTTAGCAGTCACCTGACCTCGGTTCAGTGTATTTTGCTTGACAAAAAAAAAAAATGTAGCTTCATTTTTCTTTTGCAAGTGTTAATACATTTTGAGTTGGTCTTAAAACTGCTTCCCCATCACTGCACTGGCTTTGGCTCCTCAGTGTATGGGCTGGAAAGAACATCCTTCAAGCAATCATGTAGGTGAAGCAGCTATGAGGGAAGAGAGGAAAGAGAGTTTCCAGAGGAGGGGGGAAGAGTCCATGGCTGGACCCCAGAGCTAGATAGGCATACAGTTACAAGTCAGACTGGCTCCTTGCTGGTCCCTGTGTTCAGGACAAATAGTTCCTGTTGATACAAAGAAATGCCTGCTCCCTGTGAACAGCTGCACCTAAGAGAAGAAAGTGAGAAAAACAGCCCCAATGCCTCAAGTCAAACCCTATTACAAAACACCACTGTGGAGGAATGAGAGGGACAGAGAAGGCACCTGCTTATGGAGTGGATCTTGCTGAAACAAAGGAACCTCAAAAGAGGAGGGAAGCAGCCCCTTTAAGCTTAGCTTATGTAGTCACAAGCTCAACAATTCCCCATACTGCTGGCCTAGCCGGAATTCCTAAGGCACCTGAGCATCTGGACGTCACTCACACACCCTCACCCAGTCCCAGCAGCCATAGCATTTACAGTGTTTTAACCGCCATTCTCCCTTAGAATACTGCAGGACATGTCATAAGGCATATGAGGAAGAAAGTGCCTGCCATTAAAGATTGATTTATTGATACATGGCCTTAGGCAAGGCAGAAGGCAGAGCTGGCCTTACTGCTAGATTCCTGACCTCCAGCTCAATGCCAGGCCCTATATGCAGGGAAATGATTCTGTCTGGTTTAGATATTCCCCCTTTCTGGGTAAAATAGGCGTTGTTTGTCCCCACTCTGAATGACAAAGCATGATGCTTGCTTCAACATACTATCCCCATAATAAAATGCTTCTAAGCTGTGACCATTTGGATGCTATTGCCAAGGTCACAGTTCATCCTAGAGACTCAACTTATCACCCATCCTATGCCTTACAAAGTGTCCTCCCCATGTGCACCCCACTCCTTCCTTCCATGACTCACCCTGTCATCCCTTGTCCAACCTTCCCTTTTTCCTTCCTTTCTTCTTCCCCTGTCCCTTCTCCTCCTTTTCTCTTATGGCCTGTCGTCCAGCCCTACACAGGTCCTGGGGGAAATGGCTGTGGAACTGGTTCTGCGGACTCTCTGGAGCACCACAGCAAGCACTGAGCCCAGCTAAGAAGGCTGAGCTGGAGCAGAAGCTGACCAGCATCGAGGAAGAGCCACTCTGGAGATGTGTCTGCAACATCAATGCCATCATCCTGCTGGCCATCAACATCTTTCTCTGGGGCTATTTTGCATGACTCCAGAGACTAGGGTTTAGTTGAAATGAGTAAAACCGCTGAACCCTGGTCCGTCCCCAAGACCAAAGGCAGGCTCTCTTTCCAACTTGCTGTGCTAACTGCAGACCACAGAGACTGAGAGCGAAAGAGCCTTGAGGAGCATCTGGTCTCATATGCTTGTAAGGTGGAGATATGAAGGGCTAGAGTGGTCACTAGGATCACCCAAAGTCATAAAGCAGGACTTACACTAGGTCTCCAACTCCAGCTCTCTTTCTATTTTACTACCCTGTAATCCTACCTCAAAAACACTATCCCCTCCATCCAATGAAGATATTCATTGTATGTGTATCTTCCAGTTAAATACATAGTAAGAAAATGGGTAGAGAATTCTATAAAAATTATTCTTGTATACTCGTTCCCTTTCTGCTTCCTGTTTCCCTCTCCCTTTCCCTCCTTGGCTCTCAGTAAGATGAGTCCAGTGAGAAGGGTCTTATCATGCCATTGGTTTCCATTGTGCCTGTCAATCCCGTAAGAGCAA
This sequence comes from Rattus rattus, assembly GCF_011064425.1. NCBI lineage: Eukaryota > Metazoa > Chordata > Mammalia > Rodentia > Muridae > Rattus > Rattus rattus. The sequence continues at coordinate 44,507,982 of NC_046154.1, read as the reverse complement.
AGAGCACAGGTAACATGACAGGTGTGGAGACAAGTGCTCCAAGACCAGGATCCTCCTTGGCACAACTCTAATTCCACTTATGCCCCCAACAACCTTTCCACATCCTAGGAACTTGGAGCCTAGCTTGAGCGATGTGTTGAAAATAACAGGAATCAAAGAGCCCTAGGGAGCAGAGAGGACAGCCTGGGGGTGGGCACACCATGACATTCATCCTTCTGCCTTTATTTGCCAAAACTTCTTCCCTGAAATATACTGAAGACCATGTCTTTGAGCAACTTCCCAGGAAGATATCCAAATGCTGCACACTGGATCAAGGTCCCACTCAGACCCTACAATGCACATGCTGCCTCCTTGTGGCCCTATCATACTGCCCTGCAGTATACTCTCCCTTGTGGATGGTGCATGCCTAGGAGCAGGGATCAATGGTGATGCCCAAGCTGGCTTTGCACCATCAACAAAAGAAGCCAATAGATGCTTGTTGGGTTCATATGCACTTCCAGGCCCTGTGCCTTTTGCTCTCTGGATGGTGAGGAAGAGAGTTATGGAATTGGCTTCTGGAGAAGAGAAGTAGCATAAGCAGCTGAGTCTCAGGCATATAGGCCGAATGGTACAGACAGCCAAGAATGGCCCTTCTCCCTCTCCTCTGGTCCTCTGCAATGCACTTTTGATCACCGTGTCAATGACTGCTCATTCTAACTGAAGACAAATAAAATTCCATTTCATTAACCTGCAGACACAGCTGCGCGTCTGACCCTCTCCTCTCACAGCTGCCTCCAAATTTTTCTTTCAGTGACTGTCTGACCTCACTGACCCTTGCTTTGAATCAGCGAGTACACTAAGTGGGTCCATCTGAGAAGCTGTACTCTCTGGCTGCACTGTAGGAGTCAGAACATGTCTCATTCAGCTCTTATACTGGAGTGCAAGGTGTGCAAGAGCCCCATGGCGGGAGTTCTGCTCCCAGCTCTTCAGATCTGAGTGAACGAGGGAAATTCAAAAAACTACGTGTTCATGGGCTAGTGAGGAAAGATGGGGTCAGAGGCAAACAAGAAAATGGTGTGGCAAAAAGCTTGTGGGTGAATGTCTGCTCTGAAAAGAAACTTAGATTTAAAAAAAAAGAGGAAGATGCTTTCAGTGGGGTTGGGACATAGTCAAAATCCCACAGGGTGTCAGCAATCACCACTGTCTGTGCAAAGGTGATGAGCAGGTTGGTTTTGACACAGGTGGGTGCAGAGAACCATGGAGTTAGCCTGGCCTAGCTACTTTGAGAAGCCTGAGTTTGGGAAGCCATGGGTTTTTCAGGGTAGAGTCCATGGCTCCTGGTGCACAGTGTGCCTTCCATTTCCTGAGAGGCCAAGGCACTCCCTCAGGCAGTGAAGCTTTCGGACTGCCTGATGTTTTTTCTGTAGGTTCCCTTGGAAACTGAGGAAACATGAAAGCTTGACAGGACAATTGGTTTTAGACATTCATTTTGTGCATTCTGTAAAGTTTGAAAACCTCATTGTATCCCGGCAACAACTCTATGGATCCTTTTTCAGGATAAAGGTGTAAAAGGTCTAATTACTCTCAGTAAAACTATCGCAGCCTCGGTCTTGCTGTGGCCCCTCCAACTGTCCTGGCTTAGTTCCTGGAGGCCAGCGTCAGGTATCCTTGGCTCAGTAAGTAAGCCCTGGCTGTCACTTACAGGTGGAGCTGGAAGACAGGAATGCCGAATCCACCCAAGGTCTTGGGTGGGTCTATTGTGGTCACACAAATTGCCAGGGTGTGTGTGTGTGTGTGTGTGTGTGTGTGTGTGTGTGTGTGTGTGTGTGTGTATCTATTGGTAAATGTGTTAGTCTCACTTTTGCCAACTAAAGGACATTAGAGTTTCTCCCACAAACCATCCTTCCTCTGTCACGTGGCCCCCTCCATTTGGAACACAACCTTTGACTTCCTCCCCTGCACCTCCTAGCTCCTGCTCACCTCAGGAACCATCCCTTCCAGTGACTTACTGATGCCTCTCACCCCGGGCTTTGTGTCCCTCTGGGTTCTCACATGCTGCCTTTCAACCACAAGAATCTCATGCTCATATCACAATTTCTTTTCCACTCTTTGTTATAAATCAATGCTCTTTAAAGTTGGGCTCTGGGTTCATACAGGGATTACATATATCAGAAAACTTAGTAAATGATCAAAAGATATCCAGTGAATGAGTGAATATTAAGTTATGGCATATATTTAAAATTCATAAATTCAATTCATACTATATCTTGCCTCTGTTAATTTTTCCGACTTCTAATCATAACTCAGAGCAATAATTAGGAGCAACTGTCTATACAGCCTTTGGGGCTATAAACTCCTGCTGGGCATGAAGCTTCACTAAATTCCTACAAACTTCTAGAGGAAGATAGGCAAGGATTGCCACCTTCTCAGAGAGGATGGCCACTACCATGTGAGCCTCAGACAGCACAAGGTAAACATGAAGAAGCAAAGAAGCTCTCACATTAGGAATGCCAATGTATTTGGAGGCACATCAGCTACAAAAAATACATTTGAAAGTGCTGAGGAAGCCAGCGTTGACGTATGTGGGGCTGGAGGACAGGACATTTGGACCCACACACTTGGGTGGGTCTACCATGGGCACACAAATTGGCAGAGAGTGCCTAAAGTGGCATATCGGCCTCCCACACTAGTGCTTCTGTGTCCCCTTTACAACCTTGTCACCCCACCATGCTCTCTGCTTCTAGCAAGGTCCTGTTCTCAGTCTCAGACTCTGCCTGCTTACCTGTGAGTAGACAAGAAGTCACCCAGCCTGTATTATATGGTGCTTCAGCATTGTCCTCGGCTTCAGTATCTACACTGTGAACGTGTGTGTGTGTGTGTGTGTGTGTGTGTGTGTGTGTGTGTGTGTGTGTGTGTGGTGGTGGTGGTGTGTGTGTGTGTGTGTGTGTGTGTGTGGTGGTGGTGGTGTGTGTGTGTGTGTCTGTGTGTAGTGGTGGTGGTGGTGGTGTGTGTGTGTGTGTGTGTGTGTGTGTGTGTGTGTGGTGGTGGTGGTGGTGGTGTGTGTGTGTATGTGTGTTTGTTTATAAAGATAGTAAAAAACATTCTAGCAGCCCACTTGAAAGAAAACTGCTTGTCCATTGTGCCTGTTGGTGGTTCTTACAATCATTTTCGAGGCCTTACTTCAGCTTACCTCATCTCACTGCAGGAGAGATAAAAAGGCCAAGGGTCAGAGCGGGCATCATAGTTTGATTTTGCTACTTGCTTTGTGATACTCCATGCCTCATTAACGTCCATCTCTTTATCCCTTAATCAAGAGTGAGTATAAAGGTTAAGTCTTTTCAAACATGACATCATATATTTTTAACTTGATTCCAAACATAAAGAAGGCCGAGTCCATGGGACAATAAGGAGGTAAGCAGGAAAAACAAGTCCCATGACAGCCTGGGCAGTAGCAGCACAAACAATGTCACAGTGGAGAGTCGTTTTCAGAATGGAACTGGCTTTGCCACAAGCAATATGAACATTAAGTAGGAGCTTTGTACTGTGAAAGGACAGTTTCAAAACAAATAGTGTGCTTAAAAGCATCAGGAAAAAAATGTCTTTAAGATGATTTGCAATTGAGCTTGAGCCACAGAAAGCCCTCTGTTTAACATGGGAGACTTACAGTGATGTCGCCAGGTGTGAGAGTTCACATCAGTCAGAAGAGGTGGTAGCTGCTGGAAGGCTGGGCAAAAAGCAGGGTAGGTTTTCCATTAACCTGGAAGGAAAGCCACTCTGGACTTCCAGCAGTGAGATGACTGCAATTTTCTCCTTTCTCCAGGGTAAAAAGTTGGGAGAACTTTGAAGGTTATATATAAATATAAATCCTAGTGACTTAAATTGAGGTAGTTACAGTTTATGTTCATATTTCAAAATCAAATCTCAGCTTTAGCCCAGATTCACAGAGTAGAAATGTTGGACTTTTCACTATGATCTTATATGAAATCTACAGCTTTTGCTGAAAGGGAAAAGGGAATACTCTATACCTTACCTCTTGAATAGAATGTCAAGTACTGCCCCATCTCTTTGTGAGGTCTGCATATAAATTTCAGAATTATAGATGTTTGGAATGGGAGGTTCTCTGGAGGCCCCTGCTGTAGCCCTCCTGTTCTCTTACCCTGGGTCAGAGCTTTTCTGACATCTTCCCCGCTCTGTTCGAAGCTTCTCTTTACACACTCCTGTAAAAGGCTGACAGCCTCCTAAGGGGCAGCATCTATCATCCACCTGGGTCACATTTGCAGTTTAAGTTGCAGTTTTCAACCAAACAAACAGTACGAAAGAGAGCTCAAGGGAATGATCTATTCCAAAATTAGATCCCAACTACTGGTGATTTCTTTCTGAAAAAAAAATAATAATCTAGGAAACTGCGAACTTGTTGCAGAAGTACCTGTTTATCTAAGATTAAAAGTATAGGCACAGAAAGATAACTGGTGACTTAAACACCTCCTTAATTATTGTCCAGAGAGCACCTCCCACTTCCATACCATCCCTCTCCTGCTGCTCTCAACCTCGTTCAGAGACGCTGTCCTTTACAAAGAAACAAAGCCCTGTTTCTTGTGCCTCCACACTAGTCCTTGAGCCTGGACTTCTAGCTGAACATTCAGCCCCACGCCCACTGCAGTATCCACTTTCAGGGCTGTTCTTTGCCAGGCTTACATAACAACAGTAAGAGAGATAGATATTGCCATTATAGAGAAAATATAGGCCAGGCAAATAAAGACAGCAGGCATTGAAAGTAAAGAGCAAAACACCTTGGGAACACATCGAAGGACTAGAACCAGAGATGTCTCCATGGGAGAATATTTATCTTGACATTTAACTCTACTTTGTGAGATTTCTGGGCAACAAAGTACAGTGAATTATATTTGACCACAGGTTGGGGTGCAAAGCAAGTAAAATGACATGCATTTGGGGGGGGGGGCAGAGAAGAAGCTGACCTGGCTGACACACAGTGGGAGGAGAATAAGCCAGATGAGGTGGGAGAGGAGCAAGTCAAGTCACTGATGACCTTGGGGACCAGCATGACGATGATGATGATGATGATACAAGAATGAGACTTATAAGACACTGGGCTTGCTGCTCTAAGCCAGACAGACAAATATGGCATGATTTCACTTACACAAGATACATAAGACATATAAAGTCAGAGAAGTTGCCAGATGTGTCCGAGAGAAAGCAACAAAGGATATGTCAAGAATACCCAAAGAAGTGACTACGGGTATCAGCCATGGGCAGAAGAGAGAGCTTGATTTTCATCATAAACTGAACTACACTGTTTGTTACCATTAACTAAAAATAATAAATAAATAATAGTATAACTACTTTATCTTATGTCCGATTAATATGTAAATTTTATGTACAAATCTGAATTTTAATATGCTAGCTAAAAATTTTAAAAAATCAAAATAAAATTTAAAAATTAATGCACATAACAAAAAATATACCTTTCTTTGAATGGAAGCTTAGATTGAGGCGGTAGGAAGAGGGGGCAGGGAGAATTGAATTAAATGGAGCCTTCCAAAGCAATCCACAGTCTCAATGAGCAATGGAAAAAAGGATTGAGAAAGGTCTTCAGTCCTGGAAAGTGCTGGATCCTCGTAGACGCAGGATTTGGTCCTGGATGGAGAAGAAAAAGCACAAGTTCACATGAGTCCATCGAGTACCTCACTGTGAGTACCTCACTGGTGTTGCAAAACGATGCCTGTGTCTCTTGGGGCTTGGTGAAGAGGTCAAGGTCGTAACTCTTCATGAACTCTACTTGGGAAAAACACTACCGATCTCTGGATCTTAGCTCTGGATCTGCAGCATTAGTAAAGGAGAGTGGTGATGTTCTTTGGTGATGTAGTAATTGGAAGAACAAGAGATACTTCAGACATTATCCTGTGGAGGAAACCGGAAGAGAAAGTGGAACTCTGTTCAGCCACACTCTAATGTGTTTGTATCAAAGTAGTATAATAAAGCTTAGTGTGGAGTGGGAATAGTGAGGACACTGGGAATTTGTCACCAGGTTCTCCAAGAAAAGATCTGGAGGCCTGGAGAGACAGTTCAATTCCTAGCACCCTTAAGGTAAGTAGCTCAGAATCTATTTAGTTTCAGGGGAATCCATCGCCCTCTTCTGACCTCTTCAGGTACTGCATGCATATGGTGCACTTTCTCACATACAGGTAAAACTCATTTGCATAAAATTTAATTTAATTTAAAAAGGAGAAATAGAAGGCCCGGAACCATGGGTACTGGTGGCTGTATACAGGGGCAGCCATCACCTACCAGACTGGTCAGGACTGCCCCAGCTGCAGATCCTTCTTACTAGAGGACTGACCATGTAGAAGGCAGCACAAATTCCAGAGGCTAATAAATACGAAGACATTGACCACGTCAGCCTCACAAAGCAACTCTGAGATCCTAGCGATTTTATCAAGGCCACCATCAGACCTGGATCTCAGTTCGACATCTCTACCCAGCTCTTTACTCCTCCCTCCCCCACACTGGGAGGGATCCAGAAATATTCCCTAATCAGCACCCTTTACTTTCAGTCTCAGGCTGAGATGGGACCAGAATGGGGAACCAGGATCAATCATCTTTTCATCTGATGCTTTATAATACTTGCTGCCATCCCATGCCATGGCCCTGTGATTTCTGAAGATAGGCTCTAGCTGAACCACAAGCTTTTCCATTTCCTACGCGTTGTGGGGAGTAGCTAATGGCTATTTTCTGCTCTTTATGATAGAGTAGTAATGGGTTTCAATTAACCCAGTCGGACAAATAACAAAAAGGGTATCATGTGTTCTACACATAATTCCTTCCAACCTGCCCTACAGACTCCCGCAGCAGAAACCATTAGTCCTTGTGTGTTTTATTTTCCTCTGCTGCACCCCTGAAGTGTTTGCTGATATTTAAAATCTGGTAATAATTGTTGGCCCCTAGCTATGTTCCTGAATCTTCAGCCAAGTTCATGGTCATCCCATTTTCTGAGTCAGACAGTATAATCAACTTGCTTCTAGACATAAAAAGGAAGAAAAAAAATCTCTTTAAACTTCAGGGCCACAAAACTGTTAGGAAAATGTGCCCAGTGAAAACATTGCATGGTCACAGAAGAGAGGATGCCGATCAAAATAAATATATTTGGGACTTCTATGCAAGGATGTGCATGGATAGAATGAGCCAATATTGGGGAAGGGGAAGCTCCCATTCAGAACATTTTAGGGAGTTTATCTTCATTAATTCAGTTGTCTATGGCTTGTTTCTGTCTTTGAATCACAGCAAGCTAAACACCACATATTCTCATCTCAGGTCTCTTAAGAAAGGTAAAAATACACAAACTCTTATAAATAAAAGAAATTTTAAATGAACTAATAAGTTCTAGTGACAGCTGTGTGATTAACAGAGGCCAATATCCACCAGGCACTCACTCACCGTATGGCAGCCATGTTTTATCCTCTCCATGGTATGAAGGCCTTGGTGCACAGTAGGAATGGGGCTCCCATAGGGTGTCTATAGTAGCCCTAGAGTTTAACATTATTTCTTCTTTTCCAGATCAGGGAAGGGAGGAAAGGACCAGTCAGCCAACAATGAATACTGTCTGTAGAAATGCGAAGGTTCTGATGAAGCCCATCTCTACTCCTATACAGCTGTAAGAAGAAGAATTCAGTCTCATGGCCAGATAGACAGGATGGGAATAGTAACCCGACCCTGAGGATCCTCTATAACACAGCCAGATAATCTGGAGAGGAAAGTCAGGTTCTGAGAAGGGAAGACAAACACCAAAACACCAGGTAGAAAAGATGAGAGAACCAAATCGAGACAAGCTTGTAACTTTAATTTTTCAAAATTCTAATGATGGTCCTTAAACACGTTAACCTCCTTTCCAGCCCATCACCCACCAGAGGCAGTAGAAAAGAAAGGATATGGGGGAAGCGTTTAGAAATGGTTCTTTGGAGCAGATCTCATCTGTGTTGTCAGGAAATCAATTCAGTTGACAGGTCAGCAGTGGCAGCTCAGTCCACTGGCAAACACTTCAGCGATACCCCTGAAGTCCAGTTCTGCAGTGATGGGTTAGCAGCAGCAGTGGTCCATCCTAGCAGAGACAGCCAGGCCTCCACCAAGTTGGTACAAGTCCTCAGGAGGGACCAGGGCCAACAGGAATGCCAGGCAAAGTTCTCAGCTGAGCCTCTTTCAGCAAAGATTAGCAAAGATTCAAGACCAAGAAGCACTTAACTGTGCAAGCAAGCCAAGCTCAGCTCTTCACTGTCTGTTGAGTCCTATTTATATCCCTGTGAACTCCACTGGTCCTCTTGCCCAAGCACGTGCGTCTGCCTCAGCTAACATCACTCTGCCAATCAGCTTGAGTCTGCAGAAGTGACACGAAACTGCCAGCACACCCCGAGGAGTTTTTTGGTGCGTTTCTCTCTCTGGAATCCCAACAAATGCAGCTCAACTGTGCAAATTAAGGCTGACCGATACATGCATGCTGTTAGCGAAGAATCCTTTAGCACTCGTCCTTGCTTGCTTTAGCAGATCGTCTTTCACCTGTGTCTGCTTCAGCACAATGTTCCTTCACGTGTTTGCTTTAGCAAAACACCCTTTCACTCGTGTCCACTTCAAGAAAACACTCCATCATGTGTTTTTCCAAGCAAAACGCCATCCAACACTTAGCAAAGAAGCCTTAAGTTTCCACTTCACAAGCTAGCTCAGAGGAGGCCATGCCATTGGTAAAAAGATCTCTTCTCTAATCCAAAACTGCTGTCCACTGGCAAGCCAGAATTGTCCAGTGACTATAAAGAATCACATGACATGCCTTAAATATAAGGAATTTTCAATAATATTTTAGTAAATCTGAAAATAAAATATGTTCAGTATATTTCAGGCTGAATAAATTGCTAGAATAAGTTAAAATACAACTAATTATTTGAGAATTTCAGATATTAAGACTTCACTTATTAGAGGTCACATAACAGACAGTTTAGTGCTTTATGAATTTATATTACACAGAGCTCAAAGCCTATTCTGACAAATATTTTTCTTCAAAGGCAAGAAAGCCTCCTCATGTAAATTAAAAATTGCCTTTTCCAGATTCAACAGAAACATCAGTGCTTTTCAGTCAGCTCAACTTCTCTTAATTTGCCCCGACTGAGGCCTAACAGTTTTTCTTAGAAACATCTGTGACAGTGTGGGCGATCGTGTAGAGACTTCGAGAGAGCATGAGCAAGGCATCATTGCTGAGAATACAGGGGCGGTGGATCCTTGCACCCTCCCAAGCCCCAGCCTGGACTTTAATAGTTATATTAAAGAACTGCAATTTCTGCCACCTGTGTTGTGACTAAACACCACCAAATCGTGACCTCCTCATAACCATCCACATGGAGCAAGAATTGAGGTCTCATTCAACACATTCCACACACACATTGGAGCTTCTGAAAGCCTGCAGCGTCCTCTGATTCTCTGGTCACCTAACACGCAAGTGTGTTGCAGTCGCCGGTCCGCTCACACACCAGCCGACAAGCTTCACAAATGAGGCTGGAACAAGACGAACGTGCGTTGCATACAAGATGCTGTCTCCATAAACGCCAGGAAGGAAACAAAATGAACAGCCGGGACATATGGCGGTGAACTGACAGCGTACCGAAACTAGTCCCACTCGAACAACAAGGAACATCTTGAAAGGCTCCAGACATATGTGTTTTGGGGAGAAGACTGAAGTGTTTCATAATAAAAGCAGGACAAAGTGAACTGTGAGTACCGAATAAAGTTTTAATTGAAAACGAGTTTCTAGCCTTCAATGTGTATATGCAATATGCTTCACAGATGGGTTTTTTCTTTTTTTTTTAATTTAAGCCTTATCCAAACCAGAAAAGGAACGTGAGGTAAATAAAGCTTCTGAAGATGGCATCGAGGCTAGAATGTATGTAAACACTAGAAAGTTCTGGAACAAACAAACAAGGAAGGAACAGCCACCCTTCTGTCAGCCACCTACTGCATGCACCCTGCATAAGCTGGTCATGTGACTCACATTTGTTGCAGACATGCTTTTTTAGAAGTTTAAACATATACTAAAGGAACGAGGAAACAACCTAGTCGCCAACAATGTTTAACTGTTAAATTAGGTTGTGATATATCAAGGCAATAGCAGAGGATTAAGACAAAATTCTCATATTACTTTTGGAAAATAAACAATATATGAAAATGAATATTACATTAAAACAGTAGGATATAATATCTTCAAAAAGAAAACTGAATTTTGTAATTTTATATCCATGCCCCGTGGTTGTTTCATTCTGGTTAATTTTAAAATTAAGATTGGTGTTTCCATTCACCATGATTAAGGTGGGCCGTTTGGCGGTAGGGATCTGAGCCAGACTGGGACAGACACTGGCAGAGCTGGGAGGCGGTCAAGGTCTGGGAACAGAAGACCGCCATTGCCTGCACCTAGCAGGATTTAGCACGGATTTTTAAAATTACATGATACAAATAGCCAACAATGATTAATTGTTAAATTACGTTGTGATATATCAAGGCAAAAGCAGAGAGCCAAGACAAAATTCTCATATTATTTTAGAAAAATAAAGAATATATGAAAATGAATATTACATTAAAATGGTAAGACACAATATTTGCAAAAAGGGAATTTTGTAACAATATATAGAATTGTGAAAAAATTTAATTTCTTCAAATTACATCCACTGTTTTTTGTTTCTTTGTTTTCATGTTTACTAGTTTCTTCACTGATCTTAGTTGTTCCTTTTATTTTGCTTATTTTGAAGTTTGGTTTGTTCTTGTTTTCTGAGGCCCTAAAATACATCATTAAGTTGTTAATTTAGTATCTCCTAAGGTTTATGTTTTTCCTCCATGGCTGGTAGAATTGCAAACTGGTACAACCACTCTGAAAAGCAATTGGAAATAGTTCTACCTGTAGATGGAGCTCCTGGGCATATACCCCCAAAAAAATGTTCCACCATACCACAAGGACATGTGCTCCACTATGTTCATAGCAAGCCTTATTCATAATAGCTAGAAGCTAGAAACAACCCAGATGTCCCTCAACTGAAGAATGGATACAGAAAATGTGGTTCATTTATACAGTGGGGTACTATTCAGCTATTAAGGATGAGAACATCATGAATTTTATAGGCAAATTGAATGGAACTAGAAAGTATCATACTGAATGAGGTAACCCAGACCCAAAAGTCTCCTGCATGACAGGAGCATGGCTGTCCTCTGAGAGACTCTACCAGCATAAATTCTGCCTTTTATTTTGCAGTTAATGTGTTCTTATGAATACAATCAGTTCTGTTTGGCTACCTGAGATGCTGGAGTTCTCTGAGAAGCACATTGTGAGGCCTGGTGCTCCACAAACCCTAGTATCATTTGAAGAAGCATGTAACTCAGAGCTCTAGAATATTCCCTAACTTTAGGAGGATGCAGCCTGAAATAGATGCAGACACCAGCAACCCAGAAGTCCTTCAAAACCAGATGGACACTGGCAATGGACCTAGCCTTGTGGACTGAGCAGTTCCTGGGTTCTCAGTCTTCTGGAATGCAGACGCTTTTAGACTACTCAACTTGCATTATGAAAACTAATCTAATAAATACCTTTGTACTCAATTTGTCAATTCTGCTTTTCAAGAGAACCCGCACTAATAAATACTGTATGTAGGAAGAATAGAAATAATATAGCTGTATAGCAGTTTCCTAAAAGGTTAAGCCTTCCCTTTTGAAGGGAAATATCTTAAGACATAAACTGTAAAGAGAAAGTGAACCAAGATGGTATCTTAGAATGTAATGTTTATAAGGAGGTAAAGCAAGAGGGTGTTCTAAGGCAGTGGTTCTCAGTCTGTAGGTTGTGATGCTTTGGGGGTCAAACCCTTTCACTGGGGTCGCATATCATATATCCTGCATAAAAGGTAATTACAGTATGATTCTTAATGATGTCAAAATTAGAAAGCAGAAATGAAAATAATTTTATGGTTGGGGTCATCATAACATGAGTAACTGTATTAAAGGGGACACAGCATTAGGAAGGTTGAAAACTACTGTTCTGGAGTAAGGTGACACCCTTCTCTTGCAGGGAAGTTTCATTAAAATAGAAAGTAAACACTACAAAATAGTTTCGGGAAATACCTGAATCTGAGCAAATTCACAGGGGTTCACCATCCCCAGAGGAATGTAAACAGAAAAGGCTGCTGAGTCACTCTCAGAGGAGACAAGCTGCTAAGAAGACTCTTGGACCAGCCAAACAGCCTGAAAGAAACAAAGACAAGGCAAACTGCTTGGAAGAAACAAAGTCCAGCTGAGCTGCCAGGGAGAGGACACTCTTCAAACTGTTGAACTGCTTCTAGTTTCCAGCTTTGGTGGGCTCTCAACTCATGCAAGAGTATTAAAAGCCAGCTTCAACACCACAGGACAAGCTGAGGCAGGGCACAGAGTTGGTGACTTCGGACCAGCACAGATAGCAGGTAGTGACTAGAGAAAAATAAAAAAGGGAAAGAAGTCATACACAAACACACACACACACACACACACACACACACACACTCACACACACACTGATGAAGCAAGGCAAGCTTCAACAATTTCACACATACATACATATACATACATACATATACATACATACATACATATACATACATATGTACATACACAGATACACATACATATTCACACATTGAGTGGATGGAGCAAAGCTCCAACCAAATTTTATACATATGCACATATATACAGATGCATATGTACATATTGGCTGGATGGAATAAAGCTCCATTGAGCAGGCTCCAACAATTTTCATACATATATGAAAATTTTCATCTATACACACACACACACACACACACACACTGATGAAGCAAGGCAAGCTCCAACAATTTCACACATATGTACATACATACATACATATATACATACATACATACATATACAAACATACATATATACATACACAGATACACATACATATTCACACATTGAGTGGATGGAACAAAGCTCCAACCAAATTTTATACATATGCACGTATACACAGATGCCTATGTACATATTGGGTGGATGGCATAAAGCTCCATTGAGCAGGCTCCAACAATTTTCATACATATATGAAAATTTTCATCTACACACACACACACACACACACACACACACACATTTGGAGGGAGCAAACTACAACAACTTTATTCTTCCTCTTGGACTTTTTATAGCATCTAAGACAAAGTTCTCTATGTAAGGAAAAGATTACCTCGTAGCCACAAGTTACATGTTCTCTAAAAACAATCACCATGAAAACATATTCTTCAAAAACAGATTAAAATCATTACACAAAAGGAAATTGCAACGGACTTATTGATTTTGTATTCTTATTTTAAAACACTTACCTAGTGTTCAAAACATTTCCTGTCTACTTTTCTCTCCACAAGTTCATCCTAACCACAAAGCAATAGTTCTTTTGTCATTAATACACAAAGTTTAAGCAAGCCAGTCTACAGTAGCAAGTTTTTTCTTTGCTAAGCTGATGACAATTAGTATTTACCAAAAACCAGGTCATCATCTGTCTTACATCTTATTTTTGAAGTCTTGTTCTGCTAAACTAGCTAATCAACTACCTTCTACTCTTGCACTCGTAATAGAATTATTTACACTTTATTTTATCTATAGCCCTGTCTTTTCATGGTGCACCCTGAAACCTATGGCCATACCCCTAAATCACAAGATCCAGGAACTCAGACCCAACCTACAATGAATGTTTTCTTTGATTATTCACTTGTCCCAAGTCTATTTTTCTCTTCCTACTGTATTTACACGCTTGTAACACATGAGAACTCACGGTACTCCATTTCTAACTTATTCTCACTACAAAGGAGGAGGTACATTCTAGTCCTAATTATAATTTTATTATATTAAATGATCTCCTTAAACTTCCTATCAGTTACCCCAACTTCCCAAAAGTATTTAAATCAAATCAATAATTCTGTAAAATCACTAATTCATCTAAACAATATTATTTTATGGAAGTCATCTTCATATTGATCTGCACAAAAATTGCCCAACAGAGTGGGCCTTGTCCAGGAAGCTCACCTGACCACTGCAGCTCCTGTTGCATGGCATCTGCTGCTAGGTGCAGCTGTCTTTGAGTCATTTCTGCTCTTGTAAGTAGCCTGCGGTCCATACTCCTATAAGTAACCCCAATAAAGGTCATTAGTTCATCAAGCTGGACTTTGGCCTATTCTCAATTTCCTTTTCAGGCTAAATATATAAGTGTATGTCACATCTCTCCAGGACACGTATCTGTCACAACAGTACTCAGCAGAAGAATGGGGGAACCAGACAGAACCATCATCATCATCCACCCTAAGGGGGCAACATATATATTAACTCAAGACTACTGTGAGATTATTGTGCAAGAAGAAAGATTCTAAATAAAATACATATGTATATATAATCATATATTATGTTATTACATATTATTTATATTATGTATTTTATATTTATATTGCTTTATATAAGTATAGTTTATTATAAATTTATATATTATATGTTTATTTATTATGTATAATTTTAAATATTAAAAAATAAGGACAAATATATTAGACTTTAAAAGTTATTTCAACCAACATTTCTTCCATGGTGGGATAGGTTTTACCTTCTCTCCCTGTGATGTTTTATTCTCTCCGTGTGATGTTTTAAGTAGTGAACTGTGATGACAGTAGTGTGCATATAATCACACTACAAACCATCTACACCAGATTGGGATACATATTGCCCCAATGGAGCTTTGACTGCTTACCCTTTGAGTTGTTTGTGTCAGGACTGCACTGAATCAACAGTGTAGCTCTCAGTTCCCAACTTAGTCTAGTTCAAACCCCACTGTATGAGAGGGAGAATGCCCTTTTGGAGGGTTCTTGCTGACCTCTGCAATAGCCTTAGGAGGAAACCTGCCCCAACTTCCCAGTGTCACACTCAAGGCCCCTTGCTTTATGCCCATAGAGGTGTATAGTGACCTCGGTTCCACCGCTCAGAGCTTACAGCTCTTCCTCAGCCTATTCTGTGGTCCTGGTGTATTGACGAGGAGAAGAAGGTATAAGCCATTGTCAGGTGCTTCTTGGGGACATCAGCCATATCCATGGTCTGCTTCAAAGTTTCAGCTCCCATGTAGTCCCACCAATTGGGTATCCATCTTTGGTGGTCCAGCTGACTGTTCTGCGGCTTTGCTGTGAAGACATGTGAAGGGAGGCACTTCTCAATGGTTCCAACCATCATGCTGGGTTCCATATACCAGTTCCCAGTTGCCCCTAGCTGCCTACTTGCTCAGATCTCACCTGGCTTGATAAATTAATTCATAGCTATAATCCTTTGTAGGGACAGAGGCTGGAGGCATCAATGAGAGTTCTAATCTCCCATCTTCCTTGGAAGCTCACTTAGTAATTCTTTACAATGACTTTTAGGTCATTGAAAGTCCTTTCAGTCATTTGTGAAGGTTTGTCATCTCCATCTTCAGAGACTCACCCACATCTTCAGCACAGTTGTTGTCACCCAAATAGGACATCACCAGAATGTGCATCAGAGCTAATGGCCTCATGGAAGCTGCACCATGAAGTTCCTCAAAAGTACAACTGAAGATTAAATATTTATTTAGAAAATAGTAATACACATATATCAGAAAGAGTTTTGACTAATGTTAGGGTCTAAGAAATGGTGCCTATTATTCATATGATTTCAGTCTTGGACCAAAAGCAAGAAGAATGCAAACCTAAAGGTATCAGGCTATACGCAGTGAACAACATATTCTGTTCACTAAAAATACAGGCACCTTACAGATAATACAGTGACAATAACTAGGTATGCCATTCTTTTTCTTCTTGAAAGAAAAAAAGTTTACACCAAATATAAAGAACTATCAAAAGTCTTTCCTGTGCATTCAAGTAGCAAGAGTTTCAGCTGAAAAATCTCTGGCAATAATTTCAGGGTTTATTGCCAGAAAATACTTTTTATATTACCAGTATTTATTCTCAAAAGTGCACTTGAAGTTTGAGGCTTTTTATTACTTTAGATATTTTAATTAAATTTAAGTTTTAAGTTTATTTTTTCTTTAGATTTATTTTTAAAGATAGATTAAGAGTCAATTCCAGAAGTACACCATACAAGGGCTTTTAGAAGTTCCATTCATTCAGAAGCTATACTGATTGTGAATACTCTTTGACATTTTTCCTCATATGAAACTTCAGATAAGGGATCAGCTTGTCACCCACATTCACAAACCATAAAACTTCTAACCTTGGCTTTACTATGTTCTTTGGGATTCAGGTACGCCTAAATAATACTATGAGAATCAAATAGCATTGTTTAAATGTCCAAAGATGTTTTTTGAAAATAAATTCCAAGTTCAAGTGTTATAAGAATCAAAGTAAAAGATTTGGATGGAATCCAGCATACGTTTCAACCCTTGGATTCAATATCACCATTTGCCCTTGTCCTCTAACATACTCTACATTCTCAGTTTCTGAAGACACTGTGTTTCTTTGTGACTCTAAGCAAACTCTAAAACCCTGCCTCTCCTCTCTGATAAAATCATCCTTAAGGATGAAGGGCTGACTCTCTAATTTTTTCATTCACTAAGAAAATGGTATCATCTGTGGTCCTCACCTAAAGCATCCACCTAAACATCTTCAACATGCCTTGTCCATGTTATATATACCCATGGTTTTTAACCTTTATAAAATTATTCTTTGAAAAGTTCATACAGTTGCATAATACATTCTGGTCCTATTGAGTCCCATTCCTTAGCCCCCTCCCTAATGGCCCAACCCCCCTACCTCTCTCAACAAGTCCCCTGTTTTTTTTGTGATCCACGAGGTTTAACCAGGACCTCCTGTGCTGGTATGGATGTGGAGATATCCATTACAGCATTTACCACTTAGGGTAGCTACATGTTGCTGATGTGGGGAAAGTGGGGTCTTTCAGACTGATGGAAGCTTTGTCCCTCAAGTGAGCGTGGGTGGAGGCAGATGAGCTGGTCAGTGTAGCTTGTCCATCCATAAGCTGTCCAGTCTTTCCTGTTCATGCTCCAATTCCTTCCTTTTGCACTGAGAATGTCTACTATGCCACTGTGTGCTGGATGCTTATCTTGTCTTTTGTCTTATTGTGCAGGCACTCATTGTTAAAGATTGCCTTGAGCCTCAAGAGAAAGATTTTAAACAGTACTGATTGGCTGTAAAATAAAATAAATGATTTCTTTTATCCTGCACTAGGTGCAGCTCTGTAATGCCCCAAGACATCTATTAGATATTTTCATCTCAGGCAGCAAAGCGCCTCCCCCACTTTTCTCCATCCCATATCACACTGCCAATGGCTACTCTCTGAGCCTGGCAACAATCTCTCTACCCATCTAGTTCCCAAGGCAGCTTGCCACCATACCAGACATACACATCCCAATTCCGTGACAGCCCAGTGTGTCCAGCTACCACACCCTCTCTTGATATCAATTAAATCATCACATGAAAGAACACACAACACAGTAACCTCTGATCCAGTTGATAAGATATAATTGCCAACCTAGACATACAAAGCCCTGTACACATCCATCCCATAAGAATATTCATAACAAACTGTAAATGTGCAGAGAGGAATCTACACATCTGCCTCCATGCTCTCTCATCTGCTTCGCCCTCCTCCCTCCAGTATCTTCCTCCTCTAAAACTTTTCTCCCACCCATCCTTTCTTCTTGTCCAATGGCAGGTCTCATTCTCTCTTGTACCTGCCTTCACCTGCATAATGACATCATTCTACATACTGAAACTACTGAAGCTGTGTGGAGCTATGAAGGAGGAATAAATGCATGTTGCATTATAGGATGGCCATGAGCTTTTGGGGCCAGGGACAGAAGGCCGTGATCTAAGTGTGAACTGTCTTCTATGTGCTTGTATTTTGAGCTACTTATCCCTCAGATGACAATGGGCCCTGATCTGGAGCTGGAGAAGTGAGTCCCAGGGGATGAACCTCAACGTTTTTTGACCCAGTCTTACTTCTTATGCTCCCTCTACTCCCTGAGGATGGCATTGTTTAAATTTCCCAAGATGCTTTTTGAAAAAAATACAAAGTTCAAGTGTTATAGGGTTCAACATTTGTGAAATGTGGTCAGCAACCTCTAGCTTTTGCCACCATGTTCCCCCACCGTGATGAACTGTGTCCCCTAGAAGAATTATGCAGACAAACCTCTTTTCCCTTAAGTCCCTTCTTATCAGATACTCTGTCACAAGTATGAGTAATGAATACACAGACTATATAAAACCTAAGTTCTTATAAACTATAAACCTTAAGCAGAAATAGGCCTTCCAAGTCACTCAGTGTTTGATAGGTAAGAATCCACTAGAGTCAAATATTCTCTTTGTTCCATGCTCCCAGCATAAACACTTGAAAATACTTTGTAACTCAGAAATGGGCATCTTTCCTCTTTTTTTGGCACACACACACACGCACGCACGCACGCACGCACGCACACACACACACACACACACACACACACCAAACAAACAACAGTAAAAAACTAACAACAGATCTCCTCTCTGTTTCCAATAGAACCAAGATGGTTTTGACTGTTTTCTGTTTAAGATTATCAAGAAAATCTCTCCAAACTTTGCACCCTCCATGCCAACACACAGTCCTTATGCAAGACAACTGTAGAAATGAATCGTATGTGAGTCACTGATAGAACACAGAAGAGAACAGGGAAAGCATAGTTGTTAGTTTGGGTTTTGGTTTTTTGGTTTTTCTATTCTTTGGAAATTTTAAAAATATTTTTAAATGGCCACGTTATGTGAAATGGTGGATTCCCTTACAAAATAACTTTCTATCAAATAACATAATTTATTCATGAATGCTAGAAGGAGATAAAGTAAGAGATTGTTTTAAAAAATAAGTATTTTTAAATGAACCTAACAAATTGTCAATTTGATGATGATGGTAGTGGTGGTGATGGTGGTGGTAGTGATGATGGTGGTGGTGGAGGTGCTGATAAATGACCTTGGTATAGCTCTTAGCAGGTTCCAAACAGATAAAGACTGATATTGGGCCTGCCTTCACTAGCTCTTATTCAAAACCTAAAACAGGAGAAAGGAGGCTCTACTTTTTCTTTTTTTTTTTTAACAAGTACTGAAAGGACACATGAAGGATGCTTTGTTAACAACATGCATGTGTTGGTCCATCTTACATTGCATAGTTGGGCTGCATTTGTTGGGACTCCATGGAAAGAAACATACCAAAAGCTTCTGGTGGCCTGTGGCAGTTTCTTGCCACCTCTTCAGACTTAGGCTGATTGGCAGAGTGGTGTCAACTGAGGCAAGACCAGTGGAATACACGTGATGTTTGGAGGGTCTAAAAAGGACTTACAGGACAGTGCCAGAAGCTGAGCTCGGCTTACTTGTAGAGCCAGCTGTGCAATGCTTGTGGGTCTTGAGTCTGTGCTGTTCTTTGCTTCCCTGAGAGAGGCGTTTCTCCTGGAGTTTCTCCTGGTCCCTCCTGCTGACTGAGCTGAGGCTGAGGCCTGGCACTCTCTGCTAGTAGTGCTACCATTGCTGATTCATGCTTGCTATCCTTACTCTACCGAACTGGTCTCCTGGTATATCCCTGAAATATTTGCAAGTGAATTGAGCTAACCTGTGAACTGAATTGCCAATTTCAAACAACACAGATGGGAGTTGTTCCAAAGAACCTTTCTAAACAGGTCTACCTCCCCACCCCTAACCCTGTATCCTTTCTTTCCCACCACCTGTAGTGGGTGGTGAGCGAAAAGAGAGGTTAAAATATTTAAGAACTATCGTTCTATCATTAAAAATAAGTTTCAAAAAATTAAAGTTACAGATGTATCTATTTTCAATTCTTTTAACTTGTGTTCTATGATATTGTCTTTCATAAAAGGCTTTTCTCTTTTCTCCGAACAATATAAAAGCCATGAAAACCAAACTTTTATACATTCATATACCCAGAGAAATGTAGCAATACTCAATGTACCTGAAGAGGACTACTGAGTGTCCCAGGAAATACCCAGGTCCTTTATCAGGGATGTTCTCTGTGAACTCTCGAGTCAGTAAAAATGTATCTCTGGTGACATTCCATACAGACGTTTCCTCTTCCTTAGTTGATGGCTTGATCCCTTCTGAGCATTTGGATGTTAGAGGCTTGCCCTAGATTTTAACATATTATTATGAACTCACTTCTACTTTAATCCATTAAAGTTCTTCCTGAAGAGATACTGGCTCTACTATTTGAAACATAGGAAGAAGAACAAGTGGAGGTTAAAGTTTAAGGTTCGCCGTTTTGTGTCTGAACTTATACAAATGAGTCAGAGCAGTTTGGTCCTCAATTTCTAATCTGTAAGGTTGAGATTACATGTCTCCTTTAGCCCACAGGTATGTAACAATGTGAGATTATGTGCACAAATACTAAGTACAAATAGGGACCCTTAATATAAACTGAATATTCTTGGTTTCAGAACTTTAAATAATATGCCATGGTGTATAAGAAGTGTGTAAAAGAATAAAAGAAATAAGCACACACTTCTTTCTTCATCAGATGCCTTCAGATGGATCAAATGAGAATGGGAAGAGAGGTGAAGGAGGGAAAAAAGGAAGGGGCATTTAAAACTAAGAGCAATGCGAGAGTGATTATGGAAACTTAAAACAATAGAAACTTCCAAAATATATACATATTTGACGGCAATCTAAATGAAATTGCCAAAGTAGTGGAGAAGACAGAGCCCCAACTGGACTTCTCTTGTCACCAAATGAAGCTTCCAGTGCTGCGACTGGGCTAAATTTGAGTCATTGGCCAAAGGAGTTTTATGAGGACATCCAAACAACCTAGGTTATTGCTAAGGGTATTGGTTTCTTTCCATAAACTGACAATAAGGCCCTATTGCTGAAAATAATGCCATTGTCTTCTCTGTGTACAACCCATTGAACAGAGAAGATGAGCTGTTGCCTATCTAGAGCCTTCACCTCTACAAACGAGTGTTCATAGAAGTAAAAGAGCTTTGTATGCTACCAGAAGAGAAATGTAAATACTAACCCAGCTACAAACCTTTTTATATGCAATGCCGACGGTACCTAATGCAATAGTGGCATAAAGCTTGTGGGAGTAACCAACCAACATCTGATTTGACTTGAGACTCACTCCACGAGATGAAGCTCAGAGTGATGCTGCTTGGGTGGCCAAGAAGTTGAGATTAGACAGTCCAGGGACCCAGAGGGAAATTACTACTGTTCCACTAAATGAGCATAGCAATAAGTGACTTCTAATGGCAGTTTGATATACTCATAGAACATCAGTACCTTGTTCAACCAACATCAAAGAAGCTCCCTCCTCCAGTAGACAGAAACCATTATAGAGACCCACAACCAGACATTATGCCGAAAGTGAGAGAGCTTGGAACACTCTGCCCTAAATGGAATGTCTCCATCAAATTCTCACCTGCCAGGGATCATTAAACTCTGCAGAAGAAGGGTCAAATGTAAGAGCAAGAGGTATGGAGGACAGGAAGCAAGCAAGACACCTAGATATAACAGTGCTGGCGCAAATGTAAACTCTCAGAGCCTTCACAGGGTGCACCTTCTGTGATCTTCTTCAATCTCTTAAAAGGTTTTATCATGCAAATCTTTCACTTGCTTGGCTATAGTTACACCAAGATATTTTATATTATTTGAGGCTATTGTGAATGATGTTATTTCTCCAAGATTTCTTTTCAGTCTGTTTGTCATTTTTATGTAGAAGGATGCTGCAAATAAAAGATACTTTGGCTTCTCCCTTTCTAATTTGTGTAACTTTGATCTCTTCTAGTTATCTTTCAGTAGAAATAGACGTTAAATACTACGAGTATGGAGAGAGTGGACAACCCTGTCTTGTTCCTAGTTGCTTTGAATTTCTATTATCTATGGGCTTGCTGCAGGCTGCTTGGTTATGTTTAGGTATGTCCCTTGTACACTTAATCTCTCCAAGACTTTTGTCAAGAAGGGGTGTTGGATATTTGTGCAAGACCGTTTCTCCATCTAAATAGATGATGTTTTTCAGTCTGTTTATATGATAGATTACATATATTGATTTACATAAGTTGAATCATACCTGTATCTCTGGGATGAAGCCTATTTGATCATGATGGATAATGCCTATGATGAGTTCTTGGATTTAGTTTGCAAGTATTTTTTTTTTTTTGAGAATGTTTACATCTATGTTCATTAGGGAAAATGGTTTGTAATCTCTGTTGGGTCTCTATTTGGTTTGAGTATCAGGGTGATTGTGGCTTCATAAAATGAGGTTGACAGTGTTCCTCTTGCTTCTATTTACAAAATAATTTGAGAAATATTACCATTAAATCTTCTTTGAAATTTGGGTAGAAAAACATCTGGATTTGGCATTTATTTTTTATTGCTAGATTTTAATTGCTGCTTCTATTTTACTAGGAACTATAGTTTTATTTAACTTATTTATATTATGATCTTGTGATAAGTCATATGTATTGAGTAAATTATCTATTTCTTTTATGTTTTTCAATTTGGTAGAGTGTGGGTTTTTAAAGTATATTCTTATGACTCTCTGAATTTTTTCATTGCCAGTTGTTGTACCCCACCTTCCTTTAACCTCTGATTTTGATTTGGATCTTCTCTCTGCCTTTTAGTTAATTTGGAATAGGGTTTATCAATCTTCTTAATTTTCACCAAAAAAAAAACTCTGTTTCATTATTCGTATTTTATTAATTTCAGTACTGTTTATTTCTTGCTGTCTACTCCTTTTAGACATGATTTCTTCTACAAATTTTAGTTGTGCTGTTAAGTTGCTAATATGAGCTCTTTCCACCTTTTTTTTTACTGTAGGTACTTAGTGCTATGAACTTGCATTTAGTAACTACCATCTACTGTGTCCCAACCTTGGGTATCTTTTTTTTTTTTTTTTTTTTTTCGGAGCTGGGGTCCGAACCCAGGGCCTTGTGCTCCCTAGGCAAGCGCTCTACCGCTGAGCTAAATCCCCAACCCCCAACCTTGGGTATCTTGTGCATTCATTTTCATTGGCTTCTAGGAAGTCTTTCACTCTTGACCCATTTTTCATTTCATAGTGATTTGTTCAGTCTGCATGAGTTTGTAAATTTTGTTTCTGTTGTTAATTACCAGCTTTAACCTGTGGTGGTCAGATGGGATGCAAGGTGTTATCTCAAGTTTCTTATATCTGTTGAGCCTTGCTTTTGTGTCTGAGTATGTGGTTATTTTGTAGAAAGTTCCATCATCTGATGAGAAGAAGGTATGCTCTTTAGTGTTCTAGTGAAATGCTCTAAAAATATGCTAGGTCCATTTGAGTTATAATGTATACTAACACCAGCATTTTTCTGCTTAGCTTTGTCTGAATGGCCTGTCTATTGGTGAGAATGAGGCATTGAAGTCTCCTATTAGTGTGTGAGGATCAATATAAGAATTTTAACTGTAATAGTGTTTATGAACTTAAGTGACTTTCTGTTTGGTATACAAGTGTTAAAAATTACAATGTCCTCTTAGTGTATTTTCTCTTTTAGTATGTAATATCCTTCCCTACCTTGATAAGTTTTTTTGAAGTCTTTCTCATATTAAAATGGCTACATAAGTTTGCTTCTTAAGTCCATTTCACTGAAATATATTTTTCCATCCTTTCACCCTGAGGTGATGTCTACCCTTGATGTTATTATGGTGTATTGCTTAGATGCAGTAGAAAGATGGA
Source organism: Rattus rattus (assembly GCF_011064425.1). Classification (NCBI taxonomy): domain Eukaryota; kingdom Metazoa; phylum Chordata; class Mammalia; order Rodentia; family Muridae; genus Rattus; species Rattus rattus. Next base: position 44,484,252 of record NC_046154.1, on the reverse strand, counting down.
TCATGTGATCACATTTATTCTGTTAGTCTGTATCATTTAATAGAGGAATTGAGACCATTGATGTTGAGAGATCATCAATATGCAAAATTTGTTGGTTATTATTTTATTATTGCTGGTCTTGAGTTATTATTCATTTTGTTTTCTTAGGTGTGGTTAACTTCTCTAGGTTGGAGTTTTCCTTCTAGCACTTTCTGTAGGGCTAGATTTGTAGATAGATGTTACTTAAATTTTGTTTTATCATAAAATATCTTATTTTCTTAATCTATTGTGATTGATAGTTTTGCTGGGGTCTCTGTGGCCTCTGCAAGTCTGTATAACATCTATCCAGCCTTTCTATATTTTAGAGTCTCCACTGAGAAGTCAAGTGTTATTTTAACAGTTCTGGTCTTTTCCCCTTGCAGTTTTTAATAATCTTTCTTTGTTCTATGTGTTTAGTGTTTGACTATTATGTGCCAATAGTACTTCATTTTCCTGGAATAGTCATAGAAGAAAATATTTTCTGTGCCCTTGGCCATTCTTTTCCTCCCTCTGTTTCTATTATTCTTAGTGCCCCAGATTTCCTAAATGTTTTGTGTTGGAATAATTTGAGATTTAACATTTTCTTTGACAAAGCTATCCATTTCTTCTATTGTTTTCAATGCCTAAAATTCTTTCCTCTCTTGTGTTTTGTTGCTGAAGCTGTCCTCTGAGATTCCTGTTGGATTTTCCAAATCTTTCATTCCAGATTTCACTTAGTTTGGGTTTTCTTTATTGATTCTATTTCTACTTGAAAGTCTTGAACTGCTTTATGCATTTCCTTCCACTGTTTGTGCTTCACAGATTTCCTGAAGTGATTTATTCATGCCTTCTTTAATGACCTCTAGCATATTCATAAAGGATATTTTAAGGTCCTTTGTGCTTCGGCTGTGTTGAAACTCTCTCAGCCTACTGTAGAAGGGTTTCTGTGCTCTAGTGGAGACACTGTCCTGGCTGTTAGTGTTTTTATGCTGAATCCCAGCATCCACGTTCTACTATCTAGTCCTGCCTTTGTTGGGTGGTTATTCTGTTCCTTTGTTTCTGTTGCCCTCTCTCATTCTTAGGAGAACATGGTGGCTCTGGGTTGCCTGCTAACAAATCCTTCTGGGATCCTGAAAGGTGTGACCACTGGAGGTTCCAGGTTTCACGTGTTTCTAGGCATTGGGAGCTTATCCTTAATAGAAATGGGGTGGGAGCTGAGGGTGTTCACGGATCCAAAGCAGGATGCTCCACCAGGATGTGCTTAGTTCCCTGGGAATGGGGACAGAATGTGGGGAGAGACCACGATAGGTAATCTGCTACAAAGCTGAGATTGAGACTGTGGAGTTGGATTTGGAGCAGAGGAGGAAAATGAAAATTTGAAGTTCGCCTACATGCCTACTGGCCTACTTGCTTCTTTTGCAGGCTTGACTGCTGGATTCCCTGGGAATGTCTACTAGTTTGGGTCTTCAGTTAGAGTCCTTGGCTTGTCCCCTCCCACGTATGGTCCAACAAATTCCATTTCCTCCCTCTCCCTCCAATCCCACCTACTCAGAAAAGCCTCTGAGCAGAAAAGGTGCAAAAAAGTCAAATCCCGAGTTCCTGACAGGTGTCCCAACCCGCTCACCTGAAGTCACAAGCTATCCAAGTGTCCTCCCCTCACCCAGTCAATAAAAGGTTCCCAAACCATAATCTTCCTGCGATTTCTTCCATTTTCACCTCCTGAGATTGATCAACTAAGTCGGGAGCCCATCCCCAAATAAATCTGCCTTTTTTAGACTTTTAGTTTGGCCGAATTGGCTTATTTCTTTGTCAGACAAAACCTATCATTGGTGGCTGGAATGGGGAAGGGAGGTTAGAGCAGATGATCTGCCAGATCTTCTAGAGAATAGGCCAGAGAGTTGAGACTGGGGGATTCGATTTGGAGGAGTAGAGGAAAAAGTGGAGACACACAGGCTACTTATTTCCCTGATCTGAGTGGCCCATGGTTCCCAAAGAATGTCTGCTGGGGTTGGGAACTGGGATAATAGGCAGAGTTGGAGGAAAGTTTTGAGGTAAAGATCTGTGTGATCCATTAGACATGGGGGTCAGGAGGCAGGAAATGTGCAGCAGGTGGTCTGTTAACAGAAACGGGGTTGAAACTGGAGGAGTGGATTTGAGAAAGGAAGAAATAAAGATCAGCTTTTAGACTATTTACTTCCTTGGTTAGAGTGACCTGAATTCCCAGGGAATCAAAATACCTACTTTCAATAAATGGAAAAAAACGAACTGCATTGTAAGTGAACAAAGATAAGCTACCACACTGGGGAAGGAAGTCATTTTCAGTTTCATTCCAGGAACTAAAAAATTTGCATTTTATGGAAGGGAGTTAAATTCCATTGGGACAGAAGCTCCTCAAACAATCCCAAGCCCTTGATCCGGAGTCTGCTGCATTCCACTGGACTTACTTTACCGCCCCTTGCAACAAAGGTTTAGCAGCTGGCCTTTGTTAGAGCTTCATAGAGCTTCCTTAAATGAGCTCTGAGAGTCTTGGCTTGCCAAGCAATGAGTGGGAAAGTCAAAACAAAACAAGGCATACTATGAAACCTCTATAAAACAATGGAAGCTTATGCATCTTTAAAAAAAAAAAAACTGTATAAACAGCTCTCTGAAAAAGAGGGACTACTGCTTTCTTGTTTGGGAATATGATCTTCAACCAAGATTTTCCCTGTATCTTTTCCGTTTCTCTCTTGGAATGGAAACATACAAACATAGATATACTGGATGACAGCATTTGTCAGAATTTCTCATCTCAAATCCAGAGGGAATTTAGGATTTGCCTGGCTATTACTGGCCCTTCATCTAGTTTTGTCTTTTATGTAGTCATTTTACTGAGCCATGGAATAGAGAGCTACAAGCCCTGACAAAACTGACCAGTTAGAAAGAGATGAATTCATAGTTCAGTTTGTATATATTAAGATATGACCAGTTTGTGGAATTGGGAATACAGAGATGAAGAAAATTGCTCATGAGAGAAGAGTCCACATGGAATATGTAAATCGTAGATCAATTTTTAGATATTATATTACCATTTTAAGTTTTCTGTTCCATATTAATATGTAGCGTAAGTTTCTTAATTTCATAGACTCTAAACTACTATACCGAGGCTCATGTTTAGCACTTTCATTGAAGTAATCTACCAATATAGCAACATTTCTTTCTTATTCATTCAAACAATTGAGTTCAGTTAAAATAAAATTATATGTATTTTAGATGTATAGGCATACTGTTAGCATTCTAAGCTCCACCCCCACCGTTACCTGGCAACAGCCAGGCATGCCTGACACTCTAAAAGGGGCTGCTTGCCCCCTCATCACTCTCTTGCTCCCTCTTGTTCTCTTGCTCTCTCTCTTCCCCTCTCCCCCTTTGCCCTTCTCTCCCCATTCCCCTCCCCCTTCTCTCCACGTGCTCATGGAAAGCCTCTATTCTTCTCCTTCTCTCCTTCTCTCCTTCTCTCCTCTCTCCTCTCCTTCTCTCCTTCTCTCTCTCTCTCTCTCTCTCTCTCTCCCTCTCTCTCTCTCTGCCCTTCTACCCTCTTAACTCCCTTCCCTATGCCCTGAATAAACTCTATAATACACCATCCCTATCCTATCCTGTGGCTGGTCCCTCAGGGGGAAGGGATGTCTCAGGTGAGACACCCCCTTTCCCATACTTCACCACACCTGCATAGAACATAATCCTTCCTCTCTTTATCCTGTTATAAACACAAAACATACACAAAACACAAAACATAAGTCAAGTTAAATAATGAACTTTCTCTACATTGTTAACATATTTGTGTTGAACTTTATTAATTCTTAGCAAATATTAGATAACAGATTATCATCACCAGGCTGTGCATTAATGCCCCAAATGGCTGAAACTTTGTACCCTTTGATCGCTATTACACACTTCTTCTAGCCTATGTCAATCACTTTCCTACTTTCTCCTTTTAACTATTTTGGATGCCCATATGTGAGATCATGCAGTATTTTTCTGTCTTATTTCTCATCATTTATGAGGTCAGAAATAGTAAAGCGTCTCGTTAAAGGTTACTGTATGATACATCCAGTTTTATACAAATAAATATATTTGTGTTATGCTTTATACAGTACATATTTATATATTGAATATATAATATACATTGAATATGCAGAATTACATTTTAAATAGATGTAGTATATTACTCTACATAATAGATGTCAACACATATTACATATATATTAATATGTAAAATATATTGAAATAACATGTATTGAAAAATATGTATATATTTCATGTTGACAGACACATATGATGGTGGCCTCGTCCCTTTGCTATTATAATATAGTGGAGAATATATGAAAGCAGAACTCTGTGATTCTGATTCTTCTGCACGTTTGTAACCCAAGTGGGGAATATTAGATTATAAGGTAGTTTGGGTGTTTTGTGCTTTTAGATGATTCAGTTTTCACTGTGCTGATTTTTCATATTTTTGCTCTTATTGCTTGTGTGTTGAGTGTATCAATCTGCTGCAAAGCAGCTCAATTTCAAGGAACTTCTGAAAATCTTAGTTTCAGGTTGATTCGTGTAAACAGAATAGGATCTAATTTTATTTTGTGTCTGAATTTAATCCAGCTTGCCAAACTCTAATTTACAAAGAGCTGATTTGCCATTTCCAAGACTTGACATCTTTGCTGAAGGCTAACCAATCGTGTGGTCCACTTCTGAGGTCTCCACTCTGTTCCTTTTGTCAGTGTTTGATTTTTGTGCGAATGCATGGTGTTATACTATAGCTTTCAAATGTAATTCAAATCTGAAAGGGTAAGTACTTCCAGCTTTCTTCTTGCTCAATTGCTTTGGCTATTTGAAGATATTAATGGTTCCATGTAAAACTGTATTTAGACATTGCTGTTAGAGTTCTGAGGAAGACTGTTTTGATTATGGACGTTGCTTAGGGTGGTAGTCATTTAACAATGTAAACATTTCCAAACCCCAAATTTATATGTCTGTTGATCCCCATCCTTAAATTTATCAGTTTCATAATTTTCATGTAGTTTTCATCTCTTTAATAACTGTATATTTATTCTTATTACAAATGTAAGTTGGTATTACTTGTTTAAAATTTCCTGTTTAGGTCACTCTCATATCTAAAATGACACAGATATTTGTAGAGTTTTTTGCAACTTCTTTGAACTCAATAGTTCCATCTAACAGTTTCTGAACAGATCTTTATTATTTCGTATGTATAGGATCATGTCACCCCAACCTTACATTTCACTCTAACAGCGAGCACATTTAAACTTTTACTACAACTTTCAGGAGGATGCTGATCCTAACAGGGGAGAGTAGTCATCTTGCCTCATTCCAGATCTTACAGGAAATGTTCTCAGCTTTCACCTCTGGTTACATCATAATTATACTTTGTGTCTAAAGTCTCCAAAAGGGCTAAGCATTTTAACTTACTGTTTCCCAGAGCTCAACTCTTGGGAAATAGTGGGAACAAAAATTTGGATCTAATGTGATGTCTGAGCTCCTTAAAGGAGCTGTGGGACACATCTCTTCCTCTGTCTTTCTCACATAGGTAGGAAGTTAATCAGCTTTGCTCTGTCACATGCTGCCTCACACAGTATGCTGCCTCATCACAGGCCCAGAAGCAAGGATCAATATCCCATAGGCTGGAACCTTTATGAACCTTTGCTGTTTTAAAGTCATTGCCTATACACTTTGTTATAGGAAATGGGAGATAAGGTTTTTCATGGACACACGTCCCTTGTGTTTCTATTTTATTATGAAAAGCTGCTGAAGTTTGACAAATACTTTGCATGTATTGAGTGATCACTTGTTTTTGAGTTCCATTCTGATTCTGTGGTCCATCATAGTAGCTGATTTTAATCCATACTGATATATATCAATGGATATATATCACTTGGTTGCAATGTATGATTCTTTTAATGTCCCCATGCACAAAGCCATGAGGCATAGCAAGGATAGAAAATTGGGATTGGGATGAAGCCTGCAATTGGAGATATTGAGAGTTGATTTCTTTAAAAATCCCAGTTATGCTATATGAATGTTTGTTTTGATTCTACGTGTGGGATATGGGCTGCTTCAGTTTGTCCACAGCTGTTACCTATGATTGCCTTGTGCTCTAGGAGGAACATGATTCTTGCCAGCTGCAGACAGTTTCTGGGTCCTCTGGAGAAAGCATAAATGGGGAAGTCCTGAGACAGCCTGGGGGTGGCTGTTGCTCCCACTGCTGATTGGTGCTGTTCCAGTTTCTCAAGTGGTCATGAGCAAAGAGACAAGAAGAAACTGGATATCCTGGTGATTAAGATTGGACTTGCCCCAAGAACCTAACACCCCTAATCATCAGGGAAAAATCATTTTACCTCTAACCTTTCTCTCCTACCCAGCATTGCACCCTTTTTAGAAGGTATTAGGGCAGAATAAAGGTTGGAAAGGTGGTAGATATAAAAACTCAGTAAAATATCTTTTTTTAAAAAGGCCATAAACAGAGTAATTCGAGTGAGGGATACAGGGGCCAAGGCACCTAGGATCCATAATGGCTAATACCAAAACCATAGGAACTCATAGCAATGGGGAGAAATCTTGAGGGTTTCTGTGGAAAAGACTAATAGAGTCCCCTTAAGAGGTAGGTGAGTGTACAACATGGTGGCACTGGTGCCCATATGACAGCAATTCAAACCCTAAGTATATTACTAACAAAATGTGTGAAACTGCATACCTACAAAAACATTCACATATTCAAAATACATCAAAAGTGGGAAAGCTTAGCTGTCAATCAACAGAAGGGATAAACAAAAAACTGGTCCCCATTGGATTACTTAGTAAAAAGGAATACATACTGAAACAAGTTACACACATGGGCAGACCTCGAAAGCATCACGCTACTTGAAAGAACCCAGACAAGGCAAGTAGCACATAGTATAATTCCATTTATATAATGTATGTGGATGAAGCAGAGAGGAGAGAGAAGAGAGAAGAGAGAGAGAGACGAGAAAGAGAGAGAGAGAGAGAGAGAGAGAGAGAGAGAGAGAGAGAGAGAGAGAGAGAGAGAGAGAGTGTGTGTGTGTGTGTGTGTGTGTGTGTGTGTGTGTGTAGATTGGTGCTTTCCAAGAATTGGGGGCAAAGGGAAGCCGGAAGTGGTTACTATTCACTTACAGGAATTGTTCTGGGATGATAAAATATCTGAATTTAGTAGTTACGGTTGCAAAGCTCCGGGAACAGTGTAAAAACTACTGAACTTTCAAAAGGCTGCATCTCAGTAAATCTATTTAATAATTAAGTACATTACCAGACCTCCGTATTTGCTCCTGGCTTTTAATCCCTGAAGTCAGAGTGCATCTCTCCTGCAGGGACTTCCTGGTTATTCACATTAATCCATTAAATAATTACAGAGAGCAGAAGACTATTTTAAGTTAATCCCTTTATCACCACATATGTCTGAAAATTCAAAAATGAGCAAGAATATATAACTTGAAATTATAACTAGTAGGACAAGGGATTTTATTTCTCCATTGACTTTAACATTTTTTTTCCTAAATTGCCTAGGGTTTTGTTTGTTTTGAGACAGGGTCTCACTCTGTTGCCTAGACTGGCCTCAAACTTAGAGGTCCTCCTATCTCTGCTCCCTCCCTTTAACTTTAAATGGGAAAGAAATACATTAGAGAGAAAGAACTTGGAAGGGGGGCAACATTTAGAATGTAAATAAATACAACAATAAAAAAGATTTTATCACAAAGAGAAAAATCTAGTTTTTCTTTCAAATTGTGCCTAATGATTTTAGATCTTTATAAAATACAATAACGTTCTATAAATGATAAAATACTATTAGTCTCTGAAGGCATTCCTCTGTAAACATGATACAGCTTAAGGACCCAGAGCCATGGGGTAATGAACTATCCTTCCCCAGGGAACAGAGACAGGCAGACAGACAATCATCAAAGATGCTACTATCTAGGAATTTTCCCTCATCCTTCAGAGAGATGCCAATTTCACCCCACAGCAAATATCTTCCAGAATACGTTTCAGAAGCTCCCTTTGGAGCACTATCTTTGTCTGTCCTCATCATATCTAAAGTCACCACAAGGGCAGCAAGAGCTTATTTGGGTATTTCTATAAAATAGAACATTTTTAAGTGAAATGTTTTCCTTCCCATCAAACTTTTTTTTCCTTTTTAAGACAAAGTATCACTGTGTAGCCCTGGATGGCCAGTGAGCTTGAGAGGTCTTCCCACCCCAGCACTGGGATTACAGAGGAAAACTGCTGCACCAGCCTTTTCATGCATGCTGGGGATCTGAACTCTGTCTCCTGCTCACATATCAAGAACTCTAACAACTGATCTCTCCAGTCTCCCAACATGGATTTTAAAAAGATTATTCATGTTAACCTTTAAAACATGTTGTGCAAATCATAATATAACCTATGTCAAGGAACTCAGTGCTCACACACTGCAATATTTTGTTAGCCTATGTCCAAACACATCTGAGAATGGCATTTGGAAATGTGGTACAGAACAGCAGAGGAGGGAGTGGCCACTACACTAAATGTTCTTAGGTTAGAAAATGGTGAGTTAACTCACTAAATGATTACAAAACATCAATTGAGCATCCAAATTTCTGCTAGAGCATATCATGGGCACTAAAGCATCTAACATATAAGGCTCCTTGTAAGTTGGGAGCCTATTCCAAGGGTGAATTTACAAGCACTTTTTCCACATCTGCAGCACTCTCTATTCCCAATGGCTCTGAGCGTGTGTGTGTGTGTGTGTGTGTGTGTGTGTGTGTGTGTGTGTGTGTGTGTGTGTGTGGCAAGCAGACATGGGCAATAAAATACATCTATGTTCCTATACCCATCTCATAGAATTTTGGTTCTCATCCATAGGACATGGTTTGGGGGCTACTCCACATTCTTCCTACAGCAGCTAGGGAAACTAAGAACATTATTCAAGAGACTCAGCTAGGAAATGGCAGAGGTGAGACGGAAGCCTAGATGAAATGTGCTTGCCCATGATGCTATTTTTGACGTAGTACAGATTGCCAAGCTGAGATGCCTTAACATGTTTAAGGGTTCTATTATGTTATAACATAAAGCTATGTCATACTCTAATCTCAGAGTTAAACAGAATGTGACTCCAAGTTCTTACTTTCTTTATAAATCAAAAACGTTGAATTAACAAGTGATAGAGTCAAGGAGAAAGCACTGCCTTGTAGTCAACTCCTGGAGCTTCTTCTGAGTCCTAGTTCTCTCATTTCCACTTTACCTTCCCTCACTGTGGGTCGATGCTAATCACTTCCTCTGCACTTTTAAGTGCAACTGGCTTCATGGGAGTGGGTAGGGGAAGAGACACACATTTTATCAATGCATCACTAGGTTTATAAGTGTTAAAGACTGGGTTACTTTCACCCCTCCATGTTCCCTTTAAAGTGTGGGTGCTAGTTTCCTTGGTCATGTGATACCTATGAAAATACCAGAGGTAAGATTACAACTCTTTTATTTTCAATTATTTATTTTTAGTTTCTACATGCTTACTAACACAGACTGCTTCACTTATTGTTTGCATCAAAATGTATTTCTCAAGAAGAAAATATTGCAAATAATTCAAGACTAAAATATTAGCTACATAGTTGTTGCGGTAACTCAACTGGTTTTCTAGAGTAAGAGTGAGTGTATATGTGAGCTTTACAAAGAAAACTGGTTTTTAGGACCTAAGAAATACAATAGCCTCTTCTAAGGTGAAAAAGTAGATAATATTTGTTAGCACAGGTTCAAATTCTTAAAATTTGTTTCTGCAGAGAATGTCGTTTTGCTCATTACTAAGAACAGGAAGCTGATATTAAATATTACCCAGATAAGATAACTAGCCAAGCAAGTGGAAAGTTAAGAGAGTAATAGTGGAAGAACATTCTAGAAAGAACCTATTCTTCACTTTGTCAATGGTGATAGGAACGTGGCAGGATAGCCTTGTCACAAACTGGAAGTTGTGACTATATTGTAGAGTTTTGACATTGGAAACTGCACATTCTTCTGTAATAAAGGCTTGGCTGTGATAAGTTACCATTTGAAGAAATATGCTGGGTTCAAGTCTGTTACTCAGTGAACATCTGTTATAAAGAAAGGCATACAAATACAGATGACATCAAACGCTTTCATTGAGAGGTTGACATGGACGCTCATACAGTGTACGGAAGATGGTCTCAGAAGCTTTCCTGTGTATGAGAAACAGAACTACAGGCTTTTTTGTATAAGTTCCTGTACATCTTGTCCATGCTGTTCTCAAAGACGGGTCGGTGGGATTTCCCTTTACAAGAGGCTGCTCTGTTGGACCAGCATTCACCATCATCCAAATGGAAAGAGCCACGCGGCCGCTGAAAGGAGCTGAGAAAAGATTAAAAAAAAAAGTTAAAAGAGTGAAAGGAAGTTAAAGACACTACTATGAGTTCAAACATTTACTAAGTACTTCTAGATATATGATAATCTGTTGTGGCTGTGAGAAACAAAACACACTGAGACAAGATTGACTTTCTATAAGGGAAATCTAAACTGTTAATATGAACTTATGTAGAAAAAGAAATTGTGTTAAGAGTTAAAAGCAAGGCAAAAATAACACAGAACGCAGGCACAGTGGCACAAACTTTTAATCCCAGAACTTGGGAGGCAAAGGTAGTCAGGTCTCTGTAAATTCAAGGCCAGCCTGGTCTACATGGAGAGACCTTATAGTAAAAACAAAAATGAAAATGAAACAACACAGGTAAAGTGGCATGGTCAGTATGATAGAACTTCTAAAGCTAGAGTTCTTTGTATGCTCAGGAACCTTCAGTTATTAATGTTTTAGTTTTTTCCTCCTTAATTATGTTTTTATAGAATTGTACAATTCAAGAGAATACATATAAAGTGCTTATTTGGAACAAAGAAGTGATTATGATGCATTGAGATAAATAATTTCATTGTGCCCAGCAATCTCACAATACCATAACAAGATAGTAAAATTCAGGGTATCAATAAACCCATCTCAGCTGACTAGGAAACTCCCCACTGGCTAGCAGACATACATAAGGCGCAATGCAGGATGCTGGGGGAGAAGACACCAAGTTCTAGCCCAGCACTGGACTCTGAATGCTACAATACCAACCTGCATGCCTAGTGTACTCACTGGTGCAAAGGGGCATGATGGTTATAGATGCAACTAACTGCTTTCTGATTAGATATGAGGTCCCCTTCCATGAGAATAATTTCATGCCTAGTACTGCAAATCTAAAAAAAATTCTTAACTGTGAAGGCCACAGGCCTTAGGGGGAAAAATACTGTTACTGTCTTGCTATCTAGTCATATTGTCAAACTGCCCTTCAAATATTTATGCTTATAGGCTTCTGTTCTTGTCAGTGTTGGTTTGAGAATCTTCTTTTTGCAGTGGATACAGGTTAGTGCAGAGTGATAACTGGTCAGAAGTACTGAGAATAAGTAACTGAGTGCTTAGCTGTGCATGGTATCAAACAAACCCCTCCCCAACCCTGTCATCCAAGGCTCAGTCAATATCACAAGTGTTGAAGCAGAAAGGATAAAAAGTTGGAACCCAGAGAGGAGAGCTGATTATGGTACAGGATATGGCTGTTACGTTCCCTGTCAACAACTATGATTACCTAAACAAAAAGGATCATATCTATTATATTATTTTTAGTGGATGTGGGGGATAGGAAATAGGAGGGAAGGGAATAAGGGTAGATTTGTTAAAAACACATTGCATATATGAATGAAATTCTCAAAAATTTAAAACAAAGAAACAAGTCAAAGTCCTCCTTGTGAAATACATCTCTAAGCACAATGAGTCTTAATATGTAGTCTATGAAGAGGCACAACCACAAACGTCACAATCCTAACTAAACATAGCATTACTTACTTTGAGGCAGTCAGAATGTCTAATAAATTGTAAACAACTGAATTACTTTTTAAAAACATTTTGGTGCAAACTTCAGCTAGAAAGAAATCAATTATGTAGCACAGTCCCTAAGGAATTTCATGAAGAAAAATTCAGACAGTACTCCATGGTATAGCAGCAATGACGACTGCAACTACCCATGATTCATGGTTTTTAATTCTGCATCTTCTAGCCATTGGCACAAGACTTTCACAATAAAATTTACTAGAATAATCTTTCAAAAATATTTTTATTTCTAATATCCCTGAAATGAAAAAAAACAGATTTTCTCTAACATTATTTTGAAAAGATTTACTTGTATAAAATTATAAAAACTGTTTTGTTTATAATAAATGTATCAGGAAATATATGGATTTGCTGGTCAGTCAAATAAATCCTACACAGGAAGAAATGAATCATCACCAGTTGGGTATTTGTGTGTGTGTGTGTGTGTGTGTATACATGTGTGCAAATGGATAAACATGTGTGTGTAGAGGCAGAAGTCAGTGTGTGGAATCTCTCAATTTTTTTCCACCTTATTTTTGGAGAAAAGATCTGTCACTGAATCTGGAGTTCATCATTCAGCCACACTACCTTTTCAACAGGCCCTAGGGATCTTCTGCCTCTGCTTCTGCAGTGCTGGGATAGCAAACACAAGTGCACAGCTGCTTCTGTTTTATGCCCCAGCATGGGGACCGAGGAGTGAAAACGCAGGTCCTCATGCTTGCACTGTAAGCACTTTGCCTGGCCATCTCCCTACCCCTTAAATGTGTTTTTATTGAAAAGCTTCAGTAATGAAAAGATTGAACTGGGCTGGAGAGATGGCTCACTGGTTAAGAGTGCCCAGGTTTAGTTCTCAGAAACAGTGTTAGGTGCCTTACAGCCACCTGAAACTACAGCTCCTGGGAGATCTCATGTCTCCAAACTCAAAGGTATCTGCGCTCACATACACGCATCCACATACAGACATACATACTGTTAATTAAGAAAATAGAAGTTAAATGTAAAAAAAAAGAAATGGTCATTTTTATGCTAGCTATAAAAAAGATCTCCACACACAGAAGCAAGCCCATACCTATATTCAGGGTCACTGTCATAGGCGGAGTCTCTATATAAAAGACTTCTTTTCAGTTCCAGTTCGTCTTCTTTCTCTGGGTCTCTCTCTTCCTGAAAAATTAAAAGATTTCCATTAATTTTCTCATTTCTTCCAATAGTAGTAATGAATCTGTGGTAAATGTGTCTCTCCTGCCTCCCCCTATAAGGCTGAGCAAGTCCTAGGACATCTGAGGAAAGAAACAAACTGTTGAGAATGCATATCTCTCAATAATATTTTGAGATTATAATATCATTATATCATTTTTCCTTTTTTTCCCTCCACATCCTCCCACATACACATCTTTGTTCTCTTTCAAAACCACACACACATTTTGATTACTAACTGGTACATGTATCTATGTATATGCACACATATTCCTAAATATAACCTACTCAATCTGAATAGTTTATTGATATACATGTTTCAGAAGAGCACATTATAATTTGATTGGTATTAGCGAAGACTATATATGCAGTAAATACTTTATAAACATGGAATAAATGGTAGATGTAACAAGATATGTAAATTAAAAAAGCTATACATTTTATATATACTTTTATCTTTTGAGACCTAAATGCCAATACCTGAGAAAATTACACAGATGCAAGCATGTATTCATGACTTGCAAACGAAATGATTTATTGATAATGATAAGACAAAATAATAAACCAGAAAAAAACCTGAAATGTAGGTCTATAACTGGCACCCTTTGTAGGGTTATTGTGGGGGTCCCATGTTAGCTCCACCACAGTGCTCAGGCCTCTTGGGGAGGCAGGACACACGGAGCTTGACCTTGACCTACCGCATGAAGCCACCCAGCAGATGTCTGGCTGTGAGAAGCCCCCAGACACTCCCGGGACGAGGAAGCACAGTCTGAGAGCGGGACACATTCAGAGATGGCTCAGAGGCTACGGGCCTGAAGGAGACCAGGGCCATCGGGGTCTCAGGATCTTGGACATCCAGGAGCCGCTGGGATACAGCGAAGAGCTGAGAACAGAGTGTGGTCCGGCTGGGTTGGATCTAGCCCAGGGCTGAGGGGGTAAAGCAAGGGGACTCCAGCTGGTCCCACAGGACAGAGTCTTTGGCTGGATGGCATGGTGGTAGTAAGCTTGGACTTGGTGGCTGCCTCAGCTGAGAGCTCAGAGAGGCCTCCTACAGGAGACTAGACTGCAGCTGTGTAGGCTAAAGCCTTCTCTATGGTTCCCCATGGTGGATCCCAAAAAGAGATAGTCGATGGTTTTGAGTGAACTAATTTGTATAAAGATACATACCCAAAGTTTGCACTCTTAACTTTAGAGTGTTGGAAACATGGTGATCTGAGGTAGTTTTGCAAGCTGCATTGTCACAGTAAATTCATATGTGTTTCCTAGACTTTCTTAGTAAGTATTGGTCTAACTTTAGCTATCACCTCTCACTCCTTGGTCAACATGAACAACAGTAACGAAAGCAGGTAACAGAAACCTACAAAGACATTAAACCTCTATCAGATGTAGGATTGGTAGAGATCTCTTCCCATCTGTTGGTTGCCGTTTTGTCCTATTGACAGTGTCCTTTGCCTTACAGGAACTTTGCAAATGCATGAGGTCCCATTTGTCTATTGTTGATCTTAGAGCATAAGACATTGGTGTTCTGTTCAGGGAATTTTCCCCAGTGCCCATGTGGTCGAGACTCTTGCCTACTTTTTCTTCTATTAGTTTGAGTGTATCTGATTTTATGTGGAGGTCCTTGATCTACATGGATTTGAACTTTGTACAGGGTGATAAGAATGAATCAATTTGTATTCTTCTACATGCTGACTGCCAGTTGAACCAAGAACATTTGTTGAAAATGCTATCTTTTTTCCACTGGGTGGTTTTAGCTCCTTTGCCAAAGATCAAGATCTTTACAAATTCTACAACCAACAGAGGGCTAATATCCAATACATACAAAAAAAAACTCAAGAAGTTAGACTCCAGAGAATCAAATGACCTTATTAAAAAACAGGGTACAGAGTAAAA
This sequence comes from Rattus rattus, assembly GCF_011064425.1. Lineage (NCBI taxonomy): Eukaryota > Metazoa > Chordata > Mammalia > Rodentia > Muridae > Rattus > Rattus rattus. The sequence goes on along the minus strand of NC_046154.1, from coordinate 44,469,230 downwards.
ACAAAGAATTCTCAATGGAGGAATACTGAATGGCCACGAAGCACCTAAAGCATCCTTAATCATCAGGGTATGCATATCAAAACAATCCTGAGATTCCACCTCACACCAGTCAGAATGGCTAAGATAAAAAATCAGGTAACAGCAGATGCTGTCGAGGCTGTGGAGAAAGAGGAACATTCCTCCATTGTTGGTGGGATTGCAAACTGGTACAACCACTCTGGAAATCAGTCTGGTGGTTCCTCAAAAAATTGGACATAGTACTACCTGAGAACCCAGATATACCACTCCTGGGCATATGCCCAAAAGATGCCCCAACATATAACAAAGACACATGCTCCACTATGTTCATAGCAGCCTTATTTATAATAGCCAGAAGCTGGAAAGAATCCCGATGTCCTTCAACAGAGGAATGGATACAGAAAATGTGGTACATCTACACAATGGAATATTACTCAGCTATCAAAAACAATGACTTTATGAAATTCATAGGCAAATGGAGGGAACTGGAAAATATCATCCTGAGTGAGGTAACCCAATCACAGAAAACCACACATGGTATGGTCTCACTGATAAGTGAATATTAGCCAAAAAGCTTGGAATACCCAAGATACAATTCATAGACCACATGAAGCTCAAGAAGAAGGAAGACCAAATTGTGGATGCTTCAGTCCTCCTTAGAAAGGGGAACAAAATATTCACAGGAGAAAATATGGAGGAAAAAGTGTGGACCAGACTAAAGAAAAGGCCATTCAACATGTGGCCCATACATATACAGCCACCCAATTAGATAAGATGGATGAAGCAAAGAGGTGCAGGCTGACAGGAACTGGATGTAGATCTCTCCTGAGTGGCACAGCCACAATACAGCAAATATATAGGTGAATGCCAGCAGCAAACCACTGAACTGAGAACGGGACCACCATTGAAGGAATCTTAGAAAGGACTGAAAGAGCTTGAAGGGGCTCGAGACCCCATATGAACAACAATGCCAATCAACAAGAGCTTCCAGGGACTAAGCCACTACCTAAAGACTATACATGGACTGACCCTGGACTCTGACCTCAAGGTAGCAATGAATAGCCTAGTAAGAGCACCAGTGGAAGGGGAAGCCCTTGGTCCTGCCAAGACTGAATCCCCAGTGAACGTGATTGTTGGGGGGAGGGCGGTAATGGGGGGAGGATGGGGAGGGGAACACCAATATCGAAGGGGAGGGGGAGGGGTTAGGGGGATGTTGGCCCGGAAACCGGGAAAGGGAATAACAATCAAAATGTAAATAAGAAATACCCAAGTTAATAAAGATGGAAAAAAAATAATTAAAGGGCTTTGCAAAAAAAAAAAAAAAGGCCATTCAGAGACTGTTCCACCTGGGGATCCATTCCTATAAGTCACCAAATGCAGACACTATTGCAGATGCAGGAGTGCTTGCTGACAGGAGCCTGATATAGCTGTCTCCTGAGAGACCCTGCCGGAGCCTGACAAATACAGAAGTGGATGCTCACAGCCAACCAATGGACTGAGGACAGGGTCCCCAATAGAGGAGCTAGAGAAAGGACTGTAGGAGTTTAAGGGATTTGCAACCCCATATGAACAACAACAATATCAACCAACCAACATCCCACCCCCACCTCTGAGCTCCCATGGACTAAACCACCAACCAAAGAGTACACATGGAGTGACCCATGGCTCCAGCTGCATATGTAGCATCAATGGGAAGAGAGGACCTTGGTCCTGTGAAGTTTGATGCTCCAGTCTAGGGGAATGCCAGGATAAGGAGGTGGGTGAGAGTGGGTTGGTGGGTGGAGGAGCACCCTTATAGAAGCAGGGAGAGGAGGGATGGGATAGGGGGTTTCAGGAGGGGAAAACCAGGAAAGGGGATAACATTTGGAATGCAAATAAAACAAAACAATGAAACCCACAAGGAACAGCATTGATAGAGGAAGGACCCATCCACTTCAGGTAAGATAACACATTCATTGTCAAAATACCAGTGAATGATAAACAAGCAAGTTAAACCATTTTGGAATATGTACATATAATTTTAGTTGTTTAGACTTTTAGGTCTTGCCATTATGAATAATCCCATATGTTTCTACTGGCACTTTCTTTTCCCCTAACATTTTTGTCTACTATTAAAAGAGTTAAATTAGTTTTCTTTTAGTTAGTGCCTAAATGATCAATATTTAATCGTTTATTTTCAAATTTTCCATTGGATCTTTTTGACTGCCATCGAGCCACGTTAGAGAGATGGACAAGAGGTAAGTGGGCGGGCTGTCGTAAGGGGAGTGAGCACACTAACAACATCCAGCAGAACACTGCCCATCTGGATAAGGAAGGCACGGTGGGGAGACCTGACCCAAGAAAAAAGACAGACTGCATCACTGATCAGAATACAAATAGGAAGAATTATTTCATGTTTACAAGAAAGTGTGCTCAGAAAGGCCACTTAGACATCTAGCAACTATGACTGAACTGGGGAAAGGGAGACAAGCATAAAACAGTTACTTTGAATTTAGTCGGATATGGCCATTGTTAGACCTCTAATCTACAGAAAGATAAAATTATCCATTCGAGCAAATAAAGTTATGAAAATATGATATCAATAGAAAAAAAGAGGTACAAACCCCCTAGTAAAATATATCAAAATTGTTGGGAGTTAGATGTTATAGTAGACAGCTACTTCTGTTGCAAACTAGGAAAGCTGACAAAAAATAATTTTTAGGATATTAGAAGCAAAACCAATGAAGGCTGCAGATGTTAAGCTATGTGAGAGGTAATCCTTTCAAAAATGGACCCACAGTGCATACCTCTTTTTTTCCTGAAGCATTTGAAGATCTGTGTATGGACTAGAGGTTGGGTTGGAACAGCTAACGTTTGACAAAAGCTCAGTGCTAGGAACAGAAATATTACAAAGGCTCTCTTATGATTGTACAAGGTAGAAGACAACATTTAAATTCTATAGCATCTTTTAAATGCATCAGTTTCCAAAACATGTCATGTATTGACTCTCAAAGCTTCCCGAGACATCAGGGAATAAAGCTAAATGAAAACATCCGGAAAGCAGAGTGCTTCTCCTTCAGTCTTGCATTGCTTAGAGATGGGGATCACAGGGTTAAGCACTGCAGACACAAGAAACAGACCCTTTCAGTACGGTTGACACTTCAGTGTCCCCACTGAAACTGATTATGAGAGAAAAAGAGAGAGACTATTTTCTTCAGATGGGGACATAAGCATAATGTTTAAAGAAACCCACAGACAAAGAGGATTAAAATTGAAGCCTAGAAAGTTCTCAAACATACAAATTGTCCAGATATTTGTTGGCTTCTGAAGTTGAACAGACCGGAAACAAATATGCTAACCCCCAAAATGTCTGAAAATCAAAGAAAACATGCCCTATAATCGCGGTACCTAATAGAAACATTTACCAGACGGATTGATAGGAAGCAGATAAGCACTAACGTCCTCAAAAGCATGTTTAACTGACACCTGACTCTTTGCAAGGAGCATGCGCCTCAGACACCTGCCGTCAGAGAGCAGTCCGCAGCTGGTCTCAGTCACAGCAGCAGCTGCTGAACGGAGAAGACTGCAAACATTGAACTAGCCATGCAAAAGGTGTTACTTAGCATTATGTTGAGAAAATGCATCATAAGTTTATTTTACTGTATATCCTTCTTCAAATAAGGCAGCTGCGACATTATCAGGTGATGTTGCAGGACAACACTGACTGAAACATCGCCATGGAAAAACCATCTTAGCTTGAGATGTAAAGAAGGAAGCTTCTGTTCTCCAGAGTCAAGTATCCCTGGGTCCATGGTTCTCTAATGGTCAATGCCAATTCACCTCTCATAAGCATGAAATTCCATGTTGTATTGGCAAAGGCCTAATGCTTGTAATTTAAAGGGGGAGCTAATGCCATATGTGAGAAATGAGCTGGGATTGATCAGGAAGGACCCTAAAGATAACCGGAATTTATCAAAACTCAATGTAGCCTGAACCAGGTCCCTTTTGGATCAGAGTTATTAACCCTTAATGCTACCTGCCTAAAAGAGAAAACAAAACCCTTTCTTCATGAAGAAAATCAAAAGCATTTTAAACATATCCAGAACTGTATCTAAAAATAAACAGGGCACCTAGGGCCAGGATACCATCACTGCTAAAAGGAAAGAGTTAAAAAAAAAAATAAAAGACAAAGATACAAATGCAAGCACATCTAAATGCTGAATTATAGAAGACAGGCACTTTAAATTATTGTTTGTGATTAATATAATCAAGAAAATGTATGGGATGTTGAAAAATGACATGCGTTTTTAAGAATTTCAGATATGAGTCCAGGAAGATGAATAAAAGATTTAGAATTAAAAACATAGTTACTGAAATAATCAACTTAGCAGGAAAGTATAACAGCACACTGAAATCAGTAAAAATCAGAATTAATTTAAGTTTCAAAATAAATAGCTATAATAAAAGCAAGCAGAATGATAAATACAAGAAGTCCAGAACTCGAGATGGCTCAGCAGTTAAGAGCACTGGCTGCTCTTCCAGAGGACCAAAGTTCAGTTCTCAGAATGCACATTGGCTCACATGTATCTGAAACTCCAGTTCCTGGGAATCTAACACCCTATTCTGGCCTCAGCAGGTACCTGGTGCAGTGATACACGGACAAATATGAAGGTGAAATACTAAAATAACACTAAAACTTTAAAAACAGGCTAAGAAACCTGTGAGACAGAATCAAAAGATCTAAAAATAAAGTCCAACATTCAAAAAGTAAGAAATTACAGTATTCTTCTAAGGCATGCTTGAGGAAATAATGAGCTAGAATACTAAGCAAGCCCTGGTTGAGTGTGCTGAGCTGGCTTAGCGCCTAAGCTCAGCGTTGACAACACGGATAAGAAAGTCAAGAATTCAGAATCAAAAGGCATAGTCCTAATCCAAAATTCAAAATGCTTCCAGATCCAAATTATCTGAGTGTCAGCAAAGACTTCACAAACAGAAAATTCTACACTGTCCTCGTAAAATGGGTCAAATCAAAATAGGAGTCAAAATTTTAAAAGTACTTAAATTCTTTTATACAATAATCTTTAGGTGCTCGGTATATTTAGGTGTCTGTGAAACATAAATGAGGTTCATGCAAAGTTCATCTCATCCCCAAGATCCCTCCTTCCCATTCTCCTATGCTCTGTCCTTTTTCTCATTCTCCATATATAAAGTTGTGTATGTGTGTGTGTTATATATAGGAATACACACACACACACACACACACACACACACACACACACACACACACACACACTGTGGTTAACTCATGAATATCCAAATACCTTGTCCCTCAACAATTCCTACTTAGTTACATTTCAGTGTAGGATGTGTACATAAAAACACCACATACACATTAAAACACTGCGTGTAGCAATACATAAGTAAGCATTAGCCTCAAATTAGAAATACAGTAGATTGAGGTATTCATTTGTAAAAGGTCAATTCTTAATTCTGCTATTGTGCCCATTGATAGCATGTAAATGAGTGAACATATCTAGATCCTAAGAATTTGCTTGGGGAGCATAATTTGCTGAATCTGTGAACATAGAAAAAAAGTAAAGACATGCATGTTATATACACAATGATCAGCTATAGAAACTGGACATAAAATTATATGTGATTTTCAATGTTCAAAGCCACATCAAACTAATCTAGATACTGTCCTATATTAGAATACTTTGGTGTCTGCTGGAAAGGACCCTAAGGCACTACCCCAGGGTAACTGGGGTACCGATAATGTTGCAACTGACCTGGATGCTGCTTTACACATCATACACTTTGTTAATATTCATTCTATTGAACAAAGGAATAAAATACATACCAAGGAAGTAAAAATTTAAACTACCCAAAAAAATCAGTACCAAAAATCCATGGAAAACACGTACAATGAAATGATGTGACAAGACAGCCTGTTAGCACAGCACCTTAACTAACAAAGGAGGCTGGTGCAGACGCTTGTGAAGGAAAGGACAGGGGAAAACCAGGTGGCATCCACCTGATGACTTCAAACGTCTCAGAAGCTCACTGCATCAGTTTGTGGGCAGCCACCAAAGGCAGGTGTTTCCAACTCCTCCAGCAGTGAGCGAGCACAGAGACTCACAGAAAATTCCACAGGAGCTAGAGCCACCTGGGAACTATTAACTCTCAAAACTAACGGGCAAAGTTTCTTCTCTTCATAAAACCGCACAGTAAAATAACACCTGGGACAGACTCCAAATTAAACAGAGCAATAGGAGGAAAGAAAATTGAAAATTCAATGCAAATGGTAAGTGAAAGAAAGCCAAGAAACTATGCTGTGTATTTGGGGAGGGAAAAATGATTTAAAAAAATTACAGGCTACATATCTTACTAATTACACTAAATTATATTTTGTCTCTGAAACTTCAGAAAAGTATTGATAAAAATATGCTTATCTATATGCGTGATGGACAAAAATTTTAGGAAGAAATAATTTCATAAAGAAAGATTGTGAGTTGGTTAGAAAGGAAAAGACAGCAAACAAAAAGTCAACATCCTTCCAATCCTGATGATGCAATGAATCTTCACTGATGACCTTCTGACCTCTCAACAGGGACACTGACCCTGCAAAGGATGTCAAGCCTCAGCTGCTCTCCCAGATCCCTTCATGCCTTCAAAATCAGTAGCAGGTGGGAAACTCTTACAAATTATGTGCCAAGTTCAGCTGTCAGCTTGAAATGCAATCTAAATTCCCTCTAGACCACAAGTTCTGTGCACTGAATTCTGGGGGAAAGTTCTTAGAAATGTCACATCAGTGATGCTGTTCCCTTGTTTGTCACAGTTTATTATTTCTTAGCCTAAGCTAAGTAGCATCAATTGTCCCAGTGGAACAAAGATTTTTAGTTCCTTAGATTCATGGTCAAAAATACCATATGATCAGCCCAAAAGATTCTCTCTTAAAGATCACAAAGCAGACCTTCAGTTCCCTGTGCATTATCTTCCAGTTACCATAACAACTCACTAGGCTTGGAGCACTGACTGAATATTTGAGTCGAACTCGTCAAAATCCTCTACCTTCCTCCCATAAAACATTCCAAGACAAAAGCATCACATGATCGTATCCATTACATAAAAATCCCATTCTCTTGTATCAACTGGTGTCCAGTTTGCTTCTCTTTTGCTGTGATAAACACTGACTAAAAACAACTTGAGGAAGAAAGTGTGTATTTGGTGTCCACATTACTGTCTATCATTGATGGAAGCCAAGGGAGGAGCTCACATGCCCACATTAGGCTGGCTCTTCTTTTTTTTTTTTTCCCCGGGGCTGGGGACCGAACCCAGGACCTTGCGCTTCCTAGGCAAGCGCTCTACCACTGAGCCAAATCCCCAACCCCTAGGCTGGCTCTTCTTATGTCAAGAAAATGCCTTACAGACATGTCCAGGCCAAGCTGGCAGAGGCAATGCCTCTGTTGAGATTTCCCCTTCCCAGATAACTCTAGATTTTAAGTTCTCGAAAACCGTACAGCATACGTGAAAATTAGACCCAACATATATGTCACACGAGTTCCTGAAAAAGAATTCGAAGGGCAGGAAGCAGAAAAATTATAAATATGAAAAAAGAATTATAAATATGTTCACAAAATTTTAAATATATAATAAAACATATAACAATCCTCAATAAAAAATAGCACGTCTTTGAGTATGATTAATAAGCTTCAAACTCACTCTCTCTCTCTCTCTCTCTCTCTCTCTCTCTCTGGCTGCCCCCCAACACATGTGATAAAAAAAAATTACAGGGAGGTCAAAATTTCTTCAGGGAAATTCTCTGTGGAGATAGTTGTGTGTTTTAAAAGTAGCCTAGGAATTTTATATGCACCTAAACTAATGGCATAAAAGCTATAGATAAAATAACCAAACACAAACACGGGCCCAATGTATCCATCTATAGCAATCTCTTAAAACACTTCAGGCAACTAAAATGACTGGAAAAGACATCAAAATAAAAATCAATTGTGAATAGAATATTTCACAATATTCAGCACTCTAAATGAGGATTGTGAAGAAGAGTGTGTAGGAATCTCATAGGACATACAATCAAAACTGTGGGAAAGTGGAGAAAGGAAAAAATGTGGAAAGTATGCATAATTTTATATATGTTGGAGCAATGGGCCAAGAAATAACAGAATAGTTTTTAAACTAGAATAATTAAAATAGTTAAAGGGAAACAGGTTATAAATTTTAATTTCATTATATTTATTTTAATTCCATTATATTTATTCGTTGCATGTATGTGTGCCTATGTATCTGTATGTACATAAGTACACATGAGACGGAAGTCAAAGGACAACTCTTAGCAGTCTCTTCCCCGCAGCTCTGTGGCTTCCCAGGGATTGAACTCTGGGGTCAGGTTGTCCGCACCCTTACTTGCTGAGCAGTCTCATTAACCCTTCTTTTCAGCTTTGAAGTTCCTTTGTGTTTTATGTGTCTTTCAGAATATGCCCTCCAATGTTTGGTTTTTAAAAGTAAGCTGGGGTTTTGATTAAGACAACATCAAAAAGTAGCTGGAGACATGGCTCAACAGTTAAAAGCACTTGCTTCTCTCACTGGGGGACCTAGTTCAGGTCCCAGCACCCAGACTGTGGCCTACAACCATCTGTAGCTCTAGGTCCAAGGTATTCAGTGTCTGTTTCTGCTATCCATGGGCACCAGGCATACGCATGGCATAAATACATACATTCAGATGAAATATTTTTACATTTAAGATAAAAATATTTTTTACAAAAAGTTAACATCAAATGATCTGGCTATATATATAGTTCACTGCCACTGCCTAACATGCACAGGACTCTGGTTTTCATTCTCAGCACTGAAAAGAAGCTAAATCTGACATCATGGGATCTAGAGATCACAAAGTTTCAAATACCAAGTCCTCCATCTGTCGGCCTGACAAACTGGTCCTTTTACTGTATCTGTGTTTGCCCCTTCACACCACACACAGCCCACAAATATTTTGCTAAAATTATACCTAAGCACTTCAGTTTGATACTACTGGAACTACTGTGGATTCCAATGTAAAAATCACAATTTCTCACTGCTGATACATGAGCCTAAAGCAGATAATTGTTAATTTAGGAACAACAACTTTATATATATGGAAATAAAGTACCTGATAGTAAACATACAAAAAGTTAGAGGTTCTCATGCCTCAATACTATTAGAAAGGTCACCAAAGAAATAATTTGCAATTTATATATGTTGGAGCAATGGGCCAAGAAATAACAGAATAGTTTTTAAACTAGAATAATTAAAATAGTAAAAAGGGAAACAGGTTATAAATTTTAATTTAAACAAACCATTAAAATGCTAGATTTTTATTTATGTAAAGGAAGATTGATAGGACTTGAAAGATACAAACTATGACAACAAATTGTTTCAAATTAATGAATGAAATTTAAAAACCTAATACAAAAATAGTACACTGTTATGATTCCAAGTTACCACAAACATAACTATTTACTTTCTCTCTGAAAATGTTATATACTGCTCTTCCATAAAATAAATCTGGCCTGCTCTGCTTTCTTTCCTGTACTTATTGACATGTAAATTAGCCCAACAACTGACTTCAAAAGAGGCCCTCCACACAGCCCCCACCTCAGGCCTACCTACAGAATCAAATGCACTTTCACCAAATGCACTAAACGAAGGCTCAAAATGACTATTATGAAGTAACTCTAGTGACTTTTTATGCGATCATGACGAAAAATGCTTATAGCTTTTGATCAATGGTAAATATCTAATGTTGAAACATGAAACATCAACAAAACCCTAGGACCCCAAGACGGCTCTACCAGTGAAGGCACTTGCTTTACAGTCTTTCATGACCTAATTTTGATCCCCAGGAAACACATGGTACAAGGACAGAACTGATAAACTGATTCCAGCAATATTGTTCACTGACATCCACATGTGTCACAGCACATGTGTACATGTACACACACACACACACACACACACACACACACACACACACAAAAACACATACATATAAATGCTCATAGGAAACCTGGGGACTCCTTCACAGAATACATTTTCCTTCTCCACAACTAAGAACTACAATCTGTAACCACCTTAGCTTGTTTGAGGAGCCTATTAAAATGTCTTCAATAAAGAAAAAATTTTAGAAACTAACACATAAATGTCTTCCATGAGCTTGATGTGATTTCAAGACATCTTTTACCCGGTCATGGATCTCATCACAGTTTGGAGGTGAACACCAATCAGAATGGAATCTGTGGGCACATTAAAAAAAAAAGAAAGAAAGAAAGAAAGAATAACTGTTAAGGCCAGGAAAGAAAAAAATTTTCCCCAACTTTATGAGCTTAAAATAATATAATTTTTCTTTTGGCCAAATATGAGGAAAAATAACACATTTAGACACATATTCTCCGCTACACTATTTATTAACTATAATGTTAAAAAATTAGTCTTAATAGTTAATTTTGACATGTATCTTGGGAGCCTATCCCTACATATCTGATCACTAAGAATATTGGCACATGATTCTTTAGCACTTATCTCTAAATAAACATGTAAACTTTCACATCAAAACAATAATTCCATGTACCATGTCCTTAAAATTAGCATTTATTCTCTAATAATTTAATATACTTTGAAACTATGTGGAACAAACAGGAAGCTACACTCAATATATAAGCTTTATAATATAAGCAATATCTTATAAATAAGAGATGAAAATACAACTTAAAATCCACTCATATTTCCATTCCTTTGGAATGTGAATAAAATGTCCCTTTTTTTAAAATTGTTTATTATTTATTTCTTTACTTACATTTCAAAGGTTATTCCCCTTCCCGGGTTTCTGTCCATAAGCCCCCATTCCCTCCCCTCTCCCTCCCTCATATGGTTATTCCCCCTATACATCCCCCTTATTGCCCTCTCCCATATTCTCCTGCACTGGGGGTCCAACCTTGGCAGGATCAAGGGCTTCCCCTTCCCCTGGTGCCCCAACAAGGCTATTCTCTGCTACATATGCAGTTGGAGCCCTGGGTCAGTCTATGAATAGTCTCTCAGTAGTGGTTTAGTCCCTAGAAGCTCTAGTTGGTTGGCATTTTTGTTTTTATGGGGTTGCAAGCTCCTTCAACTCTTTCAATACTTCCTCTAATTCCCCCTAAGGGGGTCCAATTCTCAGTTCAGTGATTTGCTGCTAGCATTGACCTCTGTATTGGATGTGCTCTGGATGTGTCTCTCAGGAGAGATCTCTATCCAGTCCCTTTCTGCATGCTTTTTTTAGCTTCATCAATCTTATCTAGTTTTGGTGGCTGTATATATATGGGCCACATATGGGTCAGGCTCTGAATGGCTGTTCCTTGAGTTACTGCTCTAAACTTTGCTTCCATATCCCCTCCTATGAATATTTCCCCCCTTTTAAGAAGGAGTGGGAGCATCTACATTTTGGTCATTCTTCTTCTTGAGCTTCCTGTGGTCTGTAGATTGCATCTTGGGTAATTTGAGCTTTTTGGCTAATATCCATTTATCAATGAGTGCATACCAAGTGTGTTTTTCTGTGATTGAGTAACCTCACTCAGGATGATATTTTCTAGTTCATTCCATTTGTCTATGAATTCCATGAAGTCATTGTTTTTGATAGCTGAGTAGTACTCCATTGTGTAAATGTACCACATTTTTTGAATCCATTCCTCTGTTGAAGGGCATCTGGGTTCTTTCCAGCTTCTGGCTACTATAAATAAGGCTGCTATAAACATAGTGGAATATGTGTCTTTGTTATATGTTAGAGCATCTTTTGGGTATACGCACAAGAGAGGTATAGCTGGGTCCTCAGGTAGTGTAATGTCCAATTTTCTGAGAAACCTCCAAACTGATTTCCAGAGTGGTTGTACCAGTTTGCAACCCCACCAACAATGGAGGAGCATTCCTCTTTCTCCACATCCTCATCAGCATCTGCTGTTACCTGAGGTTTTTATCTTAGCCATTCTCACTGGTGTGAGGTGGAATCTCAGGGTTGTTTTGATTTGCATTTCCCTGATGACTAAGGATGTTGAACATTTCTTTAGATGTTTTTTGGAAAATGGCCCCTTCTTAACAAAGGTGATGTCACCTCTCTGTGCACTAAGAGAACTGTATTTTTAAAAGTGAAATATTAAAATATAGATGAGAAAAGCATGACTTTAATTAGAGTCTGCATATTGGGATTTAAAATGTCAGAGAAGAAATAAAGCATCTATTTCTTCTCATTCTCTTCTTTAATTCAAAATTGACATTCACATAATTAAGCTATTTTATTTTATTCAGGTCATCATGAAAATTTCCAGACTTCATAATTATAGCATATATTTGAAGTGATATTGATAATTCCCCTATAAAGAAATGTTAAAGTATTACTTAAATTTGTCCCTTTCTCATTCTCAGCTTGTTCTAACACAATTAGAGTATTACATTATTATACAAAGTACAGATCATTAAATAAGTAAATGGTTTAAAGGATCTACTTTAGAGAAATAAATAGACAATAAATTTAATAAATAACCCCAAACTTAATCTGTCGCATAATAAAAGGAAGATTAGGGGCACCTATGCAAGTGGATTGTCAGAACAATTATTTCAGCACACGAAGCCCATTGTGGAAATCTGAGATGCAACTGCGCAACTCCAGGGCCGCCCCAAAGACACTATGAATGGGTCCACTAGTCTGTGCTATGGTATAAGAAATGCTTGCCTCAGAAGCGTTAATATGACTTACAAAAGAAAAAGACTTAAGCATGATTTAAAAGGGTACCAATTCCTTCTTTATTAGGTATGCTAATATTCAAGCCTTATTTTAGTAACAATGTAAAGTGTAAAACAAATATGGAGTTATAATATTAATATTTTTACTTAAAGATGTGTTTCTGAAATACTTATAAGCAAACTTGAAACCATGTTATGGCATGGGAACTTCTAGAAGCATTTAATGAGTAAAACAGTACGTTCACTAAAATAAGAATTCATTGGCTAAAACTGATAAAGATTTTTTAATCTGTTTATTAAAAACATGATCAAAGGGTTACCATCTTATTTCAGTCTTAGAGAAAATGTAATTTCAATGAATACTGTACATAAAAACTTTTGCAGCTGTGTCTCTGACATACATCTGCTTGAAAAAAATCTAATTTTTCCTGGGACATACAATATACATTTACATCAATTTATACTGTTTCATGACTTCAACGGATTCTGTAAACAGCTGCAAATATATTACTAGTGACCTAGAAACACCAAACTCAAGACCGCCATCTATTTAATGAGTCCTGAAGAGAATAAAATGTACTTGCCCCTAATACTGAGTTGAACATTAGGAGAAAGCCCTTCTTTATTAAATGCATTGAAATAGAGCTGTTAAATGTTGATGGGGAAAAACTATTATGCTTGCCACAAACAATACATTAATAAAATTTTAACTCATCTTGGTGAGTTCAAATTCACTTTCACCTAACCATCCAATCAAAAGTAAAACAGGCAATATTGAACATTAAAGATGCTCAGTTTATTTTAGCAAAAAGTTTAAGAACATTTATTCATCAGGAAATAAGTGTCCTAACCCTCCTGAGGTAGACACAGGTGGATCAGCACAAGTCGGTCTACATAACAATTTTCTATCAGTAGGGATTACTGAATGAAATAAGGTCTCATAAAACTTGGGGCATGGTGAAAGAGAGAGAATACAAAAAGTAATGTTTACTCTGAAATTATTTCTCCCACTGAAATATTACTGAAAAGTTAACTTTAACTATATTCGATAAAGACTTCACAGACATTCAAACTGTAAATACAGATAAAATAACTTCTCAAGAGCCTGTGCTATTGTAGTATATGTAGAATTGGAGAATTTTACAAAATACTTTTAAAAAGATGGAAGGTCACAAAACAATATTTTAAAATATTTACAATATAAGTAAAGGCATTCTTGAAAACCTGTATATCTGGCAAGTATCAAAACAAAACCACAGTAACATATAAGTCTTTTTTTTTTTTTTTTTTTTTTTTTTGATTCTTTTTTTCGGAGCTGGGGACCGAACCCGGGCCCTTGCGCTTCCTAGGTAAGCGCTCTACCACTGAGCTAAATCCCCAGCCCCATATAAGTCTTATGTAAGGCTTAACAGATATATTCACTGAACATCTGAACATCTTAGCAAATGCAGAAGCCAAGAAAAGCCCCGATAGTGAGATTCAAGTCATCAGACTTCTTCAGAAACTCTCTAAGAGTTTCTAATCAACTTCTAAAGTAAGGGAGTGCATGCATGTGTGTGCACACACCATGAGAGCACTCCTTTATCCCAATGCCTATCACTAGGCATGATTCTACTGAACTAGAAATGGCATCAATCAAAATTCTGTGTCTCACTCCACAACTGGTCAAAATCCAGAAAGTGATGGCAAGGTGTCCAGCTCTAATTGATACATGTACAACATAACCTTACCCTGAAGACTCAGGGAATATGACAGAAGGGGGAGTGGGAAGATCTTACGAGTCAGATGACCAGTATGCATCCTGCAAGATAGTGTCTTGTAGTCATAAAGGGAGGATGCACCCATAAACTCTCGACAATATGGTTGCATAAACAAGATCTATATATTGACAGTACCAGGTGACATATTTACATGGATTAGAAAAATTTCCCAAGGTCCCAACCCTACATGAAAAGCTACAGGAAGTCAGTGGCCACTAATGGGAAGAAGAATCAGACTTCTCCAGGGAAGATACCACTATAGATTATAACCTTAAACGGTTAGCCCAAGAACATGTACATATGAGCAACACTAAATGCATTTAGTAGGTGTATATACATACATGCATGTATAACAATAACTATTAGAAGAGGTCATGAGTTTAAGAGGGGGGAGAGAAGACAAGGGGAGTTGCTGATGTTTAGTCTTTTGCTGTGTATTGCCTGGTTGCTCCCAGGGATGAGGGAACCCACAAGTAGACCCAAGTGATGCTAGAAACCTTGCCCCGAAGTTATTCCTGACTGGTGAATAAAGATGCCTACAGCCTATAGCTGGACAGAAGAAGAGAAGCAGGGTTTGAGTTCTCAGGCTTGAGGTCTAAGGAAGTGAGCATGAGGAGGAGGGGTTGGGGAAGGAAGAGGAAGTGGAGGAGGAAGATGGAAAGGGGAAAAGATGCTATGGGGTTGGGAAAGCCATGAAAACATGACCATGAGGAGTGGCCCAGATGGAATATGCCTAGTTATATCTCAGGGTTATTGATGGGGAAACAGAAAGTAATAGCTTAGAGGGTAGATAGCTGCCCAGCTTTATTGTTGATTAAGGCTTAGTATAAATATAAAAGTTGTGTGTCTTTTATCTGGGAACTGAATGTGCAAAGGTGGAGTAGAAACCCCAATTTAAGATGAAATATTTACTACAACAGGGACTTGTAAAGGAAGGAGGATAGGAGAATGCTGTAAATATAGCACTCAAGCATGAAATCCTCAAAAAACAAATTTAAATTAAGTATATTCTGTATGTCAGTTTCAAGTGTCCAGTATCACACACATACTCATGTTACCTCCCTCTCCCTTCCCCCTTCCCTCAGTCCAAATGCTTACAAAGTTGATGAGGAAACAGATAAATGTATCTGTTCAGAGCAGGGTGTTTTAGTACAGCTGTCAGAATCTTGTTCAAAATAGCTGTTTTCAGCTGGACTATTGATAGAGTCTCTACAGATAATTAAGTATTTGTTGATGAATGAACTTAATATGTTTTAAGAATTGAGTGGCTACTTTTTTATGCCATACATAAACGTGGGATGTGAGAGTCAAGGTGTTAAAATTTTATCTCTTTTGTTTCAGTTTTTCTGTAAAAAAAGAAAAATAGTCTAAATGATTTTAATGAGAAAAGAATAGTTTTATGTAAAGGGGTGGGCTTTTTTTCCCATGCCCACATACAAGAATCCTTCTGATTGGGATGCAAACATTCTTAGAAAGCTTGACTCTTCCCATGATTTAAATTCTTCTTCGTGGCTGGCAGGAGGTAAATGAGAAGCCAGATACCACCACATACAACAATGCGTGTTTTACCATTGAGACTAATCAGAAAATTCAGTGTAGACTATTTGTATACTTAAAGGCAAACCAATTACAATAAATCACCAGGGGGTCTACTAAAACAACCTATCCCACACTCAGTTTTTCACCTTTAATAAATTATATTAACTAATTAGAAATAAAGAGCCAGAGCTGGCTAACAAGTTCATGTCAAGTAAATTGTGCTAATGAGAAATACTAGCACAATATATAATATACTTGAAACAAAAAATTTAAGTCTCAAATCAAAATCTAATTTTATAAATAATCATTTCATATGAATATGCTGTATTGTCTGTAGTGCTGAATATTCAATAAATAATAGGTATAGCGCAGGCTGTGCTGGAACCCATGATCTTTCTGCTCAAAATGAAAAGATGAGGAAAACAGAAACTACACTTACCTTTCCCTGAGAGAGGGCTCTGTTTAGCACAGGGCTTGCACAATGCTTTGGAGTTGTTGAAGGTGCTGAGTGGACTAATAAGGTCCTTGCTGAATGCTGGGGCTTGCTGCATGTCCTTGGGCTCAAATATTCCTCACATCTTTCAAAGGGATCCTCGAAGTCTCTCCCATGTGGTGACCTGATAACCTGTTTAAAAACATGTGTATCTATTTATACATACATGTATATATACATATATATACTTATATAATTTTTAATTATTTATTTTTATTTAATGAGAAATATACATAAAAAACAACTTGCTCAGTCTGTTGACCCCTGGCTAATCAACTGGTGTGCTCTTCTGTGAGTAAAACTATTTCTCCTACTCTCAGCAATATTAAGTTGCTTGTAGTTCTTTGTGTATGATTGGGGCCACCTGGGCTTTCCTCTGTCCACTTAAGCATATCTATTGTTCTTGTCCAGGCCAGGTTTAGACAGTCATAACATGATAAAATTTCATTAACTCAAAACACTTTTGAGTAGGAGTGGGACAATTATCTACATTGGTGTATGTAAAATAACGAACACATATGAATGGACCACAGATTGCTCAGTTTAGCTACTGTGGTACTTGTACCCTAGTAGAATTCTATTAAGGAGAAGTAGCTTTAAGACATAAACATAGAACATGAAACATATGTAAAACATGGAGCATTCCAAGAAGTATTAAGTTCCACCAAAGAAAGTAAAACAAGAAAGGAGATCAGAAGTGCTAGAGTGGAATGGAAGTAGATGACAAGGAATTATTTTAAAAGGAGCAGTTGACAGGTACAACACAGTAAAGAGAGCATCATACTAAGGATGTGAAGACACAATGGCCACATTAGGGAATCTGTCCATCAACAGACGGATAAATGAATAGAGATATCGTCGTACATATACACAATAAGAGTTTCATTCAGATAAAAGAACACAAAGTTACATCATTTGAAGAAACGGATACAACTAAAGTTTGTCATGTTGAGCTCAACAAATCTAATGCGTAACATGTCAAAGAAAAAATATTTAACTTAGTGAAATAGGAAAACCCAGAAGACCTACATCCATATGATTTAACTACGTGAAGAACAAGGGCCCACCTTCATTCCACATGACTTCTCCTGAGAAGGGTTCCCTTCTCAAAACAATACTGATTCTTCTCTTTGTGTGAACAAGCAATTCCCTTCTCAGAACTGATGAATACTTTCTCTATTGCTCCACTATTATGACTTGCTAAGCCTCTAGCCTCTGTGTTTATTAACCCTAAGCTTTTATATAAAAATGTTGTTACATTCTCATACTGAAAGGCCCCCCATTAAAATGTTCCAAACTCTATAAATATCATCACTTAACCTTTCACTTTCAGAGACACTATTGTCAAGGTGGTGCCCCCCCCCCGCCTCTGCATTATGCCCTAAAAAGCTTCCCTTAAGATCAACAGAGCATACAGTTGGGAAAGACATCTAGTGAATTAGCTGTTGACAACTGAGCCCAGTAAAGTATATAGATGCAAAGATCTTAGACACCGATAAAACCCTCAATGTGTAAATAGCACCTTCCTCTATGATCCTCTAAGATCCCTTCAGCGTCCCTCTAGCTGCCATGGTAAAACAACTCTTGTAGTGGTTTGTTAAACCAAGTTCACAATCTTCCAGGACTGCAGAACCCTCTTAATGATATCTGATATTTTCATGTGTTCATTAGACTTGAAAACTGGTAATGCCTTGCTAATGGTTCTACAATATAACTGTCTGGTATTTTGTATGAGTTTATAGGAGGAAGTTTCATGTACATGAACAACTATAAATTGCTAAACTCATCTTTGAGCTGCCCGGGGAAGGAGAGCTTTAGCTGTTCTCATTCCAACAGCACACTGGGTTACTTCTCTGATTGTGTGTTTTGATTCACTTTTTGGAATTTGCTGTTGTTTGCCTGCTTGCTTCCTCACAGGTGAACTGCCTCCTGGAGAGCTCGCCTCTGACTTTTAGAATCATAGATTCAAGTCCTAAATTTGAAATTATCTGGTTGAATTCCAAACATAGCCAGCACTGACAGACTTTCATGGGCTTTTTTCAGTTTGTTATATGCTCGTTCAAGCCAGATTTAAATTTTTCATATGAAATAAGGCTTTTATGCTGTAGACTATTTATTTAATATTGATAATAATCAATTGTCTGCTCATTTTTAAATGACATAATTTCACCAATGATTCATTAGAAGCAGACACGAAGGTACTCAAGATGCCTTACAGTTCTTGGTCATGTTAAATCCTTTGTATTTTAACTGCTATAGTCTGATTTTTACATGATGTACAAAGACCCATGTGATAGAGGTTTAATCCTCAGAAAGAATCCATCAGAAGCTGGTAGAAGAATTGAGAGTGGAGCCAAATAGAAGGTCTAAAATACCCTGACCTCCAATTCTACAGTGTCTGATGCCCTCTTCTGACCTTCATGAGCATAAAGCATGCAAATGGTACACATACAGGCAAAATACATGCCAAATAAAATAAGCCTTAAAAAGTTTGAATTAATGGGGGGGGTGAAGAGCATAATACCAAAGCACTATGCATATTATCCCTGGCATTTCTTATGGACCAAATACACTCATCTTTGATGGTGGACGCTATGAACATCCATCTTACTATGGAATACCAACAACAATAGAGATGATTTCCAGTTGTGTTCCATTTTTATTTCCAGCATGACAGTTTCAGTCATAAAATCCTTGTCAAGGGGCAGGAAAGAAGTTCAAATCTAGAATACCATAGAAACCACTAGACATCTATCACAACTCATTTGTCCTCCTCCAGAGTAGATATTGCTAAGGAGCAACCTTTGCCTGAGGAGAGGCACGGTGGTCAGTTCTTGGCAACCAAACATAAACAAGTGCCCATTCCAAGACCAGGCTCTTAAGAAACAGCCTTCTCCATGCCTACACAGGTACCTGTGAAGTCAAAGATTAAGAAGAGCCACAAATGGGTTAATGCATAGGATGAAACAGGAGTTCAGAAGCACCTTCTAGTTGTTAAATGATCAAAATGTAAATCTCTACTATATTTAGCCTCTGAAGTTAAAAGTCTTATTTGTACAACAAATAGCATTACCCTAAGCAATTCAGAACTGGTATTTTAATATACTATCCCTAACATAAAGCTAAATATTCATTTATGCATTCCTTGGGAGCAGGCAGCAAGGGAACAGATATTTGGGGATAGAGAAGTTAAGATTCATGTAAAACGGCAGCAAAAATTTTTAATAAAACTCTTGCCTAAAATAGGTTGGAAAATAGACCACATAACTTCCAAGCTTATGTCTCTAAGGAAACAGCAGGGAAGAAACATGAGCAGCACTGGGTCTCATCTGCATTTAGCAACAGCTCTCAAGAAGTAATGAGCTCATATGAAATCAATCTGTGTCCATCGAGAGATGAAAAATGAGAAAATGTGATAAATATAATGGAATATTATGTGACCTTAAAAAGTGAGGAAGCCCTGCTATTTGCAATTAAATGCATGATTCCAGCAGTTGTTTTGATAAATAAGCCAGACACAGAAAGACAAATGACTATGACCTCACTCACCTGTAGAATCTGAAAAACAATTCCTAGAAGGAGGTGTAAAATGGAGACTGTCAAGGGCCACAGTGAGGAGGCCTTTGGCCAAAAGTGCAAAGATCTATTGTACAACATAGTGACTACAGTTAAATGTGTGTACTTAGTATGTGAAAATGCTAAGACTTTAAATGTTCTCATCAAGAAGGTGTAAGATAATAGATGTTATGTATATCTAATCACATGTGTACATGGATATACACACATGCTCTAATATAAATATGTGCATAAGTAAGATATAAATTCTGTACAGAAAATATAAAATTTTGCCATTTATACTTTAGAAACTGAGGAGTTATAGGAAGAAAGTGATGTTGTTAGGAAAGAACTGTTTTGAGAATAGAAATTAAGAGATACAAGTCAGAAAAAGTTAAAAAACACAAATGGTATAAGGTTAAGATGCAAAAATGATTTGAGCATTAAAACAGAAACAAAACATTAAAGCTTTTCCATTAAACAGAGAGACTAAAAAAAAAGTCAGGTTAAAAGGTTGCTCTACAGGAAAATACTTTCTGAACAGAATGCTATTAACACTAGCACTAAGATGAATTAATAAACGCAAAGCAATGAAAATGAAAAGCAAAGGACCCTGTGATTCGGAAAAAGTAGCTAACAATAGTAAAGGAGGATTTGTGCCGACTGCATATCTGATAGGGGCTAATACTGAAGATTGATTGATATATGCTGGACATCAAAAAGAAGAATTTGAAAATGGGGAACAGAGAATTCTCAAAAAGAGGAAACACAAATGGCTAAGCAGCACTTAAAGGCTCAACATCCTTAGTTATTACGTTAGAAATTATGTTAGGAATGCAAATCAAGCCTATTTTGAGATTTCACTTTATACTAGCCAGAATGGCCAAGATCAATAAAACAGTGACAGCTCATGCTGGAAAGGATGTGGAATAAGGGCAACACTCATCCACTGCTGCTGGGAGTGCAAACCTGTGCAGCCACTATGAAAATCAGTGTGACAGTTCCTCAGGAAGATGAGAATCGATCTACCTCAAGATCCAGCTGTACCTTTCTTGGGGATGTACCCAAAGGACACTCATCCTACCACAGAGACACTTGCCCAACCATGTTCACTGCTGCTCTATTTATAATAGCCAGAAATTGGAAAAATCTAGGTGTCTGTCAATAAATGAATGGGTAAAGTAACCATGGTACATTTACTCAGCCATTAAAACAGAAAATAATATTTGCAGGTAAATGTATGGAACTTGGAAAAAAATCACTCAATAAGGTAGACAGAAATAAAATCATGGCATGAATTCACTTGCATGTGGTAGATGTTAGTGTTAAGTGTTTGCTTTAATAAGCAAACTATAACCCATATGACTATAGAGTATGTATAGAAGGACTGGGGATAGGCAGAAAATGGATCCTAAGAAAGAAATAGAATAGATCAGTTGATCTCAACCTTCCTAATCCTGTGACTCTTTAATATAATTCTTCATATTGTGGTGACCCCCAACCATAAAATTACTTTGTTGCTATATCGTAGTTGTAATTTTGCTATTCGTAATAATTATAATGTGCAGGATATCTGATATGTGATGTATAAAGGGATCATGACCCACAAATTGAAAAGCATTGGAACAGATAATTATAGATGGCCAGGGGTGGTACCTAGAATAGAGGATCAGATGAGTAACAGGAAGGGTAAAGGCAGAAATAAGGGAATACTGGTAGGGATCACTAAAACTAAGAGCCATTTGAGGGGTCATATGGAAACATTGCAGTAATAGTAAAATATATATACATGAAGGTGATCTAAATGAAATCACCAAATGAAAGGGGAGACAAAGCCCCAATTAGACATCTTTCATAACCAAATGAAGCTTACAGGACTTGGAATGGGTTAAATATAAATGAGTCCTTGGCCAAAGGGGTCCTATGGGAAGCCTCAAAGAATCCAGTCATTGCCAAGGTTATTGGTTGCTCCCCACAGACTGACAAGTAAAGCTGTTTTCCTGAAAACAACACCTAAAACACAGAGAAGTTGCGTTGTTGCCTACCTGAACTCATCATGCTACCAGAGAAGAAAGGTAAAGAAAGGTTAGCCATGAGCCCTTCAGTCTGCACAGGCGACCTGTATACAAGATAAGCTGGTGCAATGGTGGCACAAAGCTGGTGAGAGTTCCCAACCAACATCTAAAATGACTGAAGACACAGTGCCTGAGATGGACCTCATACCTACCCAGCACTGCTTGGGTGGCCAAGTGCCTGAGACTAGGTAGGTCAAGGACTAGGGGAAGACCAGTTACTGCTGTTCTGCCAAAGGAACTTAGCAGTAAGATAATTCCTAAGGATTTCCTGGTATACTCTTAGATACCTTGCTCAATCCTCATCAGAAAAGCTTCCTCTTGCGGCAGATAGGAGCAGATACACAGCCAGACATTGTTTCAGCGCTAAATGTAATCTCCCCATCAACCCTTCCCCCCTCATGGCTCAGGGAACTGCAGAAAGGGAGGATAAGGGGTGCAGGCGCAAGAAGTGATAGAGGACACCAAGGAGTCAAGGTCTTCTAGATTCAACAAAGCTGGTGCACACATGAAGTCACAGAGCCTAAGGCAGCATGCACAGGGACTGCATGAATCTGTACCAGATGGGGTTTTAAAATGAAGAAGTGGACACATGACCCCTATTTATCAACTAACTACTATTTGTCCATAAAAACAATCTTTTATTCTTTCCATAATCAATGTAATAAATGCATTTCCATGAAAATCTCCAATCTGGGTAGAGAAATCACCTGTGAAATTACTCCCTACTCACTGTCCTCAAGGGAATCCCTAAAGGTTATGAATCTAGAGGAGGGTAGGAGATTAAAGCTGCTCTGAGGTACAGTTCTTAGAAGAACACACTAGAAAAAGTGTCTTGACATCTATCTTTAAATGAACTAGTCAACTTACAGCCAGATTAGTGTCATAAAATTTTATCCTGTTCTTTCCATATTTGTTTTAACAATCTACTCACACGATTTGCATTATACACACATATACATATATATTATACATATCCTATTATATAGCAATATGATAAATAATAGCAATTATTAAAAAGCAAAATCAATAAAATGGACAATATCCTAATACATATTGATTGGGAAGATTGTAAACAAAGATGAAAATAAATATATAATTATAAACTGTGTAACATTAAAGGAAATGACAAAAGTCTGCCTTTAGGATAACTAAGAAATCTTCACTCTTCCATGTAGGATATTAGACATGATGCTATCTCTCTGTGCATGTATATAGATGTTACATATATATATATATATATATATATATATATATATGTGTGTGTGTGTGTGTGTGTGTGTGTATATGTGTGTGTGTATATATTATATAAATACATATATGTGTGTACATATATATAATTTATTACATGAATGCATTAAACACATACTCATATCACATAGGCAAATACCTGTGTGTCTGTGAGTACATATATTACACATATGCATTAAATATACATACTCATATTACACAAGCCAATGCTTGTATACACATGCACACATGCATAGGGGGGTCTTCCTTCAATATCTCTTGTCTGTCTGTCTGTCTGTCTCTCTAACACACACATACACACACACACACACACACACACACACACTTTCAACAATTAGTCCAAGTAGATAATGAAGCCCACATATCTGTAGGAAGACACTCAGTGAAGGCCTACTACACCACTTTGGCACAGAAACCAAAACCATGGCATTCCATGCTATGACAATTACTGTTTTCATGTTATCTTATAAAATGAAAATGATCACTTCTGCTAGATTTTGTATAGCAGAAATAGACTTATGCTGTCTGAAAGCCAGGGAAGTTGTCCTAATATAATTGGTTTAACACACCTTGTAGTCCTTGGCTCTGCAGCAGCCAAGATGAGGATGATCTGCAAAAGATTGTACAGAACAAAGGATCAATGGTCAACATCAGAAAAGCAAGAAATTGGCTTCATTAGAGTAGAAAATTATTATTATACAGAGACACAAGAATAATTCTTTTTGGTAAACCAATGAATCTGCCCAAAAAAAGTAAGGTAAGATTTCAGTCAATAAATCATGGTATGTTCCTTATGTCTACAGCAGGGCATATGGAACATGCAGACTTCGGTGGTGACTGGCTGTCACTCAGTCCTTTAAGATACAAGACTGACTCTATGGTCCCAATCATTCTCCTTAACTTTTAGGTCAATATTCCAAATCTGTCTGATGTCTAACCTCTTTTAACATTGTCTAAAAGTTGTATATTACTGAAATTGCTAACTAATGATTAAAAGCAAAAAATTAAATAATTCCAACATCAAATTTTAATTAAGCAAGCTGGGGCTCAATTTCTAATTCTGTCACTTTAGAAACATTTTTTCCAGTCAAGTTACATACTCCATCTCTGATTCAGTCCTCATTTCAAAAGGATGAAACAATGCTTATCTATGTCAGAATCAAAATCCAGACATTACATTACATAACCTGTGAGAGAGGTCAGTATATACCAAATAGTAGCTTTGAGATCAAATCCTAAACCTCTCCTCAATAATGGCATCCTAGAGTGCATGGATAGTACTTAAATAACTCACAACTTGACTCAAGCTTCAAGTATTATAGTCTGTTAGATTGTTAGACTTTCATTGAGCAAGTCAGAATCCTAATTGGTTATTCTCCATCACCTATTCTAGTAAACTTTCTATATTTTATTTTCTCAGCTTTATCCAGAATATCTACAGGTGTCAAGACACAAGATAGTTTATATTCAGTATGTTTTCTGTCTTCTTTTACAGCACAAGATGTTTGTTTCCTTGATGTCTTGAACCATGCTAGATATCAGTGAAATGTTAATGTACTTCACACAAGGTTAATGTCGCAACTTACCATCAATAGTAATCAAATTACTTCAACTACTCTTCAAAATTAAAAAAAAATAGTCTAAGTCTCACTCCTCTCCAAGCAAATACACATATGACCACAAAGAGCAGAAGAAATCAAAGTCTAACAAGGTCATGGTTTAATTCACACACATGTGTACACACACACACACACACACACACACACACACACACACACACACACAAGTGTTAAAGACTGAGGTAACATTTCTCTGGCAACTAATATATACCAACAGTTCCCATATTAACACATTGATATGCCTTCTGCTTTTCACAAACCATTCATAAAGTCAGCATAATTTGACAGTCTCATATTGTTCTTTCATTTTTTTACAAATTCAGCTTATATTCTGATGTTCAGTTTCCCAATGTTCACATTTAATCATGTTCACCAACAATAAGGAGCCAACTAAGCTCTAAATGCAGGAGACAAAGAAGATAAAAATCATAGCCTATGGACATGAAGAATTCGGAATCTATTTTAGTTACATTGTACAATGTTCAACAACAGAAGCATAAAAGAGCAGGCTAGACAGGAAAAGTACAGGCAATTAATGATATAAAATGTATCAGAGGGTAATCCCTCAAGGTTGAAGACAATAAAAAAGCTTTGTAAACCTGGAGAAACTTGAGAAATAGTAAGTCTCTAAATTTTCATACGGTTTCTATGATAATTAAACAATGAAATCTAAGTAGTCAGAATAGCTGCTAGCAGAAAAGGTTCTGAAATTTTAGCTATTGCTTCTTATCAAATAATGGTATTAAACATGTTAAAAACTAAATATCTGTATCTCCTCCTGTAAGACTTCTATGCTGAAGCCCTTACTCCCAGTGTAATGGTTTTCTGGCAGGTGATCTCATTTAGATGAGGTCATGATGGTAGGCCTCAAGAAACAATCCTTGTTCTTGGACAAGAGGTACCAGGGACCTTGTTCTCAGTCACTCCCTTCCTTGCTCTCTTTCCTCTCCCTCCTCCCTAAACAAAGTCATGTGAGTACTCAGTGACAGGGTAGAAGATAAGCTATCTTCCCAGCATCTTGGGCTTGGCTTTCTGAAGTTCCATAAATGCAGAATATGTCACAGTCATTTGCTTATTAAATGAAGTATTCTACAACATTTTTTACAGCATCCCTTAAAACCCTGGCTCCAGGGTCTTTAAAACTGGTTTTAAAGATGGAGCTGTGTGTGTGTGTGTGTGTGTGTGTGTGTGTGTGTGTGTGTGTGTGTGTTTCAAACCCATAACTGAGTTAATTCACTATTGTATTTCTTAAAATCTACTCTATAAATTAACACATGTTAACATGAGAAATGTGTTTCATAGTCAAATTAGTGTAGAAAATGTTGAGTAGAACACAATTCAAGTTATTTTACTGAAAAGCAGTATAGTATTCAATAGGATAAAATTAGTTAATATTCACTTTTAATTTCAAAGAATAAAATGCTTTTAACAGCACAGAAATCATATTCTTTCTAGCAACTACATATATAAGTCTCCAACAAGCTGTAAGAAAACTTTATCATGATATCCAATGATGCAGCAAAAAAATGTATTTTCATTAATCAGTGCCATGTAAGGCTTGACATTAGCACAAGCATCTGGAGTAGGAAAAATACAGCTTTCTCTTACCACTGTGCATCCTGACCCATCCATCTCGTTCACAGTCTCTGCCAGGTGATCCAAAAAAATTGTCAGCCCTGGGACTTGGGGGATCAACCTAGAGGATAGAGGATTTGCAGTGTGAATAAGCACTTCCGCCTTCTCTCCCCATTCTAGATCTTACTGCATTGCTAAGCAACTAGAAAGCACACAACACACACGGTGAATTCCACAGTGCCTGAGTCCCAAGGTCAGTTTAATCGTTCATGTACAATGCATTTTTAACAAAGCTGAAGTTAAATGCCACCCAAAAACAACAAATTTTCAGTTAAGAATGTATGACTCTGTCTCATAGTTTGTTTTTAACTACAACGTTTCACAAAAATAAAACCATCCTATAGTGACCTCCTCTGCCTTCCTTAAAAAGAGTTTACCAATTTCCCACCTGTCTTAGCAAACATACTGAACTCAAACAGTGCCTTTCTATGCTGTTTGTACTTGACAAATAAGGTCAACTACACTTTCTAACTAACAATAACTATGTCACAGTGAGGTAAATGCCTCAAAAACATGGGCTACAGACCAAAATTAAAATCTTTTGTGAATCTAAGAACAATAAAACGAGGAAAAGGTTAACTTGGGATAATGAAAATGTAGATCATGTGTTGTAAGAATTTTGACTTCTTTAAAAACCCAGTTATGTTATATTAAAATATTTGTTTTAATCCCAGGTGATGATATGGGACTGCTTCAGATTGTCCACAGCTGCTAACTGCTGATTATGATTGCCTTTCCTCTACAAGGGTCGTAGTTTTGTCAGCTGCAAATGATTTACGTTTGGATTTTGGTTACTCTAGAGAGGGTAATAGATGTGATAGCCCTAAGAGGGCCTGGGGTGGCCGCTGTTCCTCCTGCTGCTGCTGTTGCTATTGCTGGATTGCTGGAGATATCCTGATGATGGAGACTGGACTTGCCCCGAGGAACCCAATGTCCCTAACCAGCAGGAAGTAGTCTAAAGAGGCCCCCTTTCCCCTCCCTTCTATCTCCTACTTAGTGTTGGGGCATTGGGAGGGATTGGTGTGGAATAAGGGTTGGAAGGGTTGTAGATAATAGAACCCAATAAAGTAACCCAAAAAGCACGCCAACAATCATGTATCTGATAAGAAATTATTACCTAAGTCATATGAAGAATACCTCTAAGTCAACAACAGCAATAAAAACATTGTAAAATGAGCAAAAGACTTGAGTAGATATTCTAAAAGATATTCACTAATGCATGAAAAGATGATTAACATCATCATTCTCTAGAAAAATGCTAATCAAACTTCAATGAGATGCCACTCAGGCTAAGAGGACTATGGAAAAAATTAAGCAGGCTTAATTTTGGATACAGGCTAATGCTTGCCTGTATCCAAGAGGTCCTTGATTCCTCACTACCACAGAAAAATGAGAGGGAGGGGGACAAACAGAAAGAAGAAGGTGCTTATGAGAATGTAAGAATTGCCACCACCTTACACAGCTGCTGGGAATGCAAACTGTACAGGCACTCTGAGGAACACTTTGGCAAGTCTTCAGACTAAATATACAATTATGATATGACTGGATCTTTACACAAAAGTGCTGAAAACAAGCATTTATTCAAATACTTGTACACACATTGCTCATTAAAGCATTGTTAAGTAGTAGCCAAGCATATAAGCAACACAGGCCTCTATCAACAGACATATAAACAAAAGATATATAAGCAAAGAGAGACATATCTATACAATGTAATGCCCAGTGTGAAAAATTGGGTGCAAACGCGTGCAACATCAATGAGTTGTGCTAAGATTGTATGACTCTATTTAGGTGAAAAGGCAGAACAAGACAACCTTACAGAAACAAGATTAGAGGCTTTGAGAGTGATGGGGGCAG
This sequence comes from Rattus rattus, assembly GCF_011064425.1. Lineage (NCBI taxonomy): Eukaryota > Metazoa > Chordata > Mammalia > Rodentia > Muridae > Rattus > Rattus rattus. The sequence goes on along the minus strand of NC_046154.1, from coordinate 44,440,690 downwards.
ATAGGATGGGAGCACTTCATGAATATATGGTTCCTAATGGGGAGGGTCTTAAGGTATCACATGAGAATCCCCTTGGTACACTGAGTTGTACGCTTTAAGATAGTTGGAATGGTAAATTGTGTGTATTTGTGTAACACCAGCAAAAGATTATGTTAGCCACAGGAGAAAAGACGGCCAACTCACCTAGGCAATCACAGCAGTGTATCCTGAGCCTGTTAACCGCAGCAGTGCATCCTGAGCCTGTTAACGGGTTCTGAAAGTCCCTTCTTAACTAGGACTGTCTTTTGAGTCATGCCCTGTTCATCTCATTAAGGTTTTTGCATATGAGTGCATAAAATTAAACCTCTCTTTCTACCAGTTTCCTAAGTACTTCAAAAACCATGAATGGTTGACAGTCCCTCAACTCCCTTTAAAACCGATGCCATTCAAGAATATAGGGGATCTTTATATGTTTACTTACAACACAATTTTTGTTCACACAAAAGCTAAGAGGAAAACTTCTGAAATAAAAATTAGATTTTTTGTTTGCTTTAATTTGTTTTTGAGAAAGAGTTTTACTATGTATCCATGGCTGTCATGATTCCAAAGGCCCTCCTACTCATACCCACTGGTCAAGGGCTGGCTACAGAGATTCAGGATCCAAGACCTTCCCAAAGGACTTACTCTCAGAGGACATCTGCATCCACTGCCATTCTTTAAAAGGCTGGAATGGGTTCCTTTTTTATAGGAAACTTTTTTTCTCCTTTAAAATACTACTTTAGCATTTTAGTATCAGTGTTCAACTACAGAATTAAAACACTGCCCACTGTGTATGGTGAGCACGAATGGATACTTGGAAGAGTTTATATGGCATTCATAATGGAGCCCAATCTGTCAGCATTAAAAGGCATAAAGGGGGAACAAAAAGCATATTCATTGGTTTTATGTTAGTTTTCTTCCTCTAGCTGGTGGCTAAGAGTTCAAGAAAGGAAATTATTTATATGAGCTACTTATTGAAATCTGTTTCAGCATAATATTTTAGTGGCAGAGTAGATTTGATAAGTCTCAAATGGAAATGCTTATGAGCACATACATGTCTAATCACAAATGGAGGCTTATCTGTTTCCTTTTTGAATTCATAGGGTCCCAGATTTAAATGGGCCAGCCGCCGCCGGGTGTCTTCTGAAAGCTCACACATTCGTCTCTTTGTGTAGGGAGATGGAGAATGTGACTTTGAAGAAATTGTAGGCTGTTCGTAGTTCTTGGTGTTTATGCAGTATTTACTCCTTTCTGGTGACTTGGACTTTTTCTTCTGTGATCTTGATGTTCTACATTGCAGTCTGCCGTGGGGTTTTTCAACTGGAGCTGAATGGTAAGTAAATTTATCCTAAACATAAAAAATAAACGTTCATGTGGACAGAAGGTACTTTTTAAAACTCTACAGATGGGAAAATACTTTTAAGAGTAACTCAAAGTACACAAAGGCCACAAAATCAATTGGATCTATCATCTGTGCTGACACAGAAAAAACTCAAATCTATATTCTCCTAGTTAATAAAGTTCTTAAGTCTAACACCGGCTTAATACAAATTAAAGGCCAATGTTTAATCACTTGTAAAGTTCCAAGAAATAAACTTATTTTCAAAATAAGCCAAAAACTTATTTTTCAGCAAGCTAAGAATACAAAAAATGTTTATTGTTTAGAGTACATACTCAAGTAATAGGCTATAAAGTTTAAAATTAATATAATTTTTAAAACTCCATACTGAGTCTGAGTACAGTGTGGTCACATATGTCTGACCCTGGCTAGGATGCTAAGGCAGTTGGCTCCTGGGCAACAAAGGACCCTGTCTAAGAGTAAACTTGTGTAGCTAATTTTAAAATCAAAGAAAACTACTAAAAAGAAGTCTTATTCATTCTTCTGTAATCATGTAGAACACACGTACAACACAAGAATGTAAAGTACTTGACAGCTATTTTACTGAAGTGTTTCACTTGAGTTACGTACAATATAGAGCAGTGTAAGATCCAAGACATAACTTGACAATTCAATAACAGATAAAAAGACCAATTTTTTTTCTGGTTCTATATTTTTATAAAAGTAAATATTCATAAAACAAAGATTGTAAACTTTAATAACCAATACTTATATTTTCTTATAAATATGGTAAGTATCTGAAATTTAAAATGTAAAGTCTGAAGTTTAAAATAAATGTAAGCCAGGCTCAGCATCATGTAACTACATATCTAGCTATGTGGAAGGCTGAGGCAAGACAGCTTCCGGTGCCTCTGACTTTTAAGTCAGGCTGGGCAAAATAAATGAGGCCCTGTGTAAAATAAAATATGATAAAAATGAAAACGAATCCGATAGCCCCAGCTTTGCTGCTTTTCAGGTCATCATTCTGCTACAACCTGCCTTACAAATGCCTCCCTAGACAGAATGGAAGTAAACCATACATTTCTTCAGACACTGTCTAGAGTCCTGATTTTTAGTTAGGAAAATAAACTGCTAAAGATCTTTAACTTCTTGACTTCATCCCTTAGAAAACCACCAGTCCAAAGTTGTTCTCCACTTTTTCAACCCCCTCCTTATGTACACTCATGAAGTGATAAAACTATATATGTGAATCAAAATAAGAGCCAGTTTTTCCAAGTCAGTAACACAAAGGAAAAACTCAGAATGTTTCTGGTGAGAACAGTCCCCGAGTGCTATACAGGCCAGTACATCAGGTCATTTTCCTCTGGTTCTTGCTGTGCTCCAGGACCTTCTCCCACGATGGTCAGTGACCCACTGAGTCTGGCAGGCCTCTCCTCCCCTTCATCTACTCTGTGACATCACACTGACTCTTATGAGTCAGACGTTCTAGAATCACAAAGGGTCTCTGAAGCTTCCTGAAACTTGCAAGCAGCACTTCGAACACCTAGAATTTGGACCAACTTTAATCTGTTAACCACAACTTGAATTTCTCCTCTGTACAGACCCACTGCATCTGTTGTCTTCCTCACAAAAATCTCATTTCCTCAACCTATTTCTTCTACGATGTGTCTGTTATTAATACCCATGTAACATCAGTCTCCGACCTTCTATCTCCTTGTTCTTTATACAATGTTGGCCTCCAGGAACAGCTAAATTCCTAAAGCCATGTTTGAGTTGTTTTGTACATACCCATCTCTGATTATATCCAATCTCAAAATACCATCTGTCTGCCTAAAGTTTTTTACTTCTGTACATTTTCTTAATGAAGTTACAAGCATCAAGGCATCGGCCACCAACCCATGGTGTCCAGGCATGCCCATGCCACAATTCCCCTGGCTTTGACTACTAGGATACTGGCTGCTTATCCTCTTACCAAAATGACTTCCATAATTTCCTTTCCTATACCTACTCCCTGGGTTTCTTCCCCAGGATCATGCTAGCCGTAACTATGAAAACTTTATCAATAGGTCACTATTAAAAATGGCTGCCAACTCTTCTGAAATACTCCCTACAGCAAGTGGAGAAGCCAGGACTATTAACCTGCTAGATGATGAGTCTTCCTCATCACCACAGCTGCGATCAATGACAAAGGTGAACATTCCCACTCCAAATACAAGTTCTGCCAAGTTCCAAGTGTGGGCAAAACACCCTAAATCATTCTGGCTTAGCCAGTCAATCTGGACTGAAGAAATCATTCTGTAGCCCCCAGAACTGAGAAGTGCTTGCTCCTTCAAACCATTGAGTTAACAAAGATTGTTCTACAGCAAAACTTAAGGAATAAAGTACTTATCATCATACTAAAAGGTCTACCAATATGTCAATATCTATGTAACAGCAAATTCTACTTTGAAACAGGTAAAAGAATTAGAAAATTATTTTTCTCCTGGAAATTCACATCAATACAATTAATATTTTGAATCCCGTAGGTTGCTGACAAATGTAAATTTTGAGTTTGAAAATAATACTTTCCTCCTTTCCCTCTCTCCTCTGGCCTTCCTGCCTTCCCTCCTTGCTTTTTTTTTTCTCCTCCCCTCCTCCCATCTCCTCTCTCCTCTCTTCCCCCATCTCCACCCTCCTTGGCCTTAACAGGGAACTGAACCCTGAACTCATGCATGATAGGACAAATGGCCTATTGAATCATATCAAGCTATATCTATAGACCTAGTTTAAAAAATGTCTGATATAAAAACTTACTCTCTTACATCTTTGTTTAGTAAAGTTCAAGCAACAACTCAAAACAAGTAAAAAGAAAAGAACAGTATTTTTTCCAGAAAATGTTAGTTCATTAGTACTTAAAGTGCAGTGACCCTAACTGATGGGGAGGGCCTTACAGTTAGAAAGGCTCTTGTGTTGAGACGTACAATTGGAATGTTTACGCTGTTCTTCGTGAATGCTTTATGTCCCATAAGAATTAAAAAATAAAAAGATTTCTTTCTCTTCATTCATGAGGTATATGCTAGTTCAGAAAAAGAAAAAAAACTGAATCCTAGGCAAAGCCTTTTTAACAATTTACAAATGCACACAGTGAGTATCTCAGAAGCAAGTCAGTCAACTTTCCCATACACTGGAAGCACAGCTGGTCAGATTTCCAGCATCTTTGTCCAAATGATAAATAGCAACAGACTGACTATGGCATCCTGAATATCTTGCTAACAAAATATTGCTTCCTCCAATACTCTGGGAACTCGCTGTACCTGTCCTAACCAAGGTCACAGTTATTGTCTTCAGAAAATTAATTTTAACACTGTAATAGAGCAAATTACTATTCTACTCTGTCCATAATTGGCCCAGTTCTGCCCCAAGTGAATCCTCTGAGTTTCATATGTGACTGGTTCTTCATCACAGCTAGCTCACTATTACATGACTGCTAGCCCTGAAGAGATGACCATGGCAAGGTCACTTGTCCATCAGAAGACTGCCCTGTGGCCCAGTAACAATTAGAATAAGAGGAATAACAGGTGCAGAAGCTTATTGAAGGAAACCATCACATGCAGGAGTTGTTTAGGCTGGAACATCCAAGCTTGCTTTGATCTGACAGGACCAGTATTGTCACTCCTTGAACAACAGTCCTCTAGGGAGTTCGACACATTCAAGAAGTCACACTCAATAAGCCTCAAGTTCCCAGTCTAAAACCTCAGTCACATTTGTTTAAAGCTATCTTCTGCCCTCTGTGCAGTCACCTGTAACATCTGCAAAATGTATGAAAGACTCCAAGTTTTTTCTGGCAATTCCTAATCTCGACATCCGTCTGGCAGTTTGACTGTTACTGTATTAAAAGTCTATGAAGTAAAATAAGTAAATAACCAGACAGACAGTGCATGGTGCCCTCTGCCACAGGGCTGGACCCTGGACTGTGGTGCTCTCTGCCTCAGGGCTGAGCATGGCCTTGTCCTGCTTACTAAGAGGCAATCAGGTTGCTGAGTCCCTTGTTACCTACTTTACTCAAACCACAGATTGAGGGGGAGGTGAAAAGAGATGTAGCCAGAACACAGGGCTAAAGCTTGCCAGACACTATCAACATGAGTCCAGTGAACTTTAAGCAGTTAGTCTTTTAACCTGAGTGCGGCACTTTCTTGAGCTTATCAGACATTCGGTGATCACTGAAGTTGTAGAAAATTCCAGCTTTGGAGCAATTCCCTGTGAGATTAAAAAATGGTATTATTATATATTGCCAGGAAAAGGATAGTTAGTGGTGAGAAAAGGATTTAAAATAACAAATATTTGTCAAAACTGAGCACCGCATTTATTAGTTTGATCTGTTTATTATCATAAAGAAAATAGTAATGATAAATGTTAATAATTAGCAGTTTCAATGCTAATGATTTTGTTAGGAACAATTACATTACTTTTATGGAATAATTAACAATTGTTTTCATTTCAACTGTCTCCTTGTCGAAGTGTTTGAAGATTTTAAATTATGATATATTAGCCATAAATGTAAATGTATTTAATTGATTTCAACTCTTTATATTTATATTTATATTTAATTTAAAACATTGAACTATATAATCAAGAAATGCTTTATTTAGACATTTCATAAATTCTACATACATCAAAACACCATTGTCTATCATAAATATATAATACTTAACTGTCCATTAATTTTTTTATTATTTATTGCATTTTGATTAAAATAGAATTGCATTACTTTTCCATTGTTTTATCCCTCCAGCTCCTTCTATATATCCTGACTCTATTTTTTTCTCTATTAATTTTTTAATGGAATAATTTCGATGCATCCTAGTTGTGCAATCTTCAGACAGAGAAGGTCTCTGAAATTTTTTCTAGAGCCTCTCCTATAATATTATTTATATTCAGATGTAGATATCACTCTGAATTCAGTTTCTATCAACATTTCAGTAATCAGATTAAATATTTTGAGATAAGTAGAAAAAAGGAGATAGTTCAAAGGGACAGTTACAAAGCACCTGAAGGAACACTGCAAATACTCCAAGTGCTAGCCATGTCAGATATCCCTAGATTAGCTTCCCCCAACACAATAGAAGTCAGATACTGACCAACCCCTCTCCAAACCCCATCTGTGACCAACTAAGTTAGAACTTAAAATACATGCGTTACAAAGGGTAAATCTGAGTTGCCTAAGAATCCATATCACTGATCTACTACTCTACATAATAAATTTCTTTAAAACTTGGTAAGTGTGGTTCATATTCCAAAACTCAGAACTAGACTTTTTCAAAGAATATACACTTCACTCCTTTAACACAGAAAATATACTCATGTCCCCAAAAGTAAAAAAAAGAAGGAGGGAGGGAGGAGGAGGAGGAGGAGGAGGAGGAGGAGGAGGAGGAGGAGGAGGAGGAGGAAGAAGAAGAAGAAGAAGAAGAAGAAGAAGAAGAAGAAGAAGAAGAAGAAGAAGAAGAAGAAGAAGAAGAAGAAGCAGCAGCAGCAGCAGCAGCAGCAGCAGCAAGAAGTCTTAATCTTTTTTATAACCTTACAAACTCAGTTTAAAATCCAGTGTTGGCATGTAAAGTGAATCCTCAGATAGGAAGGGTGCTTTGGTTACGTGTCATTACAACTCCTAGAATACAGTTCTTCACAGTCAAAAGACCTATGAACTAGGGAGACAAGCAACCTATCTATACGACAAGCACACTCTGTGCACATGTGCAGCAAGTACTGGGCGGTCACTGTGGACATTCCTGTTCAAAAGGGGCAAAATGAGGATAAGAACGACTGATGCCTAGCAGTGCTAAAATCCAGACAATGAGGCATAACTATTTCTGGAAATACTGTCATGTGAACTTAATGATGAAGATCCAGACTGAATCCTGTATCATTGGGCCATCTATTATAACGTATACTTCCAGAAACCTGGTTGGTATAGCCTGTTGTGCAACTAAGGATACACCATAGCCACCACTGTATGTGTAGTCCAACTCCAGTACAAATGCCAGGAAGTACTATCACCACCAAGCCTATGGCTTCCCACTTTAAACTTCTCTGAGTATTAATCATCGCATGAGAGTTCCCAAGACTTTAGCAAGTATTTTTACCAATTCTTTGAAGTCCAGCATGTAACAGGACCTAGAGAGATTTGCCTTAAGGAACTAATTCACACCATTGTGGGACAATTCAGAAAGGGCAAATTAGTAAGGTGGACACTCAGGAATAAACCGACACAGTTCTGAGCATGAAAGCCTACAGAGAAAGTTGGAATATTAGAAAAAGCTAGGATTTCTATTGTTTCCATGAGGCACAATGCTTCCTTCCTCAGAAAAACTTAGTGTTTGTTCCTGCAATCTCCAACTTGAGATGAAGGCCGCTAGCATTGTCAAGTCATAATCTTTATTCAAAGTCAATCATTTATGAATCACATATCCAACTCCTTTACCGTAACATCCGGATTACTGCATAGGCACTAGAGCCTAGCCAAACTGACAAAATGAAATCACACCATCTTAAATGTAAGTTTTTCTGTGAATTCTTCTGCAATTAATTCACCGATGGGTTCAATCAAGAAGCATCTGTTAAATACCACTTCATAAGATACTGAGTATGATCACAGTTAAAAGAATGCTGTGGAGATCTGAGTCTATGGAGGAAACACCAATAACTACTAGCACGATGACCACAGTTAAAACATATGATCATCTCAATGTTAAACCAACCCATCCATGAGCCCAATCTATCTAGAGGTTACTGTGCTCTGTTCAAGCTTACTAAGAAATCCCTAAGAGTGCCATGATTTAATTCCAAATAAATAAATCCTTGTCACAGTAATAGGACTTACAGATAGTAGCTCAGAATGACAAGAATTCTGAAGACAAGACATTGTTGCTTGCCAGGATCATAAACCATTGACTAGAGCACTTCTTTTTACTTATATGTAAATAGTTATTAGTAGATTTATACCTCAATTTTGATGATCAGTTTACATTCTGTTCAAGGCCTCTGTATTGGACAGCTGTTTCTAAAAGCCACCTTTGCTGCGTTTCCATAATAGGTGAGAAGGTAAATCCATAGCTAAGGCTAGTTTCTCAGGCTCCTTCCCATCTGCCACTGCCTTCCTTATACATAACTTTTGAAGACAAGAGAAAGAGAGAGAGAGAGAGAGAGAGAGAGAGAGAGAGAGAGAGAAAGAGAGAGAGAGAGAGATTCTCTCAGCCTTCTAGATCTCCCTGTCAACCTCCTAAACGGTGACCCTAGTCAGAAGGGCACTTGGCCTTGTACAGCTATGAGGTTTCTCCATCTGCTACCAACAGGATCCACCATAGTTAGCTGACAGAACCAAAACATTCACCCCACTTCTCAACCCTTGGTGACAAAGCTGCTGCTCTTTGTGCCCAGTCTCAGCTGGTAAAGATACAGTTGTCACTAAGCAGGAGGGCATGGGGGACATAACAGCAAAGTAGTCCCAAATTCCTGCTATATTACCTAAAACTTAAGCCAATTTTTCATGTCATGTGCTTGCTGTACTGGTTAGTCAGCATTCACTGTCCAGTGTTGACTGTGATAACTTTGTCCAGCCTCACATTTGCTTAATATACAAGAAGACCTATCAAATTCCTCACAAAGCTGTTACTGCAATTCCTGATTTGTATATATCTTTGCCTCAATAATCAAACACCTTTCAAATATATGCAAAAGCAACTTGTTATGTGATGAAAGGAAAATTCTTGTGAACAGTTCAAAGTTGACTTTGTACTGCTGTCTTTGTATGACACCGCAACTTAAATTACCTTAAAGAGAACATAAACTTAAAACATGATTTATTTCCCTTTGTGGGCTTCTACATGACTCTCACAATACTCTTTGAAGACAATTATACCATAAAAGTTGACTAATGACATAAAAAAATATCTCAGAAAGGGTTTCCATAGATTGCTACAGAGTCAACTTTTATACTTTGAGTAAACTGACTTGCTATCTCTTTGAACACAACTCATCACAAACCCAGGCATAGAGGAAAATATTTAATTCACTATATTGGCTCATATGCCACCCATTTTATTTACACTAAGATTCCACAAAACTAGTTTTAATACTACTTGCCCAAGTAAGTGCAAGATCAATGACTTTTCCTTCTCTGCTTTTGAAACAAGATGGGCATGTGTGAGTTTTTCAGAGTAGCAGGCAAATTTTCACAAAGATTTTTAAATCCGAGGAATTATAGGAGAAAATGGGAGATCCTTATGTGGCAGCAGTATGGGTCTAGTCATGTTGATTTGTCACACAATTATTGTCACTCAGAAAGAAAGACTCCCTTAATGTAGCTTTTAAACTTAGGTGTATAATCTATGAACACTTTATAATTTGTCTAGTGAAGCTTTATCCGTCCTGGATGTTTCAGTTATTTCTATTTTTTTTTAATCACTCTTAACACTGTAAGAAAAACATCTCAATCTGAGGGTGTGGGTCAGTGGTCAGCTGATGGAAGACCCTAGGTTCTCTCTCTAGCACCATGGGTAAAAACAATGAAAGAGAGCTCATGGTATTCCAGTAAGAATATTTTAAGACCGACACCTAGAAGATAAAATGCTAGAAATTTTGGTCTTTATTAAATAATTTTGTTTTGATTTTTTGTAGCTTATACCCACACAGCAAGCATACAAAAGTTTTCAATTTGTAAATAATATTTGTTAATATTTTCCAATAAATCATCTATGTCCCAATAAATATTTTTTAAATGTTGGTTTCCCTAAATGTTAAGACTAGCTATTGTTCAACTGTTACACTGAACCTTCCCTAAACAGAAACAGAGAAAAGTGACAAAGAGACCAGGAGTGGGGGTGAGGGGGGTGAGAACAGACAATGCAGAGGAGAAAGAAGTTGCAAGTCCTGATGAGAATCAGCCAATATGAGCTGTGTTAGTTTTGATGATAAATGTCTTAAAAGTTTTGCTAAATTACTTTTATAACATTCAGGATGCTTAAAATAAGATGATTATATAAAACAAGTTTGAAACCAAGTTGAATTTGAGTTAGTTTTACATACAAGGTACAGAGACCTGCATTCTAGCTCTCACCCACGAGCCCGCAGTAAGTGCTGACTTGAAAAACTGATGACACTTACTCTTAGACCAGAAATCCTCCTCATGGTAACCTGGCGGTTTGAATCATGGTGTCCAGAAATTTGGTTTGGACCCGGGAACATGAAATCTCTCGTATTTTCATCATAGGTAGACAGTGTTTCTCCCACTATAAGAAAGATATCCTATGATTCAAATTATAACAAAACATTCTATTTAGAAACAAAATCATCAAGTATAATATATATATAATGCCTGATGCCTTATTGTATGCCTGCTTGAAGTCAATGCTTATCTTCTATAAAAGGAAAATTAAGATAAGGAATGCATTAAGTACTTTAATACATGTTTTTTATTTTTCAGAAATACATTATGCATTACTAATTATCTGTCTTACACCTTTGAAGAATGATATATTCATATATACTCAGTAAGATCCTAGAAACTATTAGAAAAGGAAGTTCTTTAAAAATATAAAGTTGCATTAAATTTATACATCTAAAGCTAAATACCATCTTTAGCATCTTCCCTGTCTTCTGTCTTTTCTGTCTGCTGTCATGGAGTATAAAATTGGACAGTAAAAATAATTGAGGTATTTTGTAGACTTATATGTCTAATACTGAAAATTCTGGGATCACTTACATTTAATAAAATACAGGTATCTGCTCTATAAAATAATGATTTAACTAAGGTTTTTTGATAATCTTATAAATCAGTATCAGCAATAAAACTACTGTTTATATTTTAATAGATAACATCTTTCCTCAGTAACCAGTGTTCACTTTGTATAGGTAAGGCTACCATTGTCTTCATTCCCAATAATAGTCAACACACAAAAACAAAAACAAAACCCCTGCTCAGTTAACAAAAATATGTCATTTCATTAATAAAATATCAAACATTGAAAAAAATCAATTTATATTACTGTCACATAATATTCTAAAATTATAAAGATGTTATTTCTACTTTCAATTATTTTAACACATTTAATTTCAAAGCAATGCCGTCAATTGGCATTTATATGAACCTCTCTGTATATACTGTTTTGTCATATACATAGTGAATCAGTTATGTAAGAAATAAGCATTGCTGTTAATTTGTAAGAAGAGGGGAATGGAGATATTTAGAAGTATTTTGCTGAGATAAGTTGCCATTAAGAGTCATCTTATCAATAAGTAATACAACATATCAATAAGTAATACAATACCTGGTGGAACTAGCTGTATCAACTCAAACACTGCTGTATCATCTGAAAGTTAGAAGGAAAATTTCCATAAGTTGAAAAGTCAGTAAGAGTAAGTTGCTTTGATCTGCTTCATTACAAAGACACAATTGCTTGCTTCCTTTATTTAACTTCTGCTACTGTCCGTGAATTGAAGTCTCATTTCAAGCTTCAACCCATGTATTCCAACTATGAAGAAATATTAAATTCTCCATTTACATCATAACTTAAGGCTACAATGAGAAAAATAAATATGGTCCAGTAACTAATTTTTTAAATCTATTTTTAATGATGGTTTTTAAATGCTTTAACATCCCTTTTAGCCCACCAGAGGTAGTGGGAAAGAAAGGATATGGAGAAGTAGACCTGTTTTAAAAGGCTCTTTAGAAAAACCTCTTATCGATCTTGTAAAGAAATTGACAACTCAGTTTACAGATTAGTAGCGACAGCTCAACCCACTCAAACACTTCACGATATACCAACAGTCTAGCTTGATAGAGTCAGGATAACAAACAAAAATCAGTAGCAGTGGCACAACCTAGCAGAAACAGCCAGGCCTCAGCCTCGACACAAGTCAGTAGAAGGGACCCATAGGGACACCAAAAGAGGTTCTCAGCTGTGTCTCTCTCTAGAGAAACAAAGATCAACAAAGATGTGAGAGCCACGAGCGCTATACAGCTACCTTATAAACAAGCCAAGCTCTGCTTCTGTCACTGTCCAACGAGCCTTTTTATACTCTCTCCAAACTCCACCTGCCCTTCACGGGTCTTGCCTCAGCGTGTACATCTGCCTCAGCTGACATCACTCTGCCAACCAGCCCAAGTCTGCAATAGCAACAAGAAACTATAACACACAGCCAAAAGCTGTTTGGTGCATTCTCCTTATGGAGTAGTGACAAATATAGCTCGGCAACAAAATATAAGGCAGACCAATACATGTATGTTGTTAGCAAAGAGTCCTTCCTCACGTGTCCTTCTATGTGTATGCTTTAGCAGAACATCTTTTTTCTTGTGTCTACTTTAGCTAAATGTTCCTTCACAAATCTGTCTTAGTCTCTTACCTGTGTTCTCTTTTAGGAAAACACTCCTTCATGTGTTCGCCCCAACAAAACACCTTCCAACATAACTGCCCTTTAAAGGGCATAGCTGCTTCCTTCCTTTAACTGTGTTACATGAGTAGAGTCTCATTCCATAATACAGCAGAGCAAGACAGTCTAGAAGACTAGGTAACCCAAGAACAAGGATCCTTTTAAAATCAACTGGAAAAGGTAGACAGCTAAGGAAATAAATGCTAACTCTAAGCACTAAAGTGTGTAAAACAGAAACCTGGTATAAAAAGGAACTCCAGAGATGAGCCAGGCCTTAGGGACTGTTATTTTGCTTGCTTGCTTGCTTGCATTCTTTCTGGTATCTGACAATTCTGACAGACAGCTAAGAGGCATATTAATCAGTGACTTTTGGTAAACTCACAACATGAACCTTAGAATACCTAGCCAAGCTCTCTTGCTCTCTCTTGCTCTTACCTTCCTGCTCCGGCTCTGTACCCTCAGCCCTTCCCCCACCAACTCCCCTCCCCAGCCCCTGAATAAACTGTATTCTATACTATGAAAAAAAAACCTAGCCAAATTTGGAAAGTGAAATGTCCCATCGGAAAACATGGCCTTGGGGAGTCAAGAAGAGGAGGCTGGGAAATCAAATCAGTGACCTGGGTAGCCTGACGGATGAACAGGCTTGGTTCTTCATAGGAGATTAAATCTGTGCTGGTTTGAAGGAAACAAGCCATCATACATACATACATACATACATACATACATACATACATACATACATAGAGATAGATAGATAGATAGATAGATAGATAGATAGATAGATAGATAGATAGATAGACAGACAGACGATAGATAGATATTTGAGGATTAGGAAGTGTGGCCCTATTGGAATACATAGATGATGGAGTGTGAGCTTTGAGGTTTCAAAGGCTCGTGCCATTACAGTTGTCCCTCTCTCTGCTTCCTGATTGGTGAATCAACTGAAGCTCTCAGCTACTGCTCTAGTGCTAGTCTGTCCATAGTTATGCTCCCTTCCATGATACTCAAGGACTCGCCCTCTGAAACTGTACTAAGCAAGCCCCAAATTAAATGCTTTCTTTCATAAGTTGCCTTGGTCATGGTGTCTCTTCACAGCAGTAGAAAAGTAACTAAGACAAAAACCTAAAAGTAAAGGAAAAACTAAAATACAGCCAAATATCTCAAATCCAGTCTGAATTGAGATAATACAAGTAATTATTTCTATACTTTTACAGCATTTGGTATCTAAGAAAAATCAACCTAGAAAAATATTTTTCTAGGTATATAGAAAAATAGATTATTGAGATTAAAAATTAAGAAAATAAAAAGCAGATCCAGAAAGCAAGTATTCTATATACACAGAAGATGCCATTTAGGCCACTTACAACAGGAATTTAATCAAATCATTTAAGAAACAGGTTTAAAATGTGCTGTAGGACTTACAATCTAGGATGTAAGGTGTTTGGAAGAATTTATTCCAGCCTAAGACTCAGGGGTGAGCAAACCCTCTAATACACCTACATAAGGTGAACTCATGGGAAGACAAAGCAGGGGAATGAGAGAAATCACAGAAGAGCAGACATACACAAGCAGAGGCCTCTATGGCAGCTTCAGAGGGAGGAGTTTTGAGTTCTGCCTTGGGATCTTCACTGTGAATGTTGGAGAAAAGTTTGTAGTTTCCAGGGGAAAGGAAACATTTGGAAGCATGCTGAATCATTCTATTCTTTGTAGCACGCCCTTCTCTCTGGAAAAAATGCTTTTCCTCAGGTTCTATCTTCCAGATTCTATATAAGAAGCCTAATGAACCTGGTACAAGGGAAGTCCCAATCCTGGCCAACTCCAAGCTTCTATCGGGAGCAGGTGGAATACTCAAGTACAACACCACCTCCTTTGTATATGGGAGAAAGAAGATACTCAACTATCCAACCATGCTGTCCTAGGGAGAGACAGGGCCCGAAACACTGGCAGAGTTCCCAAGCCGGGGCATGGGCTCATCAAAGAGAAGCTATACTCAGTGAAGACAGAAGGCCTTCTCCTCAGACTTTACCAACTGCCACAGTTCTTTCCTCAATATCCCGAGGGGCTTTCAACAAGGTGCATAGAAAACTAAACAGGAAAAAACAAGAGTGCAGTGTGGAGATCACACAAATGGAGACATTGGAGTGATACAATCAAAAATTTTTAGAAGTTTGAGCTGAGACTATAGGATAGAGTAGAAAACTTGCCAAGCATGTATAAGACCCTGAGTTTAATTCCCATTACTAAAAGTATCTCCCCAATTTTTAAAAACAATAAAATGCAAAGAGATCTAGTATAAAAAGTAAGCAGTATGCAAAAATAAATAGGTATACATGCATATGTGTCTGTGTATATGCATGTACATATATGCAGAGATGGAAATTCTAAGAGAGGAACAAAAAGAAATTCTATAGATCAAAAATACTGCAACTGAAATGAAGAATGCCTGTGTGGGCTTATTGGTACGTGGCACATAGCTAGGAAAAAAAAAACTCATAGGATTCAGGATGTTACAATAACAACCTTCAAATCATCAAAGAGAACAAGACAAAGCAAAAAACAATATCTAAGAATCATGGGACAACTATAACAGATGTAATGTATAGAAATAGGAACATCAGAAGAGGAAAAAATACAAGGATGGAAGGGTCAGGACAGGCTGGGTTCCTAGAGTTGCTGGCACTTTAGAGAGGCAAATAGGAACATAAAGACCATTTTGCTGAAGACAACTGCTAGAGGTAGTGAGAATATTACAAGTTCCCAAATTTCATGAATGACATTAAAATAAATGCCCAATGAGCTCAATGAAATAGAAGAAAGGGTCTTTGAGGAAGCATGAGAAGAGCAACTAAGCATTTTGAAAGCATCTCTTAAATATTCTGGCAACAGAGTTACTAGGAAGTCTGGGGGTCAGGGGGGCAGATACTAATACTTACAAAATGCTAAAAGAAATGCTCACTTAAGAATTCCATATCCAGTTTTTGAAAACCATCTTTCGAAACTATTAGAGAAATTAACACATCACAGGCATACACAGTCATGAATGTGAAAAAGAGATCTGTTAGAGAGGAAGAGAGCATACTGGACTGAGTGGTATGAAGATGGGAGAGTGTAGGAATAAGAGTCACTGGTATACATTGTGTACATGTGTGAAACTATCAAAGAACACATTAATTAATAAAAATGTCCCCAGACAAATAAAAGCTAAGGGATTTTGTTACCACTAAACATTCTATGCAAGAAACATTTACAAGCACTTATGCTAACTTTAAGCAAAATACTTTAAATAAAAAATTTAAGGGGCTGGAGAGATGGCTCAGCGGTTAAGAGCACTGACTGCTTTTCCAGAAGTCCTGAGTTCAATTCCCAGCAACCACATGGTGGGTCATAACCATCTGTAATGGGATCTGATGCCCTCTTCTGGTGTGTGTGAAGACAGCTACAGTGTACTCACATACATAAAAATAAATCTTTAAAAAAAAATTTAAGACAATGCAGGACATACATGAATTAGAGGTTCACGACAAGACGAGCGAAGTTATTAACATTTACACACCCAATGGCAGACCGTGAAATTATATGAAACAAAAACTGTTAGTAGAAGTGGGAAGTGAATGTACAACAAAATAACTGAAGACTAAATGATCGACTCTTAATACTTGGTAAAACAATGAGACAAAAGATAAAAATTCTTAGAACTCAACTGCAATAAACCTGAGAATTAACAGACATATAAAACACTCTACTGGCTGTGCATGGTAGCACACTCCTAATACCTCGTCACTCAGAAGGCTGAGTTGGAGAATCACAAGTTCAATGCCAGGATGGGTTCTAAACTAGCCTGGGCTAGAGTAGATAGAGCCTTGTCTCAACAAAAATGATAAAAAGCAGAAGAAAAGGCCAAGTAGTCAAACAGCCATATAACACTCTACAACAGCGCATATGTTCTTCTAAGAGCACACAGGACATCTTCCTGGCTAGACCATATGTTAGGGTACAAATTAAGCATCAGTAAATTTAGAAGGACAGACGCAGGTAACAAAACATAACCTGGAAAAGCCCATCCTTGGATAATCAATCAGTTAAACAAGAAATCATAAGGGAAATTTGAAAATACATTGAGATGAATGGAAAAATACAGAATATCAAAACTTATGAGACTCAAAAAACAATGCTATTGTAGGTTGATGTCTATATGCAGGTGAGGGATGGCACAACTTAGGTCAAGGCCATGATTGGACAGTAAAAAAAAAAATAAGGCAGAGATAAAGCTTTTGTAAGGCAGGAGGGAAGAAGGAAGGAGAATTAAGATGGAGACAAAGAAGGATGACCCAGATCCAGGTGGTCTTAAATAATCCAGGTAGTTGGATGAATTTCTGTAGGCAAATTTATCTTCTCTAGGTGGGTGGTTTATACCTATCAATTGGTTGTAAGTTTATTGTGTGGATGTATTGTAGATTGAGAATTTAACATATAAATCTGATTGTTGGGTTACAGTTTGTTGAGTCTTGACTTTAATGGGTTGTTGGGAGTTTGTACCATAACTATTAGGGGGCGGATGTTGGGAATGTAAACAGAACATTGACAGAGAGTTATGAGAGGAGAGACCTGGCTGGGACCAAGTGGATGCTAGAAATGTGAACAGAGTCCACAGTAAGAGAGCCTCGAGATAGGCAGTCTCTATATGAAACTGGCAGAGCGACCTGCCTTGGGAACTAGATGGGTAAAGAGATTGCTGCCTGGGTCACAGAATGCTTGGGGCAGTGTGGAGCTGCTGAGATAAATTAGCACTAGTTCCAGCCAGAACTATTGAGAAAGAGATTGCAGGGGTACATGCGAGAACCATTCTGCCCTTTTTTATTTTTACCACAACAAATGACGGTATGTCAACAAATGACAACATGCTATGGTAGAAATTTCTAACTTATGGATGTGTAAATTTAGAAATTAAAAGTCATCTCAAATGAACAGCTTTACAGCTTAGGAAACCATATAATAAGGAATAAGTTAAACTCAAACCTAGAGAAAAAATAAAATTAAATATTAGAACAAATATAAGGTAAAACAGAAAAATAATGGAGACATAAATAGAATCAAAAGCTGTCTTTCTAAATCTCAACAGAATTTTCAGACATTTTATATTTAAATATAATTGTTATTGCTGGTTTTAAATATGAAAACTGATGCAAAACTGTATTACCTAAATAAAATTGACAAATTTTAAAATCAAATAAATAAAAACTAATTTTTGGAAAGCAAGAAATCTGTTCCTGACTAATAATAAGACTTCACAGCAGTCAGAAATCCCCCAAGAAATAAAGTGTAAGACCTGATTTTCACAAGGGAATTTTGAAGAATTAATACCTATCTTTGTCAAATTTGTTAGAATAAGTTGAAGAGGAGGTGATATTTTGTAACTCATTACATATTTCCTTAAAACCAGAGTCAAACAAGGAATCTATAGAAAAATATCCTAGTGTTAAAACTCTAAATACTAGAAGAAGAACTCAGCAACACGTTAGAAGTATTATACACCGTGAATGCTGAGTTTGAATGAGAAGTATCCTCCATAAGTTCGTGTATTTAAGCCCTTGGTGCTCTTTGGAAAGCCTGCGGAACCTGTAGGAGATGGCTTCTTGCTGGAGGAAGTACATCATTGGGAACAGGCTTTGAGGACATATAATCTGGTCCCACTTCCTGCTCTACCTCTCTGCTCCCTGACAGTCAGCATAGCCTTAAGCTCTACTGAAAGCCTTCACTGCCATAGTGGACTGTGTCCCCTGTAGTCCTATAAGCCAAAACAAACCCTTGTCTCATAAGTTGCTTGTTGTCAGTCAGGGTACTCTTCCATCATAGCCACAGGAAAAGAACTAATGCAATAACAAAACGAGATGTGTCCCTGGAAGGCAAGGATAGTTCAGTATATGAAATGTAATTAACACAACATACTTCATTAAGAAAATGAGAAAGAACATTTAACAAACTTTCATGAAGAGAACTGAAAGCACTAGGAATACAAGTAAATACAAGCATAATAACAAGAAAGGCAGTGCTAGCAAATTAAATCTTTTGAAAGAGCTTACTCTTCAGGTAAATAGAAATCATCTATAATTTAAAAATTAAAAGCAAACAACCCAACTAAAACATGACCAAGAGGTTAGAGAGGTGGCTCAATGGTTATAAGCACTAGCTATTCTTCCTGAGAACCTTGCTTGATTCCCAGCACCCAAATAGCAACTCGGCTCTCAGTAATTCGAGTCCCAAGTAACCCAGTGTCTTCATCTGGCCTCCATAGGCACTGCATACATGTAGTTCACAGACATACCCACAGGCAAAACATCATAGACAAATAACAATAATGATAACTTTAAATTATCATAAGATTTGAAGGGGTTGGGGATTTAGCTCAGTGGTAGAGTGCTTGCCTAGAAAGCGCAAGGCCCTGGGTTCGGTCCCCAGCTCCGAAAAAAAGAAAAGAAAAAAAAAAGATTTGAATAAACATTGTTCCAGAAGAGACACACATATCATCAATACATACATAAAAAGTTTTACCACATCACTAACAATTAGGGAAATTTAAATCAAAACTAACATGCTCTCACACCCATTAGGACCCTTGTGCAGTAGGTAAGGATGGTATATGGAAAGACTGATTCCTCCAAAAATGCTGAAGCAATATACAAAGGAGAACTGAAAGTAATAGCAGTATTACTCACAATATTAAAATGCTGGAAACAAACCAAGTATCCATCAACAAAGAACCGGGCAAATGTTCTATTTCATGATCTTTGAAGGTGTTCCATATGAAATGAGTCAGTCCCAAAGAAAGGACTAATACCAATTTCCCTTTGATTAAAAGACTTCTTTTTCATGATCATAAAAACAAAGTAGAAAAAGCAAAAAAGGAGGAATATATTGTTTTGAGAGATAAAATAGGGAGTTAGAGAAATGCATGGTGGTGATTGCCACACAAAATTATAAATGCACTGAATACCACTAAACTGTACACTTGAAATGATTAAAGTGGTAAATTTCATGTTATATATATTTTATTACAATTAAAAATACTGTGGGGAGAAAGATATTAAATTATTAAAGGAAAGCTTTATATAGAACTGATCAGCTGGAGGCCCAATAGTAAGTTAATATAAACATATCTCCTGGAACATGCAGGACAATTAGTCTCATTTTACAGCCTCTCTTTATTGTATAACTAAGAACTATATTCCTACTTCTGCTCTAAAAATTCTCATTTACACATATATCGTTAGTGTGTGTTACAAATTAAATATATCACAATACTGGATAAATTCTAGTCACATGTAGCAAATCAAAAACCTGCAGTAACTACATCAAGCAGAAGTGTCAAAATTTTTAGAATGTACTTGTATACTTCAAATATAGTGGACTTAAAAATAATTTAAGCCTGAGTGCCACAAGCCTCTTGGAGTAATTCAGGACACTCCCATTCACAGACTCTGAAGGACTCATGCTCAGCCCCTAAATCCTCACCTAGTTCCCATAGACTAAGAGGTACCAGCTCTAACGAGCATGCTACTTTTCTCTATAGGCAACAGAACTCAGTGAGTTCTAGTAATTGACTGAAATATAAATATAAGTAACACCTTCTCTTTATCAAATGTTGGAGGCACTAGCAGTGAAAAAGATCTTCTATTTTAAATTCTCAAACACAAAACATTCTCCTGAAGAAAGGATCATAGCACACAAACAGGTAAACAGGATGGTTCCAGAAGTTATAAAGTAGTGTAAAAGAGAAATGCTGTATTTATATTATATTTAATACCTTAGGTATCAAATGTCTAGTGTGTTTTGAATGTAGTTATATTCACTAGAGTCACAGTGAGAATAAAAGAAAAAATACTGCCATTCTATTAAAAAAAACAGCCAAAAACTACATATTAGTGCTAGAGAGAAACCATTTGTTGTATTTTGTTTCTACAGTAGTGTTCTTTTTACATTTTTTTTTTGCTTTGGAATTAATATCAACAAATTCAGCCTCCCATTACTTAACAAAATAACTGAGGCAATTAAATACAAAGATATAAAGAGAAAAGCTTTATTTGGGTTCCTAATTCTGGAGTTTCCAGCCCAAGGTCAGCAGTTTCATTAGCTTGGGCATATGGAAAAAAAAATACATCATTGCAGAACAAAAACAATGGCCTTGGGTGCTGAGAAGCAGAAGAACAAGGAAAGAGACCAAGTTCCTACAATTCCTTTAAAGGCCATACCACTATTAACCTAAGAACTTCCTGTAGGACCAATCCTCCTTCTAAATATTGCATGCCTCTCAATAGTGTTACACTGGAAATCGAGACTTTAACACAGACCTAGGCACTTTGTGTATGGTATTAAAGGTGCAAACTATTTCCATAACTTTCACTCCTACAATATTCTAGAGTAGAAAAGTTTGCCTCAAAGGTGTCCTAGTTAGGGTTATGATAAAACATCATGATCTAAGCAGCCTGGGGAGGAAACTGTGGTTTATACTTCACTGGCAGTGTTCATCTTCAAAGGATGTCAGAATGAGAACTCAAACACAGCAGGAACCCAGAAGCAGGAAGTGCTGGTTACAGGCTTGCCCATCATGGCTTCATCAGCCTGCTTTCTCATAAAGCCTAGGACCAACAGGCTTGGTTACTTCCTTTTCACAGTTGAGGTTCCCACCTCTGTAGTGACCCTAGCATCAACTCAGCCAGCACATGAGGTCACAGCACAAAGACTTAAGTACTGGCAAGTGTGGGGATCCCCTTCTATAGGCTGGGAAAGAAGTCCTGTCTGATTATAATGACAAATTTGACCTGTGACCAAAAACTAGTGTAGGAAGCAATTTTCATGCAGTACAATTGTCATAGCCATGTTACCTATGTCTGTGTATCTGTGTGCTTGTGCCTATATACCTATGGGGCCTATGGGAGATGTGTGCATGCGTGTGTGTGTGTCTGTCTGTCTGTCTGTCTAAATAAATGTGAGTATGTCATAAAGAAAAGGTGAAGAATAGGCAGTTATGAAAGAATTTAAAAACAAGTCAATGCATTGTGTCCACCAAACTGTTCTTGTTTATGTCCAGATTAGTTCCACTTTCAGCTTTGTGCAACTGTCAAACTAACACTGATTCACATAGTATGCAAAAAACACAAAAATAGCTAAAATAAGTCAAAAGACTTACACATTCTGGCTTCAAAGCTTCTGTAAGGCTAAAGTGAGGGAGACAGTAATATTCACTTAAGGATAAATATGTAAATGAATGGAACAGACCAGAGAGTTCAAAGAAATCTTCACATCCTCAATCAACTGGCTTTTAAGTAAGGTAGAAAAATCAATTTAATGCAGGAAAGGATAATGTTATAATCAGTAGGGCAACTGGATATTCAACCACAGAAAGAAAAGGCAAGAGGGTATACTCTAACTTCGTCACACTGTATCTCAAAACTCAGAATGTATCACAGCTCTAAAATTCAGAACTTAAAACTGTAAAATTTCAAGAGCATAGGGAAAATTTTTTTATGACACTGGATTGACCAAAATGTCATAGAAGGAATACCAACAGCATAAAAAGAAAAGAAAAAAAATGACACAATGAGCTTACTACATTCCTCAAAAGACACAATTATGATAATGAGAAAAATCACGGATTTCTGGATTTAAAGACTGTCCACTTGATATAGGGCTTGCATTTGGAATATTAAAAATTAAAACCCATATATTTTATTTTGAAAGCAAACAATTCAAAAACAGGAAAAATATTTGAATAAGTATTTTACAAGAAAAATCTGAATGGCTAATAAGCATAGAAAATGATGTTCAAAATCACTAGTATTTAAGTGCAAATTTGGAATACAATTAATTGGATTTGTCTATACACCCTATGTCCCAAAATGCTAACAATACTGAGTCTCAGGAACAATATGGCAAAACAAACCTTCATGAGCTTGAAAGAGTGTAAACTGGTGTAATGACTTTTATGAACATGCTGATTACATATTCAAATTTTAAACATATACTTAGCCTAAGATTGAGCAGATACTCATCGATTTGTTATTTATTTACAATAGCCAAACAGTCTAAATGATATTTATAACAGAATAATGGTTGGCAATAAAAAGGAATAAATATCTTGTATGTGGAAAAATATGAATGCGTCTCAAAAGCATTTTTCTAAATTAAGAGGCTAGAGGAGGAGAAGGAAAGGAAAGGGGAAGGAGGGGAAGACGGAGAGAGAGAGGACCAATCTATAGAGAAATAGACAAGTGGTTACTGCGAAGTGGGGGCAGACATGGGGTTAACTATAAATATACCTCAGGAATTGTTTGAGGATGACAGAAATATACTAAATCAGATAGTGGTGGTGTCTCACATTTGCACAAATACTCTGAAAATAGCTTAACTGCAGTTACAAGGGATTAATTTTATGATGTGAGGGTTTTGCTGAAGCCATTTAATAAGAATGAACAGAAGACATTGCCCTGCCTCTTCTCTAGGGGACTGTATCTCAAAATTGCTAAACCACTGATAAAAAATTACAGGATCTCAGGTAAAGACTGTTTCTAGGCATCAGAGGAGTGTGTGTGCTTCTGCTTTTTCTTTTGCTTTTATTCTGTTGCTGCTGTTGCTGCTGCTGCTGCTGCTGCTGCTGCTGCTGCTGCTGATGATGATGATGATGATGATGATGATGATGATGATGATGATGATGATGATGATTTGTTTTGTTCTGTTTTTGCAGGGGAGGTGCTTCTTATCAAATGCTTAGAGTTGGTGGAAAGGTTGGGAAAAGCTGGAAGGAATTGGAGGGGAAACTTGGAGAGGAAACTATGATCGGCATATATTGTAGAGAAAAATATTTTCAATTAAAAAATAAAAAGAAAGAAAACTTATAGGCTCTGGAGAGATGGTTCACCAGACAAAGCACTTCTCACACAAGCTAAAGAGCAGTTAACTCAGAACCCAGGAAAATGCCTGTGGGAATGGCAATGGGGGTTTCTGCCTATAATCTCAGCATGAGATCCCCAAAGCAAGCTGGCTAGCAGATCAGCCTAAAGGGCAAGCTCCAGGTTCAATATAGTGAGGGACCCTGTCTCAATATATAAGGTGGAGAGTGGTCCAAGAAGATACCAGATACATACTTTAGCCTACATATTTCTCTCTCTCTCTCTCTCTCTCTCTCTCTCTCTCTCTCTCTCTCTCTCTCTCTCTCCCCCCCTGTCGCCCCCCTCTGTCTCATGCTCTCTAGTTAATAGAGACAAAAGAGTGACTTATTATAAAGATAACTATTTGCTAGCCCCTAATGAAAAAGATCGCTCTTAGCTGATCAGAGAATTATGATGGAGGTTTCAGGATGCTGTTGCCTAGACACGAAAAATGGCCAACCTCTACATTGCTAAGGACAAGATATTCATGTCACCTGGCATGATAGAATAAGCATAAATACTATCAAAAACTATAAAAACTATCAAGAACTCCTGCAAAATAACAAAATCAAGTGAAATAAGCCTGAATCTAAACTCCTCCCATTCTAATTAGCAGCATATATAAAACGAGCATAACAAGCCAAACAGAGCTTTGGTAAGGACACAATTAGCCAATATAAAAGACAGGACATTGTGAAGGATCTCATTTTCTCATTCCCAGCATTAAAAACAAACAGGAAAATGTAGAACACCATTACAGATAAAAAGAAACTAAAGAAATAAATAGCCATATAATGTAGTACTGAAGCCTGAGAAGACCCTCATTGTAAGAAATTAATTTTAAAAAGACATTTGGGGGACAGATGAGGAAATGAGAACAAGGACTAAACAAGTAAATGACTTTATTGAGGAGCACAGTGACTATTCTTTTATAGAGTCTGCATCTGTTATGCATCTGTAGCACAATGACACAATACATAAAATATGCATTTAGACTGTCCAACTCTACTGCAAGGGGTCAGCAAGACCATGGGCTATGATTAGTGAAACCTCAAAGCCTACTGGCTCCAGGTGATAGGCCTCCGGGCAGCCATCGCTCCACTGAGAATTCTCACCACTCTGATTTTTCATTTTCCATATGAAATCATTAGGGAACAAAGAACACTGAACAACAAGAAGGAAAATCAAAAGAAAAGAGTTTGTGGACAAGACTGCTGTGAAAGTCATCTGAGAAGCAGCACACAAAGCCAAATTCTATGCTATAAGAAGAGAGCAAAGTAAAGTACAGAGATATGAACAATAGAATACCACTGCTTGACAATTTGGGAGATGGTAACTCTGAAAGGGGTGTTAGAAAGCAGAATACCACTTTATGAGTGGAGGCTCAAAAAAAGTGAATCAGGGAAACCAAGACACTTTTCAAATAACAATCATCAGTGACTAGTAATCTGAAACCCTAAAATTTCTAACCAAATAGTGGGGAAAACACTAATTTTCTCTCAAAAATTGAAAATGAGAGAAATGGTCATCTCCAATGCTTCTAATATATGGTTTCCCAGATAATGAACAAGACGTTCAGGAAATATTAAGTGCGTAGGCCTATAGGCAACAATCATCACTGAATTGTCTACCACACTGGAAAATATAATGTCAGGTCCTAGAGCAGAAATGAAATAACAGGATACTGGGCCCTGGTGCAAAGCATTCTCTAAATAAGTCAGTAAGCCACAATTCCCATGAAAACAAGCAGGCAGGCTCGTTCCCACCCTCTTAAACCCTCAGATTTAAGCTCAGTGCCAGTTTCCATGTTTCTAAGTTGCTGGAGTGCCATGGGGCAGGGAGTTAGGGGGACATTAGGAGACACGGGCACTGCCCAACACTGCACAGCTGGCCTTTTGAGATGTAAACATCAGTCTGTAATTTCAGACGTTTTTACTTTTTTCCCCCATTTTTAAAATGTTTATTTTATTTTTAACTTACTCACTTTACATCCTGCTCACTGTCCCCGTCATGGTTATCCTCTCCCCCAATCTTTCTCCATATCACCCCCCCTTCTACTCTGAGCAAGTGACCCTTCATAGTCCCCCATCTTTTCTACTTTTAAGCATAAACGTTAGCCTTCCTTTTCACAACCAGGTCCTGAATGAACCTTACCCAAGTGTATACCTAGCGCTGCTGTCAGTGTAGCTTTTCCAGCTGAGGCCTGTACAGAAAGTACCCAGTCACCCCAGCACTGCAGAATAATGGATACCTACTGAGGTGAGGCACTGGCTTTTCCAGCCAGACTTCCTTGAGCTTCCGTGAGTCTGTTGACATTCCTGAGTCTCACACTTAACAGTTTTGTTTGCAGGACGAAGTTCTATCATGACCCTCCATCAGAACACTCCAAAACACCTTGACCAAATAATATCTAAGTAATTCTTTATTTGCCATAGACCAAAACGGAAAGAGGAAAAGGTTTCAGTTCATCTACAGCAAAAAGATACATGCTTTAAACCGTCTCAGGACGACTTTGGAACTCTAAAAATTATGAAAATGTCTCAGCTCCACATTTTTAAATCCTACTAGACCTTTTAAACTTTTATTTAACCCCAAATCAAATTATAATAAGGATGGTATTTCTGAAATGTTTTCAGTAGTAATTAAAAATTAAAAACTCACACTCAAGCTGTGCAACCACATCTCCAGGGTCTACTGCTTCCGGGAATACCTGTGGTGAGAGGGTGAGAGGGCAGGTGAGGGCACAGCAGGGGCAGTTCAGGAAGAGGAAGCCAGAGCAGAGGGATGTAAGACTCTCTTCCCATCACTTCCCAAAATGTCTTTCCTTGCCCAACCAAAGAAAAATCTTGTTTTGTTTGGTTTGGTTTGGTTTGGTTTGGTTTGGTTTGGTTTGGTTTGGTTTGGTTTGGTTTGGTTTGGTTTTGGAGAAAAAGATTCATTATATAGCCCAGGTTGGTTTTGAACTCTCAATCTTTCTGTCAAAGCCCCTCAAATCCTGGAGTTGCAGGAATAAATCACCATACCAATCCTCCAAACAAACCTTCAACAATACTGAGAAGTGCCAGTTTCTCTCAGTTTCCTGTGATTTCACAAATACATTTCTAACTGGATCTGCCTCCCTCTCCAACATCACCCACTAGGGCTCTTACCTGTGCTCCTCAGGATGATCCTGTCAACAACCTTAGTGTTCCAATGCAGCAAGCTAACTCCTTAAGGGAAGCCTTTGTCTTTGTTAACTCTCTATTTAGAATTCTGCCCCCCCCCCCGGGGTTGGGGATTTAGCTCAGTGGTAGAGCGCTTGCCTAGCAAGCACAAGGCCCTGGGTTCGGTCCCCAGCTCTGAAAAAAAAGAAAAAAAAAGAATTCTGTCCCCCAAGACCCCCAAACAACTAGTAGTCTCATTC
This sequence comes from Rattus rattus, assembly GCF_011064425.1. NCBI lineage: Eukaryota > Metazoa > Chordata > Mammalia > Rodentia > Muridae > Rattus > Rattus rattus. Next base: position 44,413,608 of record NC_046154.1, on the reverse strand, counting down.
AAGCTTGGTTTAAATAGTATTGCCTTCTTAGAAAATTAAAAAATATCTCCCCTATTTTCTCACCCTTCCTTCATTTTATTTACATGCATTAAGCTACAGGAAGAAATAGTTTTACCTTATCATATGTCAGTATCTAAATCAGTCCATAGAACAGAGATGAAAGTGGGCTATTTTATTTGTGAACAAAGGAAAGAAGACAAGGGAAAAGTAGGAAGAAAAAGGAAAGGAGGTACGGAGGAAGAGAAGGAGAGAGGGAGGGGAGGGAGGGAGGAGGGAGGGAGGGAGGGAGGGAGGGAGGGAGACTACCGTGTAAGGATAAGGTAAGTCTGACGGAAAGGGAATATGATTGATAATGCCGGCCCTTAGAAGGAAAATAGAGAGGGAGGCTTGGCGAAACAGAAAAGCACAAGACATTCCTAAGTAGAGCTCAGCATATGCTTACCTATTGTGCCTCATTTTCTACAGAAGCTGCTACTTAGCAGTCAAGATGCCATGCTTTACAGAATCCCACTAAGGTGTTTTGATTCAATTAAACTTGATTCAATGCATAATATAAGGAATATTTTCAAAAGTCTAAATTTGTTACAACTTCCCTTTTGAATTAAACCAAAGCACATAGTCAGAAATGATAGTTTATGTTGCCAGATTTTATTCAAAGCCAAAATCACTCTGAATTTTGTTGGTAAATATTTGATCTGATTTTTGAACTCACCTTTTCAAACACCATTCTGGCATTGAAGACCAGGGGAAAAGTGGCTGGGACACATTGTGTCTTTTTGTATTGGCCAAACACACAGATACTAAGATAGATGTCTTCCTTGTCTTTCAGCACCACTCCTGGACAAGTTACCTGAAAGCAATTAGATAAATGGCTATAATGCATTGTAATTCACTGAGCTATCCCACCAGTGTGCTGGCAAACAACACTGCTCACCAGGAAGGCTCACAGAGTTCAGTGAGATTCCTTTACATTTCCTTCCCCCTTTGAAATCTATCATTTTCTATTTGATTATTTGTGCCGCATTTAAAACTCTATATCCTGGTTTTGGGGACAGGCCCTAATACTTTAATCATTTTAAACAGTCTTTAGTTCTCCTTTTCTGCTGAGTGCTGACATAAACTTACAAACCTATTTGACACCACTTAATCATTACATCTTGATCCACAAACACAAAACAGAAAAAGGTAAGTGGGAATGGTTCATATTGGGGAACCTTGCAGTTAAGGTAGCAGTCCCTATGACCTGATGGCTTTCTGAGCTCAGAGCAAAATGGGGGGTTCCCTTTCTTAGCAGGGCTTCCCTGCCTCTGCCTCTGACTCTGTCTGGAGGGTGTCTTTGTCTGGAAAGTGTCCCTGGACACAGGCGGCTGGTCTTGTCTGAAAAGTGACTTTGTACATCTCTCTGTAAGGCTGCATAACTCAGCATGTAAATCCCAACCTGGTTTCCTGCCTGCGGGATAATTAGGTATTATACTAAAACCAATGAGCCCTTTCTGTCCACTTGGTGTCATGATCATTTAGCCAGTACCCTAAACATGCCCTTCTATACACTTTCTCTAAAACAATAAAGTAGACTTGTCTCCCTGCAGCAATCGGGGGAGGTCATTCCGTCCATGTCCCTACTTAAAGCCCTAAGAGCCCTGCTCTCTGCCTCTGCTCATCTTCTCCCCTCAGGCTAGTGAAACCTAAAGCCCAGCCCTCTGCTCCAACAAGGTCACATGCCTCCTAATCCTTCCTAAATATTCCCATGGATGAACCCAAGTATTCGAATGTATGAGCCTGTGGGGACCATTCTCACCATCACAGCACTCATTATGATAGACCAAGTATCCTGGGAAATAGTGAGTTTCTAAGCAGCACACACCAGTCTCTTCAACCCCTGACAGAACCCAGTATGATGTTTCAGCCATATCACTAAGAGGATATTAAAGATCTTTAAGACATGAATCCAACATTTTAATATTATTTAATACTTCCCCAACGCTATACTTAGAATATAAGGAGCAAGTTTTAGTAATCCTAATACTCAAAGCACTGATGCAGGAAGATCACAAATTCAAGGATATTCTGGGCTACATAATAAGACCCTCTCTCAAGAAAGAAGATATTTTTACTTTTTTCCAAACATACACATCAATTTCTTATCCCACATTCCTCCATTGCTTACATAATAAAATTTTGATAGAAAGTAAGAAACAGTAATTCGGCTCCTTGCTCTTCTGTTCCGTCTCATGTGCATTTACTTCTGCCACCACCAAGTCATATGTAACTGTCATCTCCTACCCAAAGCATCTTAACTCACCAGTTAGGATAATTCAATTTCATTCAAACATCTGGTGCTATAAATGCTAATAGTAGACACATGTGATTTAAATTCTAACAACCCTGTATGATTCTCTTACAATGAAACTATTATCTGTGTATATCTAAGGAAGTGGAATGGATGTCTCATCTCTTTAATCTGATTATAAATTCCCTGACAGAGATTTTTGTTTTCCTCATCATTTATGCCAAAAACATGAATTTTCAGGATTAAAAACTGTAAGTTATTTACTACAGTAGCAGATATTTTATATATGAAAACATCAGAATCCCAAGAAAGTTAAGGTGATTACTAACAATGTCACAAGAAATGATTGATAAAATTCAGTCAGTACATTTATAGCCCTCGGGATAGTGTCTGACAGTTCATCAATGTAGTCACCAATACCATTCTTTTTTACTTATTTACTCTACATTCCACTCACTGTTCCCCTCTCAGTCACCCCCTTTCACAATCCCTCCCCTAGCCCCCTCCCTTTCTCCTCTGAGCAAGTAGGGGCACTCCTAGTATCCCCCCACCCTGGCACATCAAGTCTCTGTAAGGCTAGGCATATTCTCTCTATTAAGGACAGACAGGGCAGCCCAGCTAGTAGAACATACCTACACACAGGCAACAGGTTTTGGGATAGTGCCTGCTCCAATTGCTCAGGACCCTCATGAAGACCAAACTTCAAATCTGCTACATATGTGTGGGGAGGCCTAGGTTCAGCCCATGTATGTTCTTTGGTTGGTGGTTCAGACTCTGAGAGCCCCAAGGGTCCAGGTTAGTTGACTCTGTTGGTTTTCCTATGTAGTTCCTATCGCCTTCAGACCACAAGGAGAGAAGGTTACTAATACCATTCTTAGTCAAGAAGAAACCCTGTCAGTTTACCATGTCAACATTAAGGATGACACTGAACAGACAATTGAAACCTCATGCGCCTTGGTACACAAAAGTTGAGAATACTTTTGTGCCAGCTATTTTGACTCTTTTCTTCTCTACTATTCCATTTCTTTACTTTTCCCTTAATAATTCACAAATTGTAGGATGATGTCATTATGCAGGTATAGGCAGGAACAAGATAGAACAAGGCCTGTCATTGGACGAGAAGGAAGGATGGGTGGGAGAAAAGTTTTAGCGAGGAGGAGGAGAGTGAGAGAGAGGAACAGCTGAGAGAACATGGAGGCAGATGTTAAGATTCCTCTCTGCACATTTACAGGTTGTTATGAATGTTCTAAAGAGATGGATATATACAGGGCTTTGTATGTCTAGGTGGGCAATTATATCTTATCAATTGGATCAAAGGTTATTGTGTTGTATGTTCTTTCATGTGGTAATTTAATTGAATTCAAGAGAGTATGTGGTTGCTGGAGGCACTAGGCCACTGCAGAATTGGGATGTATATGTCTGGCATGGTGGCAACCTGCCTTGGGAACTAGATGGGTAGAGAGATTGTTTCTAGGCTCAGAGAGTAGCCATCTGCGGTGTGATATGGGACAGAGCAAAGTAGGTGAGAGGCTTTGCTGACTGAGATGAAGATGTCTACCAGATATCTTGGAGCACTATGGTGCCAGACCTAGAGCGGGATAAAAGACAGCATTTTTTATTATTTTACAGCAACAACAACTGATCATGAAAATCAAGTTTCTCAGCAAATTTCATTCTGTTAGTTTCATTTCCTACTCTGATTAAAACTAAATTTGTCATATTGTCCTCATTAGAGTCCCTTTCCAATTTGTAACATACACAAAAGTGGTAGCCAACAAGGCTCATGGGGAGAGAAGCCTGTTGACCTGAATTTGATCCAAAGTATAATCACCATAACCAAATTTTCAGGAAAAAAAAAGCCACTAGACATTCAAGACAAACCTTAAAAAGCAAAAGGAGAAAAAGATAACATGAAACTAGAAAATAAGTAGAATAGCTTAGCTTAAAGAAGAAAACTTTCAAAAATAATTTAATAAGCAGAAAAACTGTTCTTCACAAAGGAGGGGAAGTAAGAGATTGTCCGATAAAAACAAGGGTAATAACTCATCGCTAACAGAGCTCTGGCACAACAGTAAAAGTCCTTCAGGTAGACATGAAAGGATACTAACCAGGAACTCCTATCTACATGAAGATATAGATCAGCAGAGCCGAATGGTGTTTTGTTTTGTTTTGTTTCTGCCATTTTGAATCCTACCTATTTCGAAACAATGGCAAGCCTGGGACAGTAGTAGCTTTGTGATAGAGCGATTGCCTACAACGCATGAGGCCCTAATTTCAATCTCCAGTACCACCCGGAAAACAAACAAACAAGAAGAGAAAATCCCATAAAGTAACAGTTACAAAAAAGCTACAAATAGACCGCTGTGGGAAAAGACCTCTTTTTAAAGAAAACAAAGATGTCAAGTTCAGAGGGGTTGGGGAGGTGGGATAGATCTGGGAGGAGCTAGGGGAAACAGGAATCACAGGGGGTAAATGTGACCAAAATCTAATGTGTTCATATATGAGATTCTCAAGTAAGTTTTACATAGCAAAGATGTAATTTTAAGATAAGAATATTATACATTATAGTTTCCGATTTAGTGTTTTTATGGGAGGGTTTGTATTATTTTGTTTTGTGTATTTTTTGTTGAGATTTGAGGGGGATGTTTGTTTGCCTGTTTGTTTCTAAAAGAAAGAGCATGGAGGTGGGTGAGGAGGAGGAGAGGATCTGAAAGAAACTGGGGGTAGGGAGTGATCAGAACATATTATATAAAATGTTTTCAGTAAGAAATAGTTTTTTAAAATGTTAATTGTGAACCTAATATCACAAAAGGAGGACAGTATAGTGGTTTGAATGGAAATGGTCCCCTAGACTCATAGGGAGTGGCACATTTGAGAGAATTAGGATGGATTTGTGGCCTTGCTGAAGGAAGGATTTCACTGCCTGCTGGGTGGGCTCTGAGGTATCAAAGCTCAAGCCTGGCCCAGTAGTTCTCTCTCTTTCTGCTGCTTGTAGGATCTAGATGTAGAAGTCTCAGCTACCTCTCTCCAGGACCATGTCTGCCTCGGTGCCACTGTGCTTGCCACTGTGAAGATAATGGACTAAACCTCTGAAACTGTAAGTGAGCCCCAGTGAAATGCTTCCCTTTATTAGAGTTGTAATGGTCATGGTGTCTCTTCACAGCATTAGAACCTTGACTAAGACAAAGGCAATGATGGAAAAAAGCAAAGTCCTCAGGCACAGAGAAGTAGCAAAATGGCAGAAGTAATTCTGTCTTTCCTACAAGTACATTAACCAAAAACTCACTAGGCACACCAGTAAAAAGGTATAGGCTTGATGAATTAAAAACTATCAACCAAGCATTGGGGACTTAGCTCAGTGGTAAAGTGCTTGCTTAGCAAGCACAAGGCCCTGGGTTGGGTCCTCAGCTCCAGAAAAACAAAACAAAAAAAAAAAAAAAAAAAAAAAAAAAAAACAAAAAAAAAAAACTTATCACCCAGCTTTCTGTGACTGAAGGTAAACAAACAGAAGCACTGATTAAAAGATGTCAGACTCCAAGACCCTTCCCAGCAATAATTACTGAAGGTCCTCAGGCAATATTAACTCAGTTCACCGTGAAACATGGAAGATATGAGCACCTTGCTCAGTAAGAACCCCTAGGCAGATCCAGAAACAGCCTCATGAATGAATACAAGCCCAAGACTACAGCAGTTTAAGAACCACACAGAAAAACAAAAGGAAGTAAATCCAAGCATATTCTGAAGTTCTAGAGCAAATCCTGGGGATGGAGGGAAGACACACCACCCAGACCCCTGAAAGCATATACTAAGCACTAGTTTCTTCACACCATGTGAAACCGCATCACCACTCCAGGTATTCCTCCTTCGAACATCTCCAGAGGGACTGGAGAGATGCTGTGTGGTGAAGAACACATACCACTCTTCCAGTTCAGTTCCCAGCAGTTACCTTAGGTGGCTCACATCTACTTCTAACTCCAGCACCAGGAGATCCAAGCACTCTTATCGCCTCCACAGACATGCCCACATGCGTAGTATGCACACACACACACACACACACACACACACACACACACACACACACACACACTCACTCATGAATAGGTTGGGGGCCAGAAAGTAATGATTTAGGGCTGATGTCAAAATCCAACTATATATGGCCTCTATTCTACTGTTTAAACTCAATTCTATTTCTATTTTTTCTGATTATATGTACAGGACAGAGAGAAAAAGGTAGACACCAAGTATCATACATATTATAATGAGGTATAAAGTCTCTATTCTAGAACATATTTCAGTAGTAAGGAAAAAATGAAAAATGTGGAACATGGACAGATTTCAATAGAACTATGCTCAATGATAGAAGACATAAGGACTACTGCTGGGATCGTGTAATGATACTACAAAAGCATTTTGAACTACAAGATATATTATGGAGAATTTTAACCTAAAGAAAATTAAAAGCCCTACAACTTACTTTAGACTTAGTTCCCATAATGTTTCTTTCTTGACAACTAGCAGTCAGCATGTAGAAGAATGCAAGTTGATCCATTCTTATTGCCCTGTACAAAGCACAAGTCCAAGTGGATAAAGGACCTCCATATAAAACCAGATACACTCAAACTAATAGAAGAAAAGTGGGGAAGAGCCTCCAACACATGGATACTGGGGAAATTTTCCTGAACAGAACACCAATGGCTTATGCTCTAAGATCAAGACTCAACAAATGGAACTTCATAAAATTGCAAAGCTTCTGTAAGGCAAAGGACACTATCATTAGGACAAAATGGCAACCAAAAGATTGATATCTTTACCAATCCTACAACTGAGAGAGAGCTAATACCAATATATGCAAAGAACTCAATTAACCCTATTAAAAATGGAGTACAGAGTTAAACAAAGAATTCTCAAATAAGGAATATTGAATGGCTAAGAAGCACCTAAAGAAATGTTCAACTCCCTTAGTCATCAGGGAATTGCAAATCAAAACAACCCTGAATTCCCACATTACACCAGTCAAATGGCTAAGATCAAAAACTCAGGTGACAACAGATGCTAGTGAGGATGTGAAGAAAGAGGAACAACTCCTCCATTGTTGGTGGGATTGTAAACTGGTACAACCAATCTGGAAATCAGTCTGGAGGTTCCTCAGAAAATTGAACATAGTAATACCTGAAGACCTAGCTATACCACTCTGGGCATATACCTAAAAGATGCTCCAACATATAAAAGGACACATGCTCCACTATGTTCATAGCAGCCTTATTTATAATAGCCAGAAGCTGGAAAGAACCCAGATGTCCCTCAACAGAGGAATGGATACAGAAAATGTGGTACATTTACACAATGGAGTACTACTCAATTATTAAAAACAATGACTTAATGAAATTCATAAGCAAATGGATTGAACTAGAAAATATCATCCTGAGTGAAGTAACCCAATCTCACACACACACACACACACACACACACACACACACACACACACAACCACACATTGTATGTACTCACTAAGAAGTGAATATTAGCCCAAAAGCTCAAATTACCCAAAATACAATCTACAGACCACATGAAGCTCCAGAAGAAGGACGACCAAAGTGTGGATGCTTCAGTCCTTCTTAAAAGGAGGAACAAAAATATTCATAAAAGGAAATGTGGAGACAAAGTTTTAAGCAGAGACTGAAGGAATGGCCATCCAGGGACTGCCCACATAGGGATTCAGCCCATATACAGCCACCAAACCCAGATCATATTGCTGATGCCAAGAAGTGCATACTTAGAGGAACCTGATATAGCCTGAAACGCTCTTCCAAGCATGACAAATAAGAGGAGGATGACTGCAGCCAACCATTGAACTGAGAACGGGGTCCCCATTGGAGGAGTTAGAGAAAGGACTGAAGGAGCTGAAGGGGTTTGCGAGCCCATAGGAACAACAATACCAACCAACCAGAGCTCACAGGGACTAATCCACCATCCAAAGAGTACACATGGACAGACCCATGGCTCCAGTTGCATATGTAGCAGAAAATGGCCTTGTTGGGCATCAATGGGAGGAGAAGCCCTTGGTCCTGCCAAGGCTCAATGCCCCAGTTTAGGGGAATGTCAGGGTGGAGAAGCAGGAAAGGGTGGGTGGGGGAACACTCTCTACAAGCAGGGGGAGGGAGGATGGTATGGGGTTTATGGACATGAAACTAAGAAAGGGGATAACATTTGAAATGTAAATTTAAAAATCCAATACAAAAAATACTTTAAAAAATAAAATAAAGTTAAGCTTCTTAAATATTAAAAAAAATAAATAAATAACCAAGCCCACAGGAGCAATAGATGGTGCTAGCGCATGCCCCAGTGCTGAACATGGAGTCTAGGTTTTAATGTCAGCCCTGCTTGGTTCTGGTATTCCTTTGATCTCATGGTCTCCTACTATAATACATTTCCTCCTTTGAAAAATGGGAATGGTTGCCCAGTAACTTTATGTATGAACAATGTGTAACTTGCTTTTGATATCAAATGGGTGTCCGGTTTTTTAAAAAAAAATATATATCTTGTATCCTAGTGAGCTTCAGCTGTAAACGTGATGCAACCCTGTGGGTCTGAGGGAGTCCCAATTGTGGAACTGCCTCCATCTACCTGGCCTATAAAACTATATATGTGGGACTTTTCTTGGTTGCCAATTGATGGAAAGCTTATCCCACTGTGGGTGGTGCCTAGACAAGTACAACAGAGATATAAAAGAAAGCTAATTGAGCAAGACAGAGGTAGCTAGACAGTAAATAGAATTCCTCCATGGTTCCTACCTCCACATTCCTGCCCGATTTCCCTCAATGGACTTTGACCTGGAAGTTTAATATTAAATAAACCCTTTTTCCTCTCCAGATTCATTTGGTCATGTTGTCTATGATAGCCACAAAAGGCAAACTGCAATAGAAATGTGTCCTAGCAGTGAAGTTTCAGAGGAAAGTTTGACTTCAAAGATTCCATCAAGGTGATTCAAGTAATATATTTGAATTAAGAATCTGGAAATAGGGCTGGAGAGATGGCTCAGAGGTTAAGAGCACTGACTGCTCTTCCAGAGGTCCTGAGTTCAATTCCCAGCAACCACATGGTGGCTTACAACCACCTATAATCAAGTCTGGTGCCCTCTTCTGGCCTGTAGTTGCATACATGCAGGCAGAAAGCTGTATGATGTATACATAATAAATAAATGTTAAAAAAAAAAAAAGAATCTGGAAGTAAAACTCTCTATGCTTGAGTACGACAATACTGGTCACCTGAGGATGAAAAATTAGCTGTAATCAATAAAATGTCAACATCATTGAGATTGACATCTGCAAAGTCAAAAGCAGGTGTGGAGAGGACTCGAGCCTATGAGACAAGCTAGGTATACTGTAAATGGAAGACAGTGATCCAAGAGTGATCCAAGCCCTTTAGTACCCAGCAGATCATGATTGTGTCCTAAACCTCAAGGCCTAAACATTGAGCTATGTGCATTGTGGTTTTTTTTTTTTTTTTTTTTTTGCTGTTTTTACTGCAACTGACATGGTTCTTCTCTCTCAGGCTTTTATTGTTTGTTTTGTTTTGCTTTTTTTTTTTTTAGCTTTACAGAGTCACACAGTTAGGATAGCATGAACTCATTGGAAACTTTTTTAAGAAATGGGACTTTAAAATTGTACTGTATTTCATACTATATATTAATATGAGATTTGGAGAAGACAAAAAGAAAAGGAAAAGTTATGATTTGAGGGACATATTGGTGTGGCAAGTTAACAAGGAATGGAATCACCTGGTTAGTTCCAACTGTCAACTTGACATCTGAGGTAGTCCCAGTTGGATGTCGGCCAGTGGGAATATCGTCTTGATTGCTAATTGATTTAGAGGGACTCAGCCACAGCAAGTGTTGTTACCTGAGGCAGGTGAGCCTGGACTGTTTAAGAAAGGTAGGGTAGCAAGACAAGAATGGGCAGCAAGTAGCATTGCTCACTGGGTCCTACTTTCTGGTTCCTGACTTGAGTTCTGATCTCTCTTCCTTGAAAGATAGACTTCGATCTGGAAGTGTAAGATGAAATAAATCATTTCCCCCCTAGTTGCTTTTGATCATTTTTTTTTTATCATAACAGCAGAAAACCACAATACCTTGAGTCTGAACAATGTTAAGACTATGGTGACACTTACATTTTAACTGAGCATATTTTTCATTATGAGACCATATGACCTTTCAATGCGATGTCATGTTTTAGATCTAGACTATCCTCTACAGCTTCCTGTTTTCAGTACTTGATTTCCTGTTGAGCACTTGTGATGTTTTGGAAGAGGTTACAGAACCTCCGATATGGGCCTGTGGAGCAAGCCACTGAAGGGGATTCCCACCTTAAGCTCCCATCTAGCTGCCAGTTTCTGTTCTGCTACAATGTGAGGAATCCTGTTCCCACTGCCATGAACATTGTCATGTGTTTCTTGCCTGTCATAATGATGTGAAACTGTAAGCCAAAATAAATCTTTTCTTGATTAAGTTGTTCCTGTCGGGTATTTTGGTCACAGGAACACTAAAGAAACTAATACCAGTACCAGAAAGGCCCCTTTACAATCCATCTGTTCTATGAGCCAAACAGAATTCTCACAAGGACTCTGTATATTCTCCAAGTCAACTGAGTTCCCATACATTTTTAAACTGTTTCTCTGAACTTCTCAATTCTCCCTTTCCCAGTGGTAAAATAGGGCAAATAAATTTCTTAATTATGTTAATCTATAAGTTCTCACACTCCTTTGATACATTCCTCCTTTATATAACAAGAAAACTGTCTGACATAAAAGGCACTTTCTGCATTTAGTCCTTCTGCATCCTCTAAAATTTAGCCTATCTTGTTCTCATTTCTTTGTTATCCTGTATCCACATGCATAGTTGGTTACATATATACATATATAATTATCTATTCTGAGATATTCTGATTAGAGAGAACATGTGGTTTGTGTCTGAGATAGTGTAAATGCAAATAATGAACATAAATTATGAAAGAGGCTATACAACTAATTAGTTTTCTACCTCTAATTCTGCTACAGATTTTTTCGTTTGGGTAGTTAATAACATAAAATGTATGTTACTAAAGCTATGTAATTTAATATGAAACTTCACAGATTCCATTAACTGTATATAAGTTCATTATTTGTATAGATTTCAGGAGTACTGGATTTTGGTGTGTGATATTTTTGCAAGCTTTTTAATGATAAAGTTTATAGAAAACAAAGCTATTACTACCCAGTTATATAAATCTATATAAAAAACATTTAGACTCAAAGCCACAATTGGCAATAAAAAGATAGAAAATATATAGCAATCAAACTATAACCAAAACACAGTCATACTGACTACACTAATAAACAAATACCCAAAAGAACAAAGATTGTTACTAGAGACAAAGAAAGACAGTTAATTATATAACAGTTAGAGATATAGTAAGAAATATATCAAGATGACAGAGAAAGCATAATCAAATAGAACAGAGCAGTAAATAATGGAAAGTATGCAGGTGAACATCTCCAAAGTAAATCAGCAAATCTGAAAGCATGTTCAACATTGGTTGAGATTAGGAAAAGACCTACAAACCACAATGTGGTTGTCTCCTCCAGTTATTAGGATAGCTAAAATAAAATATGGACAATAACAAGATATTGTAACTTTTATAGGCTAACAATACACATTAAAATCATAAACTACTATGAAAAATCAAATGTTTGAACATTTGGTTCAGAAGAACCAAACAAGCTAAGCATAATGTCCAGCAATCAGCCTCATGGATTCTCATGCCCACTGCAAGCTTAATCCCACATCAAAATGTATACCCCATTATAGTGTTTGCAATATACAAACAGTAGATACATTCAAGTATTTGTCAACCAATAAATGTATAAGCAAGTGTAGTATCCACACAATAGATTAGTATTTGTACCTAAAAGACATGTTGTAGTGCTGAATATTAGGAATTTTCCTTCAATTCATTTTCTACTACCAGGAAGCCCTGAACAAAATGTAAGCCTCACTCCTCTAAAAGCTCTCAGGAAACTAGGAAATGAAGGAATTTCCTTACTGATAAAAATATCTAACAGGAACCCTAAATTTAACAACAAACAGCCCATTATCAGCAAAAAGTTGACAATATCCACTGTAAATATTACAAGGTTCTCTCTAGGTCCCATCCAGTGCAATAGAACAGAAACAGAAATAACAACAAAACAAACAAACAAAAGAGGCATTTTAGATGAAAGAAAAAACAAAGTTCAAAGAAATAAAATACTATATTAAGGACAACATAAATCATTAATTTGCTCAATTAAAAATAAGCTTTGAAATAATAAATAAGTTGAATGAAGATAAAGGATATAAGGCCATTTTATTCAAATCAGTTGTATTTCTATGAACCTACACTTAAGAGGGTTTTTAATATCACTTATAATAGCATCAAAAAACCAAACTACCTGTGATGGTCAATCTTCTTTGTCTACTTGACTAGATTTAGAATCAGCTAGAAGGTTGTTGAGACAATAGTGCAGGTAAATTTCTAGGGAAGACTGATTGCTAAGGAGAAAGACCACACTTCAATGGACAATACCACTCCTCTGTGTTGTAGGCACAGATACAATAAAAGATTGAAAGGTGAAAGCCAGCCTAGGGTCAATGTTCTCCTTGGACTCATCGAAGCTATGAAGAAGCACCTCCAGGTCATACTTCCACCACTCTGATATTCTACAAGACAAGTCTAGAAGCATGGTGCTGACTGACCATGAACTATGTCCTCTGAACCTAGGAGCCCAAATAAAGATTTCTCCTTTTAAGTTGTCTCCAGTTTCCATCAGATATTTGGTCACAGTGATGCTAAGGTAACTAATACAGGCAAGCATATGGATACAGAGAAGCAGAACCATGTTTACAATTAAGTCTGACTTTGTAGACTGAGGTCTATTCAATAACTTGGAAGTTTGGAGAAATAGACTAGAAAAAGCTTTACACTCTATAAGCAGAGTTTAACAGGTGATTATTCTGGGAGTTCAGAAGATGGGAACACGGTGCAAGACAGTAAAGACAGACAGAACTCATGAGGCTTTTAGAGGAGAACAAAGACTTGACGGGGAATTGGACTAGAAGTCATCTGTGTTATATTCATCCAGAGAAATTGTCAACATTTTCTCAATGTCTTAAGATTTTTGTGGGTGGTCAAGTTCAAAGTTAACAGATTAATTTGGCAAAGGAAATCTCTAGGCACCAAATTCTCAAACTAAGGCATGGTTATTGCTGGTTGCCCTATGCTAGATTTACTATTAGAACTGGGAGCAAAAATCGAACACAAGGGTTTGGAAAGTTTGCAGACTGGCCAGAAGAAAAACAAGTTGAAAGTTTTGGGCACATGAGGGGTTTGCCAGGGAAGCTCCTGTTCTGCTCCTTGATCAGGGTGTGGAATATGGAGGGTTGATAGGTGAGAATACACTGGGCTAAGCAATTATGGTCCACACACTTGGTGAAACCTGGCCAACTCCTGACATGTCTTCCAAACATATGTTATATGTTATATGTTATATGTTATATGTTATATGCATTGCTTCTTTTCAATGCTACTTCCCTTCTTCTCTGAAACTATTACATTTCTAGGTGGTTTAGAGAATTATATCAAATGTGCAAGTGCATTCTCACTCTAATCCCAGCTCATGCAAGTTAGAAGCAGTAACTCTGGGAGCTCACAGCCAGCCTGGTCTAGAACAGTGAGTCCAGGTCCAGAAAAGCTAATCTGTGAGCTCATGACTAGCCTGGTCTACCTAGTGAGTTCAGGTTGCAAGAGCTGCATAATGAGACCCTGTCTCAAAAATTAATACTAGCATGTATGTGTACATGTAAGCATGCATGTAGGATTACATGTATGTGAGAAGTAGAGTAGAAAGTTATGAATAACACACAGGCATATAAATATATGCATTTGGAAATTACTCGTAAATAGATCATAAACTATTAGAAAACAAAACAAAAATTATCAACTATTTGAAGCCAAATAATTTAAAAATGGTACTATCAATATTTTTGAAAAGGTAGGCAGGCCTCACAAGTTAAATGCCTTAGGCAGACATTACAATCGAGAAAAATACGCAGAACTGCAGAAGAGTGTGAAAGACTTAGGTGCTTAGCCCAAGGAAGCAGGTATTTTCTTTGGGAGATAAATACTGAAAACTGCACTCTTATCTGTATTGTTTATGTCTTAAGCTGGGAGCAGGCAGACGATCTGCATTATGTAAAGCTCTATATGTCTAACCTGCTCCAAGCAGGTTAAGAATAAAATTAAATGTGTGTAACTCAAAAACCTAAAACTCTCAACTAAAATCACAAATGATACTAAACTTAAAATTGCCCAGTCCAAGCTAGCAAAGATTGAAAGCGGTATATAATTAACTAAAAACAATCTATCAAAGGAGAAATAGTTCAATGTCAAAAAATACATCCTGAGCTGGAGGGGTGGGGGTCAGTGGTTAGAGCACTTAGTGCTCTCACAGAGAAACCACACTTCAGTCATGGGTAAAACTTCAGAATCCTACCTTAAACTCATAAAGTCTGGATAGATATCCCTACTACTACATTTAACATTACATAGAAGGTTCTAGGCAACAACATAAAGACAAGGGAAAAATTTGACAAAGGATCAGTCAGGCATAAACAAGGCTATCATTATTTGCAAATAAAATGATCTTCTATATAAAAACCGGAATAGCCATTAGAACCAATATGAGATACAGCAACCCTGCTGCACTCAAAATTAAAATCCTTTAAGTTCCACAAAGAGGCACACAGGATATCACGGCAGCATTGCTTGTGGGAGCGCTCATTGGAAACAATAAAATGTTCATCAGCCACGGGATGGATAAATAAAAAGCAGTAGTTCTCATAAGGGGGTCAAAGGCACAACAGCCTCACAGGATTACAAAGTGGCCTTTTACACATAAGTTAGACATAAAGAGTTCATAATGTATAGACTAGGCAAAAGTCCTACCTATAACGTGATATAACAGGAGGGGAAGGCATGGGAGGGAAGGGTAACCGCCCAGCAGCTGGGGTAGTAGCATCATTGCTGGTGACTACGTGCTTGGATTTGCACACTTCCTGAATCTGTGCTATAGTTTCATAATCTGATTTTAAAAATCAACACTATGTGATAAATACGTGAAACTCTTACTCATCACCTTAAACTTTTAAGTCTACAATACTCTTTACCAACAAGAAAACAATTTACAAAATAGAAAAACTAATGCCCTGAAGGGAAATGAAGAACTAATACGCTTTTCCTAAGAGATCATTGAAAAGTACATTGCCTGTCACCAACAGATGTTTTGTATTTAAAATGTTTAACAAGGGAAAATAATAAGCCCTGATATTCACTCCTTGGGGCAGAAGATATGAAAACGGCCAGTCAGAAGAGTAAACTCCTAGATCAGAGACTGCAGTTACACAGCTCCAGTCCAAAACACTTCTAGAGCCACCCGATTGGCTTCACATTTACTTTAGGTTTTTGGCCTCCAGACTGTGAGAAAATAAACCATTTTAAGATATACTTTTTACTTTTTCACAGCAGTCCTGGGAAACTAATATGAACAGCATAACATAAGACTTAACTTTTCTGTTCTAAATCTAATCGCTGTTGAGGCCTTCCAGGCCCTACCTTCTAAAAGACCCAAAAGCACTGAGGTAACAGCTCAGTGCAGAGCACTTTCCTAAGATGCCCATAATCCTCAGTGCAACACAACAATAACAACAAAAAGTAATATCAATTAAATAAACAAAACTAAACATTCCAAAACTTTCTTCTTAAAGCAAGCATTTTACAACTGACCTATACCTGTAACAAAAAAACCAAGTATCCTAGCAAAAGAGAAAAAAGAAATAAATCACATAACAAAAGCATTCAATGTGTAAATGCTTGGTCAAAGCTAATCTGGAAGGTATGTGTGAAACTGTGAGTATTTGCTACCTTGACTCACAAGCAGAAGGGAGAAAAATAGGACTAAAGGAAGCAAGGAGGCCTGAACCACACATGTGATATTTGATTTATTTAAACAAGGCAAACCTAAAATGCATAAACTGTTAAATGGGGGAGGTCATAATATCTACCATTTATATTTTTTCTGTTGTTAAATGAGAGGAATCATATTGTGTTCTACTTACATTTTTCTGTTAGTCTCAAACATTTTGTAATTAAAAGTTTCTAATGTTACCTAGGAAGCGCAAGGTCCTGGGTTCGGTCCCCAGCCCCGAAAAAAAAAAAAAAAAAAAAGAAAGAAAGAAAAAGTTTCTAATGGTAACATGACAGTGTCTGATTGGGTAAGAAGTACAAATGTGAAGTGTCTAGATGGGCAGAGCCTGGAAAGACCCAACACTGTTTGCTATATGCTGTCATTAGCTTGAGTTAGGGAATGAGGGGAAGTAAATATAGAGATGAAAAGTCAGAATTACATAAAATTAACCAAAACTATCAGTAAAAAGGTTCTCTACTTTCCTTGATCATTTATTTCAGCTCTGCATTATTTTCTTCCTTTCTTATTAAAAAATGCAAACATTGAATAAAAATCACAAAGTAGAAACTGAAAAAGTATCCCTTTCCAATCAAAGTATCCAATACTAAAAATGTAAAAAAAAACCTTAGAGGATACAATTCTTTAGGTGGTCTTTTAAAACATGTGACTTGGCATAGCATGTCATTCCTGAAATAGTTCTTGAGAAAGTCATGATTTTTCTCCTAGCAATATATTTTCTCACAAGTCATGTGGCTTTGTTGAACAACAAAAAATGTTGTGTGATATAGTCCAATCTTTCCTGCCTTCTGTGTTTTGCTCTAGTCCTAACCACAGTATTACACCTCACATCTCCCAGGTCACCCCTAACACCAGGCTGCAGTGAACAGTAGACATGAGCAGAAGAGACGGGCAAGGGAGTTTAATAAGAATGACTCTTCATACCATTATCCATGACAATCACAAACAGGATACAATAAATAACCATAATAAGTACCATATATCCCCACTCCCAGATATATACCCTAAAAGAATAAAATCTGTATATGAAAGACAAGTCTGCACATCCATATTCATTGCAACATTATTCCAAGTCAAGGAGACAGAGAATCAACCTCAGTGTCCATCACTGGATGAACATTGTTTTTAAACTGAACTAAACATTTGAGACATGGTTAAAAATGAAGGAAAACCTAGCCTTTGCGAAATATGTATGACTCTGGAGGGGTTTTACTAACCATAATAAACCAGGCACAGAAAGACAAACACTGTGTGTATGGTCTCACTTGTAAATACAATCTTAAAAAGTCAACTCACAGAAACACAAAGTGCAATGCTGGTTGTCAGGGACCTGGGAATGATGAATGGGAACACAGAGACGTTGGTTAAAAGAAACCAAGTTTCAGCAGGATAAGTAAGCTCTGGGGATACAGCACATGGCATGGTAATTCCAGTTAATAAATATGTGTTGTAAATTTGAAATTTCCTAACAAAAAAAATCTGAAATGTTCTCAATACAAAATTATGTAATGTGATAGATGCATTAAACTGCTTGATCTAATCACTTCATAAAGTATACATATATCAAAACATCATTGTTATGGCTTAAGCAAGAAATGTTCCTACTTGCTTATGTGTCTGAACCCTTGGTTTCCACTTGGCAATGTTGTTTTGTAGGTTATAGGACCTCTAGGACACAAGCTTTGGCTAGCAGATATAGGCCATTATGTGCGAGTTGTAGTCTGACCCTGCCTCTGATCCTCTGTCTGCTTCTTGATCTGCCGAGATGTGAATTGCTCTCAGGTAAAGTCCCCGTATCATGGGCAAAGCCACCTCTACTTCCATGCCTTACTCACCGTGGTGGACTTATATACCCCTGAACTGTGAGTCAAAGTAAACCTTTTGGGGTGGTTTGAAAGAAAAACCATCTTTACAACCTCATACGTTTAAATATTTGGTCTCCAATTGTGGCAATGCCTAGGAGTGGATGGGTGGTAGAACCTTGAGATGAAGCCTTACCAGAGGAAGTACATCACTAGGGCAGACATTAGGGGCTTATAGGCTCATCCCATTTCCTCCTCTCTCTGCCTCATGCTCATAGATGGCTCAGCCATTTTCCTGCTCCTGCCACCATGCTATCCTTGACTGTAGCTATGCCTTTACCACCATGATAGGGTCCATCCCTGCCTAGCCATAAACTCTCTGCCCCTTACATTGTTTCTGAGCAGGGTATTTTATTTATCACAGCATCACAAAAGCACCTAATCCACTTCTCTACTCTCTTAACTGCTTCTGTCAGGTCATAGCAAAAAGATAAGAAACTACAACCACTTCATACACTGTGAACATACGTGTTTTTATTTGCCATTTTAAAACAAGAGAATGTTGTCATATGCATATTTAAGAGAATATTACTCTACAATTTAGAAAAACAACCCACTAAAGCATGCAACATTATTGAATTGCAAAGTCATGATCAGCAAAAGACACCTGACATAAAATGTTACAGTATCTCTCCAATATGAAGTTCCAGTGCCGACAAACTGATCAACCGAGAAATCAGAATATCAGTTTCTTTCCAATGAGGGACATGGAAGAACTTCATACAGTGATTGATATACATTTCTAATTATTGATCTGGGTAATGATAACATGAATATGTGAAATTACCAAAATCCACTGGTAGGAAAAAAATAATAGAAATAAAGGCTTTTCTATAGTCAAATGAACTATAAGACTAACAATCAAGTAGTCAATTTTATTACATAAATTTTGGATCATGGCTTGAAAAGTTAACTATAAAAATTATCTTTGTGATAACTCAGAAAGTCTAAATATGTACACAATATTAAGACTACCATTAATTACCCCAACAT
This sequence comes from Rattus rattus, assembly GCF_011064425.1. Lineage (NCBI taxonomy): Eukaryota > Metazoa > Chordata > Mammalia > Rodentia > Muridae > Rattus > Rattus rattus. Next base: position 44,394,411 of record NC_046154.1, on the reverse strand, counting down.
TAATCATAAAATTGTTATGGACAATACCCTCATAGAGTATGCATGTTGAAATATTTAGGGGTATCATGGTGTCAGAAATTTACTTTCAAATTTTTAATGCAACCTATTTTACAAATACACATGCACATATACACAGACACACTAAATGAATGTACACAGGTCATAAGCAAGAGTTACTCATTAAAGTAGTCTTCCAATTACTCTGTATGATTGAAATTCCAAATTTAAATAGCCAGGGAGAAAGCAAGATAGTACTCTTCACAGATGCAGAGGTGATCTCCAGGATACATAAAGTACAGTTTATTTGTTGCAATATATTGCCTAATGTGCAAGAAAACAAATATATGTTATGTTTAAGAGTGTGTATCTGTTTGTATAAGACAATGGTTACTGAGAGCCATGAATAAGTGTGTGCATATCTGTTTATATCCAGACAACAGCAATGGTTACCTATAGTTATGAGTAAAGGTGAAAAACTGGTTTAACACAGAGCTTCTCATATTACAGTTTTGACCTTTATATAATGTAAATGTATAAAACATTTAAACATAAAATTACAACTAAAAAGATATTTACAATATTTGACATCTCTCTTCAATTAAAACCAAATTAATCTTGTTTAACTTGTGTGCTTTTCAATGGTCCTTTTTGTTCCTGAGCATGAGAAGCATTTAAAGAGCTCTTGCTGGTTAGAAAACATAGCACAAAGAATAGTTAAAGAGATGAAATGGAATGTCTTGGAAGATTTGAGGAACTATAAAATATTGTAACTCGAATGTTTATAAAAGTAGGAATATTTGTAGCATGACTTTCCAGAGATCTAGTTATCCATTGTCTTCAGTAAACTGTATACTAAGAAAGCAGCATAGTGAAATGAAATGTCTCTGACTCCCTCCGGCTCCAATCACAACAGAGTACTTCCTCTTAGCAAAGGATTGGCAAGCAGCCTGTTAGGCAACTGCAGTCTGTCAAGCTGCAAAGCCATTGGTTACAAAGAAAGGAAGCAGCAGCCAATAACAAAGTTATAGACTGGAGTTCATTGTTTTACTAACTGCTCTGAGTTTAGCTTATTTAGAAACCATTATGCATTATTTTGGTAAATTAATCTTACTTTGCAAAAAAAAAAAAAAAAAAATTCCCAGAAAGCCAACTTGTGATGCAAACACAGACTGCTAGGGACAGTATAGTTTCTGAATAAAAGTCCCTGCGTCTGGAATAGAAGTTTGAGTCCCTGAAACTCGCTAGCCCTCCACCCCTGCAGCACTCTGTCCCACCCAAGCTTCTCCTTAAGACTGAAGAAAAGATTCGAAAGGATTTTGTGACTTTTATGCTGGTTTAAGTTCAGTGCTGCTGCAGCCTCAAGGAGAGGAAAGGGAGGCCAGAGAGGAGTGCTGCAATCCTGGGGTAAGTGCAAAGAAAAGCTTAGTTTGGAAGCCAACAGTGAAAAATAAAATGCCAGAGGGTCCCTTGGGGCAGGCCCAGAAAATGACAGGGAGTATGTACTGCTATCCCTACTAATGCTGTGACACCAACAAGTAGGCTGAGTCTTAATGAGGGCACTTCAAGGATAAAGGCGTGAAAAGCAGAGGAATAAGAAATTGAAGAGGTTCTCCTAGAATGCGGAGTTCCCCTCTGAGGGGAAGAGGGGTCTCTTGGAAATGACATTGAAGGACTTCGAAAATCTCAGAAGGAGACTCTGCAGTTATCAAAGGGAGCAGGGGCTTCTCAACACTGGAAAAGACCTCAGCCCCTCACTGGAGGGCAGGTGGGGCTCCCCGCCTCAGCTAGATTTACTGACGGAGGCTGGACAGAGTCCCCTTCTAAGAATGTTGAGAGTAACTGAGTGCAGTTACAAACTCGAAGTAGCAGCTGTCCGGAAAAGCTGACAGATCCTTCTAGGGAGGATTGAAGGATGCAAAGTCAGAAGTGTTTGAGGGCAGACTTTTAGTGGCTTCTGAGGAGTTGGGTTTTTTCTGAGAGGAGAAACTAGGAAAACTTTGTGCAACGACGTCACAAGTAAGTTGTTTTTGGAGTTACAGACTCCACCACCGTAACTGAAAAGGCGTTCCTACTCTAACTGGAAGCTTGGGAAAGGTTCTGAAAGTCCGAAGCCCTATGGCGGAAATGCCACACACCCCCAGACTGGAGCAAGGGTTCAGGAGTCCCTCACCAGAGGAGTAAAGCGGAATTCAAAGGGAACGACTGCCCCGGGAGCGGAACTCCGAAGTGTTGTGGAAGAGATCCAAAAGTACCCCAACTGGAAGTTGGGGTGAGGCCCCCACGAGGCTGGAGTGGGAGAGGTCCCCAGGGCCGGGGGTGGGCGGCGGACTTGGAGGCGGAGGCTGGACAAGGCCGGTACTCACAGAGCGGATCTCCAGCGCCAGGGCGCATTGCAGCGCCTTCACCTTCGGCATCCGCGCAGGGTGGCACGGCGGGGAGGGACCCCGGCCTCCGGCCCGACTACGGCGGAAAGACGCGGGGCGGGACGGGGACGGGGAGGAGATGAGGTGGCGGCGGAGGTGGCAGCTGTGGCCCCCAGGCCGGGGCCCGCGGTCCAGCCTGGGTCCCGCCCGAACAGCAGCTGAGCGCGGGGCGCGGACACGTTGTCATGGCAGCCTGGAGGGGCGGGGCCGGAAGAGCCACGCCGAGGCGGGACTAGCCAGAGCGAGAGACAGTGGGCGGGGCCTGAAGTGTGACAGACCGGGTGGGTGGGATGGGGCGGCTCTTCTGTGATGTCAAGCTGTGAGTGCAAACTGTAGGAAAGGTAAAAGCTGTGCTATGAGCCTCAGCTGAGAACTGGGAACCCTGGTTTCCAAAGCGGTGATGGCACCATGAACAAGTGGCGTCAGCCTTTGACTTCAGCTTTCCTAACTATTCTATAATTAGCAATCTTCCTTGAGTTTGAATTTTATGATACAGTTTACAAAACCAGTATAAGAAATAGGGAATTATTGCCCAAGATAAAGGCAAAAGTAGGGCTGGAACCCGGGATCTCTGAAGTAAAATTCTAGATGCCTCTGGAATCAGCAGTATGGTCCTCTTATTAGTCACTTGTGATTCTCTGTCCGTGTGCCCTTATTTCCCTTAACGACTTCCTGTCTAGGTCACCACTACACGAATCTCAGTGCCTGTTGCACAAACTGAACTCACAATAACAGACACAGAAAAGAAGACCCTAGCCATAGATCTTCAAAGATAAGAACCTTAAAGACTGTCTAGTTAAAGTCCATGTTAAAGTTATTTTAATACATCAACTATAGAGTACATTCTAACAATGGACGGGAAAGTACCTGCGATTTTATCACCCAGTTGAGAAACAGGATGTTATTGAGCCAAAAAAAAAAAAAAAAAAAATGCCCTGAGCATTGCCTTACCGACTTTTCTCTGGTAGTAAACCCTGCAATAACCCCATAGGAACAACAGTGCCAACCAAGCAGAGCTCCCAGGGACTAAACCACTACCCAAAGACTATACATGGACTGACCCATGGCTCCAGCTGCATATGTAGCAGAGGACGGCCTTGTAGGGCACCAAGGGAAGAAGAAACCCTTGGTCCTGCCAAAGTTGGACTCCCAGGGTAGGGGAATGTCGGGGTGGGGGGCAGGAAGCAGGGATGGATGGGGAGGGGAACACCCTTAGAGAAGAAGGAGAGGGGGATGGGATAAGGGGCTTATGTTCAGGAAACCTGGAAAGGGAATAACATTTGAAATGTAAATAAAAGGTTATCCAATAAAAGAAAAAGAAAACCTGCAATGACACAATGACATTCATTACTGTAAGTCTTGTATGCATTTCTAAACTACTGTTCCATGTGTCTTGTTTTATGTTAAATAGATTTAATACTTATATGTTCTTCTGTGATTTGTTTATCTCATTATGCTATGGGAGCCGTCCAATATTGATGTCAAGTATTTGGAAGTTTCTTCCATTATTAGACAATATTACAATACAGAAATGTACATTGACTTATAAATATACCTTCTTTATCCTATGTATTTTGATGAGCACTTGTATTCATACTTGCGCTCTCATTAACAAAACTGTTATGAATGTTCTGAAATGTTAGCACTTGAGACGTGGGTGAGCAATTGAAAGCACTTGCTCTTCCATAGGACTGGAGTCAATTTCCAGTACCCACTTTGGGCAGCTTACAACTACCTGTAACTCCAGCTACAGGAGTTTTGGTGTGACTTCTTACCAGAAGTGTGTACATATACAGGAACACAGAGATAAGGAATTTTTAAACCTTTAGAATATGTCTATTAATATATGTGTGTTGAGTTGGAATGGACCCTGTGGAGGCTTTGTGAATGTGGGATCTGCAGAGTAATAAGCAGTATCTTCAAAAGCTGCACCAATTCCTGCTTCATCGAGAAAAATATGACTGCTTTTGTTCGTTTTTTCCACCATGGATGTTTGCATTTTTAAGCTTTGTATTGCTGGTATTTCATTATGCTTTAGTTTTGCATCTCTGATTACTGTTGGGTTTGAGTACCTGTGCATGGTTCCATTAGCAATCCACTCTCTGGGAACTGTCTAGTAGCTACAATAACCATTTTGATTCAATTGTTTCTCTCTCTGTTTCCCTTTTAATTTTATATGTTCAGATAATTGTTTTGTCTATTCTCTGTGTTGTAAACATACTTCCTTCTTTGTGCTTGATCTCTAATTTCTCGTGTGCATATAGAGAGAATATCTTGTGTATTATATGGATACATCACCTCACAATTTAAAAAACCTATGGCCTATGGCTTAGGCAGGAAATAGAAGGTGGAATATCCAGGAGGCAAAAGGGATTCTGGGATAGAGCAAGGTACCAGAAGATTTTCCCAAGAAGATGTAATGAAATGGACACATGTACCTGAGCACAGCTAACCAGCCATGTGGCAGAATGTAGGTTAAAATAATCAGGTTATTTTCTTTATGATCTAGTCAGAGAAGAGTCTAACTATATGGCCAAGGTGTTTGTAAATATATTTTGAGTCTAAGTCTTATTATTGGAAGCATGAGGTTAGGAGGAAGAACACAGCCTCAATTTCACATGTGCAAATATGTGTATGTGTGTGTAATGAGCAGAAAAGTGATTAAGTATTGAAGTGTAAATGAACCAGTCCACTGACATCTAAAGGTCAGAGCCCCACATTCCTCCCAGCATTGCATTGTTGAACTCTCTTGATTGTCGCAACATGGACGATATCATCTTGCTTTTGATGTCGTCAGGTTACCAGTGATCAGTCTTAGCACATAGTTTTATCAGTACAAGAATTTCTTCTATCTTTACTGTAAATTGCTCATGTACTCTATTTTTTAAAATTGGGTCATTTTTATCATAGTAATTCTGTGTATCTGATTAATTAATAAATTTCATTTGTGACATTGCAAATGTCTCTTTGTCATAGAATTATAAGCTTTGCCCATATTTCTTAATTAATGGTAGAAAGAAGCATCTAAATTCATTATCACCAATCTAGAAGTCATTTTTGCCCGACATCTGTGTCTCTTAGTTAATTTTCTATTGATGTGATAAAACTCCATGACCAAGGCAGTGAATAAAAGGAAGTGTTTAATTGAGGCTTATGGCTTCAGAGGCTTAAAGATCATTATGGTGGACCAAAGGCATGGCCACAGAAACAGGTGAGAGCTCATATCCTCAGGTAGGAGAGAGAGAAAGAAAGAGAGACAAAGAGAGAGAGACAGAAACAGAAAGAGACACACAGAGGCAGACAGAGACAGAGACAGAGACAGACAGTGAAGAAATGGCATGAATCTTTTAAAACTCCAAAGCCTACCAGCAGAACACACCTCCTCCAACAAAGACATGCCTCCTAATTTTTCCCAAACAGTTGCACTAACTGGTGACCAAGTGTAGAAACATGATCCTGTGGGGTTTTTCTTTCAAACCATCACAGTTGGTGTTTGAGCTTCTCACATTTTAAGGAAACAACAGTCATAGGGTTTTTTTAAATGTAATATGTTTTTCCCACAAACATAATTTTACTTTCACATTTTGATACTGAATACATCAAAACTTGTTTCTTATACATAATGTTAAAGTAAGCCATAATCCAGTTTCTTCCCTGACCAGACTAAATTGCATTACCTGACAGGGCCTACTAAATGTCCAGTGCCCCCTCATGCTTGGTGAAACCACCTTGTCATGTATTAACTACTCAAGTTTGAGCTTCGAGTTTCATATTCTGTTGTGGTGTCACACGGGTTACTCTTTAAAGCACCATACTGAATTATTATTCTTGTTTCTATTGTGGTGGTTTCATTTTTTAACTTAAATATATTATTTATTCAATTTTAAATTAAAAATATTTATTCACAAGGTTTAAACATCATTAAAATATATTGTTGATTGTTCTTTTTTCTAATGTACTTTTACATTGCGGTAAATGTCACAAATAACCACACTCCCTCACTAGCCAGCATCATCAAGCCATATGGCGTTAGCAGGGTAAGTTCATCTCATCAGTGCCCAGTTCTATGGCACCACGTCAGCTACTTCTAGCTCTTCTCTGGTCCCAGCAGTGGCCATCCTCTTGGCTCTCTGGAGCTGAGCTCTGCTCTCATTCCCAGCATCTACCCCCTGTGGTCATAGTCTCAAGTCCCAGTAACCCGTTAAAATCAAAACTCAATAAGCTTGTAATTTAGCAATCAGATTTATCTCAGTAAATTTACACTCCATAAAATGTCCACATGATAAACTCACAACCAATTGAGAATGATATAAACCGCCCACGTAGATAAGATAAATTGTCCTATAAAAATCCATCTCTTAAGAAATATTCATAACTACTGTGGTCATTGAAGGCCACACAGATTCGGGTCGTCCTTCTCTGCCTCCATCTTGGTTCTCCTCCTCTTTCTCCTCTCTCTCCCCTTACCAAAACTCTGTCCCCACCCCACTTTCTCACTGCCCAATCACAGGCCCTGCCTCATCCTGTGCCAGCCCTCACCTGCATAAAGACAACAATCTACATTTTTATTCTTTGAGAAATTCACACGTGTATGCAATAAGGTGATCGTATACACCCCAACGCCTTCCCTGAAACTCCTTCCATATCCTCCTCAGTTCCCCCCTCTCCTGAAGAACGTCATGTCTCCATTTTGTTTGTTTTGATAACTCACTAATCCCAATAAGTAACTTATATGCATGGATTTGGGGAGAAACCTTGAATCATAAGAGCCCTACCATTGGCCACTTCCTTGGAGAAGAATGATACTACCGTTTCCAGAAGCTATGAACTGCTAATAACTCATTAGGAGTAACATATTCCAGCTAATAGCACATTCCATGTGGCCTTGGAAGTCATCAGCTCATCTATAAGAGAATTTGGGTAGCTATTAAGACTTTTGTAACTACCCAAAGCTGTTGTGAGCTAACGAACACGGCAACCATGTCTTGTCCTAAAGAGAGCCATTCACGGCACTCTTCCCTGACATCAGGCCCTTATTTTTTTTTTTTTTTCTGCTTTGCTTTTCCCTGATCCTTGGAGGAGGGTGTATGTAATAAAGATGTCCCATTTAAGACTGAACATTTCACTTCTTCTGAGCCTGTTGACCATGCATATGTTTCTGCATTGACTGTAGCCCACTGCAAAAAGAAGCACTTCTGAGCAAGGTTATGAGCAGCAGCCCAGGTCCTGTCAGATTCCATCTCTAACCTAAGTCTGCAGCTTCACTGCTCTGGCTTCCTGATGTCTGGCTTTGATTTAGTTATCTGTGGATTTTATTACTTCTTTTTATTGCAAACTATTGTATTGAGTTCCTCAGATAGTCCAGTTGGAATTTTGATTGTAATAAATTAAACTTTCTTGCTATTTCAGGGAATTAACATAGCTGTAATGATACTAGATACTAACATACCAAAGACCAACTTTGACAACAAAGGATAAACTGAGGCAGGCAACCAATGAGGGTCAGTGCTGATGGCAACTGACAAGTGTTGGTGCTGTAGTACTGACAAAGGCAGCCAGTGATTAGAGAGAAGAAAAGGGAGTAAATTCAAACACACACACACACACAGAGAGAGAGAGAGAGAGAGAGAGAGAGAGAGAGAGAGAGAGAGAGAGAGAGAGAGATTGGGGTGGGCACAGCCTAAGACATGGAAGCTGAACTGGGTTTCCCTGACTCCTGAGCATCCAATCACTGCTGGAAATCATGCAAAGGAGTCTGGAATGGAGGATCGGTGATCTACTGGCCTGGGATGAACATCCTGCAGACATCCAGATGCAGCTGGGCTACAAAGGAGTTGGGAACGGAGTTGGGCTAAGGAACAGGAGAGTGGGGCTGGACTCCAGCTTAGCTCATCAGTGATTGTCCTTAGCTTAGTGGTGATTGGGAGCAAGCATGGAAGGATCTTCTACAGGAGACTTAAATGGCTTTGCTCTGTAGCTGAAGGCATCCTCCATGCTCCCCATGATAGTTCTTGGTGAGAGAGACAGTCTTCGGTTCCAAACTGTTTATTGATTGTTCATCATGGAAAATGGGTACATATCACCTCCTCTGGGTGGACCAGAGATTAAATACCTTTTGCAGAAAGGAATGTTTGGGAAGGGAAGCTCATTGACTAACTCTCAGGATCTTTAGATACCTGATTAGCATTGAGAACTCTGTTCTGATCTATATGACCATAGGTCACTTTCCTATGTAGGGAGTGTGGTGATGTGACAGGGGCCTGGTCAGAAGCAGGTGAAGCTTTTCTGGTTACAGGGCTTCCAACACACTCGACCCTACACGGTCCTGGCACAGTCCACTGTCCACACACAGACCTTTGTTATATTTGATCTCGGCAAGCAAGATAATCTCTATATCAATCTGTAACTCAAATTTTTGCTTGTCCATGTAAAATGACATATATAGAGTCCTGGTGTGTTGGTTAGTTTTTTGCCAATTTGACACAAGCTAGAGTCACCCCAGAACCTGAATTGAGAAAATCCCTCTATCATATTATCCTATAGCAAGTCCATAGCAATATTTTCTTGATTAAGGATTGATATGAGAGGAAGCAGCCCACTGTGGGCAGTACCATCCCTAGGGATATAATTGGTATATATATATGTATATGTATATGTATATGTATATGTATATGTATATGTATATATATATATATACATATATATATATGTATATATATATATATATATATATATATATATATATATATATATATATATATCTGAGCAAGCCATAAGGAGTAAGCCATGAAACTGTTCTTTCATGGTGTCTGCTTCAGTTCCTGCCTCCAGGTTTGTGCCTTGAGTTCCTACCTTAGCACCCCATTACACTGCACTGTAGATCAAATAAACTACAAGTTCCTTTGGGTTATGACATTTTATCTACCACTAGAAGGCAAACTAGAGCACCCTGTTTAGAACATGATATTGTTCTGCTGGCACAAACACCAAAAAGAACAATGACTGAATTGCCCTGAAACACATCAATTATGTTGTAATTTCGCATTGGATATGTGACTCAAAGCGGGAATGGGAGGGAAAGCGTGGGTCAGCTCTGGATGACTTTAAGAACTAATCTGTTTCGAAGAGTCACAAATAAAAGGAGGAATTCATCCTGAATGCTTTGTTTGCAGTAAACTTCAGAGTTACCAAAAAGTTGACAAGGGAAATTCCTTTATAGAAAACTCCCAGCTGTTGGTAGGAAGCAAGAATTAGGATAGCCATTACTGCTAAACAAGTATGGAGATGCTGACTCTCCTGGTTTGAATGAGTTGTCTCCTACATTCCAGGCATTTGCATACTTAATCCCCAGTTGGCTGTTGGGAGAGACCAAGGGGGTATGGCCTTGCTAGCAGTATATCACTAGGGCAGGCTTCCAGTTTAAAAACTTGTACCATTCAAGTTTGCTCTTCCTGTTTCCTGCTTGAAGTTCAAGATGTGAGCTCTCAGTTCTTCCTTCCACCATGCCTGTGCTGGCTGCCATGCTCCCCCACCTTAATGGATGCTGAAGTTTACCCAAGAGAAACCCTTCTTTATGTAAATTGCCTTGGCTATGGTGTTTTAGCACAGCAAGAGAAAAGTAACTAAATCAAGGATAGAGAATGACAAAGTGTAGGGGTTGGAGATTTGGCTCAGTGGCAGAGCGCTTGCCTAGCAAGCGCAAGGCCCTGGGTTCGATCCCCAGCTCCGAAAAAAAAAAAAAAAAAAAAAAAAACTAGGAGAATGACAAAGTGGATGAATGAATCTGATACTGAATACAGCTTCAAGGTTGGCATGAAAGGAGAGACGTTGCACAGGGTGTCCCTTCTGAGTTGGTGCAGTTTGGAGTGAGTGGTGCTTTTCATGCCAAAAGCTATCATCTGACCAAGCACCTGAGTCTGCCAACAATGTACAGGAAACAGCATTCAAAATAACTTGACAGACAAAGGCACAGGTATGTCAGCAGCAGAGTTAACACACAGTGTGACTTCAACAACTGACCTGTGAAGAAAAAATAGAGAAAGCTGACTTTAAAAAGCCAAGGAGTTGCAATGCATTTGTTTGTTTGTTTGTTTTATTACTTGTTTGTTGTTGGTTGGTTGGTTTATTTTAGCCCTGGCTAGTTTTTAGCCTGGCAGTTACAAGTGTTTGCTTCTCTTCCTCCCAACCTGAGTTCAATTCCCAACACTCATGTGGTGTGGCTCAAAACTGCCTGTAACTTCAGCACCAGTGAATCCGATGCCTTCTTCTGGCTTCTACAGATACCCGCAGTTGTATACACATATCTTTACACAGACACACACAGAGACAGATAATTAAGACCAAAAAAAATGTTTTTTAAAGTATTTTTTTAAATAGCCCTTATTCAGGAATTCAAGAGTGACAGACTTTGAAGTATTTATGAATGAAAATACTATGGGGGATATGAGGGGAACTGGAAAAGACAGAGTTGGGGTGATATTTGAACGAATATATGAAATTCTCTAAGAAATAAGAGAGGCAAATGAGAATAAAATACTCCAGAAAAATGGGAGATGGCAGTTGATGGAAAGGTAGAAAGACAGGTATTATCTAAATATGTGATGACTGGAGATCAGCCAGGGATGAGCGGGGACTCCTCACACTGCTGTTTTGTTTGTTTGTTTGTTTGTTTGTTTGTATTTCTACTCTGGCTTGTCTTACATTAAAACATACAAAGGTAACAGATACGGCCGAGAAGATTGCTGAGTCAGGAAAGCGACGCCCTGAGTTTGGATCCCCAGCCGCACTCACAAAATCATCTGTGGTGGTTCCTACACTCCCAGTGCTAAGGGAACAGAAACAGCCTGTTGGCCAGTCAGCCTGGCTTCTGTGGCCAGCTCCAGATTCAGTGAGGGATCTCGTCCCCAAAAACATGGTAGAGAGCGATAGGGTAAGACATGGGGAGATATTGGCAGAATCTAGACAATAAAATATGTATATATAATATATTCGTGTGCACAGTATAACATATAAAAAGAACAAGAAGACTAAATATTAGCGGGTAAGGAATGACTAAATACAGGTGATGGACCTGAGTTCTGTAAGAGGACATAAAGTTAATTGTTTCTCTAGTTATAATTATATTGGATTATTTTTCAATTTTAATGGTAGATAAGTATGTAAAAATATGCTCAATAGTGAATGTGTAAAATCCACTGGGAGGCTCTACAGATTCAGAATGCCTATTCTTGTTTTAAAAAAGACTTAGTTGCTGTCTTCAGACACACCAGAAGAGTGCATCAGATCTCATTCCAGATGGTTATGAGCCACCATGTTGTTGCTGGGAATTGAACTCAGGACCTCTGGAAGAACAGTCAGTGCTCTTAACCACTGAGCCATCTCTCCAGCTCCCAGAATGCCTATTCTAACTATATAAAAGTTCATTGTTAGGTATAAAGTGTGGGTATGATCAGTTTTGATGTACAGTGTTTATTGTATTTGCAAGTTTTGTTTTTTTTAAAAAAATAAAGTTTAAGAAATAAAGATTAATCTCTGGTGGGTAAAGCCTATGAACAGGTACACTCTTGTAGACTCACACACAAACACATACAGACAGAAAGACAGAAAGATGGACATATACACACACACAAATGCTGAGTGGATTCAAATAGCCTTTATGTAGATTATTGACGTGATCACATAACCAGCTGTAGCCATTTATGAAGTAAATTGCATTTGTTTATTTTTCTAATGGTATACATTTCTTATAGCCCCTATAATATTCTATTTTATGAATTTGTTTTATGCTTTGGCCAATGTTTAATCTAGGATTTTACACATTTGTATTAAGCAAATGCACCTATGTGCTCCTCTCATGTCTCCTTCCTGACTGTGGACTCTAGATTATACCTGTCTGATCAAATAAGGATGCAACCATGTGCAACCCCCAGCTACCTGAGGCAAACATTCTTTCATCGTCCTTTAACTTTTTCCTCTTATATTCTACAGAACATATTTTCTCTTAAATTCTCAAACACGTCAGGCATGGTGGTACACACTGTTCATCCTAGAACTCAGGAGGCTGAGGCACAGGCACATGGATCTCTGTGAGTTCCAGGCCAGACTAGTGTAGGTAGCAAGTTACGGGCCAGTCAGGGCTATATAGTGAACCCATTTCTAAAAAATAAAATAAAATAAAATGAAAACCTTTATTTCTCAAACATGATTATAATATATACAGCTTTAAAGTTCTCTCTCTCTCTCTCTCTCTCTCTCTCTCTCTCTGTGTGTGTGTGTGTGTGTGTGTGTGTGTGCATTCATATGTGTTGGTGTCAACCATCCAGGAACATGAGAGTGCAAATGATTATCCAGCTTGTTTTATAAGACAAGGTCTCTCTCTAAATCTGGAGCCCTCTGTTCAGCTACACTACCTGGTTAGTGAGCCCATAGGATCCACCTGCCTCTTCAGTCTATACCACATCCAGCCTTTACTTGGGTGCTGGGGATTTGAACGCATGTTCTCATGTTTGTGTGTTAAGCCATATATATGGTGTTCAGTGGGCAATTATGTAGAGTCCTTTATCTGCCTCTTTCTACCTTTACATGGGTCCCAGAGGTCAAACTTGGGTCATCAGCCTTACACAACATGTGCTTTTACCTGATCAGTCATCTCACTGGCTCCTGAATATTTTAATAACACACTGTTTAACACTGAGCTCTGCTTTCTTTGAAGTGTTGATTCTTATGTTAGCAGGCAGTTTAATTACTGGATGCATATTTTTAAAGCCGAGTAGGTATAATGGTTGACTTTGCTAATGAAGAGCCTATGGTGTTGTGAAAGCCCCCACTAACTCTTGTAGGATTTAACTTAGTTTCTGAGTCATGTTCTTCTCTGGATTTCTCAGGCTTATTTACAGGCTGTCCTGAGATGAGTCCACTGTGTACCATACTGTGTTGGAACATGATTTCCATTGCTGAAGCCAGCTTTCTTGGCTTACTAGCAGAATGACATCCAGTGTTACCAGTAGTAGTAACCACAAGGTCTCCATAGATGGTCTTGGCTAGCCTAGCTTTCTTGTAATCCTTGGACAGAAGAGAGAGCCATATGCTGGACAAAGGGAAAGTATTCTCATAATCTAGGCCATATCTTCTCTCCTCCTAGAGCACCTGCTCTTGGACTCCAGCAGAATGACCCAACACTCCACCTGAGTACTCTGGGGTGATGAAGCTGTAGCATGTGCTGAGGTGCACATAGGCAAGACCCCGTCCTCTCTGCTGCAACTTTCCTGGGTCCTGGAGGACAAGCTGGACACAGCTTATTTCTGCTTATACTTCCTGCCCATCCACTCGTAATAAGCTTGCTTTGCCTGGTGTCTTCTATGAATGATCTGTCTCATTGGATTGTAAAGGTTGGGTTTGTGTAAACCTAAGAACTCTACATTTACAATTATTGGGGGGGGCAGTCTGTCTGTTTGGAGTTCCATTGTGCCCTAGCACAGCTGATTCTAAGTATGTCTAGGCTATCTCAATCCTGTAGCAGCCTCTACCTGAAAAGCCCCAAAAGGCCCCACTCCGTGGGAACCAAATTTATCCCTGTGCCTTGAGTGTTCAAGGACACCCCTCATAGCTTTCTGGGGTTCTCTCTCACAGTTCGTTTTTTTTCAGATTCCTTGAACTAAAGATTACAATACCCCAAACTACCAACCTGACCTTGCCTCCTCAGCTCAATGGGGCCAGAGTGTAGTGCTTGGATACCAGCTCTCTACACACACCACAGCTCAGAAAGACTCACATTGTGATCAGATTTGTGCTACCTGTCATCCAGTGTTCGAGACCAGTCGCTCTGTGTATTTCTTCTACGTTTACATTTATTTAAAGCAGGGGAGCTAATCTGATCCTAGTTATTTGAGTCTGAGGAGTGATAGCAAAATACCAGAAACATTTTCACTTTATATTAAAAATCTTTTACCTGGGTACATGGTCACAGGCAACTTTTAAAAATTAAATGAGTGGCATGTTTCAGACGGAAGTTTAAAATCAGTGTTTAAGTTAAATCTATCTTGGTAATGCATGCTATAGAGCACACTAAGAATTCACACTGTTAAGCATCTCTAAATGGTTAGGCTTAGATTTTTTGTAACCCTCTACTAACCTCTTTTTTTGCAACTGATCACCTAGCTTTGGAGATCAAAGAAATCTATAAAAGGTTTCGTTTAAGTTGTACCACATAATAAAAGAAATCAAATTATTTCTAAAATTCACAAATGTCCCTTTTGTTAAGCATGATGATGTAGGCCTTTAATACCAGCAGTCAGGAGAGAGAGTCAAGAGGATCTTGAGTTCAAGGCCACACTGGGCTACATAGTGAAACCCTGACAAACTAAATAAAGATTTTAAAAGATTAAACTCCTGCTCTGTTCATGGTGATACTTGGCCCAAAAACCCTGAATTCACGTTGTGTTTGTGATGGCTACTTGACACAGTTTGGAATCTCATGGGAAGAGTCTCAATGAGTGACTGTCTGCAACATTGTGGCCAATTGGCATATCTGTAGGCAACTGTCTTGATCATGTTAGCTGATGTGGGTAGACCTAGCCTGAAAGTGGGCACCACTATCCCTTAGGACTTGGATCCTGAGTTATATTGAGAGCAAAAAAGATCTGAACTGCCTTGATGTGTACATTCCTTCTCCCTGCTCTTGGTTAAGGATGGATAACGTTAGCTGCTTAAAGTAGCCATCTTGACTTCAGTGACTGTCAATGATGGATAGTAACCCAGATTTTTGAGCTAAAACAAACCCTTTCTCTAAGTTGTTTTTGAGGATGTATTCTCAGCAACAAAAGTATATATAACTAGAACAACAATGTATAAGAAAGAGGTGTGGGGTGGCTCTCTGGAGACTTGGTTTTCTACCTCTGCTGAGATATTCTATTGACTCTAAGTCTACTCTAATTGGATCACTTCACTCCTTAGGCCTCACTTTCCTCACTGTGAAATGGGTACTATAATCATGCTTAGCTCATAGGATTTATGTAAGGTTAAATCAAGCACTATAGAGCAAAAAGAACTTCCCTGTTAATTGAAGTGTGAGTTAAATGCTTTATTGTGTTATTTTTTACAGGAATTTTACTTACAATATAGTCTTTTAAACATATTCATAGAGGAGAAAAATCTTCTGATGTTTCAAAATAGTCTAATTGTCTTGCTTTACAGTTCAGAGGAAGAGAAAATGCACTTAGAGATCAAGTTAACTTTGCCTAGATCTTGTGCCAAGATTATAAATGCCTACTGGGTAGCAGTGGAAACTTAGCTTTCTTTTTGTTTTGTTTGTAGTGAAAAAGTTTGCATGCAAAATGTGCTGAATTGCAAATGTGTTGAATCAGCAGACTTTGGGGTGGGGTCTTTGATTCCCATGGTACTCTTAAACTTCAGCTCTTAAATTCAACCTAACATGGGACTGTTACTACCTTTGCCACCTGCCAGCCTTACCTGGCCTCACACTCATTCACTATATTCAATCCACCTCACATGTCGAATGAAAAGTACCAGGTCCATGACAGCAGGAAACAGCAGCCTCAGGACAGACAACAGGGGCAAAACATCTCCTTTCTATTCTCAGATCAGCAACATCCAGGTCAGAAGTCTTCTGAAGGCCACCAGGTTCAGTTTGAATTCTTTGAGTTTGCCTTCAGCCAAGGACAGGATCATCCCTGCCTCAGCCCAGAGTTGGCTTTGTGTGTCACTCTTGTCCCCTTGCTGTGACTGATTCCAGGTCTTCAGCACTTGTCTTTTGTGTCTTTTGCATTAAAGGCAGGTGCTAGTCCCTAAACCTGAGCATAGAATTTTGGGAAAAGATTCAGTGTGAGAGGCAGTACCTTTAGTAGTGACGCCTCTGGAAGATTTAGTGCAGGCAACACCAAGACAGACATGGCACAGCTTCAGAACTTCTCCTTTTTCACTGCATGAAACTTTCTAGGAAGCAAGTCCAGTGGAAAGTGTGAATCCTAACCTCACTCCCTCATTTAAGGAACACTTTGAGAGAAGTTTCCTTTTATACCCTCTACTCTGCATTTATTTGAAACGAGGATGATAATTCAGAGTAGCCAGACAAGGGGACATTTTTAAACACCTCTGCTGGTGACTGACACTCATTCTTCCTGTTCAGTATCCATAAGGGAACTAAGCTCTAACGACAATTGTCTTCATTAGTAAAAACAATATTAACAGGCATCGTCTCTGTTCAGTGGTGTTGTATATCAGGTGCTATGCAAGGCGCATTAGGAACATGATGACATACCACACATGATTCAGCAAGGGTTCAGTGTTCTCATTTAACAAAACAGGAAGCAAAGTTCAAACAAATCAGCTTGCCCAGAACATAGGCAGTAGCTGGGGGAACAACTATCTTGGTTCAAAGACAGTCCTCAGCTCGCTATAGCACAGTGATGCAGCACTGTATATTTTAATATTAACAGTAACAAATGTGTCGATTAAGTGAGGCAAAATACACCACATACTCATGACGACTGCAGCCATTATTGTATTATTATTATTATCACAGGACAGATGTTGTACAAATGATTTTGTTATCTTGTACTTGAATAGAATTCTATCGTGGAAAGCACGTTCCTGTCATCTAAGTTGATAACTCCATGCACCTTAAAGTAGAACCATTTCTAATCTTTTACCCTTTGCTTACTTTTATCACTAAGAATATTATGAAAACCCTAACAGAAATGATTTTTCAAGTCTCCGATACAGTTTATGATTAAAAGATAAAACAGAGCCTGGGAAGATGGCTAAGTCAGTGAAGCGCTTGCCAGGTAAACACGAGGACCTAAGTTTGGTCCCTCGTACCCACAGAATGTAGTGACATATCTGTAACCCCAGTGCTGTGGATACCAAAACAGAAGGACTCCAAAGAGTTTGCTGGCCAACCAACTACCCTAATCAGTGAGCTGCCGGTTCAGCGAGAGACCCTCTCTCAAAATACAAGGTGGAAAGTGATAGAGACAGCAATGTTGAACTCTGGCCTCATGAGGTCGTACACATGCACACATGCACATGAACTAACATGTACAGACACATAAAACACACTGAATCAGAAACCCCTGTGTTGTAAGAATTTTCTTGTATAGAGCAGTATGAATTGTACCCTTTGGAAAAATGCATTTGGGCTTAAGATGTATTCTACTATTACATGTAATAATAGATACCCAGAAGAACGCTTTGTTTTATTAACCTTGTCTCCCTAAGTAAGATGAGAGCTCAGTCAATAAGAATTAGATTGTCATTCCTCTGGCTGAGCTTTAGAAGTAATAAGCCAGTGAAGGATCATGTCCGCCTTTCTATATAACAACCTCAGGGTAAACAGACATGAGTGATGGGCCAGAGCGGGAGTGGTAGGACTGGAGGAAGATGAAATTTCAAATCCTGGTTACAGGCCACCTTGTGGAAGTTGGCAGGATTTCTGACCTAGCAAAGAGCCTCCTGAGGCCCAGTCCTACTTTCTCCACTACAAAGCAGACAGAAAGCTGGTCAACACAGTTCCCTAAGAGCTGGCCTACATTTTAATCACTGGAACCAACCAGTGTGAGTTCCCATTGTCTTCATGAGATGAGACGAGGATTTTGACATATACTATGCATAGTCTTGTGAACGCACCAGGTGAAGGCAGCTATATGCAAGGTAATGAAAAAGGCTTGTTCTAGATGCTTCCTTGGCTGTGATAAAACACAGACAAAAAAAAATGACTTGGGAGAAAAGGCTTTATTTGATTTATTGGTCACAGTCCACAATCATGGAATGGGGGCAGGAACTGAAGCAGGACTCAGATTCTATTACATAAAAGAATGCTGCTTGTTCCCCATGGCTAGCTTGGCCTCTTTTTTCTCCTCTTTTCTCTTTTTTTATTCTTCTCTCATATATTACATCCTGACTGCATTTTCCTTTCTCTCCCCTCCCCAGTCTCTCCCTCCCGCCTCCCTTTTTCCCCAGCTCCACACCCCCTTTGTTCCTCCCCTCAGAGGAGGCTTTTCAGCGATATTAACTTAATATATCAACCTGCTTTCTTAAACAGCCCAAGAGCACCTGTCTAAGAATGGCACCTCCCACAGTGGTCAGGGGATATCAACATCAATCATTAATCAAGAAAATACTACCACGGACTTGTGCTCAGGGTGAAGAAATAGTCTCATAGTTTCATAGATGCAAGAAACAAAGCTGTAAGAACGAAGTTCTGTGAATACAGGAGCAAGGTCTTGGTGGTCAGAGTGACCAGGCTTAATGGAAACTAGCTGAAACAAAAACAACTGTTCTCGGAAAGAACCCCCTACCCCTCCCTGTGGTGAATCCCGAGAACAACCACAGGGTGTCATCCTGACCCTGTCCCGACCCCCCAGTTCACCCCCCCACCCCACCCCCCCACCCCACCCCCCTCCCCCCCCCCACACCCCCACCCTCCACCCCACCCCCCCCCCCCCCCGTCTAAGGGACGTGCCAACTCTGCCCTTTCCCAGTGACTCTTCAAGGCCAGGTGTAGGGCTGGACAAGGAAAGCCACTAATTGAGCCAAGAACAGCCCTTTGAGCAGGCCAGCCAATACCTGACCAGATCCTTTGTCCTGTGTACCACCAATGAGAATAGGCCAGCTAACCCTGTTGCTGAAGTCTGCCCTCTGTAATGAATTAAAGTTGTGTGCTTTTTGGATTTGGGGTTGCCTCTCCCTGCATGGATGAGCAACCCCACGTACATGGTTTAAAAACCTTATACCCTCATGCTACTGCAGCGGTCACTTTGTCAATCTGCGCTCTGTGGGTTGCACTCCTGAGGTAAGGCCACCATGGGGTCTTACAACAAGGGCAATCTGTTGAAGGCACTTTCTCAGTTGAGGTAATCTCTTCCCACAGGACTCTAGCTTGAGTCAAACAGACAAAAACAATGAACAAACAAACAAATGAATACCAATTAAAAAAACTCAACCCCTTGTCAGCATAGACCTTTGTCAACTTGGCACACAAATACACTACTGTTAAGTCATAATCTTTCCTTTCTTGTTTCTCCTCAACATATCATGTTAATATCACAATAAAAGGTATATAAATTTAAAAGTTTCAAATTCTTTAAAAGTTCAAACTCTTTAAACAATTCAATATCTCTATAAAATGCAAACTCTCTCAACAGTTAGCTTCTGTTAAAAAAAAAAAGTTACAGATTTCTTACTCATGAGAGATTAACCAAGAAAGCTAGAGCCATAATTAAATCAAAGTAAAACTGAATCCCAACAGTATAATTAGCTCAGAGTCCATCATCTGAGACTTTCTCATGATCTTCTATGCTACAAAGAATTTGGGAAGCTCTGCTACTGGCATGCATAGCTTGTTTAGCAAATTAAGGCTGGCTCCACTCCATGCCTGCCGTTGTCCTTGGTGGTCATCCCACAGTCCTTGTGTGGGGTGGAGGACTGTGAGAGGAAGCCAGGTAAGGTCAAGTTAAGGTTTGAAGCCCTGAGGGCCCTGAAGAGACAGTAGGAGCTTTACCAGGCACCAGGCCCTTGTCACACAGCCATAGCCCTCCATAGAGAGAATTGTGGTTATCAGTCACCTAGGGGCAACACCCTCAAGTCCCTCCTCATGTTGATGAGGCATCTCGGGCCAAGCCAATAGGAACCACCTTCTGAAAGACCCAACCCACCCCAAAACTGTATATAAGATCCAATCCAGAGTTGTGTGTGAGAACTACGCCATTGTCTGAGAGTATCTGTCACAAGAGCGGTAACACTGCCTGGGAAGAGACCGCTCTTGTCCCACGCACGACTTCCGCCGGCAAGAAGCACGCGAGACATAGAAATTCTTACTATGAGTGACTTTATTCCTGTCTATTCCTCTCTCATGGTGGAAGCCCCGCTTGCGCCGCCAGGCGCACCCTATTTATCCCCCGTGTGCGCACCCACACCTGATTGGTTGCTTACTCATGACCTCATCCGGTCCGCCCCGGAAATGGGCAAAGACCTGGCATGAAGGCACTCTGCACATGCGACACAGTTAATCTCCCCATAGGGAGCCGGGTTTGCGGTAAAGGCCAGCGCCATCTTGACTGACCTGGCCTTCCACGTGGGGGCGAGTGGAAGCCAGCGCATCTAGTGGTGGCGAATGTTATTGCCCTCTACATCTCACCCTTTTAATATATATAATTTTATAGTCATGATCACCCCATCACGTGCAATGAGGAAACCTCATGTGTGCAGGGCTGATCAAAGGAAATCGCTGAGTCTCTCTCAATCCCAGTGCAAATGGACCCACAGATCCATGGGGTGCAAGAGCAGAGAACTCAGAATACAGAGAGAGACCCTCTCCTCCCAGTGCAAATGGACCCACAGGTCCTTGGGGTGCATGAGCAGGGAACTCAGATACAGAGTAAGTCCTGAGCAAGATAACCAAATTTCAGTGGAGGCCCTTTGTACAATGGCCACAAGTGCTTGAGTGAATAACGGCCTTGTCACATTACTGTTGAGATCTGAGTTTGCAAACCAACCACGGTATGAATACTGATCCACAGCATAGGGCTGCATCAAACAGAGCCACTCCCGATAAGTAGTGGGCACCTCATTTGGTCCTCCTCAGCTGTTGCCACCAAGGGCCATGGTCAAGCCACTCCTATAATGAAATTTAGAATTTCCAATTGTTAGTAACTACTCCAGAAAGTTCACCCATTGTACTTGTCTAACAATAGGGGAGGATAACTCAGACACTGTAGACACAATGTCTGTAGCAGTAATGGCTGCTACAATAGCAGCGAAAGTGTCAAGGTCTTTTCCAGGACAGTTCAGATCAGTCATTTTTCTCTGAACAACCAGCAGACAATGGAACCAATTTCTGAGATCTGTATGACCAGGACAGAGTTCTCCAGTCATTGTAGCTTTACACAGGTGGCTTTCTGTGAAGCTAGTCTGTAAAATGGCAACACCAGTTACCAGTTAAGGCAGCAAGAGTCACCAGGGAAATGAAGGGACAGGGTAACAGCTGGAATCAGTAAGCAGCAGTGTACAGAGTCTGAGCGAGGGGCCACAGTGGGACGGGAACACACGAAGCGGTAACACTGACTGCAGCAACGGCAAGATTTCTGTGATGACAAAAGGTGAAGGGGGATCTTCCCCTTCCTTTCAGGGCAGAGGAATGACTCTAGGGACCCGAACCACGAGAGCTGAATCTTCATGTAACCAGGATCAGCAAGTCTCAGCAACCACCCAGGCAGCTGGCACACTTTGTAGCATCCTGTAGAAAAACACAAACATTCCCTCTTCCCCATATAAAATATCTGGACAGGATCATGTCAATATGTGGATCTCTCTATTTCACCTAGGCAGGAGTATGCCTAGTTGTAGGGTGCCATAAACTTTGGCATCCAAATTTTAAAATTGAAATAAAAGGAGTATTATTAGCATTCAGGGGTAACTCCCCCTTTTATTTATTAAAATTGTTAAGATATTGTTTATTAAGATAAGTCCTCGAGGATTAAATTGAGGACACTGAGCACTTGTATTTATAATTTGACTTGTATACCAAATTATTGTTTCCAGCATTATTGTTTTGGATATATAAAGAATGAGATTTTTTCACTAATTTTTCTTATGTAAGGCCTAATCTGTCTGGTATCTGTCCTCCCTAGTTAAGGAGTCTAGGCAATCCAGTTTGAGTTCTTAAATGTCCTATAAAGGAACAGTATTTAGTGCTCTTAACCACTAAGCCATCTCTCCAGCACCTCACAAACTTTATTTACCTAAACATAAGCATTAATTAGAAATGTCAAATCCTGTAAACAAGGTCCAGATTTAGCCTTATTTAGAAATCTGAGTTGGCAGGGTGAGGCTGGGCGTTGAAAGTAAGCAAATGGAGTCTTCCTCTTTTCGTGAGGGTGTGTTATCAACTCCATTATCATTTTCAAAGAGCTGGGTCTATGGTATTGTTTAGTTCTCTGAGCCAGAGCACTGAAAGGACAGTGAGTTGTCAGACAATTCACACTGAAATCATCACTCACTGATTTCAAGTAGAAAACCTGCCTCTAATAAAGCATTAAGTGATTGAAATCAATTGTAAACCACAAACCACACAATGACTATCAGTATATGAAGTGAAAGCTTGATTTTTAACATATAAAAAAATTTAATAGTGGAAGCAGATTTTTTATGGGTTGCATGCACAAATTTACAGTAAATACAAAAGCATGCAAAAGAGTAAAGTTATCAATTTTGCCTGAAATTTGTATATATAATAGGCCAAATATCAATATTTTGTAATAACCAATTAACTCTTGTTTGGAATAAGATATGTTTCACCAGGTTTCTTTTTAAAATACTTCCATGACTCTAGCCTACAATTCTGTATTAACACAGCTGAAGTTTTATCTCCAATGTTCATAACAAAGACCTAAGTCCTCTGGTAAGGTGAGGTACTTAGCCAATTAACATATCCTTAGAAGCTTGAAATTAGCTTCAAATATTCTTTTCTGGAGTAGTGTAACATGCTACTCCCCAAATATTAAAGCTCATTTTGAGAGCAAAAGTTTGTAGTAAAAATTTCCATATATACTGAAAGATTTAATGTTCTAACTTCTTACATTGAAGAAGCAACAAAATTATATAATATAAGGCTATTAGCCACTTTTAATGATATCACTCTATGGGCTCTCTAAAATTATAAGCAAGCTCACAAAATAAAAACTCACAATCGCCAGGATGTAAACAAACTGCATAAAAACAATCCTCTAAATCTATCTTGAAATGGCAGTTGGAGTAAGCAAACAAGCTGTAATGTTCTCATAAGTTCTAAAACCTCATCAATCCTTTATAAATCTTGTAACAATCTCTATCCAATACAATCTCTACCTGTTTGATTTTTTTCAATTATAAATAAATTTGAGTTAGTCAATGTAACACTGGCAATCCTTAATCACAATCTTAAATTCTCCTTGTAACAGCAGACCACCACCACAAGGTCACCTGAGCTCTTAGTATGACTAGGCAGCTGTTCTCCGGCAGTGGAAATTAGCATTAGAATACAGATAACTTCAGGGCAAGCCACACCTATGGAAAGCAAAACTCAACCCCCAACAATCTAGTCTCCAAGGCACCACAAGTCTATCTATTATGTTGTAAAGTTTGACTATCAATTCTACATTAGAACGCACAATGGCGTGGTCTCCAATACCTTTCTAGACAATGTCCTAAATTCTTTTAGAAGCCTGGTTTCTAGCATAAGAATTCCATAAAAATATTACCTCAATTTAGACCTGTCTCACTAGGGTGGCCCAATGTCACATGTTATCTAGAATTACTTCATTTAAATTACAGTTTTAAGCCAACTTTCTGTTACCAATATTATACCTTTTTAACCATATCCAATAACTTGAAAGCCAATAGTCCACAACCAAGGCAAGCAGAGCATATTTATACATTTAAAACCAATGAGAAACAAAATTGAAGTGGCTACACATATCAAACACCATTTTTACCTTTTTAGCTATGATTTTAAGAGATGCACCTTGTCACCTGTTGAGTCAATTAACCAGTCAGGGATTTTTCTAAGAGAAACAGCTATCAACTCTTGTACCAAAAGAGCTGAGAAGCTGTTAGCACCTTTAAGATCAGCCCGTGTAGACGCTTAGTCAGCTTCTAAGCAGCTCCTCCAGCTAATCTAGACACCTGGCTCTAGGCACAGGGCTTTAAAGACCTGATTGAAACCTTTTTCTATTCATTTGTTCCCTTTTGAACCGAGTTAAAACCAAGTCAAGGTGTGTATGACCGGCAGATAAGGTTTTTACCATTTTTTCTTTTGAACATGAAACATAAAACATTTAAACAACGAGAAACAAAAATCACAGACATAAACTGACAGACACGGGGACATCCTGGTGCACCAGAGACAAACAATAGACAAAGAGGGAAAAAACCAGATGGTGTTCACGGTGACTATCCACTCGGGTGGAGTTGATATGGGCGATGGATTGTCTCAATTCCTGGACTAGTCCACCAACGTGTTGAAACCCAATTCCTGTAAGATACTGAGATATATTATCTGAGCGGCACGACCGACATTTGTCAATGGTATGGAAGTGAAACACAGCCCTGAATATTTTTACTCACAACCCAATTACATAAACTCCATCAGGCTGTGCACGGGCACTGAGATGTCCTTTTGTTTGATTCTCCTGAATAAATTTTCAGGCGGTCTGCCTCGATCAAATTTGATCAGCATGACTCTGCAAAGCTGTCGCGTCAGCGCACGGACGCCGCGGCGTCCCGAGAGCCGGCGCGGGAGCTTAATTATACCTTTTATAAGCACCAAGACAAAGTTTTTCTCCCAAAATACTGTGTTCCTTTTACCTCCTCTTTTATTCTCTCCCGGGACATTCTTTTCCCAACTTCTCACCTCCGAATTGGAGGGGACTGCTACTTGAGATCGATCAGTTTCCTTTTCTCGTTGCAACTTTTCACTACCCCCTGTTTCTGACCATCTTTTTCCTTGCTCCAACGCTCTCCGCTTTGCTGTTTTACCTAGGCAGTTCCCATGCAACCTCTGACGCCTTTTGGCGGTAGCTAGAAACTCAAAGGTCAATAGAAAAAGCCCGAGGGTTGCCAGAGCAACCACAGCGGCACCTGCCGCGTCCGGCACGAGACTGAGTTGGAGCGGATCAAGGCTAGCCATGGTCTCTCAGAGTCTTACCCCACTCATAGCTTCTGAATTTGTTCCACGAAATGGAGGCTTCCGTGGCACCAAGATGTTTTTGTCCCGGGTTTGGCACCAAATGTCCCACATACGACTTCCACTTCCTATAACAAGAAGCACTGAGACATAGAAATTCTTACTATGAGTGACTTTATTCCTGTCTATTCCTCTCTCATGGTGGAAGCCCGCTTGCCGCCAGGCGCCCCTATTTATCCCCGTGTGTGCACCCACACCTGATTGGTTGCTTACTCATGACCTCATCAGGTGGCCCGAAATGGGCAAAGACCTGGCATGAAGGCACTCTTGCACATGCTTGACACAGTTAATCTCCCCATAGGGAGCCCGGCTTGCGCGGTAAAGGCCAGCGCCATCTTGACTGACCTGGCCTTCCACGTGGGGCGCAGTGGAAGCCAGCGCCATCTAGTGGTGGCGAATGTTATTGCGGCCCTCTACATGCTCTCCTGAAGTTTTTGCCACGAGAAGCTCCCCTGCACTTCAGGAGCTCAGCTCCGTGCAGCCAGCGCGGCTTCTCAGAGCAGCATCTTATGCTCTTTGCCCTTCCCTTGAACTCTCCCACTGGGCTGGGCCAAAGGTCTCCACGGAGAGCCTCCAGTAGACAGACTGACATCGGTGTATCTCCAGTATTCCGGGGCCTCTACTGAAACCACGGCTGCACCCTCATTAGTAGCCTCTCCAGGACCCTCTTCAAGGACTCCAACCTTGCTTCCCAAGGCCAAGCCTCCCCTTCTCCCTATGCTCTCTCTAAATCCTGGGGCCCGCACTACAATTCAGGTTTCATTTTTACCAATGGCCTCTCCTGGCTTCACATCATGCTCCATCTGATCTCCACGACCACTTTAACCCTGAAGCTGTCCTGTCACCAAATCAGTAATGCAGGAGATGCTTACAGATTACAATGTTCAGCTGACAGTTTGAGAAGCACCCATGATCCCCTCTGGACCACAGTTTTCTGTGTTCTGAGCCAAAAGAAATACTTCCAAGAGTTTGAACTCAGCGGTGCTGGCTTCTTATTAATCACAGATGAATTTTCAGCTCTAGCTGATCCCAATAGATAGTATTACTGCAGTAAAGCAAAGGTTTTACTTCAGAGGCGCTGGCCCATTGTTAATTAAAGCTGGATCTTCAGCCCTGGCTGGGCAGAAACCAGAAATTCTCAGTTCAAAACATCATGCAAACAGCCTAATAGAGTCTTTACTTCACTCTGAAACTTGACAAGCCAAGTCTCAATTGCTAGCATTTCTCTCTGCAGTCTTATCTTCAAAGCTTCCACAGAGCACCCCACTAATCTATAAGCACTCAGGGGTCTTTCCATCCCTTAGTTCCAAAGACCTTGCGCAATCCTCCCCAAAACAACACATGTCTGTCACAGCAATACTCCACAAATTGGTAAAAATTCCTGTATTAGTTTGCTTTCAATTGCTGTGATAAATACCATGGCCAAGGCCATTGGGAATAAAAGGATTTATTTTATTTTACAGATTACAGCCCACCCTAAATAGAAGTCAAGGCAAGAACTCAGGAACCTGGAGGCAGGAGCTGATGCAGAGGCCATGAAGGAGTGTTGTTTACTGGCTTGTTCCCCATGGCTTGTCCAGCCTGCTTCCTTACACAACCCAGGAGCACATGTCCAGGTGTGGCTCCTTCTGTAGGGAGCTGAGCCGTCACACATCAACAGTGAATCAGTATCCCCACAGACTTGCACAAAGGCCAATCTGATGGAGGCATTTTCTCAGCTGAAGTTCCCTCCTCCTAGGTGACCCTGTCTTGTATCAAGTTAACAAAATACTAACTAGCAACAGTCCCCAGAAGGAAACAACTTGACCCTTTGAACTCAGACTTCTGCTAAGCCACCCAGTCTATACTTTGGATAACAGTCCTGGAAACCTAGTACAATATTAACTCTATAGAAAGTCCATTGAGTATTTTCATCACAAAATAACTCATTCTTTGAACTATAAACCATAAAAGTAACTTTTATTCTCTTGTAGTATTGTCATCTCCAAAGGCTTACCGACTCTGTGCTAACCTAGGTCTAGCCATGGAAGTTTCTAGCCTCCATACAATCTTACCTAGGCTTAGAAAGTTTTCAGTATCTGAGACTTACTGCTGAATAAACTCACCCCTTCCGAGTTCTCTCTTATCTTTGGCTGGCTGGTCAACTGAGCTGTTTTGATTCAAAACTCCTTTCCATGCTGACTGGTTCAATCTGGCTTCTCTCACAGCCTCTGACTGAATTGCTCTGCTTGGCCTCAAACTAACTTTGGCGGTTGGCGGTCTGTTCTAATCTCCTGGCTCCTTCTCATTCTCTGGCTTGTTCTGTCTTCACATGTGTCTAGCTCGTTCTCTCTCTACAACCTGTCTCCATAAAACAGTCCAGGGAAACCTCTCTCTCTCTCTCTCTCTCTCTCTCTCTCTCTCTCTCTCTCTCTGTCCTCTCTTAGGTAGCCTCTGTAGCCTCTTTCCTCTCTGTTCTTGTAAGAGTTAGGCACATCCTATTTTGTCAGATCTATCCCTGATTCATCAGTCTGCCACTCAATTAGACATCAGTTTCAAACATAGGTGCCTCCTTCTACAAACTAATTTTTACCTTCATTGTTTGGCTTTAAAGATGTGTACTAAAGGCATTTCTGAATTTCAGCAAGAGGAATTAAAGGTGTGTGCTAAGGTTGAACCTCACCACAAATAGAAATAGGTTTTTATAGTAAACAACACAATCACGGGGTTCACAGTGAGATCAAATATCCTGCAACAATAAACATTATTATGGGCTGCACCTCACATATATATATATATATATATATATATATATACATATATATATATGCATGAAGCATAAAAATATCAAAAACTCAAGTAAAATGCTCTTACTTGCAAATAGAAAATTCAATTGCCTACTGCTTACAAAATGAAGACTCAATTTTCTCGTACGTCAGCCCACGGTTGGTTGGTAGCAGGCTGCTGCAGAAGCTTATTATATTTCAACGTTCAGGCTTTTTCCATCTTTCCATTTATGAACTGTAGCACGTTTTTATTATTATTAAGGTAGTTCTTTGGCAATTTTACACATGTATATAATTCATTCTGGTGACTCATGTCCCCCGCACTCCCTGTTGATCCCTTCTTCCCCTATCTGTCCTCTTCCCTGATTTATGACTTCTGGTTTTAGTTTCCTTCCAATTTAATTTAACCAGAGCTATCTGCCTGGCCACTGAATTGAGATTATGCATTGGGGCCTGATGGGGTTAACAGTGGACACTCAGCTGAAGACAATGACTCCCTCTTCCCCTGAATCAAGCAGTAGGAAACAGTTTATCAGTGAAGGGAGGGCCCCTGAGTCTCTCCTCCATCCAGACTTTGCTATTGACAGGTCCTTTCTTATGGGGACACGGTGCGGCCACATGTGATTGTTAAGTGTAGAACATGTTTTAAGAACTGCTTACTCATGAGGGGTTGAGCTTGGGTTTTCATTTCTTTTCTTTGGGAATGGCATTGTGCTGGTTACCTTTAGGCTTTGTATTTATATGTGTACCAGGAAAAAGGAGAAAGCCATGTATGTTATGTGCTGTAAACCTCTGCAGTTCACCAGCATCCTGTATGTTTAGGGGAAGCTAAAGAAGCTATTTCAGACATAAGAAAAGGATATCTATGGCTGACTCAAACTGGTGGCTTTCAATCCTAACAGAAATAAATGTCTATAGAAAAAATATGTATAGATAGATGGATGCCTAGGGGTCATACTGAAAATTTCTGTGTGTGTGTGTATGTGTGTGCGCCTGTGATAATTCTTTAGGTAATTTCACTGAAAGTGCAATTTGTGGACAGGTTGGGAACCCCTGAAGTATATGAAAATTGGTCACCTAGAACAAAACTGAAATTCAAGTAGAAAGCAAAACAGGAAAAGTAATGGGTAGTTACGGGTAGACATAGCTGGAAGTCATTAGCTCAGACAGCATGAGCCAGGTGTGTTAGGGAATATTAAAATCCAAGGATAACATGGCTGATCAATCCCTTTCCTATCTGTATCTTTCATGCTCCATTTTCTTCATCTCCTTCCTTTCCTTTTTATCTTTCTCTCTGTATCTAACCCCCATCTCTCTTCCCCCACTCCTGTTTCTACCATCTGTCTCCACCCTCAGTCTTGCACATCTTCAGAATCAGATCATGAACAAGACTAAAAGTATTGTCATGGAGCTGGGAAGATGGCTCAGTGGGTAAATGCAGCTGCTACACGAACATGAGGATCTGAGTTCAGATCCCAGCAACCACCTAAACAGAACTTCGCATTGGTAATTCCTGTGTTGTGGGGACAAAGACAGCAGGATTGCTGGGGTTTGTTGATCAGGCAGAGTAATTGAACAAATGTTGAATTCCAGGTTCAATGAGAAACCCTGACTCAAGGGAATAAGGCAGAGTATGGCAGAACAGAACGCTCAGTACCCTCATTTGGCCTCTGTGTTTACACAGGCATGGACTGTCACATACATGCACATACAGCACTCCCAACCTACACACAGAAGTATTCATTATCAAACAAAACCAAATTACTACCCTATTAGCTGAATGTCCCCAGTGACAGCCTATTACTCAGTGCATTGCTTCTGGGTAAGGCAGTGCAGCCATCCACCTGCTTAAGGTGGTAAGTGCATGAAGCCTGGGTACCAGCTATGTCTTGTTTTGACCTGATAAGGAAGTGTGCCTTTTCCCAATTCACCTGCTGACACCACAGAGGCTTCTGGGGCTCTGGCAGTAGGAGACTTCTTTTCTGTTCTAATATGACGTTGACCATTACACTGTTCTTCTCCACAATGAACCAAACACTCAGCCCAGTGGTTACTGCAGTGGTTTAGAGCCACTTGGAGCCTGTTTGCTCCTTCTTCAGGTCCTTGTTTTCTCCATGTTTTGCAGCCTTGGTGTAAGCATAGTTCAGTAACCTCAGCCACTTCTCAGCCACTTTCTTTATGTCCTGTGATCAGTGGTCCTCCGAAGCACAAGTACCACTATGTAGCCTGAAGAGTGTAATAGAAACAGCCTAGACACAGTGTGGTTTATTTTCATGGAAGATAAAAATCTATCCTTACAAAATCACTTTACCATGAGAAAAACATGGGCAGGCACAAGAAGTAGCCACAGAGTTCAGTGTCATTCAAACCACTAGAGGAAAGAGTTTCAGAAGTGGATTGATGCCCCTCAGTGCCTTGGGCTATCATGGTTTTGACCGGATAACCATCTAAAGTGCCTAATGCATTTGAAAATTGGTCACTAATGACCTTCAGCAGATAAGTTTCAGGTAATAGATAAATATGAACACAACCAAAATAAGGTGTTTGAGATTGTATGAGCCAGTGTAGAAATAAGGCCAGCTGTTAGATGCGTGTGAGTGTGTGTGTGAACTTGTGTGTGTGTGTGTAAGTGTTTAAGAGAGAGAGAGAGACTTAATATGAGAGAGTGTATTAGTGTCTGAGTATGTAAATTTGTGCATGAGAGTCTGGATATGAGGAGAGATAGATGGATAGATGGATAGATAAATAGATGATAGATAGATAGATAGATAGATAGATAGATAGATAGATAGATGATAGAGTGTGTGCACAAGGCTTACTGCTAAACAAATTCATGCAGTGGAATATCACAATCTACAACCATCAATCAGGAGGGTGGTTATTGAAACTATATTCTGGAGGACTTTGGATACTCTGAGGCCATGGGCAAGGGTAGAGAAAACTGGCTCTGACCAACCAGACTGGCACCTTCCTCAAAGCTGGAGGGAAGGCCTAATGCACATTTGAACACAGAAAAGCTGAGATATTTCTTTTATGAAATGAAGTAATCTCAGTGCTTATTTGTCCCTCTTTCTGTCTCTCCTCTCCTTTAGAAAATGTTCACTGACCTCATGCCACCAAGCACAATGGATTCAGAAAACAAAATAAAGCCTTTGTTCAGCGTGGCAGAGAAGACCCATATCTTTTCTAGTCTTTCCTCTCCTTCCCTCCAATGGGACCCAAACCAGTATCATACACAGGGAAGAGACAGGGAACACTCTATACAGAAAACCCTGAATTTTTTTTTTAAATTTAATATGTGTGTTTTGTTCCCTAATCATTTCGTCCAAGCTGTATATACTAGTACAACTTAGTGGGAAATGTAGGAAGAAAACAGGGAGCAATAGACCAAGTTATGGGAATAGTTAGGCCAAAGTAGATAGCTTAATCCCTCTTTTAAAAGAACTATCTTGGCTTGGACAAATAATTTTATAATTCCCATTTTATAACTTTCTTGAGAACAAAAGTAGGATGGTCTAATGTAGTCAAAAAGAGCAGAAACACTGAGGAGTGCAGTGCTGGCTGTGTGGGCATGAGGACCTGTTTGGGTACCCAGAACACACATAAAAGATGGGCTGTAAGTCAGAGATGGGAGGTGCAGGGCTGGAAAAGACAGATCCTAGGGGCTCGATGTTGGGCTGGTCTTGCCAAAGCAGTCAACTCTTGGTTCAGTGAGAGACCCAATCTGAAAATGTAAGGTGGAGAGCAAGAAAGGATGATACCTGAGATTGACTGCTGGCCTCCATATGCACATGTGAACACAGGTGTACACACATACACATACAAATACAGGCTCACACACAGACACATACACACACGTGCTAATGAAGACAAAGCAAGGATGGAGATGTTTTAATGAAGTAAGTGATAAATAATGGGTTTCTCCATGGACAAAATAAACCAACAAATCAGAAATACAAAGGCAGGTTTATTGAGAGGCAGCTTCCAGTGAGTTCATTGATTTCACAGGTGGAGGTCAGGGAAGTCAAGCAAGGGGGTGATGACTTGTGAACTAGGAATCGGGGATTACTTCCTTATAAGGCAAAAAAAGCTGAGCCCCTGGGTGGGCACACGCTGAGGGTAGATATTCAGAGAAGGGGAGAGATGACATGTTAACCTGGAGTTTTCTCCTCGTGGACAGGATTGAGGGAAGATGAGCAAGTGAGGTTTCTTAGCCTGTGCAGGGGATGAGCAGGAGTTCACACCAAACAATACATTCAGAAGTTTGGGTCTAGGGTGAGAGGCTGCTGCCTTAGTTGCTTTCTTGTTGCTGTGACAAAACACCATGACCAAGGCAACTTATAGAAAGAAGCACTTGTTTAAGGCTTACAAATCCCAGTGTTAGAGGCCATGACCATATGGCCAGAAGCCTGGGAGCAGACAGTGAGGTATGGCTCTGGAACCATAGCTGAGGGCACATGTGCTAAGACAACAATCACTTGGAGCAGAGGGAGAGGGAAAGGAACTGGCAATGGCTTGAGCTTTTGATACTTTCTCCAAAAAGGCCACGTCTCCTAATCTCTCCCAAACAGTCCGGCAACTGACAACAAGTATTCAAATATGTGAGCCTACGAGGGCTGTTCTCATTCAAATCACCACACCTCCTGTGTAAGAAAGGATGGAGGGGTCGGTGGAGGGAAAGCAAGGCACACTGGGATCCAGAACAGTCATGGAGAATCTGAATAAGAAATAGGAAGCCAAAGCCCGGTACTCTCTGATGACACTGTGTAATCGTTAGTTTATGTTTTAGTCCACCTAGCGGCCTCTGAGATTGCAGAAGCTAATGACCAGGTCTTACGTGTTCTTTTCCTGGAATCTCTTTTCTCCCGCTGAAGAGTTTTAGTTTTGATGGAATTTGAAATGTATTTAATTTGATAGAATTCTCTCTCTCTCTCTCTCTCTCTCTCTCTCTCTCTCTCTGTGTGTGTGTGTGTGTGTGTGTGTGTGTGTGTGTGTGTGTGTGTGTGTGTGTGTGTGTGTGTGTGTGTTCTTGTATGTGTACATTCATGTAAGGGTATACATATACATATATGTGAACATGTGTGTGAAGACCAAAGCACTTATTTTTTGAGCCAGGGTCTCTCACTGAACCTGGCGCTGGCCAGTTGGCAGGTATCTGGGTAGCAAGCCCCAGGGGTCCTCTTGTTTCCACCTCCCAGCACTGGGATTACAAATTTTCGCTGCCAAGCTCAGTGTTTTCTTAAGTACTGGAGATCTAAACTTGCTTAAGCATGTGCAGCAAACAGGTTTCAGACTGTGCTGTCTCCCCGACCCCAGGAAGTTCCTTTAGAAGAAAATAAGAAACATATTAATAGAAAATTGACTCTAAACCTGGTGTGTATTTATAACAAGGAAATAAATCACAGATTCACTTTTCAATCTTGAAATCCAGGAAAAAATGTATTAATTTTCTGAGATACCAGTCAAATTCGTTTCTTTCTTGTAGTTCCTAGATTTATTCTTTGATCATATCTCTATTTGACAATTTTCGTAGCTCATTTTTTTTCTTCTTTTCTAGAGCTCTGTCTTTGTTTCCTTTTGCTTTGTCTGGTTCTGTTGAGGTGGTGGTGTTGGGGTCTCCTGATGAAATCCATGCTGGCCTTGAACTTGTGATTCTCCTGCCTCACTTTCCAAACTCTGGAATTCGAAGGCTGCCACCACACCCAACTCTCATTTTATTTTGAAATAAGAGAAATTTCTTCTGGCATGATGATCCATTTTAAGATTTTATGTTGTGGTATTCAGAAAACTTAATTTTAGCTTCACCACTCCTCATTGGTCCCACGTCATGTTTTTCTCACTTGTTTATTATGAAACTTCAGGGCATTCTGTCATCCGAGTGCAGAGCTAACTTTGCACAGTCTGAATTGACTGCACTACCTAAGCTATCAGCTTCCCAGCGTCTTCGTTGTAGGCGTTTCCCTATCTGTGGGTCACAATGCTGGGCCGGCCAATACAGTGGGTGTGTCTATATTTGTGGAAGCCACTTCTGTGTTCAAGATGGCTCATAACGGCTAAGTTTTACATGGCAAGTGACTGTAAATCACATGAACATAGCACACTAAACCCCAACTTCAATTCAACTTCCCCACTGCTGGATCCCAAAAGAGTTCAGGGTCACTCCATTGTCACCAATGAGAAAGAGGCTGACGGGAAGCTAGACAAGAGTCTGTGGAGGACTCCATTCCAACACTATCTTTTACAGTTTTTACAAACATTATCGGGGGACACCTTGTGGAGAAGGCCAGGGCAGGTCAGGGGCCCGGGGACTCCTTGAATTTATAGGAAGTCTGTTGATCTGCTCTGTAGTGGGTACCTCCACTTAGCAGGAACTCTTAACAGTGACTGAATGGATAAATATGAAAGCCAGGAAAGGTAGAAGGAAGGGAGGGGGCCGAACAATAGCGCCAGTGCCTATAAAGAAGCCTCGGGGTGCGGTTGGCAGTTGATGAAGCATCCTCAGCGCCCGCCTGACCTCAGCCAGGCAGTGTGTTCCACTCAGAGCTGCTGCTCCGGGCCCCCTGGATAAGCTGCCTGTGTTCCTCCCCCTGCTTCACCTCTAACAGCTCTAGCTATTCAAAGGGTTATATTCTCATCACCGTGGTGGGAAGGTTGCCAATCACCCAGCCTCCCCATGTGCCTCTTTGATTTGCAACATTTAAAGGGCATGAAGAGAGGCATTCAAACACAAGCTTTTAAAGTTGAAGTTACCCTAGTGTGAGTCCCAACTGCAACATCCT